>NW_028322241.1:10660772-11321545 GCF_059928025.1 Delphinapterus leucas | reverse complement strand
AGGAAACACCATACACTTCTCCAGAGTGGCTGTTGGCAATTTACATCCCGCCCATACGCATAACAAGGCTCCCTGTTCTCCATGACCTTTCCTGCCTTTCAGGATTTTACACTTTTTTCAGATGGCCCTTTTGACCACGGGGCAGTGAGACTTCATTGTAGTGCCGATTTCATTTACACGCTTGCTTGGTTGGTCAAAAAGTGCGTTTGCTTTTTTTCCTGAATATATTCAGGAAAAAACGCATATGCCCTTTTTAGCCAAGTGCATCATTGTCGACATTCTGCCTCTATTCCTATGCTTTAAGCGCAATTCCAGTCTACCCCCTGAAATCGTTTTCCTGAAATTCTGCCCCGCTTTCAAGTCCTCTTCGAAGACTTACTTCAGTACATTTTGGACGATAGCTGTCATTCATAACTCTGCAGGTTTGTGAATTACAGTGCCCCTGAGCTCCTTTCTGCAACTCCCTTCCATGTGAGCTGGCCGCCAAACCGCAGGATTGCTTCAGGCCCTAATCTGTTTCCGGCAGGGCACGTTGAGTCTTCGGTTAATTCCTCTTCCTGGTGGGAAATGAGCATTCCATTTGCCCGTGCAGACACCTACAGCTAGTCTCTCATTGGTTCTCCCTATTCCTGTTCATCTTGTGCAGAAATTGCAAACTGTGCCAAACAGGAGGTTAAAGGCACTGACTCTCCAAGTGGGGAGAGTGTTAGTAAAGCGTCTGGAATGGTGAACCCGAGTACCAGGGGTGAAAACTGAGATGCATTTGAAAACGTTTCCCAATCACACGGTGGTCCATATTCTGGGTTTCCCATGCATGTTTTAGCTGAAGGAAGAATCCCTTAAACCTGGAGAGTGGGTACCCATAGAATGGGTACCATGCAGTATGACTTCAAAGGGTCTGCGTTGCTCACCGAACCTCACCAATGCTATCAGCCCGAAGTGTCCGGCCTTATGTCTCACGCAGCTCTGTGTGTAGATGTGGTAAATCCAGGTTGCATCACAAGCCCTGAATGAATTATATAAGAATTGTTCTCTATTTCACTGTCATTGTGTTTTGTTTTTGAAATTTATTTTGATAATGGGATTTATCGGATTTTCATTGCTGCGTTTAGGCCACTGTACACACTCTTGATTTCCTTATGGAGACATATAAATCCATGGGTTTTAAGATTTTACTTGTCAGGTATCTTCCCAGGAGTTGAATATGGGGTGTTGAGTCCATTTCGTTGAGCAAGGAGTAGGGCTTGTCTATTATATATTTGGTTTATGGAACGGTATCTGTGCTAATTTCAATCTCTGGTTTTATGCAGCACCCCAACTCACCTTTCCCCATAAGGAAGCATCAGTTGGTTTTCTCAATTTGAGACCCTGTTCTGTTTTGTAATTCAGTTCATGTGTAGCCAAGTTTACATTCCGTGGATTAGTGATATCTTATGATGTTTCTTTTTCTGTGTGACTTATTTCTCGTAGAAACATCGTACCTGAATCCACTAATTATGCCGCTACGGGCCTGATGACGTAGATTTCATTGCTGAGTGATATTCCACTGTACGTGAGTACCACGACTCCTTTATCCATTTTTTGCTTTCTCGGATATTTAACTTGTACCGTAGAGGACGTTCTTGTAAACAGAGACGTCCCAAATTTTGGGGTGGCTGTGTCTTTTTGATTTTAATTTCCCTAAGCTATAGGAGCATAAGTCGAAGTGCCATAGGCTGTGTTGTTTTGTTTCCTACGTGTCTCTGGAAACACCATACACTTCTCCAGAGTGGTTGTTGGCAATTTACATCCCGCCCATCAGCATAACAAGGCTCCCTGTTCTCCATGACCTGTCCTGCCTTTCCGCATTTTACAATTTTTTCAGATGGCCCTTTTGACCGGGGGGCAGTGAGACTTCATTGTAGTGCAGATTTCCTTTACACGCTTGCTTAGTTGGCCAAAAAGTGCGTATGCGTTTTTTCCTGAATATATTCAGGAAAAAACGCATACGCCCTTTTTGGCCAAGTGCATCATTGTCGACATTTTGCTTCTTTTCCTATGCTTTAAGTGCAATTCCAGTCTACCCCTGAAATCGTGTTCCTGAAATTCTGCCCCGCTTTCAAGTCCTCTTTGAAGGCTTACTTCAGTATATTTTTGGACGATAGCTGTCATTCATAACTCTGCAGGTTTCTGAATTACACTGCTCCTGAGCTCCTTTCTTCAACTCGCTTTCTTGTGAGCTGGCCGCAAAACCGCAGGATTGCTTCACGCCATAATCTCTTTATGGCATGGCACACTGAGCCTTTGGTTAATTCCTCTTCCTGTTGGGAAATGAGCGTTCCATTTGCCGGTGCAGACACCTACATCTAGTCTCTCATTGGTTCTGCCTATTCCTGTTCACCTTGCGCAGAAATTGCAAAACTGTGCCAAACAGGAGGTTAAAGGCACTGACTCTCCAAGTGGGGAGAGTGTTAGTAAAGCGTCTGGAATGGTGAACCCGAGTACCAGGGGCGAAAACTGAGATGCATTTGAAAACGTTTCCCGGTCACACGGTGGATCATACTCTG
Source organism: Delphinapterus leucas (assembly GCF_059928025.1). NCBI lineage: Eukaryota > Metazoa > Chordata > Mammalia > Artiodactyla > Monodontidae > Delphinapterus > Delphinapterus leucas. Next base: position 11,318,999 of record NW_028322241.1, on the reverse strand, counting down.
GGTTTCCCATGCATGTTTTAGCTGAAGGAAGAATCCCTTAAACCTGGAGAGTTGGGACTCATGGAATGGGTACCATGCAGTATGACTTCAAAGGGTCTGCGTTTGCTCACCGAACCTCACCAATGCTATCAGCCCGAAGTGTGCAGCCTTATGTCTCACCCAGCTCTGGGTGTAGAAGTGGTAAATCCAGGTTGAATCCCAAGACCTTAATGAATTATTTAAGAATTGCTCTCTATTTCACTGCCATTGCGTTTTGTTTTTGAAATTTATTTTGATAATGGGATTTATCGGATTTTCACTGCTGCGTTTAGGCCGCTGTACACACGCTTGATTTCCTTATGGAGACATATAAATCCATGGGTTTTAAGGTTCTTACTTGTCAGGTATCTTCCCAGGCGTTGAATATGGGGTGTTGAGTCCATTTCGTTGAGCAAGGAGTAGGTCTTGTCTATTATATATTTGGCTTATGGAACGGTATCTATGCTAATTTCAATCTCTGGTTTTATGCAGCACCCCAACTCACCTTTCCCCGTAAGCAATCATAAGATGGTTTTCTCAATTTGAGACCCTGTTCTGTTTTGTAATTCAGTTCATGTGTAGCCAAGTTTACATTCCGTGTATTAGGGATATCTAATGATGTTTCTTTTTCTGTGTGACTTATTTCTCGTAGAATCATGGTACCTGAATCCACTCATTATGCCGCTAGGGACCTGATGACTTAGATTTCATTGCTGAGTGATATTCCATTGTACGTGCGTACCACAATTTCTTTATCCATTTGTTGCTTTCTTGGATATTTAACTTGTACCGTAGACGAGGTTCTTGAAAACAGAGCCGTCCGAAAATTTGCGATGGCTGTGTGTTTTTGATTTTAATTTCCCTAAGCTATAGGACCATAAGTGGAAGTGCCATAGGCTGTGTTGCTTTGTTTCCTACCTGTTTCAGGAAACACGATACACTTCTCCAGAGTGGCTGTTGGCAATTTTCATCCGCCCATCAGCATAACAAGGTTCCCTGTTCTCCATGACCTGTCCTGCCTTTCTGGATTTTACACTTTTTTCAGATGGCCGTTTTGACCGGGGGGCAATGAGACTTCATTGTAGTGCAGATTTTCTTTACACGCTTGCTTGGTTGGGCAAAAAGGGCGTATGCGTTTTTTCCTGAATATATTCAGGAAAAAACGCATACGCCCTTTTTGGCCAAGTGTATCACTGTCGACATTCTGCCTCTGTTCCTATGCTTTAAGCGCAATTCCTGTCTACCCCCTGAAATCGTTTTCCTGAAATTCTGCCCCGCTTTCAAGTCCTCTTCGAAGACTTACTTCAGTACATTTTGGTCGATAGCTGTCATTCATAACTCTGCATGTTTGTGAATTACAGTGCCCCTGAGCTCCTTTCTTCAACTCGCTTCCTTGTGAGCTGGCCGCCAAACCGCAGGATTGCTTCAGGCCCAAATCTGTTTCCGGCAGGCCACGCTGAGCCTTTGGTTAATTCCTCTTCCTGGTGGGAATGAGTGTTCCATTTGCCCGTGCAGACACCTACAGCTAGTCTCTCATTGGTTCTCCCTATTCCTGTTCACCTTGCGCAGAAATTGCAAACTGTGCCAAACAGGAGGTGAAAGGCACTGACTCTCCAAGTGAGGAGAGTGTTAGTAAAGCGTCTGGAATGGTGAACCCGAATACCAGGGGACGAAAACTGAGATGCATTTGAAAACGTTTCCCAATCACACGGTTGACCATACTCTGGGTTTCCCATGCATGTTTTAACTGAAGAAGAATCCCTTAAACCTGGAGAGTTGGGACCCATGGAATGGGTACCATGCAGTATGACTTCAAAGTGTCTGCGTTTGCTCACCGAACCTCACCAATGCTTTCAGCCTGAAGTGTCCAGCCTTATGTCTCACCCAGCTCTGGGTGTAGATGTGGTAAATCCAGGTTGCGTCACAAGCCCTGAATCAATTATTTAAGAATTGCTCTCATTTTCACTGTCATTGTGTTTTGTTTTTGAAATTAATTTTGATAATGGGATTTTTCGGATCTTCACTGCTGCGTTTAGGCCTTTGTACACATGCTTGATTTCCTTATGGAGACATATAAATCTATGGGTTTTAAGATTCTTAATTGTCAGGTATCTTCCCAGGCGTTGAATATGTGGTGTTGAGTCCATTTCGTTGAGCAAGGAGTAGGTCTTGTCTATTATATATTTGGCTTATGGAAGGGTATCTGTGCTAATTTCAATCTCTGGTTTTATGCAGCACCATAACTCACCTTTCCCCATAAGCAAGCATAAGTTGGTTTTCTCAATTTGAAACCCTGTCCTGTTTTGTAATTCATTTCACGTATAGCCAAGTTTACATTCCGTGTATTAGTGATATCTTATGATGTTTCTTTTTCTGTGTGACTTATTTCTCGTAGAATCATCGTACCTGAATCCACTCATTATGCTGCTACGGGCCTGATGACGTAGATTTCATTGCTGAGTGATATTCCATTGTACGTACGTACCACAATTTCTTTATCCATTTTTTGCTTTCTCGGATATTTAACTTGTACCGTAGACGAGGTTTTTGTAAACAGAGCCGTTCCAAACTTTGGGGTTGCTTTGTGTTTTTGATTTTAATTTCCCTAAGCTGTCGGACCATAAGTGGAAGTGCCATAGGCTCCGTTGCTTTGTTTTTTAGGCGTTTCAGGAAACACCATACACTTCTCCAGAGTGGCTGTTGGCAATTTACATCCCGCCCATCAGCATAACAAGGCTCCCTGTTCTCCATGACCTGTCCTGCCTTTCTGGATTTTACACTTTTTTCAGATGGCCCTTTTGACCGGGGGGCAGTGAGACTTCATTGTAGTGCAGATTTCCTTTACACGCTTGCTTGGTTGTCCAAAAACGGCATATGCGTTTTTTCCTGAATATATTCAGGAAAAAACGCATACGCTCTTTTTGGCCAAGTGCATCATTGTCGACATTCTGCCTCGTTTCCTATGCTGTAAGTGCAATTCCAGTCTGCCCCCTGAAATAGTTTTCCTGAAATTCTGCCCCGCATTCAAGTCCTCTTCGAAGACTTACTTCAGTACATTTTTGGACGATAGCTGTCATTCATAACTCTGCAGGTTTGTGAATTACGGTGTCCCAGAGCTCCTTTCTTCAACTCGCTTTCTTGTGAGCTGGCCGCAAAACTGCAGGATTGCTTCAGGGACTAAACTGTTTCCGGCAGGGCACGCTGAGCCTTTGGTAAATTCCTTTTCCTGGTGGTAAATGAGCGTTCCATTTGCCCGTGCAGACACCTACAGCTAGTCTCTCATTGGTTCTCCCTATTCCTGTTCATCTTGCGCAGAAATTGCAAACTGTGCCAAACAGGAGGTTAAAGGCACTGACTCTCCAAGTGGGGATAGTGTTAGTAAAGCGTCTGGAATGGTGAACCCGAGTACTAGGGGACGAAAACTGAGATGCATTTGAAAACGTTTCCCAATCACACGGTGGACCATACTCTGGGTTTCCCACGCATGTTTTACCTGAAGGAAGAATCCCTTAAACATGGAGAGTTGGGACCCATGGAATGGGTACCAGGCAGTATGCCTTCAACGGGTCTGCGTTTGCTCAGTGAACCTCACCAATGCTATCAGCCCGAAGTGTCCAGCCTTATGTCTCACCCAGGTCTGGGTGTAGATGTGGTAAATCCAGGTTGCATCACAAGCCCTGAATGAATTATTTAAGAATTGCTCTCTATTTCACTGTCATTGTGTTTTGTTTTTGAAATTCATTTTGATAATGGGATTTATCGGATGTTCACTGCTGCGTTTAGGCCGCTGTACACACGCTTGATTTCCTTATGGAGACATATAAATCCATGGGTTTTAAGATTCTTACTTGTCAGGTATCTTCCCAAGCATTGAATATGGGTTGTTGAGTCCATTTCGTTGAGCAAGGAGTAGGTCTTGTCTATTATATATTTGCCTTATGAAACGGTATCTGTGCTAATTTCAATCTCTGGTTTTATGCAGCACCCCAACTCACCTTTCCCCATAAGCAAGCATAAGTTGTTTTTCTCAATTTGAGACCCTGTTCTGTTTTGTAATTCAGTTCATGTGTAGCCAAGTTTACATTCCGTGTATTAGTGATATCTTATGATGTTTCTTTTTCTGTGTGACTTATTTCTCGTAGAATCATGGTACCTGAATCCACTCATTATGCCGCAATGGGCCTGATGACGTAGATTTCATTGCTGAGTGATATTCCATTGTACGTGCGTACCACAACATCTTTATGCATTTTTTGCTTTCTGGGATATTTAACTTCTACCGTAGACGAGGTTGTTGTAAACAGAGCCGTCCCAAATTTTGGGGTGGCTGTGTGTTTTTGATTTTAATTTCCCTAAGCTATAGGACCATAACTGGAAGTGCCATAGGCTGTGTTGCTTTGTTTCCTACCTGTTTCAGAAAACACCATACACTTCTCCAGAGTGGTTGTTGGCAATTTACATCCCGCCCATCAGCATAACAAGGCTCCCTGTTCTCCATGACCTGTCCTGCCTTTCTGGATTTTACACATTTTTCAGATGGCCCTTTTGACCGGGGGGGCAGTGAGACTTCATTGTAGTGCAGATTTCCTTTACACGCTTGCTTGGTTGGCCAAAAAGGGCGTATGCGTTTTTTCCTGAACGTATTCAGGAAAAAACGCATACGCCCTTTTTGGCCAAGTGCATCATTGTCGACATTCTGCCTCTTTTCCTATGCTTTAAGTGCAATTCCAGTCTACCCCGTGAAATCGTTTTCCTGAAATTCTGCCCCGCTTTCAAGTCCTCTTCAAAGACTTACTTCAATACATTTTTGGACGATAGCTGTCATTCATAACTGTGCAGGTTTCTGAATTACACTGCCCCTGAGCTCCATTCTTCAACTCGCTTTCTTGTGAGGTGGCCGCAAAACCGCAGGATTGCTTCAGGCCATAATCTCTTTCTGGCAGGGAACGCTGAGCTTTTGTTTAATTCCTCTTCCTGGTGGGAAATGAGCGTTCCATTTGCCCGTGCAGACACCTACAGCTAGTCTCTCATTGGTTCTCCCTATTCCTGTTCATCTTGCGCAGAAATTGCAAACTGTGCCAAACAGGAGGTTAAAGGCAGTGACTCTCCAAGTGGGGAGAGTGTTAGTAAAGCGTCTGGAATAGTGAACCCGAGTGCCAGGGGATGAAAACTGAGATGCACTTGAAAACGTTTCCCAATCACACGGTGGACCATACTCTGGGTTTCCCATGCATGTTTAGCTGAAGGAAGAATCCCTTAAACCTGGAGAGTTGCGACCCATGGAATGGGTACCATGCAGTATGACTTCAAAGGCTCTGCATTTGCTCACCCAACCTAACCAATGCTATCAGCCCGAAGTGTCCAGCATTATGTCTCACGCAGCTCTGTGTGTAGATGTGGTAAATCCAGGTTGCATCACAAGCCCTGAATGAATTATTTAAGAATTGATCTCTATTTCACTGTCATTGTGTTTTCTTTTTGAAATTTATTTTGATAATGGGATTTATCGGATTTTCTCTGCTGTGTTCAGGCCGCTGTACACACGCTTGATTTCCTTATGGAGACATATAAATCCATGGGTTTTAAAATTCTTACTTGTCAGGTATCTTCCCAGGCGTTGAATATGGGGTGTTGAGTCCATTTCGTTGAGCAAGGAGTAGGTCTTGTCTATTATATATTTGGCTTATGGAACGGTATCTGTGCTAATTTCAATCTCTGGTTTTATGCAGCACCCCAACTCACCTTTCCCCATAAGCAAGCATAAGTTGGTTTTTTAAATTTGAGACCCTGTTCTGTTTTGTATTTCAGTTCACGTGTAGCCAAGGTTACATTCCGTGTATTAGTGATATCTTATGATGTTTCTTTATCTGTGTGACTTATTTCTCGTAGAATCATCGTACCTGAATCCACTAATTATGCCGCTACGGGCCTGATGACATAGATTTCATTGCTGAGTGATATTCCATTGTACGTGCGTACCACAACTGCTTCATCCAGTTTTTGCTTTCTCGGATATTTAACTTGTACCGTAGACGAGGTACTTGTAAACAGAGCCGTCCCAATCATTGGGGTGTCTGTGTGTTTTTGATTTTAATTTCCCTAAGCTATAGGACCATAAGTGGAAGTGCCATAGGCTGTGTTGCTTTGTTTCCTACGTGTTTCAGGAAACACCATACACTTCTCCAGAGTGGCTGTTGGCAATTTACATCCCGCCCATCAGCATAACAAGGCTCCCTCTTCTCCATGACCTGTCCGGCCTTTCTGGATTTTACACATTATTCAGATGGCCCTTTTGACCGGGGGGCAGTGAGACTTCATTGTAGTGCAAATTTCATTTACACGCTTGCTTCGTTGGCCAAAATGGGCGTATGCGTTTTTACCTGAATATATTCAGGAAAAACTGCAAACGCCCTTTTTGGCCAAGTGCATCATTGTCGACATTCTGCCTCTTTTCGTATGCTTTAAGTGCAATTCCAGTCTACCCCTTGAAATCGTTTTCCTGAAATTCTGCCCCGCTTTCATGTCCTCTTTGAAGACTTACTTCAATACATTTTTGGACGATAGCTGTCATTCATAACTCTGCATGTTTGTGAATTGCAGTGCCCCTGAGCTCCTTTCTTCAACTCTCTTTCTTGTGAGCTGGCAGCATAACCGCAGGATTGCTTCAGGCCATAATCTCTTTCCAGGGGGGGAACGCTGAGCCTTTGCTTAATTCCTCTTCCTGGTGGGAAATGAGCGTTCCATTTGCCCGTGCAGACACCTACAGCTAGTCTCTCATTGGTTCTCCCTATTCCTGTTCATCTTGCGCAGAAATTGCAAACTGTGCCAAACAGGAGGTTAAAGGCACTGACTCTCCAAGTGGGGATAGTGTTAGTAAAGCGTCTGAAATGATGAACCCGAGTACCAGGGGACGAAAACTGAGATGCATTTGAAAACATTTCCCGGTCACACAGTGCACTGTACTGTGGGTTTCCCATGCATGTTTTAGCTGAAGGAAGAATCCCTTAAACCTGGAGAGTTGGGACCCATGGAATGGGTACCATGCAGGATGACTTCAAAGGGTCTGCGTTTGCTCACCGAACCTCACCAATGCTATCAGCCCGAAGTGTCCAGCCTTATGTCTCACCCAGCTCTGGGTGTAGATGTGGTAAATCCAGGTTGCATCACAAGCCCTGAATGAATTATTTAAGAATTGCTCTCTATTTCACTGTCATTGTGTTTTGTTTTTGAAATTCATTTTGATAATGGGATTTATCGGATGTTCACTGCTGCGTTTAGGCCGCTGTACACACGCTTGATTTCCTTATGGAGACATATAAATCCATGGGTTTTAAGATTCTTACTTGTCAGGTATCTTCCCAGGCGTTGAATATGTTGTGTTGAATCCATTTCGTTGAGCAAGGAGTAGGTCTTGTCTATTATATATTTGCCTTATGAAACGGTATCTGTGCTAATTTCAATCTCTGGTTTTATGCAGCACCCCAACTCAACTTTCCCCATAAGCAAGCATAAGTTGGTTTTCTAAATTTGAGACCCTGTTCTGTTTTGTAATTCAGTTTATGTGTAGCGAAGTTTACATTCCGTGTATTAGTGATATCTTATGATTTTTCTTTTTCTTTGTGACTTTTTTCTCGTAGAATCATCGTACCTGAATCCACTCATTATGCCGATAGGGACCTGATGACGTAGATTTCATTGCTGAGTGATATTCCATTGTACGTGCGTACCACAACTTCTTTATCCATTTTTTGCTTTCTCGGATATTTAACTTGTACCGTAGACGAGGTTCTTGTAAACAGAGCCGTCCCAAACATTGGGCTGGCTGTGTGTTTTTGATTTACTTTCCCTAAGCTATAGGACCATATTTGGAAGTGCCATAGGCTGTGTTGCTTTGTTTCCTACGTATTTCAGGAAACACCATACACTTCTCCAGAGTGGCTGTTGGCAATTTACATCCCACCCATCAGCATAACAAGGCTCCCTGTTCTCCATGACCTGTCCTGCCTTTCTGGATTTTACACATTTTTCAGATGGCCCTTTTGACCGGGGAGCAGTGAGACTTCATTGTAGTGCAGATTTCCTTTCCACGCTTGCTGGGTTGGCCAAAAAGGGCGTATGCGTTTTTTTCTGAATATATTCAGGAAAAAACGCATACGCCCTTTATGGCCAAGTGCATCATTGTCGACATTCTGCCTATTTTCCTATGCTTTAAGTGCAATTCCAGTCTGCCCCCTGAAATCATTTTCCTGAAATTCTGCCCCGCTTTCCAGTCCTCTTCGAAGACTTACTTCAGTACATTTTTGTACGATAGCTGTCATTCATAACTCTGCAGGTTTGTGAATTACAGTGCCCCTGAGCTCCTTTCTTCAACTCTCTTTCTTGTGAGCTGGCCACAAAACCGCAGGATTGCTTCAGGCCCTAATCTGTTTCCGGCAGGGCAGGCTGAGCATATGGTTAATTCCTCTTCCTGGTGTGAAATGAGCGTTCCATTTGCCCGTGCAGACACCTACAGCTAGTCTCTCATTGGTTCTCCCTATTCCTGTTCATCTTGGGCAGAAATTGCAAACTGTGCCAAACAGGAGGTTAAAGGCACTGACTCTCCAAATGGGGAGAGTGTTAGTAAACCGTCTGGAATGGTAAACCCGAGTACCAGGGGACGAAAACTGTGATGCATTTGAAAACGTTTCCCAATCACATGGCGGTCGATACTCTGCGTTTCCCATGCATGTTTTAGCTGAAGGAAGAATCCCTTAAACCTGGAGAGTTGGGACCCATGGAATGGGTACCATGCAGGATGACTTCAAAGGGTCTGCGTTTGCTCACCGAACCTCACCAATGCTATCAGCCCGAAGTGTCCAGCCTTATGTCTCACCCAGCTCTGTGTGTAGATGTGGTAAATCCAGGTTGCATCACAAGCCCTGAATGAATGATTTAAGAATTGCTCTCTATTTCACTGTCATTGTGTTTTGTTTTTGAAATTTATTTTGATAATGGGATTTATCGGATTTTCACTGCTCCGTTTAGGCTGCTGTACACACGCTTGTTTTCCTTATGGAGACATATAAATCAATGGTTTTTAAGATTCTTACTTTTCAGGTATCTTCCCAGGCGTTGAATATGGGGTATTGAGTCCATTTCGTTGAGCAAGGAGTAGGTCCTGTCTATTATATATTTGGCTTATGGAACGGTATGTGTGCTAATTTCAATCTCTGGTTTTATGCAGCACCCCAACTCACCTTTCCCCATAAGCAAGCATAAGTTGGTTTTCTAAATTTGAGACCCTGTTCTGTTTTGTAATTCAGTTCATGTGTAGCCAATTTTACATTCCATGTATTAGTGATATCTTATGATGTTTCTTTTTCTGTGTCACTTATTTCTCGTAGAATCATCGTACCTGAATCCACTCATTATGCCGATAGGGACCTGATGACGTAGATTTCATTGCTGAGTGATATTCCACTGTACATGCGTACCACAACTTCTTTATCCACTTTTTGCTTTCTCGGATATTTAACTTGTACTGTAGACGAGGTTCTTGTAAACAGAGCCGTCCCAAACTTTGGGGTGGCTGTGTGATTTTGATTTTAATTTCCCTAAGCTATAGGACCATAAGTGGAAGTGCCATAGGCTGTGTTGCTTTGTTTCCTACGTGTTTCTGGAAACACCATACACTTCTCCAGAGTGGTTGTTGGGAATTTACATCCCACCCATCAGCATAACAAGGCTCCCTCTTCTCCATGACCTGTCCTGCCTTTCTGTATTTTACACTTTTTTCAGATGGCCCTTTTGACCGGGGGGCAGTGAGACTTCATTGTAGTGCAGATTTCCTTTACACGCTTGCTTGGTTGGCCAAAAAGGGCGTATGCGTTTTTTCCTGAATATATTCAGGAAAAAACGCATACGCCCTTTTTGGCCAAGTGCATCATGGTCGACATTCTGCCTCTTCTCCTATGCTTTAAGTGCAATTCCAGTCTATCCCCTGAAATCGTGTTCCTGAAATTCTGCCCCGCTTTCAAGTCCTCTTCGAAGACTTACTTCAATACATTTTTGGACGATAGCTGTCATTCATAACTCTGCAGGTTTGTGAATTACAGTGCCCCTGAGCTCCTTTCTTCAACTCGCTTTCTTGTGAGCTGGCCACAAAACCGCAGGATTGCTTCAGGCCCTAATCTCTTTCCGGCAGAGCACCCTGAGCCTTTGTTTAATCCCTCTTCCTGGTGGGAAATGAGCATTCCTTTTGCCCGTGCAGACACCTACAGCTAGTCTCTCATTGGTTCTCCCTATTCCTGTACATCTTGCGCAGAAATTGCAAACTGTGCCAAACAGGAGGTTAAAGGCACTGACTCTCCAAGTGGGGAGAGTGTTAGTAAAGCGTCTGGAATGGTGAACCCGAGTACCAGGGTTCGAAAACTGAGATGCATTTGAAAACGTTTCCCAATCACACGGTGGACCATACTCTGGGTTTCCCATGCATGTTTTAGCTGAAGGAAGAATCCCTTAAACCTGGAGAGTTTGGACCCATGGAATGGGTACCATGCAGTATGACTTCAAAGGGTCTGCGTTTGCTCACCGAACCTCACCAATGCTATCAGCCCGAAGTGTCCAGCCTTATGTCTCACCCAGCTCTGGATGTAGATGTGGTAAATCCAGGTTGCATCACATGCCCTGAATGAATTATTTAAGAATTGCTCTCTATTTCACTCTCATTGTGTTTTGTTTTTCTAATTCATTTTGATAATGGGATTTATTGGATTTTCTCTGCTGCGTTCATGCAGCTGTACACACGCTTGATTGTCTTAAGGAGACATATGAATCCATGGGTTTGAAGATTCTTACTAGTCAGGTGTATTCCTAGGCGTTGAATATGAGGTGTTGAGTCCATTTCGTTGAGCAAGGCGTAGGTCTTGACTATTACATATTTGGCTTATGGAAAGGTATCTGTGCTAATTTCTATCTCTGCTTTTATGCAGCACCCCAACTCACTTTTCCCCTTAAGCAAGCATAAGTTGGTTTTCTAAATTTGAGACCCTGTTCTGTTTTGTAATTCAGTTCATGTGTAGCCAAGTTTACATTCCGTGTATTAGTGATAACTTATGATGTTTCATTTTCTGTGTGACTTATTTCACTTAGAATCATCGTACCTGAATCCACTCATTATGCCGCGACGGGCCTGATGAAATAGATTTCATTGGTGAGTGATATTCATTTGTACGTACGTACCACACTTCTTTATCCATTTTTCGCTTTCTGGGATATTTAACTTGTTCCGTAGACGAGGTTCTTGTAAACAGAGCCGTCCGACACTTTGGGGTGGCTGTCTGTTTTTGATTTTAATTTCCGTGATCTATAAGACCATAAGTGGATGTGCCGTAGTCTCCGTTGCTTTGTTTCTTAGGTGTTTCAGGAAACACCATACACTTCTCCAGAGTGGCTGTTGGCATTTACATCCCGCCCATCAGCATAACAAGGCTCCCTGTTCTCCATGGCCTGTCCTGTGTTTCTGGTTTTTACACTTTTTTCAGATGGCCCTTTTGACGAATGGGAAATGAGACTTCATTGTAGTGCGGATTTCCATTGCTCGAGTGCTTGGTTGGCCAAAAAGGGCATATGTGTTTTTTCCTGAATATATTCAGGAAAAAATGTTTACGCACTTTGGTCCAAGTGCATCACTGTCAAAGATCTGCCGCTTTTCACATGCTTTAAATGCAATTCCAATCTACCTCCTGAAATATGATTCCTGCAATTCTGCCTCGTTTTCAAGTCCTCTTTGCAGACTTACTTCCATATATTTTTGCCAATAGCTGTCATTTATAACTCTGCAGGTTTGTGAATTACAGTGCCCGTGATTTCCTTTCTTAACTCGTTTCCTTGAAAACTGGCCACAGAACTGCAGGTTTGCTTCAGGCCGTAATCAGGGTCCGGCACGGCACTCTGAGACTTTGGTTCATTCCACTTCCTGGTGGGAAATTAGAGTTAAATGTGCCCCTCCAGACACCTGCCTCACTCCTAGCCCCTTGGTGATGTGTGTCCTCTGGTTTGAGGCCACATGTGCTGGGTTCCTCACCTTTGGCTGATGTGGCCCCACTGGTGTGAGGACACTCCTGCCTGGTTCCCATCCCCTTGGTGATGTGGGCCCTCCGGTGAGAGTGTGATCCTGGTTGGGTTCCTCACACTTCTGTGAGGTGGGCCCTCTTCTCTGAGGTCACTCCTGCCTGGCTGGCACACCCCGCCTTGGCGACGTCGGCCCTCTGGTGGGATTTGGTGCCTGCTGGGTGTCTCCTCCCCTCGGTAATGAGGGCCCTCTGGCGTCAGGCCCTAACTCCTGGGCTCCCAATATTTTCTTTTTTTTTTTTTTTTAAACATCTTTATTGGGGTATAATTGCTTTACAATTGTGTGTTAGTTTCTGCTTTATAACAAAGTGAATCAGTTATACATATACATATGTTCCCATATGTCTTCCCTCTTGCGTCTCCCTCCCTCCCACTCTCCCTATCCCACCCCTCCAGGCTGTCACAAAGCACCGAGCTAATATCCCTGTGCCTTGCGGCTGCTTCCCCCTAGCTATCTACCTTACTACGTTTGTTAGTGTGTATATGTCCATGACTCTCTCTCGCCCTGTCAAAGCTCACCCTTCCCCCTCCCCATATCCTCAAGTCCGTTCTCCAGTAGGTCTGCGTCTTTATTCCTGTCTTACCCCTAGGTTCTTCATGACATTTTTTTTCCCCTTAAATTCCATATATATGCGTTAGCATACGGTATTTGTCTTTTTCTTTCTGACTTACTTCACTCTGTATGACAGACTCTAGGTCTATCCACCTCATTACAAATAGCTCAATTTCGTTTCTTTTTATGGCTGAGTAATATTCCATTGTATATATGTGCCACATCTTCTTTATCCATTCATCCGATGATGGGCGCTTAGGTTGTTTCCATCTCCGGGCTATTGTAAATAGAGCTGCAATGAACATTTTGGTACATGACTCTTTTTGAATTTTGGTTTTCTCAGGGTATATGCCCAGTAGTGGGATTGCTGGGTCATATGGTAATTCTATTTGTAGTTTTTTAAGGAACCTCCATACTGTTCTCCATAGTGGCTGAACCAATTCACATTCCCACCAGCAGTGCAAGAGTGTTCCCTTTTCTCCACACCCTCTCCAGCATTTATTGTTTCTAGATTTTTTGATGATGGCCATTCTGACTGGTGTGAGATGATATCTCATTGTAGTTTTGATTTGCATTTCTCTAATGATTAATGATGTTGAGCATTCTTTCATGTGTTTGTTGGCATTCTGTATATCTTCTTTGGAGAAATGTCTATTTAGGTCTTCTGCCCATTTTTGGATTGGGTTGTTTGTTTTTTTGTTATTGAGCTGCATGAGCTGCTTGTAAATTTTGGAGATTAAACCTTTGTCAGTTGCTTCATTTGCAAATATTTTCTCCCATTCTGAGGGTTGTCTTTTGGTCTTGATTATGGTTTCCTTTGCTGTGCAAAAGCTTTGAAGTTTCATTAGGTCCCATTTGTTTATTTTTGTTTTTATTTCCATTACTCTAGGAGGTGGGTCAGAAAGGATCTTGCTGTGATTTATGTCATAGAGTGTTCTGCCTATGTTTTCCTCTAAGAGTTTGATAGTTTCTGGCCTTACATTTAGGTCTTTAATCCATTTTGAGCTTATTTTTGTGTATGGTGTTAGGGAGTGATCTAATCTCATACTTTTACATGTACCTGTCCAGTTTTCCCAGCACCATTTATTGAAGAGGCTGTTCTTTCTCCACTGTACATTCCTGCCACCTTTATCAAAGATAAGGTGTCCATATGTGCGTGGGTTTATCGCTGGGCTTTCTATCCTGTTCCATTGATCTATCTTTCTGTTTTTGTGCCAGTACCATACTGTCTTGATTACTGTAGCTTTGTAGTATAGTCTGAAGTCAGGGAGCCTGATTCCTCCAGCTCCTTTTTTCGTTCTCAAGATTGCTTTGGCTATTCGGGGTCTTTTGTGTTTCCATACAAATTGTGAAATTTTTTGTTCTAGTTCTGTGAAAAATGCCAGTGGTAGTTTGATAGGGATTGCATTGAATCTGTAGATTGCTTTGGGTAGTAGAGTCATTTTCACAATGTTGATTCTTCCCATCCAAGAACATGGTATATCTCTCCATCTATTTGTATCATCTTTAATTTCTTTCATCAGTGTCTTATAATTTTCTGCATACAGGTCTTTCGTCTCCTTAGGTAGGTTTATTCCTAGATATTTTATTCTTTTTGTTGCAATGGTAAATGGGAGTGTTTTCTTGATTTCACTTTCAGATTTTTCATCATTAGTATATAGGAATGCCAGAGATTTCTGTGCATTAACTTTGTATCCTGCTACTTTACCAAATTCATTGATTAGCTCTAGTAGTTTTCTGGTAGCATCTTTAGGATTCTCTATGTATAGTATCATGTCATCTGCAAACAGTGACAGCTTTACTTCTTCTTTTCCGATTTGGATTCCTTTTATTTCCTTTTCTTCTCTGATTGCTGTGGCTAAAACTTCCAAAACTATGTTGAATAAGAGTGGTGAGAGTGGGCAACCTTGTCTTGTTCCTGATCTTAGTGGAAATGCTTTCAGTTTTTCACCATTGAGGATGATGTTTGCTGTGGGCTTGTCATATATGGCCTTTATTATGTTGAGGAAAGTTCCCTCTATGCCTACTTTCTGCAGGGTTTTTAGCATAAATGGGTGTTGAATTTTGTCAAAAGCTTTCTCTGCATCTATTGAGATGATCATATGGTTTTTCTTTTTCAATTTGTTAATATGGTTTATCACATTGATAGATTTGCGTATATTGAAGAATCCTTGCATTCCTGGAATAAACCCCACTTGATCATGGTGTATGATCCTTTTAATGTGCTGTTGGATTCTGTTTGCTAGTATTTTGTTGAGGATTTTTGCATCTATGTTCATCAGTGATATTGGCCTGTAGTTTTCTTTCTTTGTGACATCCTTGTCTGGTTTTGGTATCAAGGTGATGGTGGCCTCGTAGAAGGAATTTGGGAGTGTTCCTCCCTCTGCTATATTTTGGAAGAGTTTGAGAAGGATAGGTGTTAGCTCTTCTCTAAACGTTTGATAGAATTCACCTGTGAAGCCATCTGGTCCTGGGCTTTTGTTTGTTGGAAGATTTTTAATGACAGTTTCAATTTCAGTGCTTGTGATTGGTCTGTTCATATTTTCTATTTCTTCCTGATTCAGTCTTGGCAGGTTGTGCATTTCTAAGAATTTGTCCATTTCTTCCAGATTGTCCATTTTATTGGCATAGAGTTGCTTGTAGTAATCTCTTATGATTTTTTTTATTTCTGCAGTGTCAGTTGTTACTTCTCCTTTTTCATTTCTAATTCTATTGATTTGAGTCTTCTCCCTTTTTTTCTTGATGAGTCTGGCTAGTGGTTTATCTATTTTGTTTATCTTCTCAAAGAACCAGCTTTTAGTTTTATTGATCTTTGCTATCGTTTCCTTCATTTCTTTTTCATTTATTTCTGATCTGATTTTTATGATTTCTTTCCTTCTGCTAGCTTTGGGGTTTTTTTGTTCTTCTTTCTCTAATTGCTTGAGGTGCAAGGTTAGGTTGTTTATTCGAGATGTTTCCTGCTTCTTAAGGTGGGCTTGTATTGCTATAAACTTCCCCCTTAGAACTGCTTTTGCTGCATCCCATAGGTTTTGGGTCGTTGTGTCTCCATTGTCATTTGTTTCTAGGTATTTTTTTATTTCCTCTTTGATTTCTTCAGTGATCACTTCATTATTAAGTAGTGTATTGTTTAGCTTCCATGTGTTTGTATTTTTTACAGATCTTTTCCTGTAATTGATATCTAGTCTCATGGCGTTGTGGTCAGAAAAGATACTTGATACAATTTCAATTTTCTTAAATTTACCAAGGCTTGATTTGTGACCCAAGATATGATCTATCCTGGAGAATGTTCCATGAGCACTTGAGAAAAATGTGTATTCTGTTGTTTTTGGATGGAGTGTCCTATAAATATCAATTAAGTCCATCTTGTTTAATGTATCATTTAAAGCTTGTGTTTCCTTATTTATTTTCATTTTGGATGATCTGTCCATGGGTGAAAGTGGGGTGTTAAAGTCCCCTACTATGAATGTGTTACTGTCAATCTCCCCTTTTATGGCTGTTAGTATTTGCCTTATGTATTGAGGTGCTCCTATGTTGGGTGCATAAATATTTACAATTGTTATATCTTCTTCTTGAATCGATCCCTTGATCATTATGTAGTGTCCTTCTTTGTCTCTTGTAATAGTCCTTATTTTAAAGTCTATTTTGTCTGATATGAGAATTGCTACTCCAGCTTTCTTTTGGTTTCCATTTGCATGGAATATCTTTTTCCATCCCCTTATTTTCAGTCTGTATGTGTCTCTAGGTCTGAAGTGGGTCTCTTGTAGACAGCATATATAAGGGTCTTGTTTTTGTATCCATTCAGCCAATCTGTGTCTTTTGGTGGGAGCATTTAGTCCATTTACATTTAAGGTAATTATCGATATGTATGTTCCTATTCCCATTTTCTATATTGTTTTGGGTTCGTTATTATAGGTCTTTTCCTTCTCTTGTGTTCCTTGTCTAGAGAAGTTCCTTTAGCATTTGCTGTAAAGCTGGTTTGGTGGTGCTAAACTCTCTCAGCTTTTGCTTGTCTGTAAAGGTTTTAATTTCTCCATCAAATCTGAATGAGATCCTTGCTGGGTAAAGTAGCCTTGGTTGCAGGTTTTTCTCCTTCATCACTTTCAGTATGTCCTGCCACTCCCTTCTGGCTTGTAGGGTTTCTGCTGAGAGATCAGCTGTTAACCTTATGGGGATTCCCTTGTGTGTTATTTGCTGTTTTTCCCTTGCTGCTTTTAATATGCTTTCTTTGTATTTAATTTTTGACAGTTTGATTAATATGTGTCTTGGCGTATTTCTCCTTGTATTTATCCTGTATGGGACTCTCTGTGCTTCCTGGACTTGATTAACTATTTCCTTTCCCATATTAGGGAAGTTTTCAACTATAATCTCTTCAAATATTTTCTCAGTCCCTTTCTTTTTCTCTTCTTCTTCTGGAACCCCTATAATTCGAATGTTGGTGCGTTTAATGTTGTCCCAGAGGTCTCTGAGACTGTCCTCAGTTCTTTTCATTCTTTTTTCTTTATTCTGCTCTGCAGTAGTTATTTCCACTATTTTATCTTCCAGGTCACTTATCCGTTCTTCTGCCTCAGTTATTCTGTTATTGATCCCATCTAGAGTACTTTTAATTTCATTTATTGCGTTGTTCATCATTGCTTGTTTCACCTTTATTTCTTCTAGGTCCTTGTTAACTGCTTCTTGCATTTTGTCCATTCTACTTCCAAGATTTCGGATCATCCTTACTATCATTATTCTGAATTCTTTTTCAGGTAGACTGCCTATTTCCTCTTCATTTGTTAGGTCTGGTGCATTTTTATCTTGCTCCTTCATCTGCTGTGTGTTTTTCTGTCTTCTCATTTTGCTTATCTTACTGTGTTTGGGGTCTCCTTTTTGCAGGCTGCACGTTCGTAGTTCCCGTTGTTTTTGATGTCTGTCTCCAGTGGCTAAGGTTGTTTCAGTGGGTTGTGTAGGCTTCCTGGTGGAGGGGACTAGTGCCTGTGTTGTGGTGGATGAGGCTGGATCTTGTCTCTCTAGTGGGCAGGTTCACGTCTGGTGGTGTGTTTTGGGGTGTCTGTGGCCTTATTATGATTTTAGGCAGCCTCTCTGCTAATGGGTGGGGTTGTGTTCCTGTTTTGCTAGTTGTTTGGCATAGGTTGTCTAGCACTGTGGCTTGCTGGTCGTTGAGTGAAGCTGGGTGCTGGTGTTAAGATGGAGGTCACTGGGAGATTTCCACCGTTTAATATTATGTGGAGCTGGGAGGTCTCTTTGGACCAGTGTCCTGAAGTTGGCTCTCCTACCTCAGAGGCAGAGCCCTGACTCCTGGCTGGAGCACCAAGAGCCTTTCATCCACACGGCTCAGAATAAAAGGGAGAAAAAGTAGAGAGAATTAGTAGATGTATGAGGAAAGAAAGAAGGAAAGGAGGAAAGGAAGGAAGGAAGAAAGAAGCAAAGAAGGAAAGAAAGGAGGGAGGGAGGGAGGAAGGAAGGAAGGAAGGAAGGAAGGAGGGAAAGAAGGAAAAAAGACAGAAAGAAAGAAGATACAGTAAAAATAAAATAAAGTATAATATATTTATTGAATTAAAAAATATTTAGAAAAAAAAAAAAAGAGGGACGGATAGAACCTTAGGACAAATGTTGGAAGCAAAGCTATACAGAGAAAATCTTATACAGAAGCATACACATACACCTTCACAAAAAGAGGTAAAGGGGGAAAAATCATAAATCTTGCTCTCAGAGACCACCTCCTCAATTTGGGGTGATTCGTTGTCTAAAGGAGGGAAGGACGGAAAGAAAGAAAGAAAGAAAGAAGGAACGACGGTAAAGTATAATAAAGTTATTACAATTAAAATTATTGAGAAAAAAAAATTTTTTTTTTAAAAACCATGGACGGATAGAGCCCTAGGACAAATGGTGGAAGCAAGAGTATACAGACAAGATCTCACACATAAGCATACACGTACACATTCACAAAAAGAGGAAAAGGGAAAAAAATCATAGATCTCGCTCCTAAATTCCACCTCTTCAATTTGGGATCATTTCTTGTCTATTCAGGTATTCCACAGATGCAGGGTATATCAAGTTGATTGTGGAGCTTTAATCCGCTGCTTCTGAGGCTGCTGGGGGAGATTTCCCTTTCTCCTCTTTGTTCTCACAGCTCACAGGAGCTCAGCTTTGGATTTGGCCCTGCCTCTGCGTGTAGGTCGCTGGAGGGCGTCTGTTTTTTGCTCAGACAGGAAAGGGTTAAAGGGGCCGCTAATTCGGGGGCTCAGGCTCACTCAGGCCGGGGGTGAGGGGGGGGAAGGAGGGGCACTGCGTGCGGGGCGGGCCTGCGGCGTCAGAGGCGGCGTGACGTTGCGGCAGAGGCCGGCGTGACGTTGCACCAGCCTGAGGCCCGCCGTGCGTTCTCCCGGGGAAGTTGTCCCTGGTTCCCGGGAACCTGGCAGTGGCGGGCTGCACAGGCTCCGCGGAAGAGGGGTGTGGAGGTTCCCGGGAACCTGGCAGGGGCGGGCTGCACAGGCCCCTTGGTGGTGGCAGCAGCAGCCCTAGCGTCTCCCGCCCGTCTCTGGGGTCCGCGCTTTTAGCCGCGGCTCGCGCCCGTCTCTGGGGTTCGCGCTTTTAGCCGCGGCTCGCGCCCGTCTCTGGGGTTCGGGCTTTTAGCCGCGGCTCGCGCCCGTCTCTGGAGTTCCTTTAAGCAGCGCTCTTAAACCCCTCTCCTCGCGCACCAGGAAACAAAGAGGGAAGAAAAAGTCTCTTGCCTCTTCGGCAGGTGCAGGCTTTTCCCCGAACTCCCTCCCGGCTAGTCGTGGTGCACTAACCCCTTCAGGCTATGTTCAAGCCGCCAACCCCAGTCCTCTCCCTGCGCTCCATCCAAAACCGAAACCCGAGCTTCAGCTCGCAGCCCCGCCCGCCCGGGCATGTGAGCAGACAAGCCTCTCGGGCTGGTGAGTGCCGGTCGGCACTGATCCTCTGTGCGGGAATCTCCCCGCTTTGCCCTCCGCACCCGTCGCTGTGCACTACTCCTCGGTCCCGAAGCCCCCCCCTCCGCCTCCCGCAGTCTCCGCCCGCGGAGGGGCTTCCAAGTGTGTGGAAACTTTTCCTCCTTCACAGCTCCCTCCTACTGGCGCAGGTGCCGTCCTTATTCTTTTGTCTCTGTTTTTTCTTTTGCCCTACCCAGGTACGTGGGGAGTTTCTTGCCTTTTGGGACGTCTGAGGTCTTCTGCCAGCCTTCAGTAGGTGTTCTGTAGGAGTTGTTCCACGTGTAGATGTATTTCTGGTGTATCCGTGGGGAGGAAGGCGATCTCCGCGTCTTACTCTTCCGTCATCTTCAAGGTCCCCCCTCTGTGTTTTGTTTTTGAAATTAATTTTGATAATGGGATTTATCGGATCTTCACTGCTGCGTTTAGGCCGTTGTTCATATGCTTGATTTCCTTATGGAGACATATAAATCCATGGGTTTTAAGATTCTTAATTGTCAGGTATCTTCCCAGGCGTTGAATATGGGGTGTTGAGTCCATTTCGTTGAGCAAGGAGTAGGTCTTGTCTATTATATATTTGGCTTATGGAAGGGTATCTGTGCTAATTTCAATCTCTGGTTTTATGCAGCACCCCAACTCACCTTTCCCCATAAGCAAGCATAAGTTGGTTTTCTAAAGTTGAAACCCTGTCCTGTTTTGTAATTCATTTCACGTGTAGCCAAGTTTACATTCCGTGTATTAGTGATATCTTATGATGTTTCTTTTTCTGTGTGACTTATTTCTCGTAGAATCATCATACCTGAATCCACTCATTATGCCGCTACGGGCCTGATGACGTAGATTTCATTGCTGAGTGATATTCCATTGTACGTACGTACCACAATTTCTTTATCCATTTTTTGCTTTCTCGGATATTTAACTTGTACCGTAGACGAGGTTTTTGTAAACAGAGCCGTTCCAAACTTTGGGGTTGCTTTGTGTTTTTGATTTTAATTTCCCTAAGCTGTCGGACCATAAGTGGAAGTGCCATAGGCTCCGTTGCTTTGTTTTTTAGGCGTTTCAGGAAACACCATACACTTCTCCAGAGTGGCTGTTGGCAATTTACATCCCGCCCATCAGCATAACAAGGCTCCCTGTTCTCCATGACCTGTCCTGCCTTTCTGGATTTTACACTTTTTTCAGATGGCCCTTTTGACCGGGGGGCAGTGAGACTTCATTGTAGTGCAGATTTCCTTTACACGCTTGCTTGGTTGTCCAAAGACGGCATATGCGTTTTTTCCTGAATATATTCAGGAAAAAACGCATACGCTCTTTTTGGCCAAGTGCATCATTGTCGACATTCTGCCTCGTTTCCTATGCTGTAAGTGCAATTCCAGTCTGCCCCCTGAAATAGTTTTCCTGAAATTCTGTCCCGCTTTCAAGTCCTCTTCGAAGACTTACTTCAGTACATTTTTGGATGATAGCTGTCATTCATAACTCTGCAGGTTTGTGAATTACGGTGTCCCAGAGCTCCTTTCTTCAACTCGCTTTCTTGTGAGCTGGCTGCAAAACTGCAGGATTGCTTTAGGGACTAATCTGTTTCCGGCAGGGCACGCTGAGCCTTTGGTAAATTCCTTTTCCTGGTGGTAAATGAGCGTTCCAATTGCCCGTGCAGACAACTACAGCTAGTCTCTCATTGGTTCTCCCTATTCCTGTTCATCTTGCGCAGAAATTGCAAACTGGGCCAAACAGGAGGTTAAAGGCACTGACTCTCCAAGTGGGGAGAGTGTTAGTAAAGCGTCTGGAATGGTGAACCCGAGTACCAGGGGACGAAAACTGAGATGCATTTGAAAACGTTTCCCAATCACACGGTGGACCATACTCTGGGTTACCCACGCATGTTTTAGCTGAAGGAAGAATCCCTTAAACCTGGAGAGTTTGGACCCATGGAATGGGTACCATGCAGTATGACTTCAAAGGGTCTGCGTTTGCTCACCGAACCTCACCAATGCTATCAGCCCGAAGTGTCCAGCCTTATGTCTCACCCAGCTCTGGATGTAGATGTGGTAAATCCAGGTTGCATCACATGCCCTGAATGAATTATTTAAGAATTGCTCTCTATTTCACTCTCATTGTGTTTTGTTTTTCTAATTCATTTTGATAATGGGATTTATTGGATTTTCTCTGCTGCGTTCATGCAGCTGTACACACGCTTGATTGTCTTAAGGAGACATATGAATCCATGGGTTTGAAGATTCTTACTAGTCAGGTGTATTCCTAGGCGTTGAATATGAGGTGTTGAGTCCATTTCGTTGAGCAAGGCGTAGGTCTTGACTATTACATATTTGGCTTATGGAAAGGTATCTGTGCTAATTTCTATCTCTGCTTTTATGCAGCACCCCAACTCACTTTTCCCCTTAAGCAAGCATAAGTTGGTTTTCTAAATTTGAGACCCTGTTCTGTTTTGTAATTCAGTTCATGTGTAGCCAAGTTTACATTCCGTGTATTAGTGATAACTTATGATGTTTCATTTTCTGTGTGACTTATTTCACTTAGAATCATCGTACCTGAATCCACTCATTATGCCGCGACGGGCCTGATGAAATAGATTTCATTGGTGAGTGATATTCATTTGTACGTACGTACCACACTTCTTTATCCATTTTTCGCTTTCTGGGATATTTAACTTGTTCCGTAGACGAGGTTCTTGTAAACAGAGCCGTCCGACACTTTGGGGTGGCTGTCTGTTTTTGATTTTAATTTCCGTGATCTATAAGACCATAAGTGGATGTGCCGTAGTCTCCGTTGCTTTGTTTCTTAGGTGTTTCAGGAAACACCATACACTTCTCCAGAGTGGCTGTTGGCATTTACATCCCGCCCATCAGCATAACAAGGCTCCCTGTTCTCCATGGCCTGTCCTGTGTTTCTGGTTTTTACACTTTTTTCAGATGGCCCTTTTGACGAATGGGAAATGAGACTTCATTGTAGTGCGGATTTCCATTGCTCGAGTGCTTGGTTGGCCAAAAAGGGCATATGTGTTTTTTCCTGAATATATTCAGGAAAAAATGTTTACGCACTTTGGTCCAAGTGCATCACTGTCAAAGATCTGCCGCTTTTCACATGCTTTAAATGCAATTCCAATCTACCTCCTGAAATATGATTCCTGCAATTCTGCCTCGTTTTCAAGTCCTCTTTGCAGACTTACTTCCATATATTTTTGCCAATAGCTGTCATTTATAACTCTGCAGGTTTGTGAATTACAGTGCCCGTGATTTCCTTTCTTAACTCGTTTCCTTGAAAACTGGCCACAGAACTGCAGGTTTGCTTCAGGCCGTAATCAGGGTCCGGCACGGCACTCTGAGACTTTGGTTCATTCCACTTCCTGGTGGGAAATTAGAGTTAAATGTGCCCCTCCAGACACCTGCCTCACTCCTAGCCCCTTGGTGATGTGTGTCCTCTGGTTTGAGGCCACATGTGCTGGGTTCCTCACCTTTGGCTGATGTGGCCCCACTGGTGTGAGGACACTCCTGCCTGGTTCCCATCCCCTTGGTGATGTGGGCCCTCCGGTGAGAGTGTGATCCTGGTTGGGTTCCTCACACTTCTGTGAGGTGGGCCCTCTTCTCTGAGGTCACTCCTGCCTGGCTGGCACACCCCGCCTTGGCGACGTCGGCCCTCTGGTGGGATTTGGTGCCTGCTGGGTGTCTCCTCCCCTCGGTAATGAGGGCCCTCTGGCGTCAGGCCCTAACTCCTGGGCTCCCAATATTTTCTTTTTT
Organism: Delphinapterus leucas; assembly: GCF_059928025.1. NCBI lineage: Eukaryota > Metazoa > Chordata > Mammalia > Artiodactyla > Monodontidae > Delphinapterus > Delphinapterus leucas. Next base: position 11,295,615 of record NW_028322241.1, on the reverse strand, counting down.
TTTTTTTTTTAAACATCTTTATTGGGGTATAATTGCTTTACAATTGTGTGTTAGTTTCTGCTTTATAACAAAGTGAATCAGTTATACATATACATATGTTCCCATATGTCTTCCCTCTTGCGTCTCCCTCCCTCCCACTCTCCCTATCCCACCCCTCCAGGCTGTCACAAAGCACCGAGCTAATATCCCTGTGCCTTGCGGCTGCTTCCCCCTAGCTATCTACCTTACTACGTTTGTTAGTGTGTATATGTCCATGACTCTCTCTCGCCCTGTCAAAGCTCACCCTTCCCCCTCCCCATATCCTCAAGTCCGTTCTCCAGTAGGTCTGCGTCTTTATTCCTGTCTTACCCCTAGGTTCTTCATGACATTTTTTTCCCCTTAAATTCCATATATATGCGTTAGCATACGGTATTTGTCTTTTTCTTTCTGACTTACTTCACTCTGTATGACAGACTCTAGGTCTATCCACCTCATTACAAATAGCTCAATTTCGTTTCTTTTTATGGCTGAGTAATATTCCATTGTATATATGTGCCACATCTTCTTTATCCATTCATCCGATGATGGGCGCTTAGGTTGTTTCCATCTCCGGGCTATTGTAAATAGAGCTGCAATGAACATTTTGGTACATGACTCTTTTTGAATTTTGGTTTTCTCAGGGTATATGCCCAGTAGTGGGATTGCTGGGTCATATGGTAATTCTATTTGTAGTTTTTTAAGGAACCTCCATACTGTTCTCCATAGTGGCTGAACCAATTCACATTCCCACCAGCAGTGCAAGAGTGTTCCCTTTTCTCCACACCCTCTCCAGCATTTATTGTTTCTAGATTTTTTGATGATGGCCATTCTGACTGGTGTGAGATGATATCTCATTGTAGTTTTGATTTGCATTTCTCTAATGATTAATGATGTTGAGCATTCTTTCATGTGTTTGTTGGCATTCTGTATATCTTCTTTGGAGAAATGTCTATTTAGGTCTTCTGCCCATTTTTGGATTGGGTTGTTTGTTTTTTTGTTATTGAGCTGCTTGTAAATTTTGGAGATTAAACCTTTGTCAGTTGCTTCATTTGCAAATATTTTCTCCCATTCTGAGGGTTGTCTTTTGGTCTTGATTATGGTTTCCTTTGCTGTGCAAAAGCTTTGAAGTTTCATTAGGTCCCATTTGTTTATTTTTGTTTTTATTTCCATTACTCTAGGAGGTGGGTCAGAAAGGATCTTGCTGTGATTTATGTCATAGAGTGTTCTGCCTATGTTTTCCTCTAAGAGTTTGATAGTTTCTGGCCTTACATTTAGGTCTTTAATCCATTTTGAGCTTATTTTTGTGTATGGTGTTAGGGAGTGATCTAATCTCATACTTTTACATGTACCTGTCCAGTTTTCCCAGCACCATTTATTGAAGAGGCTGTTCTTTCTCCACTGTACATTCCTGCCACCTTTATCAAAGATAAGGTGTCCATATGTGCGTGGGTTTATCGCTGGGCTTTCTATCCTGTTCCATTGATCTATCTTTCTGTTTTTGTGCCAGTACCATACTGTCTTGATTACTGTAGCTTTGTAGTATAGTCTGAAGTCAGGGAGCCTGATTCCTCCAGCTCCTTTTTTCGTTCTCAAGATTGCTTTGGCTATTCGGGGTCTTTTGTGTTTCCATACAAATTGTGAAATTTTTTGTTCTAGTTCTGTGAAAAATGCCAGTGGTAGTTTGATAGGGATTGCATTGAATCTGTAGATTGCTTTGGGTAGTAGAGTCATTTTCACAATGTTGATTCTTCCCATCCAAGAACATGGTATATCTCTCCATCTATTTGTATCATCTTTAATTTCTTTCATCAGTGTCTTATAATTTTCTGCATACAGGTCTTTCGTCTCCTTAGGTAGGTTTATTCCTAGATATTTTATTCTTTTTGTTGCAATGGTAAATGGGAGTGTTTTCTTGATTTCACTTTCAGATTTTTCATCATTAGTATATAGGAATGCCAGAGATTTCTGTGCATTAACTTTGTATCCTGCTACTTTACCAAATTCATTGATTAGCTCTAGTAGTTTTCTGGTAGCATCTTTAGGATTCTCTATGTATAGTATCATGTCATCTGCAAACAGTGACAGCTTTACTTCTTCTTTTCCGATTTGGATTCCTTTTATTTCCTTTTCTTCTCTGATTGCTGTGGCTAAAACTTCCAAAACTATGTTGAATAAGAGTGGTGAGAGTGGGCAACCTTGTCTTGTTCCTGATCTTAGTGGAAATGCTTTCAGTTTTTCACCATTGAGGATGATGTTTGCTGTGGGCTTGTCATATATGGCCTTTATTATGTTGAGGAAAGTTCCCTCTATGCCTACTTTCTGCAGGGTTTTTAGCATAAATGGGTGTTGAATTTTGTCAAAAGCTTTCTCTGCATCTATTGAGATGATCATATGGTTTTTCTTTTTCAATTTGTTAATATGGTTTATCACATTGATAGATTTGCGTATATTGAAGAATCCTTGCATTCCTGGAATAAACCCCACTTGATCATGGTGTATGATCCTTTTAATGTGCTGTTGGATTCTGTTTGCTAGTATTTTGTTGAGGATTTTTGCATCTATGTTCATCAGTGATATTGGCCTGTAGTTTTCTTTCTTTGTGACATCCTTGTCTGGTTTTGGTATCAAGGTGATGGTGGCCTCGTAGAAGGAATTTGGGAGTGTTCCTCCCTCTGCTATATTTTGGAAGAGTTTGAGAAGGATAGGTGTTAGCTCTTCTCTAAACGTTTGATAGAATTCACCTGTGAAGCCATCTGGTCCTGGGCTTTTGTTTGTTGGAAGATTTTTAATGACAGTTTCAATTTCAGTGCTTGTGATTGGTCTGTTCATATTTTCTATTTCTTCCTGATTCAGTCTTGGCAGGTTGTGCATTTCTAAGAATTTGTCCATTTCTTCCAGATTGTCCATTTTATTGGCATAGAGTTGCTTGTAGTAATCTCTTATGATTTTTTTTATTTCTGCAGTGTCAGTTGTTACTTCTCCTTTTTCATTTCTAATTCTATTGATTTGAGTCTTCTCCCTTTTTTTCTTGATGAGTCTGGCTAGTGGTTTATCTATTTTGTTTATCTTCTCAAAGAACCAGCTTTTAGTTTTATTGATCTTTGCTATCGTTTCCTTCATTTCTTTTTCATTTATTTCTGATCTGATTTTTATGATTTCTTTCCTTCTGCTAGCTTTGGGGTTTTTTTGTTCTTCTTTCTCTAATTGCTTGAGGTGCAAGGTTAGGTTGTTTATTCGAGATGTTTCCTGCTTCTTAAGGTGGGCTTGTATTGCTATAAACTTCCCCCTTAGAACTGCTTTTGCTGCATCCCATAGGTTTTGGGTCGTTGTGTCTCCATTGTCATTTGTTTCTAGGTATTTTTTTATTTCCTCTTTGATTTCTTCAGTGATCACTTCATTATTAAGTAGTGTATTGTTTAGCTTCCATGTGTTTGTATTTTTTACAGATCTTTTCCTGTAATTGATATCTAGTCTCATGGCGTTGTGGTCAGAAAAGATACTTGATACAATTTCAATTTTCTTAAATTTACCAAGGCTTGATTTGTGACCCAAGATATGATCTATCCTGGAGAATGTTCCATGAGCACTTGAGAAAAATGTGTATTCTGTTGTTTTTGGATGGAGTGTCCTATAAATATCAATTAAGTCCATCTTGTTTAATGTATCATTTAAAGCTTGTGTTTCCTTATTTATTTTCATTTTGGATGATCTGTCCATGGGTGAAAGTGGGGTGTTAAAGTCCCCTACTATGAATGTGTTACTGTCAATCTCCCCTTTTATGGCTGTTAGTATTTGCCTTATGTATTGAGGTGCTCCTATGTTGGGTGCATAAATATTTACAATTGTTATATCTTCTTCTTGAATCGATCCCTTGATCATTATGTAGTGTCCTTCTTTGTCTCTTGTAATAGTCCTTATTTTAAAGTCTATTTTGTCTGATATGAGAATTGCTACTCCAGCTTTCTTTTGGTTTCCATTTGCATGGAATATCTTTTTCCATCCCCTTATTTTCAGTCTGTATGTGTCTCTAGGTCTGAAGTGGGTCTCTTGTAGACAGCATATATAAGGGTCTTGTTTTTGTATCCATTCAGCCAATCTGTGTCTTTTGGTGGGAGCATTTAGTCCATTTACATTTAAGGTAATTATCGATATGTATGTTCCTATTCCCATTTTCTATATTGTTTTGGGTTCGTTATTATAGGTCTTTTCCTTCTCTTGTGTTCCTTGTCTAGAGAAGTTCCTTTAGCATTTGCTGTAAAGCTGGTTTGGTGGTGCTAAACTCTCTCAGCTTTTGCTTGTCTGTAAAGGTTTTAATTTCTCCATCAAATCTGAATGAGATCCTTGCTGGGTAAAGTAGCCTTGGTTGCAGGTTTTTCTCCTTCATCACTTTCAGTATGTCCTGCCACTCCCTTCTGGCTTGTAGGGTTTCTGCTGAGAGATCAGCTGTTAACCTTATGGGGATTCCCTTGTGTGTTATTTGCTGTTTTTCCCTTGCTGCTTTTAATATGCTTTCTTTGTATTTAATTTTTGACAGTTTGATTAATATGTGTCTTGGCGTATTTCTCCTTGTATTTATCCTGTATGGGACTCTCTGTGCTTCCTGGACTTGATTAACTATTTCCTTTCCCATATTAGGGAAGTTTTCAACTATAATCTCTTCAAATATTTTCTCAGTCCCTTTCTTTTTCTCTTCTTCTTCTGGAACCCCTATAATTCGAATGTTGGTGCGTTTAATGTTGTCCCAGAGGTCTCTGAGACTGTCCTCAGTTCTTTTCATTCTTTTTTCTTTATTCTGCTCTGCAGTAGTTATTTCCACTATTTTATCTTCCAGGTCACTTATCCGTTCTTCTGCCTCAGTTATTCTGTTATTGATCCCATCTAGAGTACTTTTAATTTCATTTATTGCGTTGTTCATCATTGCTTGTTTCACCTTTATTTCTTCTAGGTCCTTGTTAACTGCTTCTTGCATTTTGTCCATTCTACTTCCAAGATTTCGGATCATCCTTACTATCATTATTCTGAATTCTTTTTCAGGTAGACTGCCTATTTCCTCTTCATTTGTTAGGTCTGGTGCATTTTTATCTTGCTCCTTCATCTGCTGTGTGTTTTTCTGTCTTCTCATTTTGCTTATCTTACTGTGTTTGGGGTCTCCTTTTTGCAGGCTGCACGTTCGTAGTTCCCGTTGTTTTTGATGTCTGTCTCCAGTGGCTAAGGTTGTTTCAGTGGGTTGTGTAGGCTTCCTGGTGGAGGGGACTAGTGCCTGTGTTGTGGTGGATGAGGCTGGATCTTGTCTCTCTAGTGGGCAGGTTCACGTCTGGTGGTGTGTTTTGGGGTGTCTGTGGCCTTATTATGATTTTAGGCAGCCTCTCTGCTAATGGGTGGGGTTGTGTTCCTGTTTTGCTAGTTGTTTGGCATAGGTTGTCTAGCACTGTGGCTTGCTGGTCGTTGAGTGAAGCTGGGTGCTGGTGTTAAGATGGAGGTCACTGGGAGATTTCCACCGTTTAATATTATGTGGAGCTGGGAGGTCTCTTTGGACCAGTGTCCTGAAGTTGGCTCTCCTACCTCAGAGGCAGAGCCCTGACTCCTGGCTGGAGCACCAAGAGCCTTTCATCCACACGGCTCAGAATAAAAGGGAGAAAAAGTAGAGAGAATTAGTAGATGTATGAGGAAAGAAAGAAGGAAAGGAGGAAAGGAAGGAAGGAAGAAAGAAGCAAAGAAGGAAAGAAAGGAGGGAGGGAGGGAGGAAGGAAGGAAGGAAGGAAGGAAGGAGGGAAAGAAGGAAAAAAGACAGAAAGAAAGAAGATACAGTAAAAATAAAATAAAGTATAATATATTTATTGAATTAAAAAATATTTAGAAAAAAAAAAAAAAGAGGGACGGATAGAACCTTAGGACAAATGTTGGAAGCAAAGCTATACAGAGAAAATCTTATACAGAAGCATACACATACACCTTCACAAAAAGAGGTAAAGGGGGAAAAATCATAAATCTTGCTCTCAGAGACCACCTCCTCAATTTGGGGTGATTCGTTGTCTAAAGGAGGGAAGGACGGAAAGAAAGAAAGAAAGAAAGAAGGAACGACGGTAAAGTATAATAAAGTTATTACAATTAAAATTATTGAGAAAAAAAAATTTTTTTTTTAAAAACCATGGACGGATAGAGCCCTAGGACAAATGGTGGAAGCAAGAGTATACAGACAAGATCTCACACATAAGCATACACGTACACATTCACAAAAAGAGGAAAAGGGAAAAAAATCATAGATCTCGCTCCTAAATTCCACCTCTTCAATTTGGGATCATTTCTTGTCTATTCAGGTATTCCACAGATGCAGGGTATATCAAGTTGATTGTGGAGCTTTAATCCGCTGCTTCTGAGGCTGCTGGGGGAGATTTCCCTTTCTCCTCTTTGTTCTCACAGCTCACAGGAGCTCAGCTTTGGATTTGGCCCTGCCTCTGCGTGTAGGTCGCTGGAGGGCGTCTGTTTTTTGCTCAGACAGGAAAGGGTTAAAGGGGCCGCTAATTCGGGGGCTCAGGCTCACTCAGGCCGGGGGTGAGGGGGGGGAAGGAGGGGCACTGCGTGCGGGGCGGGCCTGCGGCGTCAGAGGCGGCGTGACGTTGCGGCAGAGGCCGGCGTGACGTTGCACCAGCCTGAGGCCCGCCGTGCGTTCTCCCGGGGAAGTTGTCCCTGGTTCCCGGGAACCTGGCAGTGGCGGGCTGCACAGGCTCCGCGGAAGAGGGGTGTGGAGGTTCCCGGGAACCTGGCAGGGGCGGGCTGCACAGGCCCCTTGGTGGTGGCAGCAGCAGCCCTAGCGTCTCCCGCCCGTCTCTGGGGTCCGCGCTTTTAGCCGCGGCTCGCGCCCGTCTCTGGGGTTCGCGCTTTTAGCCGCGGCTCGCGCCCGTCTCTGGGGTTCGGGCTTTTAGCCGCGGCTCGCGCCCGTCTCTGGAGTTCCTTTAAGCAGCGCTCTTAAACCCCTCTCCTCGCGCACCAGGAAACAAAGAGGGAAGAAAAAGTCTCTTGCCTCTTCGGCAGGTGCAGGCTTTTCCCCGAACTCCCTCCCGGCTAGTCGTGGTGCACTAACCCCTTCAGGCTATGTTCAAGCCGCCAACCCCAGTCCTCTCCCTGCGCTCCATCCAAAACCGAAACCCGAGCTTCAGCTCGCAGCCCCGCCCGCCCGGGCATGTGAGCAGACAAGCCTCTCGGGCTGGTGAGTGCCGGTCGGCACTGATCCTCTGTGCGGGAATCTCCCCGCTTTGCCCTCCGCACCCGTCGCTGTGCACTACTCCTCGGTCCCGAAGCCCCCCCCTCCGCCTCCCGCAGTCTCCGCCCGCGGAGGGGCTTCCAAGTGTGTGGAAACTTTTCCTCCTTCACAGCTCCCTCCTACTGGCGCAGGTGCCGTCCTTATTCTTTTGTCTCTGTTTTTTCTTTTGCCCTACCCAGGTACGTGGGGAGTTTCTTGCCTTTTGGGACGTCTGAGGTCTTCTGCCAGCCTTCAGTAGGTGTTCTGTAGGAGTTGTTCCACGTGTAGATGTATTTCTGGTGTATCCGTGGGGAGGAAGGCGATCTCCGCGTCTTACTCTTCCGTCATCTTCAAGGTCCCCCCTCTGTGTTTTGTTTTTGAAATTAATTTTGATAATGGGATTTATCGGATCTTCACTGCTGCGTTTAGGCCGTTGTTCATATGCTTGATTTCCTTATGGAGACATATAAATCCATGGGTTTTAAGATTCTTAATTGTCAGGTATCTTCCCAGGCGTTGAATATGGGGTGTTGAGTCCATTTCGTTGAGCAAGGAGTAGGTCTTGTCTATTATATATTTGGCTTATGGAAGGGTATCTGTGCTAATTTCAATCTCTGGTTTTATGCAGCACCCCAACTCACCTTTCCCCATAAGCAAGCATAAGTTGGTTTTCTAAAGTTGAAACCCTGTCCTGTTTTGTAATTCATTTCACGTGTAGCCAAGTTTACATTCCGTGTATTAGTGATATCTTATGATGTTTCTTTTTCTGTGTGACTTATTTCTCGTAGAATCATCATACCTGAATCCACTCATTATGCCGCTACGGGCCTGATGACGTAGATTTCATTGCTGAGTGATATTCCATTGTACGTACGTACCACAATTTCTTTATCCATTTTTTGCTTTCTCGGATATTTAACTTGTACCGTAGACGAGGTTTTTGTAAACAGAGCCGTTCCAAACTTTGGGGTTGCTTTGTGTTTTTGATTTTAATTTCCCTAAGCTGTCGGACCATAAGTGGAAGTGCCATAGGCTCCGTTGCTTTGTTTTTTAGGCGTTTCAGGAAACACCATACACTTCTCCAGAGTGGCTGTTGGCAATTTACATCCCGCCCATCAGCATAACAAGGCTCCCTGTTCTCCATGACCTGTCCTGCCTTTCTGGATTTTACACTTTTTTCAGATGGCCCTTTTGACCGGGGGGCAGTGAGACTTCATTGTAGTGCAGATTTCCTTTACACGCTTGCTTGGTTGTCCAAAGACGGCATATGCGTTTTTTCCTGAATATATTCAGGAAAAAACGCATACGCTCTTTTTGGCCAAGTGCATCATTGTCGACATTCTGCCTCGTTTCCTATGCTGTAAGTGCAATTCCAGTCTGCCCCCTGAAATAGTTTTCCTGAAATTCTGTCCCGCTTTCAAGTCCTCTTCGAAGACTTACTTCAGTACATTTTTGGATGATAGCTGTCATTCATAACTCTGCAGGTTTGTGAATTACGGTGTCCCAGAGCTCCTTTCTTCAACTCGCTTTCTTGTGAGCTGGCTGCAAAACTGCAGGATTGCTTTAGGGACTAATCTGTTTCCGGCAGGGCACGCTGAGCCTTTGGTAAATTCCTTTTCCTGGTGGTAAATGAGCGTTCCAATTGCCCGTGCAGACAACTACAGCTAGTCTCTCATTGGTTCTCCCTATTCCTGTTCATCTTGCGCAGAAATTGCAAACTGGGCCAAACAGGAGGTTAAAGGCACTGACTCTCCAAGTGGGGATAGTGTTAGTAAAGCGTCTGAAATGATGAACCCGAGTACCAGGGGACGAAAACTGAGATGCATTTGAAAACGTTTCCCAATCACACGGTGGACCATACTCTGGGTTACCCACGCATGTTTTACCTGAAGGAAGAATCCCTTAAACATGGAGATTTGGGACCCATGGAATGGATACCATGCAGGGTGACTTCAAAGGGTCTGCGTTTGCTCACCGAACCTCACCAATGCTATCAGCCCGAAGTGTCCAGCCTTATGTCTCACCCAGCTCTGGGTGTAGATGTGGTAAATCCAGGTTGCATCACAAGCCCTGAATGAATTATTTAAGAATTGCTCTCTATTTCACTGTCATTGTGTTTTGTTTTTGAAATTTATTTTGATAATGGGATTTATCGGATTTTCACTGCTGCGTTTAGGCCGCTGTACACTCGCTTGATTCCCTTATGGAGACATATAAATCCATGGGTTTTAAGATTCTTACTTGTCAGGTATCTTGCAAGGCGTTGAATATGGGGTGTTGAGTCCATTTCGTTGAGCAAGGAGTAGGTCTTGTCTATTATATATTTGGCTTATGGAACGGTGTCTGTGCTAATTTCAATCTCTGGTTTTATGCAGCACCCCAACTCACCTTTCCCCATAAGCAAGCATAAGTTGGTTTTCTCAATTTGAGACCCTGTTCTGTTTTGTAATTCAGTTCATGTGTAGCCAAGTTAAATTCCGTGTATTAGTGATATCTTATGATGTTTCTTTTTCTGTGTGACTTATTTCTCGTAGAATCATCGTACCTGAATCCACTCATGCTGCTACGGGCCTGATGACGTAGATTTCATTGCTGAGTGATATTCCATTGTACGTGCGTACCACAACTGCTTTATACAGTTTTTGCTTTCTCGGATATTTAACTTGTACTGTAGACGAGGTTCTTGTAAACAGAGCCGTCCCAAACTTTGGGGTGGCTGTGTTTTTGATTTTAATTTCCCTAAGCTATAGGACCATAAGTGGAAGTGCCATAGGCTGTGTTGCTTTGTTTCCTACGTGTTTCAGGAAACACCATAAACTTCTCCAGAGTGGCTGTTGGCAATTTACATCACGCCCATCAGCATAACAAGGCTCCCTGTTCTCCATGACCTGTCGTGCCTTTCTGGATTTTACACTTTTTTCAGATGGCCCTTTTGACCGGGGGGCAGTGAGACTTCATTGTAGTGCAGATTTCCTTTAAACACTTGCTTCATTGGCAAAATAGTGCGTATGCGTTTTTATCTGAATATATTCAGGAAAAACCGCATACGCCCTTTTTGGCCAAGTGCATCATTGTCGACATTCTGCCTCTTTTCGTATTCTTTAAGTGCAATTCCTGTCTACCCCTTGAAATCGTTTTCCTGAAATTCTGCCCCGCTTTCATATCCTCTTCGAAGACTTACCTCAATACACTTTTGGACGATAGCTGTCATTCATAACTCTGCAGGTTTGTGAATTGCAGTGCCCCTGAGCTCCTTTCTTCAACTCTCTTTCTTGTGAGCTGGCCGCAAAACCGCAGGATTGCTTCAGGCCATAATCTCTTTCCGGGGGGGAACGCTGAGCCTTTGTTTAATTCCTCTTCCTGGTCGGAAATGAGCGTTCCATTTCCCCGTGCAGGCAACTACAGCTAGTCTCTCATTGGTTCTCCCTATTCCTGTACATCTTGCGCAGAAATTGCAAACTGTGCCAAACAGGAGGTTAATGGCACTGACTCTCCAAGTGGGGAGAGTGTTAGTAAAGCGTCTGGAATGATGAACCCGAGTACCAGGGGACGAAAACTGAGATGCATTTGAAAACGTTTCCCGGTCACACAGTGCACTGTACTGTGGGTTTCCCATGCATGTTTTAGCTGAAGGAAGAATCCCTTAAACCTGGAGAGTTGGGACCCATGGAATGGGTACCATGCAGTATGACTTCAAAGGGTCTGCGTTTGCTTACCGAACCTCACCAATGCTATCAGCCCGAAGTGTCCAGCCTTATGTCTCACCCAGCTCTGGGTGTAGATGTGGTAAATCCAGGTTGCATCACAAGCCCTGAATGAATTATTTAAGAATTGCTCTCTATTTCACTGTCATTGTGTTTTGTTTTTGAAATTCATTTTGATAATGGGATTTATCGGATGTTCACTGCTGCGTTTAGGCCGCTGTACACACGCTTGATTTCCTTATGGAGACATATAAATCCATGGGTTTTAAGATTCTTACTTGTCAGGTATCTTCCCAAGCGTTGAATATGCGTTGTTGAGTCCATTTCGTTGAGCAAGGAGTAGGTCTTGTCTATTATATATTTGCCTTATGAAACGGTAACTGTGCTAATTTCAATCTCTGGTTTTATGCAGCACCCCAACTCACCTTTCCCCATAAGCAAGCATAAGTTGTTTTTCTCAATTTGGGACCCTGTTCTGTTTTGTAATTCAGTTCATGTGTAGCCAAGTTTACATTCCGTGTATTAGTGATATCTTATGATGTTTCTTTTTCTGTGTGACTTATTTCTCGTAGAATCATGGTACCTGAATCCACTCATTATGCCGCAATGGGCCTGATGACGTAGATTTCATTGCTGAGTGATATTCCATTGTACGTGCGTACCACAACATCTTTATGCATTTTTTGCTTTCTGGGATATTTAACTTCTACCGTAGACGAGGTTGTTGTAAACAGAGCCGTCCCAAATTTTGGGGTGGCTGTGTGTTTTTGATTTTAATTTCCCTAAGCTATAGGACCATAACTGGAAGTGCCATAGGCTGTGTTGCTTTGTTTCCTACCTGTTTCAGAAAACACCATACATTTCTCCAGAGTGGTTGTTGGCAATTTACATCCCGCCCATCAGCATAACAAGGCTCCCTGTTCTCCATGACCTGTCCTGCCTTTCTGGATTTTACACATTTTTCAGATGGCCCTTTTGACTGGGGGGCAGTGAGACTTCATTGTAGTGCAGATTTCCTTTACACGCTTGCTTGGTTGGCCAAAAAGGGCGTATGCGTTTTTTCCTGAACGTATTCAGGAAAAAACGCATACGCCCTTTTTGGCCAAGTGCATCATTGTCGACATTCTGCCTCTTTTCCTATGCTTTAAGTGCAATTCCAGTCTACCCCGTGAAATCGTTTTCCTGAAATTCTGCCCCGCTTTCAAGTCCTCTTCAAAGACTTACTTCAATACATTTTTGGACGATAGCTGTCATTCATAACTGTGCAGGTTTCTGAATTACACTGCCCCTGAGCTCCATTCTTCAACTCGCTTTCTTGTGAGGTGGCCGCAAAACCGCAGGATTGCTTCAGGCCATAATCTCTTTCTGGCAGGGAACGCTGAGCTTTTGTTTAATTCCTCTTCCTGGTGGGAAATGAGCGTTCCATTTGCCCGTGCAGACACCTACAGCTAGTCTCTCATTGGTTCTCCCTATTCCTGTTCATCTTGCGCAGAAATTGCAAACTGTGCCAAACAGGAGGTTAAAGGCAGTGACTCTCCAAGTGGGGAGAGTGTTAGTAAAGCGTCTGGAATAGTGAACCCGAGTGCCAGGGGATGAAAACTGAGATGCACTTGAAAACGTTTCCCAATCACACGGTGGACCATACTCTGGGTTTCCCATGCATGTTTAGCTGAAGGAAGAATCCCTTAAACCTGGAGAGTTGCGACCCATGGAATGGGTACCATGCAGTATGACTTCAAAGGCTCTGCATTTGCTCACCCAACCTAACCAATGCTATCAGCCCGAAGTGTCCAGCATTATGTCTCACGCAGCTCTGTGTGTAGATGTGGTAAATCCAGGTTGCATCACAAGCCCTGAATGAATTATTTAAGAATTGCTCTCTATTTCACTGTCATTGTGTTTTGTTTTTGAAATTTATTTTGATAATGGGATTTATCGGATTGTCTCTGCTGTGTTCAGGCCGCTGTACACACGCTTGATTTCCTTATGGAGACATATAAATCCATGGTTTTTAAAATTCTTACTTGTCAGGTATCTTCCCAAGCGTTGAATATGGGGTGTTGAGTCCATTTCGTTGAGCAAGGAGTAGGTCTTGTCTATTATATATTTGGCTTATGGAACGGTATCTGTGCTAATTTCAATCTCTGGTTTTATGCAGCACCCCAACTCACCTTTCCCCATAAGCAAGCATAAGTTGGTTTTCTAAATTTGAGACCCTGTTCTGTTTTGTATTTCAGTTCACGTGTAGCCAAGGTTACATTCCGTGTATTAGTGATATCTTATGATGTTTCTTTATCTGTGTGACTTATTTCTCGTAGAATCATCGTACCTGAATCCACTAATTATGCCGCTACGGGCCTGATGACGTAGATTTCATTGCTCAGTGATATTCTATTGTACGTGCGTACCACAACTGCTTCATCCAGTTTTTGCTTTCTCGGATATTTAACTTGTACCGTAGACGAGGTACTTGTAAACAGAGCCGTCCCAATCATTGGGGTGTCTGTGTGTTTTTGATTTTAATTTCCCTAAGCTATAGGACCATAAGTGGAAGTGCCATAGGCTGTGTTGCTTTGTTTCCTACGTGTTTCAGGAAACACCATACACTTCTCCAGAGTGGCTGTTGGCCATTTACATCCCGCCCATCAGCATAACAAGGCTCCCTCTTCTCCATGACCTGTCCTGCCTTTCTGTATTTTACACTTTTTTCAGATGGCCCTTTTGACCGGGGGGCAGTGAGACTTCATTGTAGTGCAGATTTCCTTTACTCGCTTGCTTGGTTGGCCAAAAAGGGCGTATGCGTTTTTTCCTGAATATATTCAGGAAAAAACGCATACGCCCTTTTTGGCCAAGTGCATCATTGTCGACGTTCTGCCTCTTTTCCTATGCTTTAAGTGCAATTCCAGTCTACTCCCTGAAATCGTTTTCCTGAAATTCTGCCCCGCTTTCAAGTCCTCTTTGAAGACTTACTTCAGTACATTTTTGGACGATAGCTGTCATTCAAAACTCTGCAGGTTTGTGAATTACAGTGCCCCTGAGCCCCTTTCTTCAACTCGTTTTCTTGTGAGCTGGCCGCAAAACCGCAAGATTGCTTCAGGCCCTAATCTGTTTCCGGCATGGCACGCTGAGCCTTTGGTTAATTCCTCTTCCTGGTGGGAAATGTGCGTTCCATTTGCCCGTGCAGACACCAACAGCTAGTCTCTCATTGGTTCTCCCTATGCCTGTTCATCTTGCGCAGAAATTGCAAACTGTGCCAAACAGGAGGTTAAAGGCACTGACTCTACAAGTGGGGAGAGTGTTAGTAAAGCGTCTGGAATGGTGAACCCGAGTACCAGAGGACGAAAACTGAGATGCATTTGAAAACGTTTCCCAATCACATGGTGGACCATACTCTGGGTTTCCCATGCATGTTTTAGCTCAAAGAAGAATCCCTTAACCCTGGAGAGTTGGGACCCTTGGAATGGGTACCATGCAGTATGACTTCAAGAGGTCTGCGTTTGCTCACCGAACCTCACCAATGCTTTCAGTCCGAAGGGTCCAGCCTTATGTCTCACACAGCTCTGGGTGTAGATGTGGTAATTCCAGGTTGCATCACAATCCCTGTATGAATTATTTAAGAATTGCTCTCTATTTCACTGTCATTGTGTTTTGTTTTTGAAATTTATTTTGATAATGGGGTTTATTGGATTTTCACTGCTGCATTTAGGCCGCTGTACACACGCTTGATTTCCTTATGGAGACATATAAATCCATGGGTTTTAAGATTCTTACTTGTCAGGTATCTTGCCAGGCGTTGAATATGGGGTGTTGAGTCCATTTCGTTGAGCAAGGAGTAGGGCTTGTCTATTATATATTTGGCTTATGGAACGGTATCTGTGCTAATTTCAATCTCTGGTTTTATGCAGCACCCCAACTCACCTTTCCCCATAAGCAAGCATAAGTTGGTTTTCTAAATTTGAGACCCTGTTCTGTTTTGTAATTAAGTTCATGTGTAGCCAACTTTACATTCCGTGTATTAGTGATATCTTATGATGTTTCTTTTTCTGTGTGACTTATTTCTCGTAGAATCATCGTACCTGAATCCACTCATTATGCCGCTATGGGCCTGATGACGTAGATTTCATTGCTGAGTGATATTCCATTGTACGTGCGTACCACAACTTCTTTATCCATTTTTTACTTTCTGGGATATTTTACTTGTACCGTAGACGAGGTTCTTGTAAACAGAGCCATCCCAAACTTTGGGGTGGCTGTGTGTTTTTTATTTTAATTTCCCTAAGCTATAGGACCATAAGTGGAAGTGACATAGGCTGTGTTGCTTTGTTTCCTACGTGTTTCAGGATACACCATACATTTCTCCAGAGTGGCTGTTGGCACTTTACATCACACCCATCAGCATAACAAAGCTCCCTGTTCTCCAAGACCTGTCCTGCCTTTCTGGATTTTACACTTTTTTCAGATGGCCCTTTTGACCGGGGGGCAGTGAGACTTCATTGTAGTGCAGATTTCCTTTACACGCTTGCTTGGTTGGCCAAAAAGGGCGTATGCGTTTTTTCCTGAATATATTCAGGAAAAAACGCATACGCCCTTTTTGGCCAAGTGCATCATTGTCGACATTCTGCCTCTTTTCCTATGCTTTAAGTGCAATTCCAGTCTACCCCCTGAAATCGTTTTCCTGAAATTCTGCCCCGCTTTCAAGTCCTCTTTGAAGACTTACTTCAGTACATTTTTGGACGATAGCTGTCATTCATAACTCTGCAGGTTTGTGAATTACAGTGCCCCTGAGGCCCTTTCTTCAACTCCTTTTCTTGTGAGCTGGCCGCAAAACCGCAGGATTGCTTCAGGCCCTAATATGTTTCCGGCCGGGCACGCTGAGCCTTTGGTTAATTCCTCTTCCTGGTGGGAAATGAGCATTCCATTTGCCCGTGCAGACACCAACAGCTAGTCTCTCATTGGTTCTCCCTATGCCTGTTCATCTTGCGCAGAAATTGCAAAATGTGCCAAACAGGAGGTTAAAGGCACTGACTCTCCAAGTGGGGAGAGTGTTAGTAAAGCGTCTGGAATGGTGAACCCGAGTACCAGGGTTCGAAAACTGAGATGCATTTGAAAACGTTTCCCAATCACACGGCCGACGATAGTCTGGGTTTCCCATGCATGTTTTTGCTGAAGGAAGAATTCCTTAAACCTGAAGAGTTGGGACCCATGGAATGGGTACCATGCAGTATGACTTCAAAGGGTCTGCGTTTGCTCACCGAACCTCACCAATGCTATCAGCCCAAAGTGTCCAGCCTTATGTCTCACCCAGCTCTGGGTGTAGATGTGGTAAATCCAGGTTGCATCACAAGCCCTGAATGAATTATTTAAAAATTGATCTCTATTTCACTGTCATTGTGTTTTGTTTTTGAAATTTATTTTGATAATGGGATTTATCGGATTTTCACTGCTGCGTTTAGGCCGCTGTACACACGCTTGATTTCCTTATGGAGACATATAAATCCATGGGTTTTAAGATTCTTACTTGTCAGGTATCTTGCCAGGCGTTGAATATGGGGTGTTGAGTCCATTTCGTTGAGCAAGGAGTAGGTCTTGTCTATTATATATTTGGCTTATGGAACGGTATCTGTGCTAATTTCAATCTCTGGTTTTATGCAGCACCCCAACTCACCTTTCCCCATAAGCAAGCATAAGTTTGTTTTCTAAATTTGAGACCCTGTTCTGTTTTGTAATTCAGTTTATGCATAGCCAAGTTTACATTCCGTGTATTACTGATACATTATGATGTTTCTTTTTCTGTGTGACTTATTTCTCGTAGAATCATCGTACCTGAATCCACTCATTATGCCGCTATGGGCCTGAAGACGTAGATTTCATTGCTGAGTGATATTCCATTGTACGTCCGTACCAGAACTTCTTTATCCATTTTTTCCTTTCTCGGATATTTAACTTGTACCGTAGACAAGGTTCTTGTAAACAGAGCCGTCCCAAACTTTGGGGTGGCTGTGTGTTTTTGATTTTAATTTCCCTAAGCTATAGGACCATAAGTGGAAGTGACATAGGCTGTGTTGCTTTGTTTCCTACGTGTTTCAGGATACACCATACATTTCTCCAGAGTGGCTGTTGGCAATTTACATCCCGCCCATCAGCATGACAAGGCTCCCTGTTCTCCATGACCTGTCCTGTCTTTCTGGATTTTACTCTTTTTTCAAATGGCCCTTTTGACCGGGGGGCAGTGAGACTTCATTGTAGTGCAGATTTCCTTTACATGCTTGCTTGGTTGGCCAAAAAGGGCGTATGCGTTTTTTCCTGAATATATTCAGGAAAAAACGCATACGCCTTTTTTGGCCAAGTGCATCAATGTTGACATTCTGCCTCTTTTCCTACGCTTTAAGTGCAATTCCAGTCTACCCCCTGAAATCGTTTTCCTGAAATTCTGCCCCGCTTTCAAGTCCTCTTTGAAGACTTACTTCAGTACATTTTTGGACGATAGCTGTCATTCATAACTCTGCAAGTTTGTGAATTACAGTGCCCCTGAGCTCCTTTCTTCACCTCCTTTTCTTGTGAGCTGGTCGCAAAACCGCAGGATTGCTTCAGACCCTAATATGTTTCCGGCCGGGCACGCTGAGCCTTTGGTTAATTCCTCTTCCTGATGGGAAATGATGGTTCAATTTGCCGGTGCAGACACCAACAGCTAGTCTCTCATTGGTTCTCCCTATGCCTGTTCATCTTGTGCAGAAGTTGCAAACTGTGCCAAACAGGAGGTTAAAGGCACTGACTCTCCAAGTGGGGAGAGTGTTAGTAAAGCGTCTGGAATGGTGAACCCGAGTACAAGGGGACGAAAACTGAGATGCATTTGAAAACGTTTCCCAATCACACGGTGGACGATAGTCTGGGTTTCCATGCATGTTTTAGCTGAAGGAAGAATCCCTTAAACCTGGAGAGTTGGGACCCATGGAATGGGTACCATGCAGTATGACTTCAAAGGGTCTGCGTGTGCTCACCGAACCTCACCAATGCTATCAGCCCGAAGTGTCCAGCCTTATGTCTCACCCAGGTCTGGGTGTAGATGTGGTAAATCCAGGTTGCATCACAAGCCCTGAATGAATTATTTAAGAATTGCTCTCTATTTCACTGTCATTGTGTTTTGTTTTTGAAATTTATTTTGATAATGGGATTTATCAGATTTTCACTGCTGCGTTTAGGCCGCTGTACACACGCTTGATTTCCTTATGGAGACATATAAATCCATGGGTTTTAAGATTCTTACTTGTCAGGTATCTTGCCAGGCGTTGAATATGGGGTGTTGAGTCCATTTCGTTGAGCAAGGAGTAGGTCTTGTCTATTATATATTTGGCTTATGGAACGGTATCTGTGCTAATTTCAATCTCTGGTTTTATGCAGCACCCCAACTCACCTTTCCCCATAAGCAAGCATAAGTTTGTTTTCTAAATTTGAGACCCTGTTCTGTTTGGAATTCAGTTTATGTGTAGCCAAGTTTATATTCCGTGTATTACTGATATATTATGATGTTTCTTTTTTTGTGTGACTTATTTCTCGTAGAATCATCGTACCTGAATCCACTCATTATGCCACTATGGGCCTGAAGACGTAGATTTCATTGCTGAGTGATATTCCATTGTACGTGCGTACCAGAACTTCTTTGTCCATTTTTTCCTTTCTCAGATATTTAACTTGTACCGTAGACAAGGTTCTTGTAAACAGAGCCATCCCAAACTTTGGGGTGGCTGTGTGTTTTTGATTTTAATTTCCCTAAGCTATAGGACCATAAGTGGAAGTGACATAGGCTGTGTTGCTTTGTTTCCTACGTGTTTCAGGATACACCATACATTTCTCCAGAGTGGCTGTTGGCAATTTACATCCCGCCCATCAGCATAACAAGGCTCCCTGTTCTCCATGACCTGTCCTGTCTTTCTGGATTTTAGTCTTTATTCAGATGGCCCTTTTGACCGGGGGGCAGTGAGACTTCATTGTAGTGCAGATTTCCTTTACACGCTTGCTTCGTTGGCCAAAAAGGGCATATGCGTTTTTTCCTGAATATATTCAGGAAAAAACGCATACGCCCTTTTTGGCCAAGTGCATCATTGTCGACATTCTGCCTCTTTTCCTATGCTTTAAGTGCAATTCCAGTCTACCCCCTGAAATCGTTTTCCTGAAATTCTGCCCCGCTTTCAAGTCCTCTTTGAAGACTTACTTCAGTACATTTTTGGACGATAGCTGTCATTCATAACTCTGCAGGTTTGTGAATTACAGTGCCCCTGAGGCCCTTTCTTCAACTCGTTTTCTTGTGAGCTGGCCGCAAAACCGCAGGATTGCTTCAGGCCCTAATCTGTTTCCGGCATGGCACGCTGAGCCTTTGGTTAATTCCTCTTCCTGGTGGGAAATGAGCGTTCCATTTGCCCGTGCAGACACCAACAGCTAGTCTCTCATTTGTTCTCCCTATGCCTGTTCATCTTGCGCAGAAATTGCAAACTGTGCCAAACAGGAGGTTAAAGGCACTGACTCTCCAAGTGGGGAGAGTGTTAGTAAAGCGTCTGGAATGGTGAAACCAAGTACCAGGGGACGAAAACTGAGATGCATTTGAAAACGTTTCTCAATCACACAGCGGACGATAGTCTGGGTTTCCCATGCATGTTTTAGCTGAAGGAAGAATCCCTTAAACCTGGAGAGTTGCGACCCATGGAATGGGTACCATGCAGTATGACTTCAAAGGGTCTGCGTTTGCTCACCGAACCTCACCAATGCTATCAGCCCGAAGTGCCCAGCCTTATGTCTCACCCAGCTCTGGGTGTAGATGTGGAAAATCCAGGTTGCATCACAAGCCCTGAATGAATTATTTAAGAATTGCTCTGTATTTCACTGTCATTGTGTTCTGTTTTTGAAATTTATTTTGATAATGGGATTTATCGGATTTTCACTGCTGCGTTTAGGCCGCTGTACACACGCTTGATTTCCTTATGGAGACATATAAATCCATGGGTTTTAAGATTCTTACTTGTCAGGTATCTTGCCAGGCGTTGAATATGGGGTGTTGAGTCCATTTCGTTGAGCAAGGAGTAGGGCTTGTCTATTATATATTTGGCTTATGGAACGGTATCTGTGCTAATTTCAATCTCTGGTTTTATGCAGCACCCCAACTCACCTTTCCCCATAAGCAAGCATAAGTTGGTTTTCTAAATTTGAGACCCTGTTCTGTTTTGTAATTCATTTCATGTGTATCCAACTTTACATTCCGTGTATTAGTGATATCTTATGATGTTTCTTTTTCTGTGTGACTTATTTCTCGTAGAATCATCGTACCTGAATCCACTCATTGTGCCGCTACGGGCCTGATGACGTAGATTTCATTGCTGAGAAATATTCCATTGTACGTGCGTACCACAACTTCTTTATCCATTTTTTGCTTTCTCGGATATTTTACTTGTACCATAGACGAGGTTCTTGTAAACAGAGCCGTCCCAAACTCTGGGGTGGCTGTGTGTTTTTGATTTTAATTTCCCTAAGCTATAGGACCATAAGTGGAAGTGCCATAGGCTGTGTTGCTTTGTTTCCTACGTGTTTCTGGAAACACCATACACTTCTCCAGAGTGGTTGTTGGCAATTTACATCCCGCCCATCAGCATGACAAGGCTCCCTGTTCTCCATGACCTGTCTTGACTTTCTGGATTTTACATTTTTTACAGATGGCCCTTTTGACCGGGGGGCAGTGAGACTTCATTGTAGTGCAGATTTCCATTACACACTTGCTTGGTTGGCCAAAAAGGGCGTATGCGTTTTTTCCTGAATATATTCAGGAAAAAACGCATACGCCCTTTTTGGCTAAGTGCATCATTGTCGACATTGTGCCTCTTTTCCTATGCTGTTAGTACAATTCCAGTCTACCCCCTGAAATCGTTTTCCTGAAATTCTGCCCCGCTTTCAATTCCTCTTCGAAGACTTACTTCAATACATTTTTGGACGATAGCTGTCATTCATAACTCTGCAGGTTTGTGAATTACAGTGCCCCTGAGCTCATTTCTTCAACTCGCTTTCTTGTGAGCTGGTCGCAAAACCGCAGGATTGCTTCAGGCCTTAATCTGTTTCCGGCAGGGCACGCTGAGCCTTTGGTTAATTCCTCTTCCTGGTGGGAAATGAGCGTTCCATTTGCCCGTGCAAACACCTACAGCTAGTCTCTCATTGCTTCTCCCTATTCCTGTTCATCTTGCGCAGAAATTGCAAACTGTGCCAAACACGAGGTTAATGGCACTGACTCTCCAAGTGGGGAGAGTGTTAGTAAAGCGTTCAAATGTTGAACCCGAGTACCAGGGGACGAAAACTGAGATGCATTTGAAAACTTTTCCCAATCACATGGTGGACCATACTCTGGGTTTTCCATGCATGTTTTAGCTGAAGGAAGAATCCCTTAAACCTGGAGAGTTGGGACCCATGGAATGGGTACCATGCAGTATGACTTCAAAGGGTCTGCGTTTGCTCACCGAACCTCACCAATGCTATCAGCCCGAAGTGTCCAGCCTTATGTCTCACACAGCTCGGGGTGTAGATTTGGTAAATCCAGGTTGCATCACAAGCCCTGAATGAATTATTTAAGAATTGCTCTCTATTTCACTGTCATTGTGTTTTGTTTTTGAAATTTATTTTGATAATGGGATTTATCGGATTTTCACTGCTGCGTTTAGGCCGCTGTACACACGCTTGATTTCCTTATGGAGACATATAAATCCACGGGTTTTAAGATTCTTACTTGTCAGGTATCTTGCCAGGTGTTGAATATGGGGTGTTGAGTCCATTTCGTTGAGCAAGGAGTAGGTCTTGTCTATTATATATTTGTCTTATGGAACGGTATCTGTGCTAATTTCAATCTCTGGTTTTATGCAGCACCCCAACTCACCTTTCCCCATAAGCAAGCATAAGTTGGTTTTCTAAATTTGAGACCCTGTTCTGTTTTGTAATTCAGTTTATGTGTAGCCAAGTTTACATTCCGTGTATTACTGATATATTATGATGTTTCTATTTCTGTGTGACTTATTTCTCGTTGAATCATCGTACCTGAATCCACTCATTATACCGCTATGGGCCTGAAGACGTAGATTTCATTGCTGAGTGATATTCCATTGTACGTGCGTACCAGAACTTCTTTATCCATTTTTTCCTTTCTCGGATATTTAACTTGTACCGTAGACAAAGTTCTTGTAAACAGAGCCATCCCAAACTTTGGGGTGGCTGTGTGTTTTTGATTTTAATTTCCCTAAGCTATAGGACCATAAGTGGAAGTGACATAGGCTGTGTTGCTTTGTTTCCTACGTGTTTCAGGATACACCATACATTTCTCCAGAGTGGCTGTTGGCAATTTACATCCCGCCCATCAGCATAACAAGGCTCCCTGTTCTCCATGACCTGTCCTGTCTTTCTGGATTTTACTCTTTATTCAGATGGCCCTTTTAGCCGGGGGTAGTGAGACTTCATTGTAGTGCAGATTTCCTTTACACGCTTGCTTGGTTGGCCAAAAAGGGCGTATGCGTTTTTTCCTGAATATATTCAGGAAAAAACGCATACGCCCTTTTTGGCCAAGTGCATCATTGTCGACATTCTGCCTCTTTTCCTATGCTTTAAGTGCAATTCCAGTCTACTCCCTGAAATCGTTTTCCTGAAATTCTGCCCCGCTTTCAAGTCCTCTTTGAAGACTTACTTCAGTACATTTTTGGACGATAGCTGTCATTCATAACTCTGCAGGTTTGTGAATTACAGTGCCCCTGAGCCCCTTTCTTCAACTCGTTTTCTTGTGAGCTGGCCGCAAAACCGCAGGATTGCTTCAGGCCCTAATCTGTTTCCGGCATGGCACCCTGAGCCTTTGGTTAATTCCTCTTCCTGGTGGGAAATGAGCGTTCCATTTGCCCGTGCAGACACCAACAGCTAGTCTCTCATTGGTTCTCCCTATGCCTGTTCATCTTGCGCAGAAATTGCAAACTGTGCCAAACAGGAGGTTAAAGGCACTGACTCTCCAAGTGGGGAGAGTGTTAGTAAAGCGTTCAAATGTTGAACCCGAGTACCAGGGGACGAAAACTGAGATGCATTTGAAAACGTTTCCCAATCACACGGCGGACCATACTCTGGGTTTCCCATGCATGTTTTAGCTGAAGGAAGAATCCCTTAAACCTGGAGAGTTGGGACCCATGGAATGGGTACCATGCAGTATGACTTCAAAGGGTCTGCGTTTGCTCACCGAACCTCACCAATGCTATCAGCCTGAAGTGTCCAGCCTTATGTCTCATCCAGCTCTGGGTGTAGATGTGGTAAATACAGGTTGCATCACAAGCCCTGAATGAATTATTTAAGAATTGCTCTCTATTTCACTGTCATTGTGTTTTGTTTTTGAAATTCATTTTGATAATGGGATTTATCGGATTTTCACTGCTGCTTTTAGGCCACTGTACCACGCTTGATTTCCTTATGGAGACATATAAATCCATGGGTTTTAAGATTCTTACTTGTCAGGTATCTTCCCAGGCGTTGAATATAGGGTGTTGAGTCCATTTCGTTGAGCAAGGAGTAGGTTTTGTCTGTTATATATTTGGCTTATGGAACGGTATCTGTGCTAATTTCAATCTCTGGTTTTATGCAGCATCCCAACTGACCTTTCCCCATAAGCAAGCATAAGTTGGTTTGCTAAATTTGAGACCCTGTTCTGTTTTGTAATTCAGTTCATGGGTAGCCAAGTTTACATTCCGTGTATTAGTGATAACTTATGATGTTTCTTTTTCTGTCTGACTTATTTCTCATAGAATCATCGTACCTGAATCCACTCATTATGCCGCTACGGTCCTGATGACGTAGATTTCATTGCTGAGTGATATTCCATTGTACGTGCGTACCACAACTTCTTTATCCATTTTATGCTTTCTGGGATATTTAACTGCTACCGTAGATGAGGTTCTTGTAAACAGAGCCATCCCAAACTTTGGGGTGGGTGTGTGTTTTTGATTTTAATTTCCCTAAGCTAAAGGACCATAAGTGGAAGTGCCATAGGCTGTGTTGCTTTGTTTCCTACGTGTTTCAGGAAACACCATACACTTTTCCAGAGTGGCTGTTGGCAATTTAAATCCGCCCATCAGCATAACAAGGCTCCCTGTTCTCCATGACCTGTCCTGCCTTTCTGGATTTTACACTTTTTTCAGATGGCCCTTTTGACCGGGGGGCAGTGAGACTTCATTGTAGTGCAGATTTCCTTTACACGCTTGCTTGGTTGGCCAAAAAGGGCGTATGCGTTTTTTCCTGAATATATTCAGGAAAAAACGCATACGCCCTTTTTGGCCAAGTGCATCATTGTCAACATTCTGCCTCTTTTCCTATGCTTTAAGTGCAATTCCAGTCTACCCCCTGAAATCGTTTTCCTGAAATTCTGCCCCGCTTTCAAGTCCTCTTCGAAGACTTACTTCTATACATTTTTGGACGATAGGTGTCATTCATAACTCTGCAGGTTTGTGAATTACAGTGCCCCTGAGCTCCTTTCTTCAACTCGCTTTCTTGTGAGCTGGCCGCAAAACCGCAAGATTGCTTCAGGCCCTAATCTGTTTCCGGCAGGGCACGCTGAGCCTTTGGTTAATTCCTCTTCCTGGTGGGAAATGAGAGTTCCATTTGCCCGTGCAGACACCAACAGCTAGTCTCTCATTGCTTCTCCCTATGCCTGTTCATCTTGCGCAGAAATTGCAAAGTGTGCCAAACAGGAGGTTAAATGCACTGACTCTCCACGTGGGGAGAGTGTTAGTAAAGCGTCTGGAATGGTGAAACCAAGTACCAGGGGACGAAAACTGAGATGCATTTGAAAACGTTTCCCAATCACACAGCGGACGATAGTCTGGGTTTCCCATGCATGTTTTAGCTGAAGGAAGAATCCCTTAAACCTGGAGAGTTGCGACCCATGGAATGGGTACCATGCAGTATGACTTCAAAGGGTCTGCGTTTGCTCACCGAACCTCACCAATGCTATCAGCCCGAAGTGCCCAGGCTTATGTCTCACCCAGCTCTGGGTGTAGATGTGGAAAATCCAGGTTGCATCACAAGCCCTGAATGAATTATTTAAGAATTGCTCTCTATTTCACTCTCATTGTGTTTTGTTTTTGAAATTCATTTTGATAATGGGATTTATCGGATTTTCACTGCTGCTTTTAGGCCACTGTACACACGCTTGATTTCCTTATGGAGACATATAAATCCATGGGTTTTAAGATTCTTACTTGTCAGGTATCTTCCCAGGCGTTGAATATAGGGTGTTGAGTCCATTTCGTTGAGCAAGGAGTAGGTTTTGTCTATTATATATTTGGCTTATGGAACGGTATCTGTGCTAATTTCAATCTCTGGTTTTATGCAGCACCCCAACTCACCTTTCCCCATAAGCAAGCATAAGTTGGTTTGCTAAATTTGAGACACTGTTCTGTTTTGTAATTCAGTTCATGGGTAGCCAAGTTTACATTCCGTGTATTAGTGATAACTTATGATGTTTCTTTTTCTGTCTGACTTATTTCTCATAGAATCATCGTACCTGAAGCCACTCATTTTGCCGCTACGGTCCTGATGACGTAGATTTCATTGCTGAGTGATATTCCATTGTACGTGCGTACCACAACTTCTTTATACATTTTTTGCTTTCTGGGATATTTTACTTGTACCGTAGAAGAGGTTCTTGTAAACAGAGCCGTCGCAAACTCTGGGGTGGCTGTGTGTTTTTGAATTTAATTTCCCTAAGCTATAGGACCATAAGTGGAAGTGCCATAGGCTGTGTTGCTTTGTTTCCTACGTGTTTCTGGAAACACCATACACTTCTCCAGAGTGGTTGTTGGCAATTTACATCCCGCCCATCAGCATGACAAGGCTCCCTGTTCTCCATGACCTGTCCTGGCTTTCTGGATTTTACATTTTTTTCAGATGGCCCTTTTGACCAGGGGGCAGTGAGACTTCATTGTAGTGCAGATTTCCTTTACACGCTTGCTTGGTTGGCCAAAAAGTGCGTATGCGTTTTTTCCAGAATATATTCAGGAAAAAACGCATACGCCCTTTTTGGCCAAGTGCATCATTGTCTACATTCTCCCTCTTTTCCTATGCTTTTAGTACAATTCCAGTCTACCCCCTAAAATCGTATTCCTGAAATTCTGCCCCGCTTTCAAGTCCTCTTCGAAGACTTACTTCAATACATTTTTGGATGATAGCTGTCATTCATAACTCTGCAGGTTTGTGAATTACAGTGCCCCTGAGCTCATTTCTTCAACTCGCTTTCTTGTGAGCTGGCCGCAAAACCGCAGGATTGCTTCAGGCCCTAATCTGTTCCCGGCAGGGCACGCTGAGCCTTTGGATAATTCCTCTTCCTTGTCGGAAATGAGTGTTCCATTTGCCCGTGCAGACACCTACAGCTAGTCTCTCATTGCTTCTCCCTATTCCTGTTCATCTTGCGCAGAAATTGCAAAGTGTGCCAAACAGGAGGTTAAATGCACTGACTCTCCAAGTGGGGAGAGTGTTAGTAAAGCGTCTGGAATGGTGAACCCGAGTACCAGGGGACGAAAACTGAGATGCATTTGAAAACGTTTCCCAATCACACGGTGGACCATACTATGGGTTTCCCATGCATGTTTTAGCTGAAGGAAGAATCCCTTAAACCTGGAAATTTGGAACCCATGGAATGGGTACCATGCAGTATGTCTTCAAAAGGTCTGCGTTTGCTCACCGAACCTCACCAGTGCTATCAGCCCGAAGTGTCCAGCCTTATGTCTCACCCAGCTCTGGGTGTAGATGTGGGAAATCCAGGTTGCATCACAAGCCCTGAATGAATTATTTAAGAATTGCTCTCTATTTCACTGTCATTGTGTTTTGTTTTTGAAATTTATTTTGATAATGGGATTTATCGGATTTTCACTGCTGCGTTTAGGCCGCTGTACACACGCTTGATTTCCTTATGGAGACATATAAATCCATGGGTTTTAAGATTCTTACTTGTCAGGTATCTTGCCAGGCGTTGAATATGGGGTGTTGAGTCCATTTCGTTGAGCAAGGAGTAGGTCTTGTCTATTATATATTTGGCTTATGGAATGGTATCTGTGCTAATTTCAATCTCTGGTTTTATGCAGCACCCCAACTCACCTTTCCCCATAAGCAAGCATAAGTTGGTTTTCTAAATTTGAGACCCTGTTCTGTTTTGTAATTCAGTTCTTGGGTAGCCAACTTTACATTCCGTGTATTAGTGATATCTTATGATGTTTCTTTTTCTGTGTGAGTTATTTCTCGTAGAATCATCATACCTGAATCCACTCATTATGCCGCTACGGGCCTGAAGACGTAGATTTCATTGCTGAGTGATATTCCATTGTACGTGCGTACCAGATATTCTTTATCCATTTTTTCCATTCTCGGATATTTAACTTGTACCGTAGAAAAGGTTCTTGTAAACAGAGCCATCCCAAACTTTGGGGTGGCTGTGTGTTTGTGATTTTAAGTACCCTAAGCTATAGGACCATAGTGGAAGTAACATAGGCTGTGTTGCTTTGTTTCCTACATGTTTCAGGATACACCATACATTTCTCCAGAGTGGCTGTTGGCAATTTACATCCCGCCCATCAGCATAACAAGGCTCCCTGTTCTCCAAGACCTGTTCTGCCTTTCTGGATTTTACACTTTTTTCAGATGGCCCTTTTGACCGGGGGGCAGTGAGACTTCATTGTAGTGCAGATTTCCTTTACACGCTTGCTTGGTTGGCCAAAAAGGGCGTATGCGTTTTTTCCTGAATATATTCAGGAAAAATCGCATACGCCCTTTTTGGCCAAGTGCATCATTTTCGACATTCTGCCTCTTTTCCTATGCTTTAAGTGCAATTCCAGTCTACCCCCTGAAATCGTTTTCCTGAAATTCTGCCCCGCTTTCAAGTCCTCTTTGAAGACTTACTTCAGTACATTTTTGGACGATAGCTGTCATTCATAACTCTGCATGTTTGTGAATTACAGTGCCCCTGAGCTCCTTTCTTCAACTCCTTTTCTTGTGAGCTGGCCGCAAAACCGCACGATTGCTTCAGGCACTAATATGTTTCCGGCCGGGCACGCTGAGCCTTTGGGTAATTCCTCTTCCTGGTGGGAAATGATCGTTCAATTTGCCCGTGCAGACACCAACAGCTAGTCTCTCATTGCTTCTCCCTATTCCTGTTCATCTTGCACAGAAATTGCAAACTGTGCCAAACAGGAGGTTAATGGCACTGACTCTCCAAGTGGGGAGAGTGTTAGTAAAGCGTTCAAATGTTGAACCCGAGTACCAGGGGACGAAAACTGAGATGCATTTGAAAACGTTTTCCAATCACACGGTGGACCATACTCTGGGTTTCCCATGCATGTTTTAGCTGAAGGAAGAATCCCTTAAACCTGGAGAGTTGGGACCTATGGAATGGGTACCATGCAGTATGACTTCAAAGGGTCTGCCTTTGCTCACCGAACCTCACCAATGCTATCAGCCCGAAGTGTCCAGCCTTATGTCTCATCCAGCTCTGGGTGTAGATGTGGTAAATACAGGTTGCATCACAAGCCCTGAATGAATTATTTAAGAATTGCTCTCTATTTCACTGTCATTGTGTTTTGTTTTTGAAATTCATTTTGATAATGGGATTTATCGGATTTTCACTGCTGCTTGTAGGCCACTGTACACACGCTTGATTTCCTTATGGAGACATATAAATCCATGGGTTTTAAGATTCTTACTTGTCAGGTATCTTCCCAGGCGTGGAATATAGGGTGTTGAGTCCATTTCGTTGAGCAAGGAGTAGGTTTTGTCTATTATATATTTAGCTTATGGAACGGTTTCTGTGCTAATTTCAATCTCTGGTTTTATGCAGCATCCCAACTGACCTTTCCCCATAAGCAAGCATAAGTTGGTTTGCTAAATTTGAGACCCTGTTCTGTTTTGTAATTCAGTTCATGGGTAGCCAAGTTTACATTCCGTGTATTAGTGATAACTTATGATGTTTCTTTTTCTGTCTGACTTATTTCTCATAGAATCATCGTACCTGAATCCACTCATTTTGCCGCTACGGTCCTGATGACGTAGATTTCATTGCTGAGTGATATTCCATTGTACGTGCGTACCACAACTTCTTTATCCATTTTATGCTTTCTGGGATATTTAACTGCTACCATAGATGAGGTTCTTGTAAACAGAGCCATCCCAAACTTTGGGGTGGCTGTGTGTTTTTGATTATAATTTCCCTAAGCTATAGGACCATTATTGGAAGTGCCATAGGCTGTGTTGCTTTGTTTCCTACATGTTTCAGGAAACACCATACACTTTTCCA
This sequence comes from Delphinapterus leucas, assembly GCF_059928025.1. Taxonomy (NCBI): domain Eukaryota; kingdom Metazoa; phylum Chordata; class Mammalia; order Artiodactyla; family Monodontidae; genus Delphinapterus; species Delphinapterus leucas. The sequence continues at coordinate 11,266,325 of NW_028322241.1, read as the reverse complement.
GAGTGGCTGTTGGCAATTTAAATCCGCCCATCAGCATAACAAGGCTCCCTGTTCTCCATGACCTGTCCTGCCTTTCTGGATTTTACACTTTTTTCAGATGGCCCTTTTGACCGGGGGGCAGTGAGACTTCATTGTAGTGCAGATTTCCTTTACACGCTTGCTTGGTTGGCCAAAAAGGGCGTATGCGTTTTTTCCTGAATATATTCAGGAAAAAACGCATACGCCCTTTTTGGCCAAGTGCATCATTGTCAACATTCTGCCTCTTTTCCTATGCTTTAAGTGCAATTCCAGTCTACCCCCTGAAATCGTTTTCCTGAAATTCTGCCCCGCTTTCAAGTCCTCTTCGAAGACTTACTTCTATACATTTTTGGACGATAGGTGTCATTCATAACTCTGCAGGTTTGTGAATTACAGTGCCCCTGAGCTCCTTTCTTCAACTCGCTTTCTTGTGAGCTGGCCGCAAAACCGCAGGATTGCTTCAGGCCCTAGTCTCTTTCCGGCAGGGCAGGCTGAGCCTTTGGTTAATTCCACTTCCTGGTGGGAAATGAGCGTTCCATTTGCCCGTGCAGACACCTACAGCTAGTCTCTCAGTGCTTCTCCCTATGCCTGTTCATCTTGCGCAGAAATTGCAAAGTGTGCCAAACAGGAGGTTAAATGCACTGACTCTCCAAGTGGGGAGAGTGTTTGTAAAGCGTCTGGAATGGTGAACCCGAGTACCAGGGGACGAAAACTGAGATGCATTTGAAAACATTTCCCAATCACACGGTGGACCATACTATGGGTTTCCCATGCATGTTTTAGCTGAAGGAAGAATCCCTTAAACCTGGAAATTTGGGACCCATGGAAAGGGTACCATGCAGTATGACTTCAAAGGGTCTGCGTTTGCTCACCGAACCTCACCAATGCTATCAGCCCGAAGTGTCCAGCCTTATGTCTCACCCAGCTCTGGGTGTAGATGTGGTAAATCCAGGTTGCATCACAAGCCCTGAATGAATTATTTAAGAATTGCTCTCTATTTCACTGTCATTTTGTTTTGTTTTTGAAATTTATTTTGATAATGGGATTTATCGGATTTTCACTGCTGCGTTTAGGCCGCTGTACACACGCTTGATTTCCTTATGGAGACATATAAATCCATGGGTTTTAAGATTCTTACTTGTCAGGTATCTTGCCAGGCGTTGAATATGGGGTGTTGAGTCCATTTCGTTGAGCAAGGAGTAGGTCTTGTCTATTATATATTTGGCTTATGGAACGATATCTGTGCTAATTTCAAACTCTGGTTTTATGCAGCACCCCAACTCACCTTTCCCCATAAGCAAGCATAAGTTGGTTTTCTAAATTTGAGACCCTGTTCTGTTTTGTAATTCAGTTCATGGGTAGCCAAGTTTACATTCCGTGTATTAGTCATATCTTATGATGTTTCTTTTTCTGTGTGACTTATTTCTCGTAGAATCATCGTACCTGAATCCACTCATTATGCCGCTATGGAGCTGATGACGTAGATTTCATTGCTGAGTGATATTCCATTGTACGTGCGTACCACAACTTCTTTATCCATTTTTTACTTTCTGGGATATTTTACTTGTACCGTAGACGAGGTTCTTGTAAACAGAGCCGTCCCAAACTCTGGGGTGGCTGTGTGTTTTTGATTTTAATTTCCCTAAGCTATAGGACCATAAGTGGAAGTGCCATAGGCTGTGTTGCTTTGTTTCCTACGTGTTTCTGGAAACACCATACACTTCTCCAGAGTGGTTGTTGGCAATTTACATCCCGCCCATCAACATGACAAGGCTCCCTGTTCTCCATGACCTGTCCTGCATTTCTGGATTTTACACTTTTTTCAGATGGCCCTTTTGACCAGGGGGGCAGTGAGACTTCATTGTAGTGCAGATTTCCTTTACACGCTTGCTTGGTTGGCCAAAAAGGGCGTATGCGTTTTTTTCTGAATATATTCAGGAAAAAACGCATACGCCCTTTTTGGCCAAGTGCATCGTTGTCGACATTCTGCCTCTTTTCCTATGCTTTTAGTACAATTCCAGTCTACCCCCTGAAATCGTTTTCCTGAAATTCTGCCCCGCTTACAAGTCCTCTTCGAAGACTTACTTCAATACATTTTTGGACGATAGGTGTCATTCATAACTCTGCAGGTTTGTGAATTACAGTGCCCCTGAGCTCATTTCTTCAACTCGCTTTCTTGTGAGCTGGCCGCAAAACCGCAGGATTGCTTCAGGCCATAATCTCTTTCCGGCAGGGCATGCTGAGCCTTTGTTTAATTCCTCTTCCTGGTCGGAAATGAGTGTTCTTTTGCCCGTGCAGGCACCTACAGCTAGTCTCTCATTGGTTCTCCCTATTCCTGTACATCTTGCGCAGAAATTGCAAACTGTGCCAAACAGGAGGTTAATGGCACTGACTCTCCAAGTGGGGAGAGTGTTAGTAAAGCGTCTAAAATGGTGAACCCGAGTACCAGGGGACGATAACTGAGATGCATTTGAAAACGTTTCCCGGTCACACAGTGCACTGTACTGTGGGTTTCCCATGCATGTTTTAGCTGAAGGAAGAATTCCTTAAACCTGGAGAGTTGGGACCCATGGAATGGTTACCATGCAGTATGACTTCAAAGGGTCTGCGTTTGCTCACCGAACCTCACCAATGCTATCAGCCCGAAGTGTCCAGCCTTATGTCTCATCCAGCTCTGGGTGTAGAGGTGGTAAATCCAGGTTGCATCACAAACCCTGAATGAATTATTTAAGAATTGCTCTCTATTTCACTGTCATTTTGTTTGTTTTTGAATTTTATTTTGATAATGGGATTTATCGGATTTTCACTGCTGCGTTTAGGCCGCTGTACACACGCTTGATTTCCTTATGGAGACATATAAATCCATGGGTTTTAAGATTCTTACTTGTCAGGTATCTTGCCAGGCGTTGAATATGGGGTGTTGAGTCCATTTCGTTGAGCAAGGAGTAGGTCTTGTCTATTATATATTTGGCTTATGGAATGGTATCTGTGCTAATTTCAATCTCTGGTTTTATGCAGCACCGCAACTCACCTTTCCCCATAAGCAAGCATAAGTTGGTTTTCTAAATTTGAGACCCTGTTCTGTTTTGTAATTCAGTTTATGTGTAGCCAAGTTTACATTCCGTGTATTACTGATATATTATGATGTTTCTTTTTCTGTGTGACTTATTTCTCGTAGAATCATCGTACCTGAATCCACTCATTATGCCGCTACGGGCCTGATGACGTAGATTTCATTGCTGAGTGATATTCCATTGTACGTGCGTACCAGAACTTCTTTATTCATTTTTTGCTTTCTCGGATATTTAACTTGTACCGTACACAAGGTTCTTGTAAACAGAGCCATCCCAAACTTTGGTTTGGCTGTGTGTTTTTGATTTTAATTTCCCTAAGCTATAGGACCATAAGTGGAAGTGACATAGGCTGTGTTCCTTTGTTTCCTACGTGTTTCAGGATACATCATACATTTCGACAGAGTGGCTGTTGGCAATTTACATCCCGCCCATCAGCATAACAAGGCTCCCTGTTCTCCATGACCTGTCCTGTCTTTCTGGATTTTACACTTTTTTCAGATGGCCCTTTTGACCGGGGGGCAGTGAGACTTCATTGTAGTGCAGATTTCCTTTACACGCTTGCTTGGTTGGCCAAAAAGGGCGTATGCGTTTTTTCCTGAATATATTCAGGAAAAAACGCATACGCCCTTTTTGGCCAAGTGCATCATTGTTGACATTCTGCCTCTTTTCCTACGCTTTAAGTGCAATTCCAGTCTACCCCCTGAAATCGTTTTCCTGAAATTCTGCCCCGCTTTCAAGTCCTCTTTGAAGACTTACTTCAGTACATTTTTGGACGATAGCTGTCATTCATAACTCTGCAGGTTTGTGAATTACAGTGCCCCTGAGCTCCTTTCTTCAACTCCTTTTCTTGTGAGCTGGTCGCAAAACCGCAGGATTGCTTCAGGCCCTAATATGTTTCCGGCCGGGCACGCTGAGCCTTTGGTTAATTCCTCTTCCTGGTGGGAAATGATCGTTCAATTTGCCGGTGCAGACACCAACAGCTAGTCTCTCATTGGTTCTCCCTATGCCTGTTCATCTTGCGCAGAAATTGCAAACTGTGCCAAACAGGAGGTTAAATGCACTGACTCTCCAAGTGGGGAGAGTGTTAGTAAAGCGTCTGGAATGGTGAACCCGAGTACCAGGGGACGAAAACTGAGATGCATTTGAAAACGTTTCCCAATCACACGGTGGACGATAGTCTGGGTTTCCCATGCATGTTTTAGCTGAAGGAAGAATCCCTTAAACCTGGAGAGTTGGGACCCCTGGAATGGGTACCATGCAGTATGACTTCAAAGGGTCTGCGTTTGCTCACCGAACCTCACCAATGCTATCAGCCCGAAGTGTCCAGCCTTATGTCTCACCCAGCTCTGGGTGTAGATGTGGGAAATCCAGGTTGCATCACAAGCCCTGAATGAATTATTTAAGAATTGCTCTCTATTTCACTGTCATTTTGTTTTGTTTTTGAAATTTATTTTGATAATGGGATTTATCGGATTTTCACTGCTGCGTTTAGGCCGCTGTACACACGCTTGATTTCCTTATGGAGACATATAAATCCATGGGTTTTAAGATTCTTACTTGTCAGGTATCTTGCCAGGCGTTGAATATGGGGTGTTGAGTCCATTTCGTTGAGCAAGGAGTAGGGCTTGTCTATTATATATTTGGCTTATGGAACGGTATCTGTGCTAATTTCAATCTCTGGTTTTATGCAGCACCCCATCTCACCTTTCCCCATAAGCAAGCATAAGTTGGTTTTCTAAATTTGAGACCCTGTTCTGTTTTGTAATTCAGTTCATGTGTAGCCAACTTTACATTCCGTGTATTAGTGATATCTTATGATGTTTCTTTTTCTGTGTGACTTATTTCTCGTAGAATCATCGTACCTGAATCCACTCATTATGCCGCTACGGGCCTGATGACGTAGATTTCATTGCTGAGTGATATTCCATTGTACGTGCGTACCACAACTTCTTTATACATTTTTTGCTTTCTGGGATATTTTACTTGTACCGTAGACGAGGTTCTTGTAAACAGAACCATCGCAAACTCTGGGGTGGCTGTGTGTTTTTGAATTTAATTTCCCTAAGCTATAGGACCATAAGTGGAAGTGCCATAGGCTGTGTTGCTTTGTTTCCTACGTGTTTCTGGAAACACCATACACTTCTCCAGAGTGGTTGTTGACAATTTACATCCCGCCCATCAGCATGACAAGGCTCCCTGTTCTCCATGACCTGTCCTGGCTTTCTGGATTTTACATTTTTTTCAGATGGCCCTTTTGACCAGGGGGCAGTGAGACTTCATTGTAGTGCAGATTTCCTTTACACGCTTGCTTGGTTGGCCAAAAAGGGCGTATGCGTTTTTTCCTGAATATATTCAGGAAAAAACGCATACGCCCTTTTTGGCCAAGTGCATCATTGTCTACATTCTCCCTCTTTTCCTATGCTTTTAGTACAATTCCAGTCTACCCCCTAAAATCGTATTCCTGAAATTCTGCCCCGCTTTCAAGTCCTCTTCGAAGACTTACTTCAATACATTTTTGGATGATAGCTGTCATTCATAACTCTGCAGGGTTGTGAATTACAGTGCCCCTGAGCTCCTTTCTTCAACTCGCTTCCTTGTGAGCTGGCCGCCAAACCGCAGGATTGCTTCAGGCCCTAATCTGTTTCCGGCAGGCCACGCTGAGCCTTTGGTTAATTCCTCTTCCTGGTGGGAAATGAGTGTTCCATTTGCCCGTGCAGACACCTACAGCTAGTCTCTCATTGGTTCTCCCTATTCCTGTTCACCTTGCGCAGAAATTGCAAACTGTGCCAAACAGGAGGTGAAAGGCACTGACTCTCCAAGTGAGGAGAGTGTTAGTAAAGCGTCTGGAATGGTGAACCCGAGTACCAGGGGACGAAAACTGAGATGCATTTGAAAACGTTTCCCAATCACACGGTTGACCATACTCTGGGTTTCCCATGCATGTTTTAACTGAAGAAGAATCCCTTAAACCTGGAGAGTTGGGACCCATGGAATGGGTACCATGCAGTATGACTTCAAAGTGTCTGCGTTTGCTCACCGAACCTCACCAATGCTTTCAGCCTGAAGTGTCCAGCCTTATGTCTCACCCAGCTCTGGGTGTAGATGTGGTAAATCCAGGTTGCGTCACAAGCCCTGAATCAATTATTTAAGAATTGCTCTCATTTTCACTGTCATTGTGTTTTGTTTTTGAAATTAATTTTGATAATGGGATTTTTCGGATCTTCACTGCTGCGTTTAGGCCGTTGTACACATGCTTGATTTCCTTATGGAGACATATAAATCTATGGGTTTTAAGATTCTTAATTGTCAGGTATCTTCCCAGGCGTTGAATATGTGGTGTTGAGTCCATTTCGTTGAGCAAGGAGTAGGTCTTGTCTATTATATATTTGGCTTATGGAAGGGTATCTGTGCTAATTTCAATCTCTGGTTTTATGCAGCACCATAACTCACCTTTCCCCATAAGCAAGCATAAGTTGGTTTTCTCAATTTGAAACCCTGTCCTGTTTTGTAATTCATTTCACATATAGCCAAGTTTACATTCCGTGTATTAGGGATATCTAATGATGTTTCTTTTTCTGTGTGACTTATTTCTCGTAGAATCATGGTACCTGAATCCACTCATTATGCCGCTAGGGACCTGATGACTTAGATTTCATTGCTGAGTGATATTCCATTGTACGTGCGTACCACAATTTCTTTATCCATTTGTTGCTTTCTTGGATATTTAACTTGTACCGTAGACGAGGTTCTTGAAAACAGAGCCGTCCGAAAATTTGCGGTGGCTGTGTGTTTTTGATTTTAATTTCCCTAAGCTATAGGACCATAAGTGGAAGTGCCATAGGCTGTGTTGCTTTGTTTCCTACCTGTTTCAGGAAACACGATACACTTCTCCAGAGTGGCTGTTGGCAATTTTCATCCGCCCATCAGCATAACAAGGTTCACTGTTCTCCATGACCTGTCCTGCCTTTCTGGATTTTACACTTTTTTCAGATGGCCGTTTTGACCGGGGGGCAATGAGACTTCATTGTAGTGCAGATTTTCTTTACACGCTTGCTTGGTTGGCCATAAAGGGCGTATGCGTTTTTTCCTGAATATATTCAGGAAAAAACGCATACGCCCTTTTTGGCCAAGTGTATCACTGTCGACATTCTGCCTCTGTTCCTATGCTTTAAGCGCAATTCCTGTCTACCCCCTGAAATCGTTTTCCTGAAATTCTGCCCCGCTTTCAAGTCCTCTTCGAAGACTTACTTCAGTACATTTTGGTCGATAGCTGTCATTCATAACTCTGCATGTTTGTGAATTACAGTGCCCCTGAGCTCCTTTCTTCAACTCGCTTCCTTGTGAGCTGGCCGCCAAACCGCAGGATTGCTTCAGGCCCTAATCTGTTTCCGGCAGGCCACGCTGAGCCTTTGGTTAATTCCTCTTCCTGGTGGGAAATGAGTGTTCCATTTGCCCGTGCAGACACCTACAGCTAGTCTCTCATTGGTTCTCCCTATTCCTGTTCATCTTGCGCAGAAATTGCAAACTGTGCCAAACAGGAGGTGAAAGGCACTGACTCTCCAAGTGAGGAGAGTGTTAGTAAAGCGTCTGGAATGGTGAACCCGAGTACCAGGGGACGAAAACTGAGATGCATTTGAAAACGTTTCCCAATCACACGGTTGACCATACTCTGGGTTTCCCATGCATGTTTTAACTGAAGAAGAATCCCTTAAACCTGGAGAGTTGGGACCCATGGAATGGGTACCATGCAGTATGACTTCAAAGTGTCTGCGTTTGCTCACCGAACCTCACCAATGTTTTCAGCCTGAAGTGTCCAGCCTTATGTCTCACCCAGCTCTGGGTGTAGATGTGGTAAATCCAGGTTGCGTCACAAGCCCTGAATCAATTATTTAAGAATTGCTCTCATTTTCACTGTCATTGTGTTTTGTTTTTGAAATTAATTTTGATAATGGGATTTTTCGGATCTTCACTGCTGCGTTTAGGCCGTTGTACACATGCTTGATTTCCTTATGGAGACATATAAATCTATGGGTTTTAAGATTCTTAATTGTCAGGTATCTTCCCAGGCGTTGAATATGTGGTGTTGAGTCCATTTCGTTGAGCAAGGAGTAGGTCTTGTCTATTATATATTTGGCTTATGGAAGGGTATCTGTGCTAATTTCAATCTCTGGTTTTATGCAGCACCATAACTCACCTTTCCCCATAAGCAAGCATAAGTTGGTTTTCTCAATTTGAAACCCTGTCCTGTTTTGTAATTCATTTCACGTATAGCCAAGTTTACATTCCGTGTATTAGTGATATCTTATGATGTTTCTTTTTCTGTGTGACTTATTTCTCGTAGAATCATCGTACCTGAATCCACTCATTATGCCGCTACGGGCCTGATGACGTAGATTTCATTGCTGAGTGATATTCCATTGTACGTACATACCACAATTTCTTTATCCATTTTTTGCTTTCTCGGATATTTAACTTGTACCGTAGACGAGGTTTTTGTAAACAGAGCCGTTCCAAACTTTGGGGTTGCTTTGTGTTTTTGATTTTAATTTCCCTAAGCTGTCGGACCATAAGTGGAAGTGCCATAGGCTCCGTTGCTTTGTTTTTTAGGCGTTTCAGGAAACACCATACACTTCTCCAGAGTGGCTGTTGGCAATTTACATCCCGCCCATCAGCATAACAAGGCTCCCTGTTCTCCAAGACCTGTCCTGCCTTTCTGGATTTTACACTTTTTTCAGATGGCCCTTTTGACCGGGGGGCAGTGAGACTTCATTGTAGTGCAGATTTCCTTTACACGCTTGCTTGGTTGTCCAAAAACGGCATATGCGTTTTTTCCTGAATATATTCAGGAAAAAACGCATACGCTCTTTTTGGCCAAGTGCATCATTGTCGACATTCTGCCTCGTTTCCTATGCTGTAAGTGCAATTCCAGTCTGCCCCCTGAAATAGTTTTCCTGAAATTCTGCCCCGCATTCAAGTCCTCTTCGAAGACTTACTTCAGTACATTTTTGGACGATAGCTGTCATTCATAACTCTGCAGGTTTGTGAATTACGGTGTCCCAGAGCTCCTTTCTTCAACTCGCTTTCTTGTGAGCTGGCCGCAAAACTGCAGGATTGCTTCAGGGACTAAACTGTTTCCGGCAGGGCACGCTGAGCCTTTGGAAAATTCCTTTTCCTGGTGGTAAATGAGCGTTCCATTTGCCCGTGCAGACACCTACAGCTAGTCTCTCATTGGTTCTCCCTATTCCTGTTCATCTTGCGCAGAAATTGCAAACTGTGCCAAACAGGAGGTTAAAGGCACTGACTCTCCAAGTGGGGATAGTGTTAGTAAAGCGTCTGGAATGGTGAACCCGAGTACTAGGGGACGAAAACTGAGATGCATTTGAAAACGTTTCCCAATCACACGGTGGACCATACTCTGGGTTTCCCATGCATGTTTTACCTGAAGGAAGAATCCCTTAAACATGGAGAGTTGGGACCCATGGAATGGGTACCAGGCAGTATGCCTTCAACGGGTCTGCGTTTGCTCAGTGAACCTCACCAATGCTATCAGCCCGAAGTGTCCAGCCTTATGTCTCACCCAGGTCTGGGTGTAGATGTGGTAAATCCAGGTTGCATCACAAGCCCTGAATCAATTATTTAATAATTGCTCTCTATTTCACTGTCATTGTGTTGTTTTTTTTTAAACATCTTTATTGGGGTATAATTTCTTTACAATTGTGTGTTAGTTTCTGCTTTATAATAAAGTGAATCAGTTATACATATACATATGTTCCCATATGTCTTCCCTCTTGCGTCTCCCTCCCTCCCACTCTCCCTATCCCACCCCTCCAGGCTGTCACAAAGCACCGAGCTAATATCCCTGTGCCTTGCGGCTGCTTCCCCCTAGCTATCTACCTTACTACGTTTGTTAGTGTGTATATGTCCATGACTCTCTCTCGCCCTGTCAAAGCTCACCCTTCCCCCTCCCCATATCCTCAAGTCCGTTCTCCAGTAGGTCTGCGTCTTTATTCCTGTCTTACCCCTAGGTTCTTCATGACATTTTTTTCCCCCTTAAATGCCATATATATGCGTTAGCATACGGTATTTGTCTTTTTCTTTCTGACTTACTTCACTCTGTATGACAGACTCTAGGTCTATCCATCTCATTACAAATAGCTCAATTTCATTTCTTTTTAAGGCTGAGTAATATTCCATTGTATATATGTGCCACATCTTCTTTATCCATTCATCCGATGATGGGCGCTTAGGTTGTTTCCATCTCCGGGCTATTGTAAATAGAGCTGCAATGAACATTTTGGTACATGACTCTTTTTGAATTATGGTTTTCTCAGGGTATATGCCCAGTAGTGGGATTGCTGGGTCATATGGTAATTCTATTTGTAGTTTTTTAAGGAACCTCCATACTGTTCTCCATAGTGGCTGAACCAATTCACATTCCCACCAGCAGTGCAAGAGTGTTCCCTTTTCTCCACACCCTCTCCAGCATTTATTGTTTCTAGATTTTTTGATGATGGCCATTCTGACTGGTGTGAGATGATATCTCATTGTAGTTTTGATTTGCATTTCTCTAATGATTAATGATGTTGAGCATTCTTTCATGTGTTTGTTGGCATTCTGTATATCTTCTTTGGAGAAATGTCTATTTAGATCTTCTGCCCATTTTTGGATTGGGTTGTTTGTTTTTTTGTTATTGAGCTGCATGAGCTGCTTGTAAATTTTGGAGATTAATCCTTTGTCAGTTGCTTCATTTGCAAATATTTTCTCCCATTGTGAGGGTTGTCTTTTGGTCTTGATTATGGTTTCCTTTGCTGTGCAAAAGCTTTGAAGTTTCATTAGGTCCCATTTGTTTATTTTTGTTTTTATTTCCATTACTCTAGGAGGTGGGTCAGAAAGGATCTTGCTGTGATTTATGTCATAGAGTGTTCTGCCTATGTTTTCCTCTAAGAGTTTGATAGTTTCTGGCCTTACATTTAGGTCTTTAATCCATTTTGAGCTTATTTTTGTGTATGGTGTTAGGGAGTGATCTAATCTCATACTTTTACATGTACCTGTCCAGTTTTCCCAGCACCATTTATTGAAGAGGCTGTCCTTTCTCCACTGTACATTCCTGCCACCTTTATCAAAGATAAGGTGTCCATATGTGCGTGGGTTTATCGCTGGGCTTTCTATCCTGTTCCATTGATCTATCTTTCTGTTTTTGTGCCAGTACCATACTGTCTTGATTACTGTAGCTTTGTAGTATAGTCTGAAGTCAGGGAGCCTGATTCCTCCAGCTCCTTTTCTCGTTCTCAAGATTGCTTTGGCTATTCGGGGTCTTTTGTGTTTCCATACAAATTGTGAAATTTTTTGTTCTAGTTCTGTGAAAAATGCCAGTGGTAGTTTGATAGGGATTGCATTGAATCTGTAGATTGCTTTGGGTAGTAGAGTCATTTTCACAATGTTGATTCTTCCCATCCAAGAACATGGTATATCTCTCCATCTATTTGTATCATCTTTAATTTCTTTTATCAGTGTCTTATAATTTTCTGCATACAGGTTTTTCGTCTCTTTAGGTAGGTTTATTCCTAGATATTTTATTCTTTTTGTTGCAATGGTAAATGGGAGTGTTTTCTTGATTTCACTTTCAGATTTTTCATCATTAGTATATAGGAATGCCAGAGATTTCTGTGCATTAACTTTGTATCCTGCTACTTTACCAAATTCATTGATTAGCTCTAGTAGTTTTCTGGTAGCATCTTTAGGATTCTCTATGTATAGTATCATGTCATCTGCAAACAGTGACAGCTTTACTTCTTCTTTTCCGATTTGGATTCCTTTTATTTCCTTTTCTTCTCTGATTGCTGTGGCTAAAACTTCCAAAACTATGTTGAATAAGAGTGGTGAGAGTGGGCAACCTTGTCTTGTTCCTGATCTTAGTGGAAATGCTTTCAGTTTTTCACCATTGAGGATGATGTTTGCTGTGGGCTTGTCATATATGGCCTTTATTATGTTGAGGAAAGTTCCCTCTATGCCTACTTTCTGCAGGGTTTTTAGCATAAATGGGTGTTGAATTTTGTCGAAAGCTTTCTCTGCATCTATTGAGATGATCATATGGTTTTTCTCCTTCAATTTGTTAATATGGTTTATCACATTGATAGATTTGCGTATATTGAAGAATCCTTGCATTCCTGGAATAAACCCCACTTGATCATGGTGTATGATCCTTTTAATGTGCTGTTGGATTCTGTTTGCTAGTATTTTGTTGAGGATTTTTGCATCTATGTTCATCAGTGATATTGGCCTGTAGTTTTCTTTCTTTGTGACATCCTTGTCTGGTTTTGGTATCAAGGTGATGGTGGCCTCGTAGAAGGAATTTGGGAGTGTTCCTCCTTCTGCTATATTTTGGAAGAGTTTGAGAAGGATAGGTGTTAGCTCTTCTCTAAACGTTTGATAGAATTCACCTGTGAAGCCATCTGGTCCTGGGCTTTTGTTTGTTGGAAGATTTTTAATGACAGTTTCAATTTCAGTGCTTGTGATTGGTCTGTTCATATTTTCTATTTCTTCCTGATTCAGTCTTGGCAGGTTGTGCATTTCTAAGAATTTGTCCATTTCTTCCAGATTGTCCATTTTATTGGCATAGAGTTGCTTGTAGTAATCTCTTATGATTTTTTTTATTTCTGCAGTGTCAGTTGTTACTTCTCCTTTTTCATTTCTAATTCTATTGATTTGAGTCTTCTCCCTTTTTTTCTTGATGAGTCTGGCTAGTGGTTTATCTATTTTGTTTATCTTCTCAAAGAACCAGCTTTTAGTTTTATTGATCTTTGCTATCGTTTCCTTCATTTCTTTTTCATTTATTTCTGATCTGATTTTTATGATTTCTTTCCTTCTGCTAGCTTTGGGGTTTTTTTGTTCTTCTTTCTCTAATTGCTTGAGGTGCAAGGTTAGGTTGTTTATTCGAGATGTTTCCTGCTTCTTAAGGTGGGCTTGTATTGCTATAAACTTCCCCCTTAGAACTGCTTTTGCTGCATCCCATAGGTTTTGGGTCGTTGTGTCTCCATTGTCATTTGTTTCTAGGTATTTTTTTATTTCCTCTTTGATTTCTTCAGTGATCACTTCATTATTAAGTAGTGTATTGTTTAGCTTCCATGTGTTTGTATTTTTTACAGATCTTTTCCTGTAATTGATATCTAGTCTCATGGCGTTGTGGTCAGAAAAGATACTTGATACAATTTCAATTTTCTTAAATTTACCAAGGCTTGATTTGTGACCCAAGATATGATCTATCCTGGAGAATGTTCCATGAGCACTTGAGAAAAATGTGTATTCTGTTGTTTTTGGATGGAGTGTCCTATAAATATCAATTAAGTCCATCTTGTTTAATGTATCATTTAAAGCTTGTGTTTCCTTATTTATTTTCATTTTGGATGATCTGTCCATGGGTGAAAGTGGGGTGTTAAAGTCCCCTACTATGAATGTGTTACTGTCAATCTCCCCTTTTATGGCTGTTAGTATTTGCCTTATGTATTGAGGTGCTCCTATGTTGGGTGCATAAATATTTACAATTGTTATATCTTCTTCTTGAATCGATCCCTTGATCATTATGTAGTGTCCTTCTTTGTCTCTTGTAATAGTCCTTATTTTAAAGTCTATTTTGTCTGATATGAGAATTGCTACTCCAGCTTTCTTTTGGTTTCCATTTGCATGGAATATCTTTTTCCATCCCCTTATTTTCAGTCTGTATGTGTCTCTAGGTCTGAAGTGGGTCTCTTGTAGACAGCATATATAAGGGTCTTGTTTTTGTATCCATTCAGCCAATCTGTGTCTTTTGGTGGGAGCATTTAGTCCATTTACATTTAAGGTAATTATCGATATGTATGTTCCTATTCCCATTTTCTATATTGTTTTGGGTTCGTTATTATAGGTCTTTTCCTTCTCTTGTGTTCCTTGTCTAGAGAAGTTCCTTTAGCATTTGCTGTAAAGCTGGTTTGGTGGTGCTAAACTCTCTCAGCTTTTGCTTGTCTGTAAAGGTTTTAATTTCTCCATCAAATCTGAATGAGATCCTTGCTGGGTAAAGTAGCCTTGGTTGCAGGTTTTTCTCCTTCATCACTTTCAGTATGTCCTGCCACTCCCTTCTGGCTTGTAGGGTTTCTGCTGAGAGATCAGCTGTTAACCTTATGGGGATTCCCTTGTGTGTTATTTGCTGTTTTTCCCTTGCTGCTTTTAATATGCTTTCTTTGTATTTAATTTTTGACAGTTTGATTAATATGTGTCTTGGCGTATTTCTCCTTGTATTTATCCTGTATGGGACTCTCTGTGCTTCCTGGACTTGATTAACTATTTCCTTTCCCATATTAGGGAAGTTTTCAACTATAATCTCTTCAAATATTTTCTCAGTCCCTTTCTTTTTCTCTTCTTCTTCTGGAACCCCTATAATTCGAATGTTGGTGCGTTTAATGTTGTCCCAGAGGTCTCTGAGACTGTCCTCAGTTCTTTTCATTCTTTTTTCTTTATTCTGCTCTGCAGTAGTTATTTCCACTATTTTATCTTCCAGGTCACTTATCCGTTCTTCTGCCTCAGTTATTCTGTTATTGATCCCATCTAGAGTACTTTTAATTTCATTTATTGCGTTGTTCATCATTGCTTGTTTCACCTTTATTTCTTCTAGGTCCTTGTTAACTGCTTCTTGCATTTTGTCCATTCTACTTCCAAGATTTCGGATCATCCTTACTATCATTATTCTGAATTCTTTTTCAGGTAGACTGCCTATTTCCTCTTCATTTGTTAGGTCTGGTGCATTTTTATCTTGCTCCTTCATCTGCTGTGTGTTTTTCTGTCTTCTCATTTTGCTTATCTTACTGTGTTTGGGGTCTCCTTTTTGCAGGCTGCACGTTCGTAGTTCCCGTTGTTTTTGATGTCTGTCTCCAGTGGCTAAGGTTGTTTCAGTGGGTTGTGTAGGCTTCCTGGTGGAGGGGACTAGTGCCTGTGTTGTGGTGGATGAGGCTGGATCTTGTCTCTCTAGTGGGCAGGTTCACGTCTGGTGGTGTGTTTTGGGGTGTCTGTGGCCTTATTATGATTTTAGGCAGCCTCTCTGCTAATGGGTGGGGTTGTGTTCCTGTTTTGCTAGTTGTTTGGCATAGGTTGTCTAGCACTGTGGCTTGCTGGTCGTTGAGTGAAGCTGGGTGCTGGTGTTAAGATGGAGGTCACTGGGAGATTTCCACCGTTTAATATTATGTGGAGCTGGGAGGTCTCTTTGGACCAGTGTCCTGAAGTTGGCTCTCCTACCTCAGAGGCAGAGCCCTGACTCCTGGCTGGAGCACCAAGAGCCTTTCATCCACACGGCTCAGAATAAAAGGGAGAAAAAGTAGAGAGAATTAGTAGATGTATGAGGAAAGAAAGAAGGAAAGGAGGAAAGGAAGGAAGGAAGAAAGAAGCAAAGAAGGAAAGAAAGGAGGGAGGGAGGGAGGAAGGAAGGAAGGAAGGAAGGAAGGAGGGAAAGAAGGAAAAAAGACAGAAAGAAAGAAGATACAGTAAAAATAAAATAAAGTATAATATATTTATTGAATTAAAAAATATTTAGAAAAAAAAAAAAAGAGGGACGGATAGAACCTTAGGACAAATGTTGGAAGCAAAGCTATACAGAGAAAATCTTATACAGAAGCATACACATACACCTTCACAAAAAGAGGTAAAGGGGGAAAAATCATAAAGCTTGCTCTCAGAGACCACCTCCTCAATTTGGGGTGATTCGTTGTCTAAAGGAGGGAAGGACGGAAAGAAAGAAAGAAAGAAAGAAGGAACGACGGTAAAGTATAATAAAGTTATTACAATTAAAATTATTGAGAAAAAAAAATTTTTTTTTTTAAAAACCATGGACGGATAGAGCCCTAGGACAAATGGTGGAAGCAAGAGTATACAGACAAGATCTCACACATAAGCATACACGTACACATTCACAAAAAGAGGAAAAGGGAAAAAAATCATAGATCTCGCTCCTAAATTCCACCTCTTCAATTTGGGATCATTTCTTGTCTATTCAGGTATTCCACAGATGCAGGGTATATCAAGTTGATTGTGGAGCTTTAATCCGCTGCTTCTGAGGCTGCTGGGGGAGATTTCCCTTTCTCCTCTTTGTTCTCACAGCTCACAGGAGCTCAGCTTTGGATTTGGCCCTGCCTCTGCGTGTAGGTCGCTGGAGGGCGTCTGTTTTTTGCTCAGACAGGAAAGGGTTAAAGGGGCCGCTAATTCGGGGGCTCAGGCTCACTCAGGCCGGGGGTGAGGGGGGGGAAGGAGGGGCACTGCGTGCGGGGCGGGCCTGCGGCGTCAGAGGCGGCGTGACGTTGCGGCAGAGGCCGGCGTGACGTTGCACCAGCCTGAGGCCCGCCGTGCGTTCTCCCGGGGAAGTTGTCCCTGGTTCCCGGGAACCTGGCAGTGGCGGGCTGCACAGGCTCCGCGGAAGAGGGGTGTGGAGGTTCCCGGGAACCTGGCAGGGGCGGGCTGCACAGGCCCCTTGGTGGCGGCAGCAGCAGCCCTAGCGTCTCCCGCCCGTCTCTGGGGTCCGCGCTTTTAGCCGCGGCTCGCGCCCGTCTCTGGGGTTCGCGCTTTTAGCCGCGGCTCGCGCCCGTCTCTGGGGTTCGCGCTTTTAGCCGCGGCTCGCGCCCGTCTCTGGAGTTCCTTTAAGCAGCGCTCTTAAACCCCTCTCCTCGCGCACCAGGAAACAAAGAGGGAAGAAAAAGTCTCTTGCCTCTTCGGCAGGTGCAGGCTTTTCCCCGAACTCCCTCCCGGCTAGTCGTGGTGCACTAACCCCTTCAGGCTATGTTCAAGCCGCCAACCCCAGTCCTCTCCCTGCGCTCCATCCAAAACCGAAACCCGAGCTTCAGCTCGCAGCCCCGCCCGCCCGGGCATGTGAGCAGACAAGCCTCTCGGGCTGGTGAGTGCCGGTCGGCACTGATCCTCTGTGCGGGAATCTCCCCGCTTTGCCCTCCGCACCCGTCGCTGTGCACTACTCCTCGGTCCCGAAGCCCCCCCCTCCGCCTCCCGCAGTCTCCGCCCGCGGAGGGGCTTCCAAGTGTGTGGAAACTTTTCCTCCTTCACAGCTCCCTCCTACTGGCGCAGGTGCCGTCCTTATTCTTTTGTCTCTGTTTTTTCTTTTGCCCTACCCAGGTACGTGGGGAGTTTCTTGCCTTTTGGGACGTCTGAGGTCTTCTGCCAGCCTTCAGTAGGTGTTCTGTAGGAGTTGTTCCACGTGTAGATGTATTTCTGGTGTATCCGTGGGGAGGAAGGCGATCTCCGTGTCTTACTCTTCCGCCATCTTCAAGGTCCCCCCTCTGTGTTTTGTTTTTGAAATTAATTTTGATAATGGGATTTTTCGGATCTTCACTGCTGCATTTAGGCCGTTGTACACATGCTTGATTTCCTTATGGAGACATATAAATCCATGGGTTTTAAGATTCTTAATTGTCAGGTATCTTCCCAGGCGTTGAATATGGGGTGTTGAGTCCATTTCGTTGAGCAAGGAGTAGGTCTTGTCTATTATATATTTGGCTTATGGAACGGTATCTGTGCTAATTTCAATCTCTGGTTTTATGCAGCACCCCAACTCACCTTTCCCCATAAGCAAGAATAAGTTGGTGTTCTAAAGTTGAAACCCTGTCCTGTTTTGTAATTCATTTCACGTGTAGCCAAGTTTACATTCCGTGTATTAGTGATATCTTATGATGTTTCTTTTTCTGTGTGACTTATTTCTCGTAGAATCATCGTACCTGAATCCACTCATTATGCCGCTACGGGCCTGATGACGTAGATTTCATTGCTGAGTGATATTCCATTGTACGTACGTACCACAATTTCTTTATCCATTTTTTGCTTTCTCGGATATTTAACTTGTACCGTAGACGAGGTTTTTGTAAACAGAGCCGTTCCAAACTTTGGGGTTGCTTTGTGTTTTTGATTTTAATTTCCCTAAGCTGTCGGACCATAAGTGGAAGTGCCATAGGCTCCGTTGCTTTGTTTTTTAGGCGTTTCAGGAAACACCATACACTTCTCCAGAGTGGCTGTTGGCAATTTACATCCCGCCCATCAGCATAACAAGGCTCCCTGTTCTCCATGACCTGTCCTGCCTTTCTGGATTTTAAACTTTTTTCAGATGGCCCTTTTGACCGGGGGGCAGTGAGACTTCATTGTAGTGCAGATTTCCTTTACACGCTTGCTTGGTTGTCCAAAAACGGCATATGCGTTTTTTCCTGAATATATTCAGGAAAAAACGCATACGCTCTTTTTGGCCAAGTGCATCATTGTCGACATTCTGCCTCGTTTCCTATGCTGTAAGTGCAATTCCAGTCTGCCCCCTGAAATAGTTTTCCTGAAATTCTGTCCCGCTTTCAAGTCCTCTTCGAAGACTTACTTCAGTACATTTTTGGATGATAGCTGTCATTCATAACTCTGCAGGTTTGTGAATTACGGTGTCCCAGAGCTCCTTTCTTCAACTCGCTTTCTTGTGAGCTGGCCGCAAAACTGCAGGATTGCTTCAGGGACTAATCTGTTTCCGGCAGGGCACGCTGAGCCTTTGGTAAATTCCTTTTCCTGGTGGTAAATGAGCGTTCCAATTGCCCGTGCAGACAACTACAGCTAGTCTCTCATTGGTTCTCCCTATTCCTGTTCATCTTGCGCAGCAATTGCAAACTGTGCCAAACAGGAGGTTAAAGGCACTGACTCTGCAACTGGGGATAGTGTTAGTAAAGCGTCTGGAATGGTGAACCCGAGTACCAGGGGACGAAAACTGAGATGCATTTGAAAACGTTTCCCAATCACACGGTGGACCATACTCTGGGTTTCCCACGCATGTTTTACCTGAAGGAAGAATCCCTTAAACATGGAGATTTGGGACCCATGGAATGGATACCATGCAGGGTGACTTCAAAGGGTCTGCGTTTGCTCACCGAACCTCACCAATGCTATCAGCCTGAAGTGTCCAGCCTTATGTCTCACCCAGCTCTGGGTGTAGATGTGGTAAATCCAGGTTGCATCACAAGCCGTGAATGAATTATTTAAGAATTGCTCTCTATTTCACTGTCATTGTGTTTTGTTTTTGAAATTTATTTTGATAATGGGATTTATCGGATTTTCACTGCTGCGTTTAGGCCGCTGTACACTCACTTGATTCCCTTATGGAGACATATAAATCCATGGCTTTTAAGATTCTTACTTGTCAGGTATCTTGCAAGGCGTTGAATATGGGGTGTTGAGTCCATTTCGTTGAGCAAGGAGTAGGTCTTGTCTATTATACATTTGGCTTATGGAACGGTATCTGTGCTAATTTCAATCTCTGGTTTTATGCAGCACCCCAACTCACCTTTCCCCATAAGCAAGCATAAGTTGGTTTTCTCAATTTGAGACCCTGTTCTGTTTTGTAATTCAGTTCATGTGTAGCCAAGTTTACATTCCGTGTATTAGTGATATCTTATGATGTTTCTTTTTCTGTGTGACTTATTTCTCGTAGAATCATCGTACATGAATCCACTCATTATGCCGCTACGGGCCTGATGACGTAGATTTCATTGCTGAGTGATATTCCATTGTACGTGCGTACCACAACTGCTTTATACAGTTATTGCTTTCTCGGATATTTAACTTGTACCGTAGACGAGGTTCTTGTAAACAGAGCCGTCCCAAACTTTGGGGTGGCTGTGTTTTTGATTTTAATTTCCCTAAGCTATAGGACCATAAGTGGAAGTGCCATAGGCTGTGTTGCTTTGTTTCCTACGTGTTTCAGGAAACAACATAAACTTCTCCAGAGTGGCTGTTGGCAATTTACATCACGCCCATCAGCATAACAAGGCTCCCTCTTCTCCATGACCTGTCGTGCCTTTCTGGATTTTACACATTTTTCAGATGGCCCTTTTGACCGGGGAGCAGTGAGACTTCATTGTAGTGCAGATTTCCTTTAAACACTTGCTTCGTTGGCAAAAAAGTGCGTATGCGTTTTTATCTGAATATAATCAGGAAAAACCGCATACGCCCTTTATGGCCAAGTGCATCATTGTCGACATTCTGCCTCTTTTCGTATGCTTTAAGTGCAATTCCTGTCTACCCCTTGAAATCGTTTTCCTGAAATTCTGCCCCGCTTTCATGTCCTCTTCGAAGACTTACTTCAATACACTTTTGGACGATAGCTGTCATTCATAACTCTGCAGGTTTGTGAATTGCAGTGCCCCTGAGCTCCTTTCTTCAACTCTCTTTCTTGTGAGCTGGCCGCAAAACCGCAGGATTGCGTCAGGCCATAATCTCTTTCCGGGGGGGAACGCTGAGCCTTTGTTTAATTCCTCTTCCTGGTCGGAAATGAGCGTTCCATTTGCCCGTGCAGGCACCTACAGCTAGTCTCTCATTGGTTCTCCCTATTCCTGTACATCTTGCGCAGAAATTGCAAACTGTGCCAAACAGGAGGTTAATGGCACTGACTCTCCAAGTGGGGAGAGTGTTAGTAAAGCGTCTGGAATGATGAACCCGAGTACCAGGGGACGAAAACTGAGATGCATTTGAAAACGTTTCCCGGTCACACAGTGCACTGTACTGTGGGTTTCCCATGCATGTTTTAGCTGAAGGAAGAATCCCTTAAACCTGGAGAGTTGGGACCCATGGAATGGGTACCATGCAGTATGACTTCAAAGGGTCTGCGTTTGCTCACCGAACCTCACCAATGCTATCAGCCCGAAGTGTCCAGCCTTATGTCTCACCCAGCTCTGGGTGTAGATGTGGTAAATCCAGGTTGCATCACAAGCCCTGAATGAATGATTTAAGAATTGCTCTCTATTTCACTGTCATTGTGTTTTGTTTTTGAAATTCATTTTGATAATGGGATTTATCGGATGTTCACTGCTGCGTTTAGGCCACTGTACACACGCTTGATTTCCTTATGGAGACATATAAATCCATGGGTTTTAAGATTCTTACTTGTCAGGTATCTTCCCAAGCGTTGAATATGGGGTGTTGAGTCCATTTCGTTGAGCAAGGAGTAGGTCTTGTCTATTATATATTTGCCTTATGAAACGGTATCTGTGCTAATTTCAATCTCTGGTTTTATGCAGCACCCCAACTCACCTTTCCCCATAAGCAAGCATAAGTTGTTTTTCTCAATTTGTGACCCTGTTCTGTTTTGTAATTCAGTTCATGTGTAGCCAAGTTTACATTCCGTGTATTAGTGATAACTTATGATGTTTCTTTTTCTGTGTGACTTATTTCTCGTAGAATCATGGTACCTGAATCCACTCATTATGCCGCAATGGGCCTGATGACGTAGATTTCATGGCTGAGTGATATTCCATTGTACGTGCGTACCACAACATCTTTATGCATTTTTTGCTTTCTGGGATATTTAACTTCTACCGTAGACGAGGTTGTTGTAAACAGAGCCGTCCCAAATTTTGGGGTGGCTGTGTGTTTTTGATTTTAATTTCCCTAAGCTATAGGACCATAACTTGAAGTGCCATAGGCTGTGTTGCTTTGTTTCCTACCTGTTTCAGAAAACACCATACACTTCTCCAGAGTGGTTGTTGGCAATTTACATCCCGCCCATCAGCATAACAAGGCTCCCTGTTCTCCATGACCTGTCGTGCCTTTCTGGATTTTACACATTTTTCAGATGGCCCTTTTGACTGGGGGGCAGTGAGACTTCATTGTAGTGCAGATTTCCATTACACGCTTGCTTGGTTGGCCAAAAAGGGCGTATGCTTTTTTTCCTGAACGTATTCAGGAAAAAACGCATACGCCCTTTTTGGCCAAGTGCATCATTGTCGACATTCTGCCTCTTTTCCTATGCTTTAAGTGCAATTCCAGTCTACCCCGTGAAATCGTTTTCCTGAAATTCTGCCCCGCTTTCAAGTCCTCTTCAAAGACTTACTTCAATACATTTTTGGACGATAGCTGTCATTCATAACTCTGCAGCTTTCTGAATTACACTGCCCCTGAGCTCCATTCTTCAACTCGCTTTCTTGTGAGGTGTCCGCAAAACCGCAGGATTGCTTCAGGCCATAATCTCTTTCTGGCAGGGAACGCTGAGCTTTTGGTTAATTCCTCTTCCTGGTGGGAAATGAGCGTTCCATTTGCCCGTGCAGACACCTACAGCTAGTCTCTCATTGGTTCTCCCTATTCCTGTTCATCTTGCGCAGAAATTGCAAACTGTGCCAAACAGGAGGTTAAAGGCAGTGACTCTCCAAGTGGGGAGAGTGTTAGTAAAGCGTCTGGAATAGTGAACCCGAGTGCCAGGGGATGAAAACTGAGATGCACTTGAAAACGTTTCCCAATCACACGGTGGACCATACTCTGGGTTTCCCATGCATGTTTAGCTGAAGGAAGAATCCCTTAAACCTGGAGAGTTGCGACCCGTGGAATGGGTACCATGCAGTATGACTTCAAAGGCTCTGCATTTGCTCACACAACCTAACCAATGCTATCAGCCCGAAGTGTCCAGCATTATGTCTCACGCAGCTCTGTGTGTAGATGTGGTAAATCCAGGTTGCATCACAAGCCCTGAATGAATTATTTAAGAATTGATCTCTATTTCACTGTCATTGTGTTTTGTTTTTGAAATTTATTTTGATAATGGGATTTATCGGATTTTCTCTGCTGTGTTCAGGCCGCTGTACACACGCTTGATTTCCTTATGGAGACATATAAATCCATGGGTTTTAAAATTCTTACTTGTCAGGTATCTTCCCAGGCATTGAATATGGGGTGTTGAGTCCATTTCGTTGAGCAAGGAGTAGGTCTTGTCTATTATATATTTGGCTTATGGAACGGTATCTGTGCTAATTTCAATCTCTGGTTTTATGCAGCACCCCAACTCACCTTTCCCCATAAGCAAGCATAAGTTGGTTTTCTAAATTTGAGACCCTGTTCTGTTTTGTAATTCAGTTCACGTGTAGCCAAGGTTACATTCCGTGTATTAGTGATATCTTATGATGTTTCTTTATCTGTGTGACTTATTTCTCGTAGAATCATCGTACCTGAATCCACTAATTATGCCGCTACGGGCCTGATGACGTAGATTTCATTGCTGAGTGATATTCCATTGTACGTGCGTACCACAACTGCTTCATCCAGTTTTTGCTTTCTCGGATATTTAACTTGTACCGTAGACGAGGTACTTGTAAACAGAGCCGTCCCAATCATTGGGGTGTCTGTGTGTTTTTGATTTTAATTTCCCTAAGCTATAGGACCATAAGTGGAAGTGCCATAGGCTGTGTTGCTTTGTTTCCTACGTGTTTCAGGAAACACCATACACTTCTCCAGAGTGGCTGTTGGCAATTTACATCCCGCCCATCAGCATAACAAGGCTCCCTCTTCTCCATGACCTGTCCTGCCTTTCTGGATTTTACACATTTTTCAGATGGCCCTTTTGACTGGGGGGTAGTGAGACTTCATTGTAGTGCAAATTTCCTTTACACGCTTGCTTCGTTGGCCAAAATGGGCGTATGCGTTTTTACCTGAATATATTCAGGAAAAACCGCAAACGCCCTTTTTGGCCAAGTGCATCATTGTCGACATTCTGCCTCTTTTTGTATGCTTTAAGTGCAATTCCAGTCTACCCCTTGAAATCGTTTTCCTGAAATTCTGCCCCGCTTTCATGTCCTCTTTGAAGACTTACTTCAATACATTTTTGGACGATAGCTGTCATTCATAACTCTGCATGTTTGTGAATTGCAGTGCCCCTGAGCTCCTTTCTTCAACTCTCTTTCTTGTGAGCTGGCAGCAAAACCGCAGGATTGCTTCAGGCCATAATCTCTTTCCAGGGGGGGAACGCTGAGCCTTTGCTTAATTCCTCTTCCTGGTGGGAAATGAGCGTTCCATTTGCCCGTGCAGACACCTACAGCTAGTCTCTCATTGGTTCTCCCTATTCCTGTTCATCTTGCGCAGAAATTGCAAACTGTGCCAAACAGGAGGTTAAAGGCACTGACTCTCCAAGTGGGGATAGTGTTAGTAAAGCGTCTGAAATGATGAACCCGAGTACCAGGGGACGAAAACTGAGATGCATTTGAAAACATTTCCCGGTCACACAGTGCACTGTACTGTGGGTTTCCCATGCATGTTTTAGCTGAAGGAAGAATCCCTTAAACCTGGAGAGTTGGGACCCATGGAATGGGTACCATGCAGGATGACTTCAAAGGGTCTGCGTTTGCTCACCGAACCTCACCAATGCTATCAGCCCGAAGTGTCCAGCCTTATGTCTCACCCAGCTCTGGGTGTAGATGTGGTAAATCCAGGTTGCATCACAAGCCCTGAATGAATTATTTAAGAATTGCTCTCTATTTCACTGTCATTGTGTTTTGTTTTTGAAATTCATTTTGATAATGGGATTTATCGGATGTTCACTGCTGCGTTTAGGCCGCTGTACACACGTTTGATTTCCTTATGGAGCCATATAAATCCATGGGTTTTAAGATTCTTACTTGTCAGGTATCTTCCCAGGCGTTGAATATGTTGTGTTGAATCCATTTCGGTGAGCAAGGAGTAGGTCTTGTCTATTATATATTTGCCTTATGAAACGGTATCTGTGCTAATTTCAATCTCTGGTTTTATGCAGCACCCCAACTCACCTTTCCCCATAAGCAAGCATAAGATGGTTTTCTAAATTTGAGACCCTGTTCTGTTTTGTAATTCAGTTTATGTGTAGCCAAGTTTACATTCCGTGTATTAGTGATATCTTATGATTTTTCTTTTTCTTTGTGACTTTTTTCTCGTAGAATCATCGTACCTGAATCCACTCATTATGCCGATAGGGACCTGATGACGTAGATTTCATTGCTGAGTGATATTCCATTGTACGTGCGTACCACAACTTCTTTATCCATTTTTTGCTTTCTCGGATATTTAACTTGTACCGTAGACGAGGTTCTTGTAAACAGAGCCGTCCCAAACATTGGGCTGGCTGTGTGTTTTTGATTTTAATTTCCCTAATCTATAGGACCATATTTGGAAGTGCCATAGGCTGTGTTGCTTTGTTTCCTACGTGTTTCAGGAAACACCATACACTTCTCCAGAGTGGCTGTTGGCAATTTATATCCCACCCATCAGCATAACAAGGCTTCCTGTTCTCCATGACCTGTCCTGCCTTTCTGGATTTTTCACATTTTTCAGATGGCCCTTTTGACCGGGGAGCAGTGAGACTTCATTGTAGTGCAGATTTCCTTTACACGCTTGCTGGGTTGGCCAAAAAGGGCGTATGCGTTTTTTTCTGAATATATTCAGGAAAAAACGCATACGCCCTTTATGGCCAAGTGCATCATTGTCGACATTCTGCCTATTTTCCTATGCTTTAAGTGCAATTCCAGTCTGCCCCCTGAAATCATTTTCCTGAAATTCTGCCCCGCTTTCCAGTCCTCTTCGAAGACTTACTTCAGTACATTTTTGGACGATAGCTGTCATTCATAACTCTGCAGGTTTGTGAATTACAGTGCCCCTGAGCTCCTTTCTTCAACTCTCTTTCTTGTGAGCTGGCCACAAAACCGCAGGATTGCTTCAGGCCCTAATCTGTTTCCGGCAGGGCAGGCTGAGCATATGGTTAATTCCTCTTCCTGGTGTGAAATGAGCGTTCCATTTGCCCGTGCAGACACCTACAGCTAGTCTCTCATTGGTTCTCCCTATTCCTGTTCATCTTGCGCAGAAATTGCAAACTGTGCCAAACAGGAGGTTAAAGGCACTGACTTTCCAAATGGGGAGAGTGTTAGTAAAGCGTCTGGAATGGTAAACCCGAGTACCAGGGGACGAAAACTGTGATGCATTTGAAAACGTTTCCCAATCACATGGCGGTCGATACTCTGCGTTTCCCATGCATGTTTTAGCTGAAGGAAGAATCCCTTAAACCTGGAGAGTTGGGACCCATGGAATGGGTACCATGCAGGATGACTTCAAAGGGTCTGCGTTTGCTCACCGAACCTCACCAATGCTATCAGCCCGAAGTGTCCAGCCTTATGTCTCACCCAGCTCTGTGTGTAGATGTGGTAAATCCAGGTTGCATCACAAGCCCTGAATGAATGATTTAAGAATTGCTCTCTATTTCACTGTCATTGTGTTTTGTTTTTGAAATTTATTTTGATAATGGGATTTATCGGATTTTCACTGCTCCGTTTAGGCTGCTGTACACACGCTTGTTTTCCTTATGGAGACATATAAATCAATGGTTTTTAAGATTCTTACTTTTCAGGTATCTTCCCAGGCGTTGAATATGGGGTATTGAGTCCATTTCGTTGAGCAAGGAGTAGGTCCTGTCTATTATATATTTGGCTTATGGAACGGTATGTGTGCTAATTTCAATCTCTGGTTTTATGCAGCACCCCAACTCACCTTTCCCCATAAGCAAGCATAAGTTGGTTTTCTAAATTTGAGACCCTGTTCTGTTTTGTAATTCAGTTCATGTGTAGCCAAGTTTACATTCCATGTATTAGTGATATCTTATGATGTTTCTTTTTCTGTGTGACTTATTTCACTTAGAATCATCGTACCTGAATCCACTCATTATGCCGCGACGGGCCTGATGAAATAGATTTCATTGGTGAGTGATATTCATTTGTACGTACGTACCACACTTCTTTATCCATTTTTCGCTTTCTGGGATATTTAACTTGTTCCGTAGACGAGGTTCTTGTAAACAGAGCCGTCCGACACTTTGGGGTGGCTGTCTGTTTTTGATTTTAATTTCCGTGATCTATAAGACCATAAGTGGATGTGCCGTAGTCTCCGTTGCTTTGTTTCTTAGGTGTTTCAGGAAACACCATACACTTCTCCAGAGTGGCTGTTGGCATTTACATCCCGCCCATCAGCATAACAAGGCTCCCTGTTCTCCATGGCCTGTCCTGTGTTTCTGGTTTTTACACTTTTTTCAGATGGCCCTTTTGACGAATGGGAAATGAGACTTCATTGTAGTGCGGATTTCCATTGCTCGAGTGCTTGGTTGGCCAAAAAGGGCATATGTGTTTTTTCCTGAATATATTCAGGAAAAAATGTTTACGCACTTTGGTCCAAGTGCATCACTGTCAAAGATCTGCCGCTTTTCACATGCTTTAAATGCAATTCCAATCTACCTCCTGAAATATGATTCCTGCAATTCTGCCTCGTTTTCAAGTCCTCTTTGCAGACTTACTTCCATATATTTTTGCCAATAGCTGTCATTTATAACTCTGCAGGTTTGTGAATTACAGTGCCCGTGATTTCCTTTCTTAACTCGTTTCCTTGAAAACTGGCCACAGAACCGCAGGTTTGCTTCAGGCCGTAATCAGGGTCCGGCACGGCACTCTGAGACTTTGGTTCATTCCACTTCCTGGTGGGAAATTAGAGTTAAATGTGCCCCTCCAGACACCTGCCTCACTCCTAGCCCCTTGGTGATGTGTGTCCTCTGGTTTGAGGCCACATGTGCTGCGTTCCTCACCTTTGGCTGATGTGGCCCCACTGGTGTGAGGACACTCCTGCCTGGTTCCCATCCCCTTGGTGATGTGGGCCCTCCGGTGAGAGTCTGATCCTGGTTGGGTTCCTCACACTTCTGTGAGGTGGGCCCTCTTCTCTGAGGTCACTCCTGCCTGGCTGGTACACCCCGCCTTGGCGACGTCGGCCCTCTGGTGGGATTTGGTGCCTGCTGGGTGTCTCCTCCCCTCGGTAATGAGGGCCCTCTGGCGTCAGGCCCTAACTCCTGGGCTCCCAATATTTTCTTTTTTTTTTTTTTTTTAAACATCTTTATTGGGGTATAATTGCTTTACAATTGTGTGTTAGTTTCTGCTTTATAACAAAGTGAATCAGTTATACATATACATATGTTCCCATATGTCTTCCCTCTTGCGTCTCCCTCCCTCCCACTCTCCCTATCCCACCCCTCCAGGCTGTCACAAAGCACCGAGCTAATATCCCTGTGCCTTGCGGCTGCTTCCCCCTAGCTATCTACCTTACTACGTTTGTTAGTGTGTATATGTCCATGACTCTCTCTCACCCTGTCAAAGCTCACCCTTCCCCCTCCCCATATCCTCAAGTCCGTTCTCCAGTAGGTCTGCGTCTTTATTCCTGTCTTACCCCTAGGTTGTTCATGACATTTTTTTCCCCTTAAATTCCATATATATGCGTTAGCATACGGTATTTGTCTTTTTCTTTCTGACTTACTTCACTCTGTATGACAGACTCTAGGTCTATCCACCTCATTACAAATAGCTCAATTTCGTTTCTTTTTATGGCTGAGTAATATTCCATTGTATATATGTGCCACATCTTCTTTATCCATTCATCCGATGATGGGCGCTTAGGTTGTTTCCATCTCCGGGCTATTGTAAATAGAGCTGCAATGAACATTTTGGTACATGACTCTTTTTGAATTTTGGTTTTCTCAGGGTATATGCCCAGTAGTGGGATTGCTGGGTCATATGGTAATTCTATTTGTAGTTTTTTAAGGAACCTCCATACTGTTCTCCATAGTGGCTGAACCAATTCACATTCCCACCAGCAGTGCAAGAGTGTTCCCTTTTCTCCACACCCTCTCCAGCATTTATTGTTTCTAGATTTTTTGATGATGGCCATTCTGACTGGTGTGAGATGATATCTCATTGTAGTTTTGATTTGCATTTCTCTAATGATTAATGATGTTGAGCATTCTTTCATGTGTTTGTTGGCATTCTGTATATCTTCTTTGGAGAAATGTCTATTTAGGTCTTCTGCCCATTTTTGGATTGGGTTGTTTGTTTTTTTGTTATTGAGCTGCATGAGCTGCTTGTAAATTTTGGAGATTAAACCTTTGTCAGTTGCTTCATTTGCAAATATTTTCTCCCATTCTGAGGGTTGTCTTTTGGTCTTGATTATGGTTTCCTTTGCTGTGCAAAAGCTTTGAAGTTTCATTAGGTCCCATTTGTTTATTTTTGTTTTTATTTCCATTACTCTAGGAGGTGGGTCAGAAAGGATCTTGCTGTGATTTATGTCATAGAGTGTTCTGCCTATGTTTTCCTCTAAGAGTTTGATAGTTTCTGGCCTTACATTTAGGTCTTTAATCCATTTTGAGCTTATTTTTGTGTATGGTGTTAGGGAGTGATCTAATCTCATACTTTTACATGTACCTGTCCAGTTTTCCCAGCACCATTTATTGAAGAGGCTGTCCTTTCTCCACTGTACATTCCTGCCACCTTTATCAAAGATAAGGTGTCCATATGTGCGTGGGTTTATCGCTGGGCTTTCTATCCTGTTCCATTGATCTATATTTCTGTTTTTGTGCCAGTACCATACTGTCTTGATTACTGTAGCTTTGTAGTATAGTCTGAAGTCAGGGAGCCTGATTCCTCCAGCTCCTTTTTTCGTTCTCAAGATTGCTTTGGCTATTCGGGGTCTTTTGTGTTTCCATACAAATTGTGAAATTTTTTGTTCTAGTTCTGTGAAAAATGCCAGTGGTAGTTTGATAGGGATTGCATTGAATCTGTAGATTGCTTTGGGTAGTAGAGTCATTTTCACAATGTTGATTCTTCCCATCCAAGAACATGGTATATCTCTCCATCTATTTGTATCATCTTTAATTTCTTTCATCAGTGTCTTATAATTTTCTGCATACAGGTCTTTCGTCTCCTTAGGTAGGTTTATTCCTAGATATTTTATTCTTTTTGTTGCAATGGTAAATGGGAGTGTTTTCTTGATTTCACTTTCAGATTTTTCATCATTAGTATATAGGAATGCCAGAGATTTCTGTGCATTAACTTTGTATCCTGCTACTTTACCAAATTCATTGATTAGCTCTAGTAGTTTTCTGGTAGCATCTTTAGGATTCTCTATGTATAGTATCATGTCATCTGCAAACAGTGACAGCTTTACTTCTTCTTTTCCGATTTGGATTCCTTTTATTTCCTTTTCTTCTCTGATTGCTGTGGCTAAAACTTCCAAAACTATGTTGAATAAGAGTGGTGAGAGTGGGCAACCTTGTCTTGTTCCTGATCTTAGTGGAAATGCTTTCAGTTTTTCACCATTGAGGATGATGTTTGCTGTGGGCTTGTCATATATGGCCTTTATTATGTTGAGGAAAGTTCCCTCTATGCCTACTTTCTGCAGGGTTTTTAGCATAAATGGGTGTTGAATTTTGTCAAAAGCTTTCTCTGCATCTATTGAGATGATCATATGGTTTTTCTTTTTCAATTTGTTAATATGGTTTATCACATTGATAGATTTGCGTATATTGAAGAATCCTTGCATTCCTGGAATAAACCCCACTTGATCATGGTGTATGATCCTTTTAATGTGCTGTTGGATTCTGTTTGCTAGTATTTTGTTGAGGATTTTTGCATCTATGTTCATCAGTGATATTGGCCTGTAGTTTTCTTTCTTTGTGACATCCTTGTCTGGTTTTGGTATCAAGGTGATGGTGGCCTCGTAGAAGGAATTTGGGAGTGTTCCTCCCTCTGCTATATTTTGGAAGAGTTTGAGAAGGATAGGTGTTAGCTCTTCTCTAAACGTTTGATAGAATTCACCTGTGAAGCCATCTGGTCCTGGGCTTTTGTTTGTTGGAAGATTTTTAATGACAGTTTCAATTTCAGTGCTTGTGATTGGTCTGTTCATATTTTCTATTTCTTCCTGATTCAGTCTTGGCAGGTTGTGCATTTCTAAGAATTTGTCCATTTCTTCCAGATTGTCCATTTTATTGGCATAGAGTTGCTTGTAGTAATCTCTTATGATTTTTTTTATTTCTGCAGTGTCAGTTGTTACTTCTCCTTTTTCATTTCTAATTCTATTGATTTGAGTCTTCTCCCTTTTTTTCTTGATGAGTCTGGCTAGTGGTTTATCTATTTTGTTTATCTTCTCAAAGAACCAGCTTTTAGTTTTATTGATCTTTGCTATCGTTTCCTTCATTTCTTTTTCATTTATTTCTGATCTGATTTTTATGATTTCTTTCCTTCTGCTAGCTTTGGGGTTTTTTTGTTCTTCTTTCTCTAATTGCTTGAGGTGCAAGGTTAGGTTGTTTATTCGAGATGTTTCCTGCTTCTTAAGGTGGGCTTGTATTGCTATAAACTTCCCCCTTAGAACTGCTTTTGCTGCATCCCATAGGTTTTGGGTCGTTGTGTCTCCATTGTCATTTGTTTCTAGGTATTTTTTTATTTCCTCTTTGATTTCTTCAGTGATCACTTCATTATTAAGTAGTGTATTGTTTAGCTTCCATGTGTTTGTATTTTTTACAGATCTTTTCCTGTAATTGATATCTAGTCTCATGGCGTTGTGGTCAGAAAAGATACTTGATACAATTTCAATTTTCTTAAATTTACCAAGGCTTGATTTGTGACCCAAGATATGATCTATCCTGGAGAATGTTCCATGAGCACTTGAGAAAAATGTGTATTCTGTTGTTTTTGGATGGAGTGTCCTATAAATATCAATTAAGTCCATCTTGTTTAATGTATCATTTAAAGCTTGTGTTTCCTTATTTATTTTCATTTTGGATGATCTGTCCATGGGTGAAAGTGGGGTGTTAAAGTCCCCTACTATGAATGTGTTACTGTCAATCTCCCCTTTTATGGCTGTTAGTATTTGCCTTATGTATTGAGGTGCTCCTATGTTGGGTGCATAAATATTTACAATTGTTATATCTTCTTCTTGAATCGATCCCTTGATCATTATGTAGTGTCCTTCTTTGTCTCTTGTGATAGTCCTTATTTTAAAGTCTATTTTGTCTGATATGAGAATTGCTACTCCAGCTTTCTTTTGGTTTCCATTTGCATGGAATATCTTTTTCCATCCCCTTATTTTCAGTCTGTATGTGTCTCTAGGTCTGAAGTGGGTCTCTTGTAGACAGCATATATAAGGGTCTTGTTTTTGTATCCATTCAGCCAATCTGTGTCTTTTGGTGGGAGCATTTAGTCCATTTACATTTAAGGTAATTATCGATATGTATGTTCCTATTCCCATTTTCTATATTGTTTTGGGTTCGTTATTATAGGTCTTTTCCTTCTCTTGTGTTCCTTGTCTAGAGAAGTTCCTTTAGCATTTGCTGTAAAGCTGGTTTGGTGGTGCTAAACTCTCTCAGCTTTTGCTTGTCTGTAAAGGTTTTAATTTCTCCATCAAATCTGAATGAGATCCTTGCTGGGTAAAGTAGCCTTGGTTGCAGGTTTTTCTCCTTCATCACTTTCAGTATGTCCTGCCACTCCCTTCTGGCTTGTAGGGTTTCTGCTGAGAGATCAGCTGTTAACCTTATGGGGATTCCCTTGTGTGTTATTTGCTGTTTTTCCCTTGCTGCTTTTAATATGCTTTCTTTGTATTTAATTTTTGACAGTTTGATTAATATGTGTCTTGGCGTATTTCTCCTTGTATTTATCCTGTATGGGACTCTCTGTGCTTCCTGGACTTGATTAACTATTTCCTTTCCCATATTAGGGAAGTTTTCAACTATAATCTCTTCAAATATTTTCTCAGTCCCTTTCTTTTTCTCTTCTTCTTCTGGAACCCCTATAATTCGAATGTTGGTGCGTTTAATGTTGTCCCAGAGGTCTCTGAGACTGTCCTCAGTTCTTTTCATTCTTTTTTCTTTATTCTGCTCTGCAGTAGTTATTTCCACTATTTTATCTTCCAGGTCACTTATCCGTTCTTCTGCCTCAGTTATTCTGTTATTGATCCCATCTAGAGTACTTTTAATTTCATTTATTGCGTTGTTCATCATTGCTTGTTTCACCTTTATTTCTTCTAGGTCCTTGTTAACTGCTTCTTGCATTTTGTCCATTCTACTTCCAAGATTTCGGATCATCCTTACTATCATTATTCTGAATTCTTTTTCAGGTAGACTGCCTATTTCCTCTTCATTTGTTAGGTCTGGTGCATTTTTATCTTGCTCCTTCATCTGCTGTGTGTTTTTCTGTCTTCTCATTTTGCTTATCTTACTGTGTTTGGGGTCTCCTTTTTGCAGGCTGCACGTTCGTAGTTCCCGTTGTTTTTGATGTCTGTCTCCAGTGGCTAAGGTTGTTTCAGTGGGTTGTGTAGGCTTCCTGGTGGAGGGGACTAGTGCCTGTGTTGTGGTGGATGAGGCTGGATCTTGTCTCTCTAGTGGGCAGGTTCACGTCTGGTGGTGTGTTTTGGGGTGTCTGTGGCCTTATTATGATTTTAGGCAGCCTCTCTGCTAATGGGTGGGGTTGTGTTCCTGTTTTGCTAGTTGTTTGGCATAGGTTGTCTAGCACTGTGGCTTGCTGGTCGTTGAGTGAAGCTGGGTGCTGGTGTTAAGATGGAGGTCACTGGGAGATTTCCACCGTTTAATATTATGTGGAGCTGGGAGGTCTCTTTGGACCAGTGTCCTGAAGTTGGCTCTCCTACCTCAGAGGCAGAGCCCTGACTCCTGGCTGGAGCACCAAGAGCCTTTCATCCACACGGCTCAGAATAAAAGGGAGAAAAAGTAGAGAGAATTAGTAGATGTATGAGGAAAGAAAGAAGGAAAGGAGGAAAGGAAGGAAGGAAGAAAGAAGCAAAGAAGGAAAGAAAGGAGGGAGGGAGGGAGGAAGGAAGGAAGGAAGGAAGGAAGGAGGGAAAGAAGGAAAAAAGACAGAAAGAAAGAAGATACAGTAAAAATAAAATAAAGTATAATATATTTATTGAATTAAAAAATATTTAGAAAAAAAAAAAAAAGAGGGACGGATAGAACCTTAGGACAAATGTTGGAAGCAAAGCTATACAGAGAAAATCTTATACAGAAGCATACACATACACCTTCACAAAAAGAGGTAAAGGGGGAAAAATCATAAATCTTGCTCTCAGAGACCACCTCCTCAATTTGGGGTGATTCGTTGTCTAAAGGAGGGAAGGACGGAAAGAAAGAAAGAAAGAAAGAAGGAACGACGGTAAAGTATAATAAAGTTATTACAATTAAAATTATTGAGAAAAAAAATTTTTTTTTTAAAAACCATGGACGGATAGAGCCCTAGGACAAATGGTGGAAGCAAGAGTATACAGACAAGATCTCACACATAAGCATACACGTACACATTCACAAAAAGAGGAAAAGGGAAAAAAATCATAGATCTCGCTCCTAAATTCCACCTCTTCAATTTGGGATCATTTCTTGTCTATTCAGGTATTCCACAGATGCAGGGTATATCAAGTTGATTGTGGAGCTTTAATCCGCTGCTTCTGAGGCTGCTGGGGGAGATTTCCCTTTCTCCTCTTTGTTCTCACAGCTCACAGGAGCTCAGCTTTGGATTTGGCCCTGCCTCTGCGTGTAGGTCGCTGGAGGGCGTCTGTTTTTTGCTCAGACAGGAAAGGGTTAAAGGGGCCGCTAACTCGGGGGCTCAGGCTCACTCAGGCCGGGGGTGAGGGGGGGGAAGGAGGGGCACTGCGTGCGGGGCGGGCCTGCGGCGTCAGAGGCGGCGTGACGTTGCGGCAGAGGCCGGCGTGACGTTGCACCAGCCTGAGGCCCGCCGTGCGTTCTCCCGGGGAAGTTGTCCCTGGTTCCCGGGAACCTGGCAGTGGCGGGCTGCACAGGCTCCGCGGAAGAGGGGTGTGGAGGTTCCCGGGAACCTGGCAGGGGCGGGCTGCACAGGCCCCTTGGTGGCGGCAGCAGCAGCCCTAGCGTCTCCCGCCCGTCTCTGGGGTCCGCGCTTTTAGCCGCGGCTCGCGCCCGTCTCTGGGGTTCGCGCTTTTAGCCGCGGCTCGCGCCCGTCTCTGGGGTTCGGGCTTTTAGCCGCGGCTCGCGCCCGTCTCTGGAGTTCCTTTAAGCAGCGCTCTTAAACCCCTCTCCTCGCGCACCAGGAAACAAAGAGGGAAGAAAAAGTCTCTTGCCTCTTCGGCAGGTGCAGGCTTTTCCCCGAACTCCCTCCCGGCTAGTCGTGGTGCACTAACCCCTTCAGGCTATGTTCAAGCCGCCAACCCCAGTCCTCTCCCTGCGCTCCATCCAAAACCGAAACCCGAGCTTCAGCTCGCAGCCCCGCCCGCCCGGGCATGTGAGCAGACAAGCCTCTCGGGCTGGTGAGTGCCGGTCGGCACTGATCCTCTGTGCGGGAATCTCCCCGCTTTGCCCTCCGCACCCGTCGCTGTGCACTACTCCTCGGTCCCGAAGCCCCCCCCTCCGCCTCCCGCAGTCTCCGCCCGCGGAGGGGCTTCCAAGTGTGTGGAAACTTTTCCTCCTTCACAGCTCCCTCCTACTGGCGCAGGTGCCATCCTTATTCTTTTGTCTCTGTTTTTTCTTTTGCCCTACCCAGGTACGTGGGGAGTTTCTTGCCTTTTGGGACGTCTGAGGTCTTCTGCCAGCCTTCAGTAGGTGTTCTGTAGGAGTTGTTCCACGTGTAGATGTATTTCTGGTGTATCCGTGGGGAGGAAGGCGATCTCCGCGTCTTACTCTTCCGCCATCTTCAAGGTCCCCCTCTGTGTTTTGTTTTTGAAATTAATTTTGATAATGGGATTTTGCGGATCTTCACTGCTGCGTTTAGGCCGTTGTACACATGCTTGATTTCCTTATGGAGACATATAAATCCATGGGTTTTAAGATTCTTAATTGTCAGGTATCTTCCCAGGCGTTGAATATGGGGTGTTGAGTCCATTTCGTTGAGCAAGGAGTAGGTCTTGTCTATTATATATTTGGCTTATGGAACGGTATCTGTGCTAATTTCAATCTCTGGTTTTATGCAGCACCCCAACTCGCCTTTCCCCATAAGCAAGCATAAGTTGGTTTTCTAAATTTGAAACCCTGTCCTGTTTTGTAATTCATTTCACGTGTAGCCAAGTTTACATTCCGTGTATTAGTGATATCTTATGATGTTTCTTTTTCTGTGTGACTTATTTCTCGTAGAATCATCGTACCTGAATCCACTCATTATGCCGCTACGGGCCTGATGACGTAGATTTCATTGCTGAGTGATATTCCATTGTACGTACGTACCACAATTTCTTTATCCATTTTTTGCTTTCTCGGATATTTAAATTGTACCGTAGACGAGGTTTTTGTAAACAGAGCCGTTCCAAACTTTGGGGTTGCTTTGTGTTTTTGATTTTAATTTCCCTAAGCTGTCGGACCATAAGTGGAAG
Organism: Delphinapterus leucas; assembly: GCF_059928025.1. Lineage (NCBI taxonomy): Eukaryota > Metazoa > Chordata > Mammalia > Artiodactyla > Monodontidae > Delphinapterus > Delphinapterus leucas. Next base: position 11,230,266 of record NW_028322241.1, on the reverse strand, counting down.
TGCCATAGGCTCCGTTGCTTTGTTTTTTAGGCGTTTCAGGAAACACCATACACTTCTCCAGAGTGGCTGTTGGCAATTTACATCCCGCACATCAGCATAACAAGGCTCCCTGTTCTCCATGACCTGTCCTGCCTTTCTGGATTTTAAACTTTTTTCAGATGGCCCTTTTGACCGGGGGGCAGTGAGACTTCATTGTAGTGCAGATTTCCTTTACACGCTTGCTTGGTTGTCCAAAAACGGCATATGCGTTTTTTCCTGAATATATTCAGGAAAAAACGCATACGCTCTTTTTGGCCAAGTGCATCATTGTCGACATTCTGCCTCGTTTCCTATGCTGTAAGTGCAATTCCAGTCTGCCCCCTGAAATAGTTTTCCTGAAATTCTGTCCCGCTTTCAAGTCCTCTTCGAAGACTTACTTCAGTACATTTTTGGATGATAGCTGTCATTCATAACTCTGCAGGTTTGTGAATTACGGTGTCCCAGAGCTCCTTTCTTCAACTCGCTTTCTTGTGAGCTGGCCGCAAAACTGCAGGATTGCTTCAGGGACTAATCTGTTTCCGGCAGGGCACGCTGAGCCTTTGGCAAATTCCTTTTCCTGGTGGTAAATGAGCGTTCCAATTGCCCGTGCAGACAACTACAGCTAGTCTCTCATTGGTTCTCCCTATTCCTGTTCATCTTGCGCAGAAATTGCAAACTGTGCCAAACAGGAGTTTAAAGGCACTGACTCTCCAAGTGGGGAGAGTGTTAGTAAAGCGTCTGGAATGGTGAACCCGAGTACCAGGGAACGAAAACTGAGATGCATTTGAAAACGTTTCCCAATCACACGGTGGACCATACTCTGGGTTTCCCACGCATGTTTTACCTGAAGGAAGAATCCCTTAAACATGGAGATTTGGGACCCATGGAATGGATACCATGCAGGGTGATTTCAAAGGGTCTGCGTTTGCTCACCGAACCTCACCAATGCTATCAGCCCGAAGTGTCCAGCCTTATGTCTCACCCAGCTCTGGGTGTAGATGTGGTAAATCCAGGTTGCATCACAAGCCCTGAATGAATTATTTAAGAATTGCTCTCTATTTCACTGTCATTGTGTTTTGTTTTTGAAATTCATTTTGATAATGGGATTTATCGGATTTTCACTGCTGCTTTTAGGCCACTGTACACACGTTTGATTTCCTTATGGAGACATATAAATCCATGGGTTTTAAGATTCTTACTTGTCAGGTATCTTGCAAGGCGTTGAATATGGGGTGTTGAGTCCATTTCGTTGAGCAAGGAGTAGGTCTTGTCTATTATATATTTGGCTTATGGAACGGTACCTGTGCTAATTTCAATCTCTGGTTTTATGCAGCACCCCAACTCACCTTTCCCCATAAGCAAGCATAAGTTGGTTTTCTCAATTTGAGGCCCTGTTCTGTTTTGTAATTCAGTTCATGTGTAGCCAAGTTTACATTCCGTGTATTAGTGATATCTTATGATGTTTCTTTTTCTGTGTGACTTATTTCTCGTAGAATCATCGTACCTGAATCCACTCATTATGCCGCTACGGGCCTGATGACGTAGATTTCATTGCTGAGTGATATTCCATTGTACGTGCGTACCACAACGGCTTTATACAGTTTTTGCTTTCTCGGATATTTAACTTGTATCGTAGAAGAGGTTCTTGTAAACAGAGCCGTCCCAAACTTTGGGGTGGCTGTGTTTTTGATTTTAATTTCCCTAAGCTATAGGACCATAAGTGGAAGTGCCATAGGCTGTGTTGCATTGTTTCCTACGTGTTTCAGGAAACACCATAAACTTCTCCAGAGTGGCTGTTGGCAATTTACATCACGCCCATCAGCATAACAAGGCTCCCTGTTCTCCATGACCTGTTGTGCCTTTCTGGATTTTACACATTTTTCAGATGGCTCTTTTGACCGGGGGGCAGTGAGACTTCATTGTAGTGCAGATTTCCTTTAAACACTTGCTTCGTTGGCAAAAAAGTGCGTATGCGTTTTTATCTGAATATATTCAGGAAAAACCGCATACGCCCTTTTTGGCCAAGTGCATCATTGTCGACATTCTGCCTCTTTTCGTATGCTTTAAGTGCCATTCCTGTCTACCCCTTGAAATCGTTTTCCTGAAATTCTGCCCCGCTTTCATGTCCTCTTCGAAGACTTACTTCAATACACTTTTGGACGATAGCTGTCATTCATAACTCTGCAGGTTTGTGAATTGCAGTGCCCCTGAGCTCCTTTCTTCAACTCTCTTTCTTGTGAGCTGGCCGCAAAACCGCAGGATTGCTTCAGGCCATAATCTCTTTCCGGGGGGGAACGCTGAGCCTTTGTTTAATTCCTCTTCCTGGTCGGAAATGAGCGTTCCATTTGCCCGTGCAGGCACCTACAGCTAGTCTCTCATTGGTTCTCCCTATTCCTGTACATCTTGCGCAGAAATTGCAAACTGTGCCAAACAGGAGGTTAATGGCACTGACTCTCCAAGTGGGGAGAGTGTTAGTAAAGCGTCTGGAATGATGAACCCGAGTACCAGGGGACGAAAACTGAGATGCATTTGAAAACGTTTCCCGGTCACACAGTGCACTGTACTGTGGGTTTCCCATGCATGTTTTAGCTGAAGGAAGAATCCCTTAAACCTGGAGAGTTGGGACCCATGGAATGGGTACCATGCAGTATGACTTCAAAGGGTCTGCGTTTGCTCACCGAACCTCACCAATGCTATCAGCCCGAAGTGTCCAGCCTTATGTCTCACCCAGCTCTGGGTGTAGATGTGGTAAATCCAGGTTGCATCACAAGCCCTGAATGAATTATTTAAGAATTGCTCTCTATTTCACTGTCATTGTGTTTTGTTTTAGAAATTCATTTTGATAATGGGATTTATCGGATGTTCACTGCTGCGTTTAGGCCGCTGTACACACGCTTGATTTCCTTATGGAGACATATAAATCCATGGGTTTTAAGATTCTTACTTGTCAGGTATATTCCCATGCGTTGAATATGGGGTGTTGAGTCCATTTCGTTGAGCAAGGAGTAGGTCTTGTCTATTATATATTTGGCTCATGGAAGGGTATCTGTGCTAATTTCAATCTCTGCTTTTATTCAGCACCCCAACTCTCCTTTCCCCATAAGCAAGCATAAGTTGGTTTTTTAAATTTGAGACCCTGTTCTGTTTTGTAATTCAGTTCATGTGTGGTCAAGTTGACATTCCGTGTATTAGTGATATCTTATGATGTTTCTTTTTCTGTGTGACTTATTACTCGTAGAATCATCGTACCTGAATCCACTCATTATGCCGCTACGGGCCTGATGACGTAGGTTTCATTGCTGAGTGATATTCCATTGTACGTGCGTACCACAACTTCTTTAACCATTTTTCACATTCTGGGATATTTAACTTGTACCGTAGACGACGTTCTTGTAAACAGAGCTGTCCCAAACTTTGGGGTGGCTGTGTGTTTTTGATTTTAATTTCCCTAAGCTATAGGACCATAAGTGGAAGTGACATAGGCTCTGTTGCTTTGTTTCCTACGTGTTTCAGGAAACCCCATACACTTCTCCAGAGTGGCTGTTTGCAATTTACATCCCCCCCATCAGCATAACAAGTCTCCCTGTTCTCCATGACCTGTCCTGCCTTTCTGGATTTTACACTTTTTCAGATGCCCCTTTTGACCGGGGGGCAGTGAGACTTCATTGTAGTGCAGATTTCATTTACCTGCTTGCTTGCTTGGCCAAAAATGGCGTATGCGTTTTTTCCTGAATATATTCAGGAAAAAACGCATACGCACTTTTTGGCCAGTGCATCATTGTCGACATTCTGCCTCTATTCCTATGCTTTAAGTGCAATTCCAGTCTACCCCCTGAAATCGTTTTCCTGAAATTCTGCCCCGCTTTCAAGTCCTCTTAGAACACTTACTTCAATACATTTTTGGACGATAGCTGTCATTCATAACTCTGCAGGTTTGTGAATTACAGTGCCCCTGAGCTCGTTTCCTCAACTCGCTTTCTTGAGAGCTGGCCGTAAAACCGCAGGATTGCTGCAGGCCCTAATCTGTTTCCGTCAGGGCTCACTGAGCCTTTGGTGAATTCCTCTTCCTGGTGGGAAATGAGCGTTCCATTTGCCCGTGCAGACACCTACAGCTAGTCTCTCATTGTTTCTCCCTATTCCTGTTAATCTTGCGTAGAAATTGCAAACTGTGCCAAACAGGAGGTTAAAGGCACTGACTCTCCAAGTGGGGAGAATGTTAGTAAAGTGTCTGGAATGGTGAACCCGAGTACCAGGGTTCGAAAACTGAGATGCATTTGAAAACGTTTCCCGGTCACAGAGTGCACTGTACTGTGGGTTTCTCATGCACGTTTTAGCTGAAGGAAGAATCCCTTAAACCTGGAGAGTTGGGACCCATGGAATGGGTACCATGCAGTATGACTTCAAAGGGTCTGCGTTTGCTCACCGAACCTCACCAATGCTATCAGCCTGAAGTGTCCAGCCTTATGTCTCACCCAGCTCTGGGTGTAGATGTGGTAAATCCAGGTTGCATCACAAGCCCTGAATGAATTATTTAAGAATTGCTCTCTATTTCACTGTCATTGTGTTTTGTCTTTGAAATTTATTTTGATAATGGGATTTATCGGATTTTCACTGCTGCATTTAGGCCGGTGTACACACGCTTGATTTCATTATGGAGACATATAAATCCATGGGTTTTAAGATTCTTACTTGTCAGGTATCTTGCAAGGCGTTGAATATGGGGAGTTGAGTCCATTTCGTTGAGCAAGGAGTAGGTCTTGTCTATTATATATTTGGCTTATGGAACGGTATCTGTGCTAATTTCAATCTCTGGTTTTATGCAGCACCCCAACTCACCTTTCCCCATTGGCAAGCATAAGTTGGTTTTCTAAATTTGAGACCCTGTTCTGTTTTGTAATTCAGTTTATGTGTAGCCAAGTTTACATTCCGTGTATTACTTATATATTATGATGTTTCTATTTCTGTGTGACGTATTTCTCGTAGAATCATCATACCTGAATCCACTCATTATGCCGCTATGGGCCTGAAGACGTAGATTTCTTTGCTGAGTGATATTTCATTGTACGTGCGTACCAGAACTTCTTTATCCATTTTTTCCTTTCTCGGATATTTAACTTGTACCGTAGACAAGGTTCTTGTAAACAGAGCCATCCCAAACTTTGGGGTGGTTGTGTGTTTTTGATTTGAATTTCCCTAAGCTATAGGACCATAAGTGGAAGTGCCATAGGCTGTGTTGCTTTGTTTCCTACGTGTTTCAGGATACACCATACATTTCTCCAGAGTGGCTGTCGGCAATTTACATCCCGCCCATCAGCATAACAAGGCTCCCTGTTCTCCATGACCTGTCCTGTCTTTCTGGATTTAACACTTTTTTCAGATGGCCCTTTTGACCGGGGGGCAGTGAGACTTCATTGTAGTGCAGATTTCCTTTACACGCTTGCTTGGTTGGCCAAAAAGTGCGTATGCGTTTTTTCCTGAATATATTCAGGAAAAAACGCATACGCCCTTTTTGGCCAAGTGCATCATTGTCGACATTCTGCCTCTTTTCCTATGCTTTAATTGCAATTCCAGTCTACCCCCTGAAATCGTTTTCCTGAAATTCTGCCCCGCTTTCAAGTCCTCTTTGAAGACTTACTTCAGTACAGTTTTGGACGATAGCTGTCATTCATAACTCTGCAGGTTTGTGAATTACAGTGCCCCTGAGCTCCTTTCTTCAACTCGTTTTCTTGTGAGCTGGCCGCAAAACCGCAGGATTGCTTCAGGCCATAATCTGTTTCCGGCCGGGCATGCTGAGCCTTTGGTTAATTCCTCTTCCTGGTGGGAAATGAGCGTTCAATTTGCCCGTGCAGACACCAACAGCTAGTCTCTCATTGGTTCTCCCTATGCCTGTTCATCTTGCACAGAAATTGAAAACTGTGCCAAACAGGAGGTTAAAGGCACTGACTCTCCAAGTGGGGAGGGTGTTAGTAAAGCGTCTGGAATGGTGAACCCGAGTACCAGGGGACGAAAACTGAGATGCATTTGAAAACGTTTCCCAATCACACGGCGGACGATAGTCTGGGTTTCCAATGCATGTTTTAGCTGAAGGAAGAATCCCTTAAACCTGGAGAGTTGGGACCCATGGAATGGGTACCATGCAGTATGACTTCAAAGGGTCTGCGTTTGCTCATCGAACCTCACCAATGCTATCAGCCCGAAGTGCCCAGCCTTATGTCTCACCCAGCTCTGGGTGTAGATGTGGTAAATCCAGGTTGCATCACAAGCCCTGAATGAATTATTTAAGAATTGCTCTCTATTTCACTGTCATTGTGTTTTGTTTTTGAAATTTATTTTGATAATGGGATTTATCGGATTTTCACTGCTGCATTTAGGCCGCTGTACACACGCTTGATTTCCTTATGGAGACATATAAATCCATGGGTTTTAAGATTCTTAATTGTCAGGTATATTCCCATGCGTTGAATATGGGGTGTTGAGTCCATTTCGTTGAGCAAGGAGTAGGTATTGTCTATTATATATTTGGCTTATGGAATGGTATCTGTGCTAATTTCAATCTCTGCTTTTATTCAGCACCCCAACTCACCTTTCCCCATAAGCAAGCATAAGTTGGTTTTTTAAATTTGAGACCCTGTTCTGTTTTGTAATTCAGTTCATGTGTGGCCAAGTTTACATTCCGTGTATTAGTGATATCTTATGATGTTTCTTTTTCTGTGTGACTTATTACTCGTAGAATCATCGTACCTGAATCCACTCATTATGCCACTACGGGCCTGATGACGTAGGTTTCATTGCTGAGTGATATTCCATTGTACGTGCGTACCACAACTTCTTTATCCATTTTTTGCTTTCTCGGATATTTAACTTGTACCGTAGACGAGGTTCTTGTAAACAGAGCCATCCCAAATTTTGGGGTGGCTGTGTGTTTTTGATTTTAATTTCTCTATGCTATAGGACCATAAGTGGAAGTGCCATAGGCTGTGTTGCTTTGTTTCCTACGTGTTTCAGGAAACACCATACACTTCTCCAGAGTGGCTGTTGGCAATTTACATCCCGCCCATCAGCATAACAAGGCTCCCTGTTCTCCATGACCTGTCGTGCCTTTCTGGAATTTACACATTTTTCAGATGGCCCTTTTGACCAGGGGGCAGTGAGACTTCATTGTAGTACACATTTCCTTTACACGGTTGCTTGGTTGGCCAAAAAGTGCGTATGCGTTTTTTCCTGAATATATTCAGGAAAAAACGCATACGCCCTTTTTGGCCAAGTGCATCATTGTCGACATTCTGCCTCTAATCTTATTCTTTAAGTGCAATTCCAGTCTACCCCCTGAAATCGTTTTCCTGAAATTCTGCCCCGATTTCAAGTCCTCTTCGAAGACTTACTTCAAAACATTTTTGGACGATAGCTGTCATTCATTACTCTGCAGGTTTGTGAATTACAGTGCCCCTGAGCTCCTTTCTTCAACTCGCTTTCTTGTGAGCTGGCCACAAACCCGCAGGATTGCTTCAGGCCCTAATATGGTTCCGGCATGGCATGCTGAGCCTTTGGTTAATTCCTCTTCCTGGTGGGAAATGAGCGTTAAATTTCCATGTTCAGACACCTTCACATGAGTCGTCATGGTGCCCCTTTGCCCCGGTTATCTCTATGGAGGTTGGATTTGGAAGGCCTCCTCACTCAAGATCAGTGTGCCCACGGAGCCAACCCTGCAACTTCAGGGCATGGTTGGGGGTTAGGATCACCACGAGGGTTCCTTTTTCCTTAGGAGGGAGGTGGCCTTTTGGGCTGCTGATTTCCAGGTTATCAGATACTGCCAGTATCTTGGCCAGATGTGGTGGTGGGCCAATCCCCTTGGTGACCGTAGTTTATCCTACCTGGATCGCATTCTTGCATTGTTCCATTTCAAGTGGTCCCAGGTTTTGCACTAATACTCCAATGGCGATTCACCGTTCACCAGGAATGTAAAGGTCAAAGGGTTTAGCTAAATTAGGGAGTTCCAGGGCAAGGGTCTGAATTGACTGCTCTTTCCATTCTTGAAAGGCCACTTCTGCATTCTATTCAAAAGGATCATCACCTTTTCCTTTCAGTGTTTCATATAGAGGCCGAGCTAGTAGACTGTAGTTAGGGATCCAGAAGCAGCAAACCCTGGCCTCCCCAGGAACCCCTAAGCTGTCTTCTAGTTTTAGAAATGGGTAAGGCTGTAAATTGTTTCTTCCCTTTCCTGGGATGGGCTTCTCCGACCTTCTGTGAGAATGAAGCCCAGGCAGGTCACCGTAGTCTGTGATATTTGAGCTTTTTCTTGGACAACTTGTATCCTTTATTGGCTTCGTAGTTCAGAGGTCTCCTTAGTAGGGCTGGCGATCAGAATGTCATCTGCATATTGAAGGAGTGTTTCCTTTTCCAGAGGTAGAACTTTTAGGTCTTTAGCTGAGCTTTCCCCAAAGATGGTGTGGGAATTTTTGAACCCTTGGGGCAACACGGCCCGGAAGTATTGTTTTAGCTGTATGTTGAGTCCTGCCACTCACAAGCCAAAATTTCTTGTGACTCTGGGACTAATAGAATACAAAAGAAGGCATCATTGAAGACTAATACAGAATACCATGTCCTGGTGGTTGGTAGAATGACCAGCAGGGTGTAGGATTTAGGAACTACTGGAGGTATATCCTCGGTGGCTTCACTGACTGTCCTGACATCCTTTACCAGGACTCCAGCAGCCCATGGGGCTCTCGAGGTCAGGCCAATCCCAGGATATGGAGCTCACCTGGGCAGGTACCCCACCCCAGCCCACGGGGCTCTCGTGTTCAGGACCCTCCCAGGATATGGGGTTCCCTGGGCAGGTCCCCCTGCAGCCCATGGGGCTCTCGTGGTCAGGCCCCTCCCAGGATACAGAGCTACCCTTGCAGGTACCATGGCAGGGCTGGGAACACAGGAACCGTGCATATCGCCCTCATTGCAGAGCACTCCCATCTCACCTGTCACTCAGATCTGACACAGAGCACCTCAGAGCAGGACTTGAACTAACAAACAGCAGCTCCGACAGGTCTGTGACCCTGGGCATCACTCTGTGTGGCCTCCCTCCACCTGGTCTTCCAGAGACTTCCACTGCACCCGGGGCACCAGGCCTCTGTCTCCACCCACCAGCCACCCCTCCTCTCCCTGACTCCTGGGTTCCTCTCATTAGGAGAGGGTTTTCTTGAAGTTGTCTCCCACTCATGGGCCAGATAATATAATTAGAAAACAAGCCAGAGCTGCAGCCCCTTGTCTATCCTGACTCTCAGGAGCCCACACCTGTTCCTTGGACCTGGCCGATTCAGCAAGTTCCAGTTTCTGCAACTGTGAGCCCCTGAGGGGTGATTATTGGCTGGCCTGGGAAGCCTGACCGTGCCGGCCAGCCCTCCCCAGGTGTGCCTGGGTTCAGATCAATATAAACACCGCTCCAGGCAGCAAGAGTCCCTGCAGCTGTGCCTGACGCCATTTTCTCTGCCCTGTCAGCAGTCTTGGGGCTGGACTGGTGGGAGGGAGTGAGAGGCCACGGCTTTGTGGGTGGCCCAGTGTGAGTGGGGCTCTGCTGGACTTTCTGCAGCAGTTGCCAAGATGCCACCTGCTAAAGAAGAGGATGTGTCACCCATACCTGCCGCTGGAATTTCTCCCTGGGCAGAGGTGAGTGAGGAAGAAAGCAGTGGGGGCCGGGACAGCAGGGGTATCTCAGGCAGGGAAATGGAAAGCTTCCAGAAGAGCACCCAGGACCAGGACCATCCTGGCTGGCCTGCAGGCACCAAGTCGGCTGGCATGCTGTCGCTCATGTGGCTCCATGGCCCTTCCTCTAGGCTTTCAAGTCCTTGTACATATTCAGGTGTTTTACCTGGGAAGGGTGGGAACATTTCAGCAGCAGCTGGCCTGGGGCTCAGCCCACGTTTACTCACAGATGTCTCGGCACGGTCCCCCAGCTTTGCAATGAGGACACTTGTTGCATGGGGCCTGCTGGCTGAATGGGAGATGATTCCCCACCACCGACCAACTTCAGAATTGTTTACAACTGGAGCAAGTGCCCTGATACGGTTTTCCTCTGTGTAGCTGGTGGGTTCTGTTTTTTTTTCTTTTTTGGTTCAAGGTAGATTTTATTCCTCTTTTTTGTATTTACAGATATAAACATGGAAATAATTTATTCATATAAATACATGTATGTGAAGGGAAGAATATTTTTTCTGTTTTACTTTTTGTAATTTGAATTTTATTTTATTTTTTTATACAGCAGGTTCTTTTTGGTTATCTATTTTATACATATAAATGTATACATGCCAATCCCAATCTCTCAACTCCTCCCACCACCACCCCCCAACAGCTTTCCCCCCTTGGTGTCCATACGTTTGTTGTCTACATCTGTTGCTCTATTTCTGCCTTGCAAAACGGTTCATCTGTACAATTTGTCTAGGTTCCACATATAGCCATTAATAGACAAGATTTCTTTTTCTCTTTCTGACTTACTTCACTCTGTATGACAGTCTCTAGATCCATCAACGTCTCTACAAATGACCCAATTTCATTCCTTTTTATGGCTTAGTAATATTCCATTTTATATATGTACCACGTCTTTATGCATTCGTCTGTCTGTGGGCATTTAGGTTGCTTCCATTACCTGGATATTGTAAATAGTGATGCAATGAACATTGCGGTGAATGTCTCTTTTTGATTTATGGTTTTGTCTGGGTATATGCCCAGTAGTGGGACTGCTGTATCATATGGTAATTCTATTCTTAGTTTTATAAGAAACTCCATAACTTTCTCCACAGTGACTGTATCAATTTCATTCCCAACAATAGCGGAAGAGGGTTCCTTATCTCCACACCCTTTCCAGCATTTGTTGTTTGTAGATTTTCTGATGATGCCCATTCTAACAGGTGTGAGGTGATACACCATGGATGAGTCTATTTCGTTGAGCAAAGAGTAGGTCTTGTCTATTACATATTTGGCTTATGGAACGGTATGTGTGCTAATTTCAATCTCTGGTTTTATACAGCACCGCAACTCAACTTTCCCCTTAAGCAAGCATAAGTTTTTATCTAAATGTGAGACTCTGTTCGGTTTTGGAATTCAGTTTATGTGTAGCCAAGTTTACACTCTCTCTATTAGTGATATCTTATGATAATTACCTTTCTCTGTGTGACATATTTCTCTTAGAATCATCATACTTAAATCCACTCAATTTGCTGCTACAGGCCTGATGACATTGATTTCATTGCTGAGTGATATTCCATTGTACGTAAGTAGCACAACTCCTTTATCCATATTTTTCTTTCTGGGATATTTAATTTGTACTGGACTCAAGGTTCTTGTAAACACAGCAGCCCTAACTTTGGTGTTGGCTGTGTCTTGTTGATTTTAATTTTCCTAAGCTATAGGGCCAAAAGTGGAAGTGCCCTAGGGTCTGTAGCTTTGTTTTTCAGATGTTTCAGGATACACCATAAACATCTCCAGAGTGTCTGTTGGCAATTTACATCCCGCCCATCAGCATAACAAGGCTCCCTGTTCTCCATGGCCTGTCCTGTGTTTCTGGTTTTTACACTTTTTTCAGATGGCCCTTTTGACGAATGGGAAATGAGACTTCATTGTAGTGCGGATTTCCATTGCTCGAGTGCTTGGTTGGCCAAAAAGGGCATATGTGTTTTTTCCTGAATATATTCAGGAAAAAATGTTTACGCACTTTTGTCCAAGTGCATCACTGTCAAAGATCTGCCGCTTTTCACATGCTTTAAACGCAATTCCAATCTACCTCCTGAAATATGATTCCTGCAATTCTGCCTCGTTTTGAAGTCCTCTTTGCAGACTTACTTCAGTATATTTTTGCCAATAGCTGTCATTTATAACTCTGCAGGTTTGTGAATTACAGTGCCTGTGATTTCCTTTCTTAACTCGTTTCCTTGAAAGCTGGCCACAGAACCGCAGGTTTGCTTTAGGCCATAATCAGGGTCTGGCACGGCACTCTGAGCCTTTGGTTAATTCCTCTTCCTGGTGGGAAATTAGAGTTAAATGTGCCCCTCCGGACACCTGCCTCACTCCCAGCCCCTTGGTGATGTGTGTCCTGTGGTTTGAGGCCACATGTGCTGGGTTCCTCACCTTTGGCTGATGTGGCCCCACTGGTGTGAGGACACTCCTGCCTGGTTCCCATCCCCTTGGTGATGTGGGCCATCCGCTGAGAGTCTGATCCTGGTTGGGTTCCTCACACTTCTGTGAGGTGGGCCCTCTTCTCTGACGTCACTCCTGCCTGGCTGGCACACCCCGCCTTGGCGAAGTCGGCCCTCTGGTGGGATTTGGTGCCTGCTGGGGGTCTCCTGCCCTTGGTAATGAGGGCCCTCTGGCGTCAGGCCCTAAATCCTGGGCTCCCAATATTTTCTGATATGTGCCCTGTGGTTCGAGTACACTCCTGCCAGGTTCCCAACCCCATGGGAATGTGGGCCTTCTGCTCTGAGGTCCCAACCGTGGGTTGCTCAGTTTCATGATGAGGGCCCTCTGCTGTGAATTCTCTCCGGCCTGGATCCCATAGCCTCGCTGCTCCTGGCCACCTGCTGGGAGGTTCCAACTGCGGGATTCCTCACCTTTTTTCTTCTATGGACCCTCTGTTTTGAGACTCCTCCTGCCTGCCTCACTCCCAGTCCCTTGGTGATGTGTGTCCTCTGGTGTGAGGCCACGTGTGCTGGGTCCCTCGCCTTTGGATGATGTGGCCACACTGGTGTGAGGACACTCCTGCCTGCTTCCTATCCCCTTGATGATGTGGGCCCTCTGGTGAGAGTCTCATCCTGGCTGGGTTCCTCACCCTTCTGTGAGGTGGGCCCTCTGCTGTGAGGTCACTCCTGCCTGGCTGGCACACCCCGCCTTGGCGAAGTCGGCCCTCTTGTGGCACTTGGAGCCTGCTGGGAGCCTCCTCCCCTCGGTGATGGGGGCCCTCTAGCGTCAGGCCCTAACTGCTGGGTACCCACATTTTCTGATACGTGCTAAGTGGTGCGAGGACACTCCTGCGAGGTTCCCATCCCCATGGGCATGTGGGCCTTCTGCTCTAAGGTCCCAACACCTGTGTTGTTCACCGTTTCATGATGTTGGCTCTCTGGTGTTAGTTCACTCAGGCCTAGATCCCATAGACTCTGTGCTCTGAGCCGACTGCTGGGAGGTTCCTACTGCTGGATTCCTTACCTTTTTTATTCTTTGGGTCCTGTGTTTTTATGCTCCTACTTCCTGACTCACTCCCAGCCCCTTTGTGATGTAGGTCCTCTGGTTTAAGGCCACATGTACCGGTTTCCTCACCTTTATTGATGTGGCCCCACTGGTGTGAGGACACTCCTGCCTGGTTCCCATCCCCTTGGTGATTGGGGCCCTCTTGTGAGAGTCTGATCCTGTCTGGATTCCTCACACTTCTGGGAGGTGGGCCCTCTGCTGTGAGGTCACTCCTGCCTGGCTGGCACACGTCACGTTGGCGATGTGGGCCCTCAGTTGGGAGTTGGTGCCTGCTGGGAGTCTCCTCCCCTCGGTAATGAGGGCCCTCTGGCGTCAGGCCCTAACTCATGGGCTCCCAAAATTTTCTGATGTGCGCCCTGTCGTGTGAGTACACTCCAGCCAGGGTCCCTTCCCTAGGGGATGTGGGCTTTCTGCTCTGTGGTCCCAACGGCTGGGTTGCTCACAGTGTCAGAATGTGGGCCCTCTGTTTTGAGTTCAGTCAGGCCTGGATCCCATAGCCTCGCTGCTCCTGGCCGCCTGCTGGGAGGTTCCAACTGCAGGATTCCTCACCTTTTTTACGCAATGGGCCCTCTGTTTTGAGGCTCCTCCTGCCTGCCTCACTCCCAGCCCCTTGGTGATGTGTGTCCTGTAGTTTGAGGCCACGTGTGCTGGGTCCGTCACATTTCGGTGATGTGGCCCCACTGGTGTGAGGACACTCCTGCCTGGTTTCCATTCCCTTGGTGATGTGGACCCTCTGGTGAGAGTCTGATCCTCTTTGGGTTCCTCACACTTTTGTGTGGTTGGCCCTCTGCTCTGAGGTCACTCCTGCCTGGCTGGCACACCCCGCATTGGCGACGTCGGCCCTCTGGTAGAAGTTGGAGCTTGCTGGGAGCCTCCTCTCCTCAGTGATGAGGGCCCTCTGGCGTCCGGCCCTAACTGCTGGGCTCCCCACATTTTCTGTTGTGTGCCCACTGGTGCGATGACACTCCTGCTTGGTTCCCTTCCCCATGGGGATGTGGGCCTTGTGCTCTGAGGTCACAACGGCTGGGTTGCTTACAGTATCACGATGAGGGCCCTCTGTTGTGAGTTCATCACTGCCTGGATCCCATAGCCTCGGTGCTCTGGGCCGCCTGCTGGGATGTTCCAACTGCTGGATTCCTCACCTTTTTATACAATGGGCCATGTGTTTTGAGGTTAATCCTGCCTGCCTCGCTCTGAGACCCATGGTGATGTGGGTCTTCTGGTTTGAGGCCACATGTGCTGGGTACCTCAACTTTCGATGATGTGGCCCCACGGGTGTGAGGACACTCGTGCCTGATTCCCAGCCCCTTGCTTATGTGGGCACTCTGGTGAGAGTCTGATCATGACTGGGTTCCTTACCCTTCTGTGAGGTGGGCGCTCTGATGTGAGGTCACTCCTGCCTGGATGGCTCACGTCGCCTTGGCGACGTAGGCCCTCTGTTGGCCACTGAAGCATGCTGGGAGCCTCCTACCCTCTTTAATGAGGGCCCTGGAAGAAACGCATATGCCCTTTTTGACCAAGTGCATCATTGTCGAAGTTCTGCCTCTTCTCCTATACTTTCAGAGGACTTCCCATCTACCTCCTGAAATCGTATTCCTGGAATTCTGCCCCGCGTTCAAGTCCTCTTTGCAGCCTTACTTCAATATATTTTTGGACGATAGCTGTCATTTATAACTCTGCAGGTTTGTGAATTACAGTGCCCCTGAGCTCCATTCTTCAACTCGCTTTCTTGTGAGCTGGCCGCAAAACCGCAGGATTGCTTCAGGCCCTAATCTGGTTCCGGCACTGCATGTTGAGCCTTTGGTTAATTCCTCTTCCTGATGGGAAATGAGCGTTAAATTTGCTCGTGCAGACACCTACAGCTAATCTCTCATTGGTTCTCCCTATTCCTGTTCATCTTGCTCAGAAATTCCAAACTGTGCCAAACAGGAGGTTAAAGGCACTGACTCTCCAATTGGGGAAAGAGTTAGTAAAGCGTCTGGAATGGTAAAACCGAGTATGAGGGGAAGAAAACTGAGATGCATTTAAAAAGGTTTCCCGGTCACACGGTGGACCATATTCTGGGTTTCCCATGCGTGTTTTACCTGAAGGAAGAATCCCTTAAACCTGGAGAGGTGGGACCCATGCAATGGGTACCATGCAGTATGACTTCAAATGGCCTGCATTTTCTCACCAAACCTCACCAATGCTATCAGCCCAAAGTGTCGAACCTTATGTCTCACTCAGCTCTAGGTGTAGATGTGGTAAATCCAGGTTGCATCACAAGCCCTGAATGAATTATTTAAGAATTGCTCTCTATTTCACTGTCATTGTGTTTGTTTTTGTAGTTTATTTTGATAATGGGATTTATCGGATTTTCTCTGCTGCCTTCATGCAGCTGTACACACACTTGATTCTCTTACGGAGACATATAAATCCATGGGTTTGAAGATTCTTACTAGTCATGTGTAATCCTAGGAGTTGAATATGGTGTGTTTAGTCCATTTCGTTGAGCAAGGTGTAAGTCTTGACTATTACATATTTGGCTTATGGAAAGGTATGTGTGCTAATTTCTATCTCTGGTTTTATGCAGCATCCCACCTCACCTTTCCCCATAAGCAAGCATAAGTTGGTGTTCTAAATTTGAGACCCTGTTCTGTTTTGTAATTCAGTTCATGTGTAGCCAAGTTTACATTCCGTATATTAGTGATATCTTATGATGTTTCATTTTCTGTGTGACTTATTTCACTTAGAATCATCGTACCTGGATCCACTCAATATGCCGCGACGGGCCTGATGACATAGATTTCATTGGTGAGTGATATTCCATTGTACGTGCGTACCACAACTTCTTTAACCATTTTTCACATTCTGGGATATTTAACTTGTACCGTAGACGACGTTCTTGTCAACAGAGCTGTCCCAAACTTTGGGGTGGCTGTGTGTTTTTGATTTTAATTTCCCTAAGCTATAGGACCATAAGTGGAAGTGACATAGGCTCTGTTGCTTTGTTTCCTACGTGTTGAAGGAAACCCCATACACTTCTCCAGAGTGGCTGTTTGCAATTTACATCCCCCCCATCAGCATAACAAGTCTCCCTGTTCTCCATGACCTGTCCTGCCTTTCTGAATTTTACACTTTTTCAGATGCCCCTTTTGACCGGGGGGCAGTGAGACTTCATTGTAGTGCAGATTTCATTTACCTGCTTGCTTGCTTGGCCAAAAATGGCGTATGCGTTTTTTCCTGAATATATTCAGGAAAAAACGCATACGCACTTTTTGGCCAGTGCATCATTGTCGACATTCTGCCTCTATTCCTATGCTTTAAGTGCAATTCCAGTCTACCCCCTGAAATCGTTTTCCTGAAATTCTGCCCCGCTTTCAAGTCCTCTTCGAAGACTTACTTCAATACATTTTTGGACGATAGCTGTCATTCATAACTCTGCAGGTTTGTGAATTACAGTGCCCCTGAGCTCGTTTCCTCAACTCGCCTTCTTGTGAGCTGGCCGCAAAACCGCAGGATTGCTGCAGGCCCTAATCTGTTTCCGTCAGGGCACACTGAGCCTTTGGGGAATTCCTCTTCCTGGTGGGAAATGAGCGTTCCATTTGCCCGTGCAGACACCTACAGCTAGTCTCTCATTGTTTCTCCCTATTCCTGTTAATCTTGCGTAGAAATTGCAAACTGTGCCAAACAGGAGGTTAAAGGCACTGACTCTCCAAGAGGGGAGAATGTTAGTAAAGTGTCTGGAATGGTGAACCCGAGTACCAGGGTTCGAAAACTGAGATATATTTGAAAACGTTTCCCAATCACATGGTGGACAATACTCTGGGTTTCCCATGCATGTCTTAGCTGAAGGAAGAATCCCTTAAACCTGGAGAGCTGGGAACCATGGAATGGGTACCATGCAGTATGACTACAAAGGGTCTGCGTTTGCTCATCGAACCTCACAAATGCTATCAGCCCGAAGTGTCCAGCCGTATATCTCACCCAGCTCTGGGTGTAGATGTGGTAAATCCAGGTTGCATCACAAGCCCTGAATGAATTATTTAAGAATTGTTCTCTATTTCACTGTCAATGTGTTTTGGTTTTGAAATTTATTTTGATAATGGGATTTATCGGATTTTCACTGCTGCATTTAGGCTGCTGTACACACGCTTGATTTCCTTATGGAGACATATAAATCCATGGGTTTTAAGATTCTTACTTGTCAGGTATATTCCCAGGCTTTGAGTCCGTTTCGTTGAGCAAGGAGTAGGTCTTGTCTATTATATATTTGGCTTATGGAACGGTATCTGTGCTAATTTCAATCTCTGGTTTTATGCAGCACCCCAACTCACCTTTCCCCATAAGCAAGCATAAGTTGGTTTTCTAAATTTGAGACCCTGTTCTGTTTTGTAATTCAGTTCATGGGTAGCCAAGTTTACATTCCATGTATTAGTCATATCTTATGATGTTTCTTTTTCTGTGTGACTTATTTCTCGTAGAATCATCGTACATGAATCCACTCATTATGCCGCTACGGGACTGATGACGTAGATTTCATTGCTGAGTGATATTCCATTGTACGTGCGTACCACAACTTCTTTATCCATTTTTTGCTTTCTGGGATATTTTACTTGTACCGTAGACGAGGTTCTTGTAAACAGAGCCGTCCCAAACTCTGGGGTGGCTGTGTGTTTTTGATTTTAATTTCCCTAAGCTATAGGACCATAAGTGGAAGTGCCATAGGCTGTGTTGCTTTGTTTCCTACGTGTTTCTGGAAACACCATACACTTCTCCAGAGTGGTTGTTGGCAATTTACATCCCGCCCATCAGCATGACAAGGCTCCCTGTTCTCCATGACCTGTCCTGACTTTCTGGATTTTACATTTTTTTCAGATGGCCCTTTTGACCGGGGGGCAGTGAGACTTCATTGTAGTACAGATTTCCATTACACGCTTGCTTGGTTGGCCAAAAAGGGCGTATGCGTCTTTTCCTGAATATATTCAGGAAAAAACGCATACGCCCTTTTTGGCAAAGTGCATCATTGTCGACATTCTGCCTCTTTTCCTATGCTTTTAGTACAATTCCAGTCTACCCCCTGAAATCGTTTTTCTGAAATTCTGCCCCGCTTTCAAGTCCTCTTCGAAGACTTACTTCAATACATTTTTGGACGATAGCTGTCATTCATAACTCTGCAGGTTTGTGAATTACAGTGCCCCTGAGCTCATTTCTTCAACTCGCTTTCTTGTGAGCTGGCCGCAAAACCGCAGGATTGCTTCAGGCCCTAATCCTTTTCCGGCAGGGCACGCTGAGCCTTTGGTTAATTCCTCTTCCTCGTGGGAAATGAGCGTTCCATTTGCCCGTGCAGACACCTACAGCTAGTCTCTCATTGCTTCTCCATATTCCTGTTCATCTTGCGCAGAAATTGCAAACTGTGCCAAACAGGAAGTTAATGGCACTGACTCTCCAAGTGGGGAGAGTGTTAGTAAAGCGTTCAAATGTTGAACCCGAGTACCAGGGGACGAAAACTGAGATGCATTTGAAAACGTTTCCCAATCACACGGTGGACCATACTCTGGGTTTCCCATGCATGTTTTAGCTGAAGGAAGAATCCCTTAAGCCTGGAGAGTTGGGACCCATGGAATGGGTACCATGCAGTATGACTTCAAAGGGTCTGCGTTTGCTCACCGAACCTCACCAATGCTATCAGCCCGAAGTGTCCAGCCTTATGTCTCATCCAGCTCTGGGTGTAGATGTGGTAAATACAGGTTGCATCACAAGCCCTGAATGAATTATTTAAGAATTGCTCTCTATTTCACTGTCATTGTGTTTTGTTTTTGAAATTCATTTTGATAATGGGATTTATCGGATTTTCACTGCTGCTTTTAGGCCACTGTACACACGCTTGATTTCCTTATGGAGACATATAAATCCATGGGTTTTAAGATTCTTACTTGTCAGGTATCTTCCCAGGCGTTGAATATAGGGTGTTGAGTCCATTTCGTTGAGCAAGGAGTAGTTTTTGTCTATTATATATTTGGCTTATGGAACGGTATCTGTGCTAATTTCAATCTCTGGTTTTATGCAGCATCCCAACTGACCTTTCCCCATAAGCAAGCATAAGTTGGTTTGCTAAATTTGAGACCCTGTTCTGTTTTGTAATTCAGTTCATGGGTAGCCAAGTTTACATTCCGTGTATTAGTGATAACTTATGATGTTTCTTTTTCTGTCTGACTTATTTCTCATAGAATCCTCGTACCTGAATCCACTCATTTTGCCGCTACGGTCCTGATGACGTAGATTTCATTGCTGAGTGATATTCCATTGTACGTGCGTACCACAACTTCTTTATCCATTTTATGCTTTCTGGGATATTTAACTGCTACCATAGATGAGGTTCTTGTAAACAGAGCCATCCCAAACTTTGGGGTGGCTGTGTGTTTTTGATTTTAATTTCCCTAAGCTATAGGACCATAAGTGGAAGTGCCATAGGCTGTGTTGCTTTGTTTCCTACATGTTTCAGGAAACACCATACACTTTTCCAGAGTGGCTGTTGGCAATTTAAATCCGCCCATCAGCATAACAAGGCTCCCTGTTCTCCATGACCTGTCCTGCCTTTCTGGATTTTACACTTTTTTCAGATGGCCCTTTTGACCGGGGGGCATTGAGACTTCATTGTAGTGCAGATTTCCTTTACACGCTTGCTTGGTTGGCCAAAAAGTGCGTATGCGTTTTTTCCTGAATATATTCAGGAAAAAACGCATACGCCCTTTTTGGCCAAGTGCATCATTGTCAACATTCTGCCTCTTTTCCTATGCTTTAAGTGCAATTCCAGTCTACCCCCTGAAATCGTTTTCCTGAAATTCTGCCCCGCTTTCAAGTCCTCTTCGAAGACTTACTTCTATACATTTTTGGACGATAGGTGTCATTCATAACTCTGCAGGTTTGTGAATTACAGTGCCCCTGAGCTCCTTTCTTCAACTCGCTTTCTTGTGAGCTGGCCGCAAAACCGCAGGATTGCTTCAGGCCCTAGTCTCTTTCCGGCAGGGCACGCTGAGCTTTTGGTTAATTCCTCTTCCTGGTGGGAAATGAGCGTTCCATTTGCCCGTGCAGACACCTACTGCTAGTCTCTCATTGCTTCTCCCTATGCCTGTTCATCTTGCGCAGAAATTGCAAAGTGTGCCAAACAGGAGGTTAAATGCACTGACTCTCCAAGTGGGGAGAGTGTTAGTAAAGCGTCTGGAATGGTGAACCCGAGTACCAGGGGACGAAAACTGAGATGCATTTGAAAACGTTTCCCAATCACACGGTGGACCATACTATGGGTTTCCCATGCATGTTTTAGCTGAAGGAAAAATCCCTTAAACCTGGAAATTTGGGACCCATGGAATGGGTACCATGCAGTATGACTTCAAAGGGTCTGCGTTTGCTCACCGAACCTCACCAATGCTATCAGCCCGAAGTGTCCAGCCTTATGTCTCACCCAGCTCTGGGTGTAGATGTGGTAAATCCAGGTTGCATCACAAGCCCTGAATGAATTATTTAAGAATTGCTCTCTATTTCACTGTCATTTTGTTTTGTTTTTGAAATTTATTCTGATAATGGGATTTATCGGATTTTCACTGCTGCGTTTAGGCCGCTGTACACACGCTTGATTTCCTTATGGAGACATATAAATCCATGGGTTTTAAGATTCTTACTTGTCAGGTATATTCCCAGGCTTTGAGTCCGTTTCGTTGAGCAAGGAGTAGGTCTTGTCTATTATATATTTGGCTTATGGAACGGTATCTGTGCTAATTTCAATCTCTGGTTTTATGCAGCACCCCAACTCACCTTTCCCCATAAGCAAGCATAAGTTGGTTTTCTAAATTTGAGACCCTGTTCTGTTTTGTAATTCAGTTCATGGGTAGCCAAGTTTACATTCCATGTATTAGTCATATCTTATGATGTTTCTTTTTCTGTGTGACTTATTTCTCGTAGAATCATCGTACATGAATCCACTCATTATGCCGCTACGGGACTGATGACGTAGATTTCATTGCTGAGTGATATTCCATTGTACGTGCGTACCACAACTTCTTTATCCATTTTTTGCTTTCTGGGATATTTTACTTGTACCGTAGACGAGGTTCTTGTAAACAGAGCCGTCCCAAACTCTGGGGTGGCTGTGTGTTTTTGATTTTAATTTCCCTAAGCTATAGGACCATAAGTGGAAGTGCCATAGGCTGTGTTGCTTTGTTTCCTACGTGTTTCTGGAAACACCATACACTTCTCCAGAGTGGTTGTTGGCAATTTACATCCCGCCCATCAGCATGACAAGGCTCCCTGTTCTCCATGACCTGTCCTGACTTTCTGGATTTTACATTTTTTTCAGATGGCCCTTTTGACCGGGGGGCAGTGAGACTTCATTGTAGTACAGATTTCCATTACACGCTTGCTTGGTTGGCCAAAAAGGGCGTATGCGTCTTTTCCTGAATATATTCAGGAAAAAACGCATACGCCCTTTTTGGCAAAGTGCATCATTGTCGACATTCTGCCTCTTTTCCTATGCTTTTAGTACAATTCCAGTCTACCCCCTGAAATCGTTTTTCTGAAATTCTGCCCCACTTTCAAGTACTCTTCGAAGACTTACTTCAATACATTTTTGGACGATAGCTGTCATTCATAACTCTGCAGGTTTGTGAATTACAGTGCCCCTGAGCTCATTTCTTCAACTCGCTTTCTTGTGAGCTGGCCGCAAAACCGCAGGATTGCTTCAGGCCCTAATCCTTTTCCGGCAGGGCACGCTGAGCCTTTGGTTAATTCCTCTTCCTCGTGGGAAATGAGCGTTCCATTTGCCCGTGCAGACACCTACAGCTAGTCTCTCATTGCTTCTCCATATTCCTGTTCATCTTGCGCAGAAATTGCAAACTGTGCCAAACAGGAAGTTAATGGCACTGACTCTCCAAGTGGGGAGAGTGTTAGTAAAGCGTTCAAATGTTGAACCCGAGTACCAGGGGACGAAAACTGAGATGCATTTGAAAACGTTTCCCAATCACACGGTGGACCATACTCTGGGTTTCCCATGCATGTTTTAGCTGAAGGAAGAATCCCTTAAGCCTGGAGAGTTGGGACCCATGGAATGGGTACCATGCAGTATGACTTCAAAGGGTCTGCGTTTGCTCACCGAACCTCACCAATGCTATCAGCCCGAAGTGTCCAGCCTTATGTCTCATCCAGCTCTGGGTGTAGATGTGGTAAATACAGGTTGCATCACAAGCCCTGAATGAATTATTTAAGAATTGCTCTCTATTTCACTGTCATTGTGTTTTGTTTTTGAAATTCATTTTGATAATGGGATTTATCGGATTTTCACTGCTGCTTTTAGGCCACTGTACACACGCTTGATTTCCTTATGGAGACATATAAATCCATGGGTTTTAAGATTCTTACTTGTCAGGTATCTTCCCAGGCGTTGAATATAGGGTGTTGAGTCCATTTCGTTGAGCAAGGAGTAGTTTTTGTCTATTATATATTTGGCTTATGGAACGGTATCTGTGCTAATTTCAATCTCTGGTTTTATGCAGCATCCCAACTGACCTTTCCCCATAAGCAAGCATAAGTTGGTTTGCTAAATTTGAGACCCTGTTCTGTTTTGTAATTCAGTTCATGGGTAGCCAAGTTTACATTCCGTGTATTAGTGATAACTTATGATGTTTCTTTTTCTGTCTGACTTATTTCTCATAGAATCATCGTACCTGAATCCACTCATTTTGCCGCTACGGTCCTGATGACGTAGATTTCATTGCTGAGTGATATTCCATTGTACGTGTGTACCACAACTTCTTTATCCATTTTATGCTTTCTGGGATATTTAACTGCTACCATAGATGAGGTTCTTGTAAACAGAGCCATCCCAAACTTTGGGGTGGCTGTGTGTTTTTGATTTTAATTTCCCTAAGCTATAGGACCATAAGTGGAAGTGCCATAGGCTGTGTTGCTTTGTTTCCTACATGTTTCAGGAAACACCATACACTTTTCCAGAGTGGCTGTTGGCAATTTAAATCCGCCCATCAGCATAACAAGGCTCCCTGTTCTCCATGACCTGTCCTGCCTTTCTGGATTTTACACTTTTTTCAGATGGCCCTTTTGACCGGGGGGCATTGAGACTTCATTGTAGTGCAGATTTCCTTTACACGCTTGCTTGGTTGGCCAAAAAGTGCGTATGCGTTTTTTCCTGAATATATTCAGGAAAAAACGCATACGCCCTTTTTGGCCAAGTGCATCATTGTCAACATTCTGCCTCTTTTCCTATGCTTTAAGTGCAATTCCAGTCTACCCCCTGAAATCGTTTTCCTGAAATTCTGCCCCGCTTTCAAGTCCTCTTCGAAGACTTACTTCTATACATTTTTGGACGATAGGTGTCATTCATAACTCTGCAGGTTTGTGAATTACAGTGCCCCTGAGCTCCTTTCTTCAACTCGCTTTCTTGTGAGCTGGCCGCAAAACCGCAGGATTGCTTCAGGCCCTAGTCTCTTTCCGGCAGGGCACGCTGAGCTTTTGGTTAATTCCTCTTCCTGGTGGGAAATGAGCGTTCCATTTGCCCGTGCAGACACCTACAGCTAGTCTCTCATTGCTTCTCCCTATGCCTGTTCATCTTGCGCAGAAATTGCAAAGTGTGCCAAACAGGAGGTTAAATGCACTGACTCTCCAAGTGGGGAGAGTGTTAGTAAAGCGTCTGGAATGGTGAACCCGAGTACCAGGGGACGAAAACTGAGATGCATTTGAAAACGTTTCCCAATCACACGGTGGACCATACTATGGGTTTCCCATGCATGTTTTAGCTGAAGGAAAAATCCCTTAAACCTGGAAATTTGGGACCCATGGAATGGGTACCCTGCAGTATGACTTCAAAGGGTCTGCGTTTGCTCACCGAACCTCACCAATGCTATCAGCCCGAAGTGTCCAGCCTTATGTCTCACCCAGCTCTGGGTGTAGATGTGGTAAATCCAGGTTGCATCACAAGCCCTGAATGAATTATTTAAGAATTGCTCTCTATTTCACTGTCATTTTGTTTTGTTTTTGAAATTTATTCTGATAATGGGATTTATCGGATTTTCACTGCTGCGTTTAGGCCGCTGTACACACGCTTGATTTCCTTATGGAGACATATAAATCCATGGGTTTTAAGATTCTTACTTGTCAGGTATATTCCCAGGCTTTGAGTCCGTTTCGTTGAGCAAGGAGTAGGTCTTGTCTATTATATATTTGGCTTATGGAACGGTATCTGTGCTAATTTCAATCTCTGGTTTTATGCAGCACCCCAACTCACCTTTCCCCATAAGCAAGCATAAGTTGGTTTTCTAAATTTGAGACCCTGTTCTGTTTTGTAATTCAGTTCATGGGTAGCCAAGTTTACATTCCGTGTATTAGTCATATCTTATGATGTTTCTTTTTCTGTGTGACTTATTTCTCGTAGAATCATCGTACCTGAATCCACTCATTATGCCGCTATGGGCCTGATGACGTAGATTTCATTGCTGAGTGATATTCCATTGTACGTGCGTACCACAACTTCTTTATCCATTTTTTACGTTCTGGGATATTTTACTTGTACCGTAGAAGAGGTTCTTGTAAACAGAGCCGTCCCAAACTCTGGGGTGGCTTTGTGTTTTTGATTTTAATTTCCCTAAGCTATAGGACCATAAGTGGAAGTGCCATAGGCTGTGTTGCTTTGTTTCCTACGTGTTTCTGGAAACACCATACACTTCTCCAGAGTGGTTGTTGGCAATTTACATCCCTCCCATCAACATGACAAGGCTCCCTGTTCTCCATGACCTGTCCTGCCTTTCTGGATTTTACACTTTTTTCAGATGGCCCTTTTGACCGGGAGAGCAGTGAGACTTCATTGTAGTGCAGATTTCATTTACCTGCTTGCTTGCTTGGCCAAAAATGGCGTATGCGTTTTTTCCTGAATATATTCAGGAAAAAACGCATACGCACTTTTTGGCCAGTGCATCATTGTCGACATTCTGCCTCTATTCCTATGCTTTAAGTGCAATTCCAGTCTACCCCCTGAAATCGTTTTCCTGAAATTCTGCCCCGCTTTCAAGTCCTCTTAGAAGACTTACTTCAATACATTTTTGGACGATAGCTGTCATTCATAACTCTGCAGGTTTGTGAATTACAGTGCCCCTGAGCTCGTTTCCTCAACTCGCTTTCTTGAGAGCTGGCCGTAAAACCGCAGGATTGCTGCAGGCCCTAATCTGTTTCCGTCAGGGCTCAATGAGCCTTTGGTGAATTCCTCTTCCTGGTGGGAAATGAGCGTTCCATTTGCCCGTGCAGACACCTACAGCTAGTCTCTCATTGTTTCTCCCTATTCCTGTTAATCTTGCGTAGAAATTGCAAACTGTGCCAAACAGGAGGTTAAAGGCACTGACTCTCCAAGTGGGGAGAATGTTAGTAAAGTGTCTGGAATGGTGAACCCGAGTACCAGGGTTCGAAAACTGAGATGCATTTGAAAACGTTTCCCGGTCACAGAGTGCACTGTACTGTGGGTTTCTCATGCACGTTTTAGCTGAAGGAAGAATCCCTTAAACCTGGAGAGTTGGGACCCATGGAATGGGTACCATGCAGTATGACTTCAAAGGGTCTGCGTTTGCTCACCGAACCTCACCAATGCTATCAGCCTGAAGTGTCCAGCCTTATGTCTCACCCAGCTCTGGGTGTAGATGTGGTAAATCCAGGTTGCATCACAAGCCCTGAATGAATTATTTAAGAATTGCTCTCTATTTCACTGTCATTGTGTTTTGTCTTTGAAATTTATTTTGATAATGGGATTTATCGGATTTTCACTGCTGCATTTAGGCCGTTGTACACACGCTTGATTTCATTATGGAGACATATAAATCCATGGGTTTTAAGATTCTTACTTGTCAGGTATCTTGCAAGGCGTTGAATATGGGGAGTTGAGTCCATTTCGTTGAGCAAGGAGTAGGTCTTGTCTATTATATATTTGGCTTATGGAACGGTATCTGTGCTAATTTCAATCTCTGGTTTTATGCAGCACCCCAACTCACCTTTCCCCATTGGCAAGCATAAGTTGGTTTTCTAAATTTGAGACCCTGTTCTGTTTTGTAATTCAGTTTATGTGTAGCCAAGTTTACATTCCGTGTATTACTTATATATTATGATGTTTCTATTTCTGTGTGACGTATTTCTCGTAGAATCATCATACCTGAATCCACTCATTATGCCGCTATGGGCCTGAAGACGTAGATTTCTTTGCTGAGTGATATTCCATTGTACGTGCGTACCAGAACTTCTTTATCCATTTTTTCCTTTCTCGGATATTTAACTTGTACCGTAAACAAGGTTCTTGTAAACAGAGCCATCCCAAACTTTGGGGTGGTTGTGTGTTTTTGATTTTAATTTCCCTAAGCTATAGGACCATAAGTGGAAGTGCCATAGGCTGTGTTGCTTTGTTTCCTACGTGTTTCAGGATACACCATACATTTCTCCAGATTGGCTGTCGGCAATTTACATCCCGCCCATCAGCATAACAAGGCTCCCTGTTCTCCATGACCTGTCCTGTCTTTCTGGATTTAACACTTTTTTCAGATGGCCCTTTTGACCGGGGGGCAGTGAGACTTCATTGTAGTGCAGATTTCCTTTACACGCTTGCTTGGTTGGCCAAAAAGCGCGTATGCGTTTTTTCCTGAATATATTCAGGAAAAAACGCATACGCCCTTTTTGGCCAAGTGCATCATTGTCGACATTCTGCCTCTTTTCCTATGCTTTAATTGCAATTCCAGTCTACCCCCTGAAATCGTTTTCCTGAAATTCTGCCCCGCTTTCAAGTCCTCTTTGAAGACTTACTTCAGTACAGTTTTGGACGATAGCTGTCATTCATAACTCTGCAGGTTTGTGAATTACAGTGCCCCTGAGCTCCTTTCTTCAACTCGTTTTCTTGTGAGCTGGCCGCAAAACCGCAGGATTGCTTCAGGCCATAATCTGTTTCCGGCCGGGCATGCTGAGCCTTTGGTTAATTCCTCTTCCTGGTGGGAAATGAGCGTTCAATTTGCCCGTGCAGACACCAACAGCTAGTCTCTCATTGGTTCTCCCTATGCCTGTTCATCTTGCACAGAAATTGAAAACTGTGCCAAACAGGAGGTTAAAGGCACTGACTCTCCAAGTGGGGAGGGTGTTAGTAAAGCGTCTGGAATGGTGAACCCGAGTACCAGGGGACGAAAACTGAGATGCATTTGAAAACGTTTCCCAATCACACGGCGGACGATAGTCTGGGTTTCCAATGCATGTTTTAGCTGAAGGAAGAATCCCTTAAACCTGGAGAGTTGGGACCCATGGAATGGGTACCATGCAATATGACTTCAAAGGGTCTGCGTTTGCTCATCGAACCTCACCAATGCTATCAGCCCGAAGTGCCCAGCCTTATGTCTCACCCAGCTCTGGGTGTAGATGTGGTAAATCCAGGTTGCATCACAAGCCCTGAATGAATTATTTAAGAATTGCTCTCTATTTCACTGTCATTGTGTTTTGTTTTTGAAATTTATTTTGATAATGGGATTTATCGGATTTTCACTGCTGCATTTAGGCCGCTGTACACACGCTTGATTTCCTTATGGAGACATATAAATCCATGGGTTTTAAGATTCTTAATTGTCAGGTATATTCCCATGCGTTGAATATGGGGTGTTGAGTCCATTTCGTTGAGCAAGGAGTAGGTATTGTCTATTATATATTTGGCTTATGGAATGGTATCTGTGCTAATTTCAATCTCTGCTTTTATTCAGCACCCCAACTCACCTTTCCCCATAAGCAAGCATAAGTTGGTTTTTTAAATTTGAGACCCTGTTCTGTTTTGTAATTCAGTTCATGTGTGGCCAAGTTTACATTCCGTGTATTAGTGATATCTTATGATGTTTCTTTTTCTGTGTGACTTATTACTCGTAGAATCATCGTACCTGAATCCACTCATTATGCCACTACGGGCCTGATGACGTAGGTTTCATTGCTGAGTGATATTCCATTGTACGTGCGTACCACAACTTCTTTATCCATTTTTTGCTTTCTCGGATATTTAACTTGTACCGTAGACGAGGTTCTTGTAAACAGAGCCATCCCAAATTTTGGGGTGGCTGTGTGTTTTTGATTTTAATTTCTCTATGCTATAGGACCATAAGTGGAAGTGCCATAGGCTGTGTTGCTTTGTTTCCTACGTGTTTCAGGAAACACCATACACTTCTCCAGAGTGGCTGTTGGCAATTTACATCCCGCCCATCAGCATAACAAGGCTCCCTGTTCTCCATGACCTGTCGTGCCTTTCTGGAATTTACACATTTTTCAGATGGCCCTTTTGACCGGGGGGCAGTGAGACTTCATTGTAGTACACATTTCCTTTACACGGTTGCTTGATTGGCCAAAAAGTGCGTATGCGTTTTTTCCTGAATATATTCAGGAAAAAACGCATACGCCCTTTTTGGCCAAGTGCATCATTGTCGACATTCTGCCTCTAATCTTATTCTTTAAGTGCAATTCCAGTCTACCCCCTGAAATCGTTTTCCTGAAATTCTGCCCCGATTTCAAGTCCTCTTCGAAGACTTACTTCAAAACATTTTTGGACGATAGCTGTCATTCATTACTCTGCAGGTTTGTGAATTACAGTGCCCCTGAGCTCCTTTCTTCAACTCGCTTTCTTGTGAGCTGGCCACAAACCCGCAGGATTGCTTCAGGCCCTAATATGGTTCCGGCATGGCATGCTGAGCCTTTGGTTAATTCCTCTTCCTGGTGGGAAATGAGCGTTAAATTTCCATGTTCAGACACCTTCACATGAGTCGTCATGGTGCCTCTTTGCCCCGGTTATCTCTATGGAGGTTGGATTTGGAAGGCCTCCTCACTCAAGATCAGTGTGCCCACGGAGCCAACCCTGCAACTTCAGGGCATGGTTGGGGGTTAGGATCACCACGAGGGTTCCTTTTTCCTTAGGAGGGAGGTGGCCTTTTGGGCTGCTGATTTCCAGGTTATCAGATACTGCCAGTATCTTGGCCAGACGTGGTGGTGGGCCAATCCCCTTGGTGACCGTAGTTTATCCTACCTGGATCGCATTCTTGCATTGTTCCATTTCAAGTGGTCCCAGGTTTTGCACTAATACTCCAATGGCGATTCACCGTTCACCAGGAATGTAAAGGTCAAAGGGTTTAGCTAAATTAGGGAGTTCCAGGGCAAGGGTCTGAATTGACTGCTCTTTCCATTCTTGAAAGGCCACTTCTGCATTCTATTCAAAAGGATCATCACCTTTTCCTTTCAGTGTTTCATATAGAGGCCGAGCTAGTAGACTGTAGTTAGGGATCCAGAAGCAGCAAACCCTGGCCTCCCCAGGAACCCCTAAGCTGTCTTCTAGTTTTAGAAATGGGTAAGGCTGTAAATTGTTTCTTCCCTTTCCTGGGATGGGCTTCTCCGACCTTCTGTGAGAATGAAGCCCAGGCAGGTCACCGTAGTCTGTGATATTTGAGCTTTTTCTTGGACAACTTGTATCCTTTATTGGCTTCGTAGTTCAGAGGTCTCCTTAGTAGGGCTGGCGATCAGAATGTCGTCTGCATATTGAAGGAGTGTTTCCTTTTCCAGAGGTAGAACTTTTAGGTCTTTAGCTGAGCTTTCCCCAAAGATGGTGTGGGAATTTTTGAACCCTTGGGGCAACACGGCCCGGAAGTATTGTTTTAGCTGTATGTTGAGTCCTGCCACTCACAAGCCAAAATTTCTTGTGACTCTGGGACTAATAGAATACAAAAGAAGGCATCATTGAAGACTAATACAGAATACCATGTCCTGGTGGTTGGTAGAATGACCAGCAGGGTGTAGGATTTAGGAACTACTGGAGGTATATCCTCGGTGGCTTCACTGACTGTCCTGACATCCTTTACCAGGACTCCAGCAGCCCATGGGGCTCTCGAGGTCAGGCCAATCCCAGGATATGGAGCTCACCTGGGCAGGTACCCCACCCCAGCCCACGGGGCTCTCGTGTTCAGGACCCTCCCAGGATATGGGGTTCCCTGGGCAGGTCCCCCTGCAGCCCATGGGGCTCTCGTGGTCAGGCCCCTCCCAGGATACAGAGCTACCCTTGCAGGTACCATGGCAGGGCTGGGAACACAGGAACCGTGCATATCGCCCTCATTGCAGAGCACTCCCATCTCACCTGTCACTCAGATCTGACACAGAGCACCTCAGAGCAGGACTTGAACTAACAAACAGCAGCTCCGACAGGTCTGTGACCCTGGGCATCACTCTGTGTGGCCTCCCTCCACCTGGTCTTCCAGAGACTTCCACTGCACCCGGGGCACCAGGCCTCTGTCTCCACCCACCAGCCACCCCTCCTCTCCCTGACTCCTGGGTTCCTCTCATTAGGAGAGGGTTTTCTTGAAGTTGTCTCCCACTCATGGGCCAGATAATATAATTAGAAAACAAGCCAGAGCTGCAGCCCCTTGTCTATCCTGACTCTCAGGAGCCCACACCTGTTCCTTGGACCTGGCCGATTCAGCAAGTTCCAGTTTCTGCAACTGTGAGCCCCTGAGGGGTGATTATTGGCTGGCCTGGGAAGCCTGACCGTGCCGGCCAGCCCTCCCCAGGTGTGCCTGGGTTCAGATCAATATAAACACCGCTCCAGGCAGCAAGAGCCCCTGCAGCTGTGCCTGACGCCATTTTCTCTGCCCTGTCAGCAGTCTTGGGGCTGGACTGGTGGGAGGGAGTGAGAGGCCACGGCTTTGTGGGTGGCCCAGTGTGAGTGGGGCTCTGCTGGACTTTCTGCAGCAGTTGCCAAGATGCCACCTGCTAAAGAAGAGGATGTGTCACCCATACCTGCCGCTGGAATTTCTCCCTGGGCAGAGGTGAGTGAGGAAGAAAGCAGTGGGGGCCGGGACAGCAGGGGTATCTCAGGCAGGGAAATGGAAAGCTTCCAGAAGAGCACCCAGGACCAGGACCATCCTGGCTGGCCTGCAGGCACCAAGTCGGCTGGCATGCTGTCGCTCATGTGGCTCCATGGCCCTTCCTCTAGGCTTTCAAGTCCTTGTACATATTCAGGTGTTTTACCTGGGAAGGGTGGGAACATTTCAGCAGCAGCTGGCCTGGGGCTCAGCCCACGTTTACTCACAGATGCCTCGGCATGGTCCCCCAGCTTTGCAATGAGGACGCTTGTTGCGTGGGGCCTGCTGGCTGAATGGGAGATGATTCCCCACCACCGACCAACTTCAGAATTGTTTACAACTGGAGCAAGTGCCCTGATACGGTTTTCCTCTGTGTAGCTGGTGGGTTCTGTTTTTTTTTCTTTTTTGGTTCAAGGTAGATTTTATTCCTCTTTTTTGTATTTACAGATATAAGCATGGAAATAATTTATTCATATAAATACATGTATGTGAAGGGAAGAATATTTTTTCTGTTTTACTTTTTGTAATTTGAATTTTATTTTATTTTTTTATACAGCAGGTTCTTTTTGGTTATCTATTTTATACATATAAATGTATACATGCCAATCCCAATCTCTCAACTCCTCCCACCACCCCCCCCAACAGCTTTCCCCCCTTGGTGTCCATACGTTTGTTGTCTACATCTGTTGCTCTATTTCTGCCTTGCAAAACGGTTCATCTGTACAATTTGTCTAGGTTCCACATATAGCCATTAATAGACAAGATTTCTTTTTCTCTTTCTGACTTACTTCACTCTGTATGACAGTCTCTAGATCCATCAACGTCTCTACAAATGACCCAATTTCATTCCTTTTTATGGCTTAGTAATATTCCATTTTATATATGTACCACGTCTTTATGCATTCGTCTGTCTGTGGGCATTTAGGTTGCTTCCATTACCTGGATATTGTAAATAGTGATGCAATGAACATTGCGGTGAATGTCTCTTTTTCATTTATGGTTTTGTCTGGGTATATGCCCAGTAGTGGGACTGCTGTATCATATGGTAATTCTATTCTTAGTTTTATAAGAAACTCCATAACTTTCTCCACAGTGACTGTATCAATTTCATTCCCAACAATAGCGGAAGAGGGTTCCTTATCTCCACACCCTTTCCAGCATTTGTTGTTTGTAGATTTTCTGATGATGCCCATTCTAACAGGTGTGAGGTGATACACCATGGATGAGTCTATTTCGTTGAGCAAAGAGTAGGTCTTGTCTATTACATATTTGGCTTATGGAATGGTATGTGTGCTAATTTCAATCTCTGGTTTTATACAGCACCGCAACTCAACTTTCCCCTTAAGCAAGCATAAGTTTTTATCTAAATGTGAGACTCTGTTCGGTTTTGGAATTCAGTTTATGTGTAGCCAAGTTTACACTCTCTCTATTAGTGATATCTTATGATAATTACCTTTCTCTGTGTGACATATTTCTCTTAGAATCATCATACTTAAATCCACTCAATTTGCTGCTACAGGCCTGATGACATTGATTTCATTGCTGAGTGATATTCCATTGTACGTAAGTAGCACAACTCCTTTATCCATATTTTTCTTTCTGGGATATTTAATTTGTACTGGACTCAAGGTTCTTGTAAACACAGCAGCCCTAAATTTGGTGTTGGCTGTGTCTTGTTGATTTTAATTTTCCTAAGCTATAGGGCCAAAAGTGGAAGTGCCCTAGGGTCTGTAGCTTTGTTTTTCAGATGTTTCAGGATACACCATAAACATCTCCAGAGTGTCTGTTGGCAAT
Organism: Delphinapterus leucas; assembly: GCF_059928025.1. Lineage (NCBI taxonomy): Eukaryota > Metazoa > Chordata > Mammalia > Artiodactyla > Monodontidae > Delphinapterus > Delphinapterus leucas. The sequence continues at coordinate 11,197,354 of NW_028322241.1, read as the reverse complement.
TTACATCCCGCCCATCAGCATAACAAGGCTCCCTGTTCTCCATGGCCTGTCCTGTGTTTCTGGTTTTTACACATTTTTCAGATGGCCCTTTTGATGAATGGGAAATGAGACTTCATTGTAGTGCGGATTTCCATTGCTCGAGTGCTTGGTTGGCCAAAAAGGGCATATGTGTTTTTTCCTGAATATATTCAGGAAAAAATGTTTACGCACTTTTGTCCAAGTGCATCACTGTCAAAGATCTGCCGCTTTTCACATGCTTTAAACGCAATTCCAATCTACCTCCTGAAATATGATTCCTGCAATTCTGCCTCGTTTTGAAGTCCTCTTTGCAGACTTACTTCAGTATATTTTTGCCAATAGCTGTCATTTATAACTCTGCAGGTTTGTGAATTACAGTGCCTGTGATTTCCTTTCTTAACTCGTTTCCTTGAAAGCTGGCCACAGAACCGCAGGTTTGCTTTAGGCCATAATCAGGGTCTGGCACGGCACTCTGAGCCTTTGGTTAATTCCTCTTCCTGGTGGGAAATTAGAGTTAAATGTGCCCCTCCGGACACCTGCCTCACTCCCAGCCCCTTGGTGATGTGTGTCCTGTGGTTTGAGGCCACATGTGCTGGGTTCCTCACCTTTGGCTGATGTGGCCCCACTGGTGTGAGGACACTCCTGCCTGGTTCCCATCCCCTTGGTGATGTGGGCCATCCGCTGAGAGTCTGATCCTGGTTGGGTTCCTCACACTTCTGTGAGGTGGGCCCTCTTCTCTGACGTCACTCCTGCCTGGCTGGCACACCCCGCCTTGGCGAAGTCGGCCCTCTGGTGGGATTTGGTGCCTGCTGGGGGTCTCCTGCCCTCGGTAATGAGGGCCCTCTGGCGTCAGGCCCTAATTCCTGGGCTCCCAATATTTTCTGATATGCGCCCTGTGGTTCGAGTACACTCGTGCCAGGTTCCCAACCCCATGGGAATGTGGGCCTTCTGCTCTGAGGTCCCAACCGTGGGTTGCTCAGTTTCATGATGAGGGCCCTCTGCTGTGAGTTCTCTCCGGCCTGGATCCCATAGCCTCGCTGCTCCTGGCCACCTGCTGGGAGGTTCCAACTGCGGGATTCCTCACCTTTTTTCTTCTATGGACCCTCTGTTTTGAGACTCCTCCTGCCTGCCTCACTCCCAGTCCCTTGGTGATGTGTGTCCTCTGGTGTGAGGCCACGTGTGCTGGGTCCCTCGCCTTTGGATGATGTGGCCACACTGGTGTGAGGACACTCCTGCCTGCTTCCTATCCCCTTGATGATGTGGGCCCTCTGGTGAGAGTCTGATCCTGGCTGGGTTCCTCACCCTTCTGTGAGGTGGGCCCTCTGCTGTGAGGTCACTCCTGCCTGGCTGGCACACCCCACCTGGGCAACATCGGCCCTCTTGTGGCACTTGGAGCCTGCTGGGAGCCTCCTCCCCTCGGTGATGGGGGCCCTCTAGCGTCAGGCCCTAACTGCTGGGTACTCACATTTTCTGATACGTGCTAAGTGGTGCGAGGACACTCCTGCGAGGTTCCCATCCCCATGGGCATGTGGGCCTTCTGCTCTAAGGTCCCAACACCTGTGTTGTTCACCGTTTCATGATGTTGTCTCTCTGGTGTTAGTTCACTCAGGCCTAGATCCCATAGACTCTGTGCTCTGAGCCGACTGCTGGGAGGTTCCTACTGCTGGATTCCTTACCTTTTTTATTCTTTGGGTCCTGTGTTTTTATGCTCCTACTTCCTGACTCACTCCCAGCCCCTTTGTGATGTAGGTCCTCTGGTTTAAGGCCACATGTACCGGTTTCCTCACCTTTATTGATGTGGCCCCACTGGTGTGACGACACTCCTGCCTGGTTCCCATCCCCTTGGTGATTGGGGCCCTCTTGTGAGAGTCTGATCCTGTCTGGATTCCTCACACTTCTGGGAGGTGGGCCCTCTGCTGTGAGGTCACTCCTGCCTGGCTGGCACACGTCACGTTGGCGATGTGGGCCCTCAGTTGGGAGTTGGTGCCTGCTGGGAGTCTCCTCCCCTCGGTAATGAGGGCCCTCTGGCGTCAGGCCCTAACTCATGGGCTCCCAAAATTTTCTGATGTGCGCCCTGTCGTGTGTGTACACTCCAGCCAGGGTCCCTTCCCTAGGGGATGTGGGCTTTCTGCTCTGTGGTCCCAACGGCTGGGTTGCTCACAGTGTCAGAATGTGGGCCCTCTGTTTTGAGTTCAGTCAGGCCTGGATCCCATAGCCTCGCTGCTCCTGGCCGCCTGCTGGGAGGTTCCAACTGGGGGATTCCTCACCTTTTTTACGCAATGGGCCCTCTGTTTTGAGGCTCCTCCTGCCTGCCTCACTCCCAGCCCCTTGGTGATGTGTGTCCTGTAGTTTGAGGCCACGTGTGCTGGGTCCGTCACATTTCGGTGATGTGGCCCCACTGGTGTGAGGACACTCCTGCCTGGTTTCCATTCCCTTGGTGATGTGGGCCCTCTGGTGAGAGTCTGATCCTCTTTGGGTTCCTCACACTTTTGTGTGGTTGGCCCTCTGCTCTGAGGTCACTCCTGCCTGGCTGGCACACCCCGCATTGGCGACGTCGGCCCTCTGGTAGAAGTTGGAGCTTGCTGGGAGCCTCCTCTCCTCAGTGATGAGGGCCCTCTGGCGTCCGGCCCTAACTGCTGGGCTCCCCACATTTTCTGTTGTGTGCCCACTGGTGCGATGACACTCCTGCTTGGTTCCCTTCCCCATGGGGATGTGGGCCTTGTGCTCTGAGGTCACAACGGCTGGGTTGCTTACAGTATCACGATGAGGGCCCTCTGTTGTGAGTTCATCACTGCCTGGATCCCATAGCCTCGGTGCTCTGGGCCGCCTGCTGGGATGTTCCAACTGCTGGATTCCTCACCTTTTTATACAATGGGCCATGTGTTTTGAGGTTAATCCTGCCTGCCTCGCTCTGAGACCCATGGTGATGTGGGTCTTCTGGTTTGAGGCCACATGTGCTGGGTACCTCAACTTTCGATGATGTGGCCCCACGGGTGTGAGGACACTCGTGCCTGATTCCCAGCCCCTTGCTTATGTGGGCACTCTGGTGAGAGTCTGATCATGACTGGGTTCCTTACCCTTCTGTGAGGTGGGCGCTCTGATGTGAGGTCACTCCTGCCTGGATGGCTCACGTCGCCTTGGCGACGTAGGCCCTCTGTTGGCCACTGAAGCATGCTGGGAGCCTCCTACCCTCTTTAATGAGGGCCCTGGAAGAAACGCATATGCCCTTTTTGACCAAGTGCATCATTGTCGAAGTTCTGCCTCTTCTCCTATACTTTCAGAGGACTTCCCATCTACCTCCTGAAATCGTATTCCTGGAATTCTGCCCCGCGTTCAAGTCCTCTTTGCAGCCTTACTTCAATATATTTTTGGACGATAGCTGTCATTTATAACTCTGCAGGTTTGTGAATTACAGTGCCCCTGAGCTCCATTCTTCAACTCGCTTTCTTGTGAGCTGGCCGCAAAACCGCAGGATTGCTTCAGGCCCTAATCTGGTTCCGGCACGGCATGTTGAGCCTTTGGCTAATTCCTCTTCCTGATGGGAAATGAGCATTAAATTTGCTCGTGCAGACACCTACAGCTAATCTCTCATTGGTTCTCCCTATTCCTGTTCATCTTGCTCAGAAATTCCAAACTGTGCCAAACAGGAGGTTAAAGGCACTGACTCTCCAATTGGGGAAAGAGTTAGTAAAGCGTCTGGAATGGTAAAACCGAGTATGAGGGGAAGAAAACTGAGATGCATTTAAAAAGGTTTCCCGGTCACACGGTGGACCATATTCTGGGTTTCCCATGCGTGTTTTACCTGAAGGAAGAATCCCTTAAACCTGGAGAGGTGGGACCCATGCAATGGGTACCATGCAGTATGACTTCAAATGGCCTGCATTTTCTCACCGAACCTCACCAATGCTATCAGCCCAAAGTGTCGAACCTTATGTCTCACTCAGCTCTAGGTGTAGATGTGGTAAATCCAGGTTGCATCACAAGCCCTGAATGAATTATTTAAGAATTGCTCTCTATTTCACTGTCATTGTGTTTGTTTTTGTAGTTTATTTTGATAATGGGATTTATCGGATTTTCTCTGCTGCCTTCATGCAGCTGTACACACACTTGATTCTCTTACGGAGACATATAAATCCATGGATTTGAAGATTCTTACTAGTCATGTGTAATCCTAGGAGTTGAATATGGTGTGTTTAGTCCATTTCGTTGAGCAAGGTGTAAGTCTTGACTATTACATATTTGGCTTATGGAAAGGTATGTGTGCTAATTTCTATCTCTGGTTTTATGCAGCACCCCACCTCACCTTTCCCCATAAGCAAGCATAAGTTGGTGTTCTAAATTTGAGACCCTGTTCTGTTTTGTAATTCAGTTCATGTGTAGCCAAGTTTACATTCCGTGTATTAGTGATATCTTATGATGTTTCATTTTCTGTGTGACTTATTTCACTTAGAATCATCGTACCTGGATCCACTCAATATGCCGCGACGGGCCTGATGACATAGATTTCATTGGTGAGTGATATTCCATTGTACGTGCGTACCACAACTTCTTTAACCATTTTTCACATTCTGGGATATTTAACTTGTACCGTAGACGACGTTCTTGTAAACAGAGCTGTCCCAAACTTTGGGGTGGCTGTGTGTTTTTGATTTTAATTTCCCTAAGCTATAGGACCATAAGTGGAAGTGACATAGGCTCCGTTGCTTTGTTTCCTACGTGTTTCAGGAAACCCCATACACTTCTCCAGAGTGGCTGTTTGCAATTTACATCCCCCCCATCAGCATAACAAGTCTCTCTGTTCTCCATGACCTGTCCTGCCTTTCTGAATTTTACACTTTTTCAGATGCCCCTTTTGACCGGGGGGCAGTGAGACTTCATTGTAGTGCAGATTTCATTTACCTGCTTGCTTGCTTGGCCAAAAATGGCGTATGCGTTTTTTCCTGAATATATTCAGGAAAAAACGCATACGCACTTTTTGGCCAGTGCATCATTGTCGACATTCTCGCTCTATTCCTATGCTTTAAGTGCAATTCCAGTCTACCCCCTGAAATCGTTTTCCTGAAATTCTGCCCCGCTTTCAAGTCCTATTCGAAGACTTACTTCAATACATTTTTGGACGATAGCTGTCATTCATAACTCTGCAGGTTTGTGAATTACAGTGCCCCTGAGCTCGTTTCCTCAACTCGCTTTCTTGTGAGCTGGCCGCAAAACCGCAGGATTGCTGCAGGCCCTAATCTGTTTCCGTCAGGGCACACTGAGCCTTTCGTGAATTCCTCTTCCTGGTGGGAAATGAGCGTTCCATTTGCCCGTGCAGACACCTACAGCTAGTCTCTCATTGTTTCTCCCTATTCCTGTTAATCTTGCGTAGAAATTGCAAACTGTGCCAAACAGGAGGTTAAAGGCACTGACTCTCCAAGTGGGGAGAATGTTAGTAAAGTGTCTGGAATGGTGAACCCGAGTACCAGGGTTCGAAAACTGAGATATATTTGAAAACGTTTCCCAATCACACGGTGGACAATACTCTGGGTTTCCCATGCATGTCTTAGCTGAAGGAAGAATCCCTTAAACCTGGAGAGCTGGGAACCATGGAATGGGTACCATGCAGTATGACTACAAAGGGTCTGCGTTTGCTCACCGAACCTCACAAGTGCTATCAGCCCGAAGTGTCCAGCCGTATATCTCACCCAGCTCTGGGTGTAGATGTGGTAAATCCAGGTTGCATCACAAGCCCTGAATGAATTATTTAAGAATTGCTCTCTATTTCACTGTCAATGTGTTTTGGTTTTGAAATTTATTTTGATAATGGGATTTATCGGATTTTCACTGCTGCGTTTAGGCTGCTGTACACACGCTTGATTTCCTTATGGAGACATATAAATCCATGGGTTTTAAGATTCTTACTTGTCAGGTATATTCCCAGGCTTTGAGTCCGTTTCGTTGAGCAAGGAGTAGGGCTTGTCTATTTTATATTTGGCTTATGGAACGGTATCTGTGCTAATTTCAATCTCTGGTTTTATGCAGCACCCCAACTCACCTTTCCCCATAAGCAAGCATAAGTTGGTTTTCTAAATTTGAGACCCTGTTCTGTTTTGTAATTCAGTTCATGGGTAGCCAAGTTTACATTCCGTGTATTAGTCATATCTTATGATGTTTCTTTTTCTGTGTGACTTATTTCTCGTAGAATCATCATACCTGAATCCACTCATTATGCCGCTACGGGCCTGATGAAGTAGATTTCATTGCTGAGTGATATTCCATTGTACGTGCGTACCACAACTTCTTTATCCATTTTTTGCTTTCTGGGATATTTTACTTGTACCGTAGACGAGGTTCTTGTAAACAGAGCCGTCCCAAACTCTGGGGTGGCTGTGTGTTTTTGATTTTAATTTCCCTAAGCTATAGGACCATAAGTGGAAGTGACATAGGCTGTGTTGCTTTGTTTCCCACGTGTTTCTTGAAACACCATACACTTCTCCAGAGTGGTTGTTGGCAATTTACATACCGCCCATCAGCATGACAAGGCTCCCTGTTCTCCATGACCTGTCCTGCCTTTCTGGATTTTACACTTTTTTCAGATGGCCCTTTTGACCGGGGGGGCAGTGAGACTTCATTGTAGTGCAGATTTCCTTTACAGGCTTGCTTGGTTGGCCAAAAAGGGCGTATGCGTTTTTTCCTGAATATATTCAGGAAAAAACGCATACGCCCTTTTTGGCCAAGTGCATCGTTGTCGACATTCTGCCTCTTTTCCTATGCTTTTAGTACAATTCCTGTCTACCCCCTGAAATCGTTTTCCTGAAATTCTGCCCCGCATTCAAGTCCTCTTCGAAGACTTACTTCAATACATTTTTGGACGATAGCTGTCATTCATAACTCTGCAGGTTTGTGAATTACAGTGCCCCTGAGCTCATGTCTTCAACTCGTTTTCTTGTGAGCTGGCCGCAAAACCGCAGGATTGCTTCAGGCCGTAATCTCTTTCCGGCAGGGCTTGCTGAGCCTTTGTTTAATTCCTCTTCCTGGTGGGAAATGAGCGTTCCTTTTGCCCGTGCAGGCACCTACAGCTAGTCTCTCATTGGTTCTCCCTATTCCTGTACATCTTGCGCAGAAATTGCAAACTGTGCCAAACAGGAGGTTAATGGCACTGACTCTCCAAGTGGGGAGAGTGTTAGTAAAGCGTCTGAAATGGTGAACCCGAGTACCAGGGGACGAAAACTGAGATGCATTTGAAAACGTTTCCCGGTCACACAGTGCACTGTACTGTGGGTTTCCCATGCATGTTTTAGCTGAAGGAAGAATCCCTTAAACCTGGAGAGTTGGGACCCATGGAATGGTTACCATGCAGTATGATTTCAAAGGGTCTGCGTTTGCTCACCGAACCTCACCAATGCTATCAGCCCGAAGTGTCCAGCCTTATGTCTCACCCAGCTCTGGGTGTAGATGTGGGAAATCCAGGTTGCATCACAAGCCCTGAATGAATTATTTAAGAATTGCTCTCTATTTCACTGTCATTGTGTTTTGTTTTTGAAATTTATTTTGATAATGGGATTTATCGGATTTTCACTGCTGCATTTAGGCCGTTGTACACACGCTTGATTTCCTTATGGAGACATATAAATCCATGGGTTTTAAGATTCTTACTTGTCAGGTATCTTGCAAGGCGTTGAATATGGGGTGTTGAGTCCATTTCGTTGAGCAAGGAGTAGGTCTTGTCTATTATATATTTGGCTTATGGAACGGTATCTGTGCTAATTTCAATCTCTGGTTTTATGCAGCACCCCAACTCACCTTTCCCCATTAGCAAGCATAAGTTGGTTTTCTAAATTTGAGACCCTGTTCTGTTTTGTAATTCAGTTTATGTGTAGCCAAGTTTACATTCCGTGTATTACTTATATATTATGATGTTTCTTTTTCTGGGTGACGTATTTCTCGTAGAATCATCGTACCTGAATCCACTCATTATGCCGCTATGGGCCTGAAGACGTAGATTTCTTTGCTGAGTGATATTCCATTGTACGTGCGTACCAGAACTTCTTTATCCATTTTTTCCTTTCTTGGATATTTAACTTGTACCGTAGACAAGGTTCTTGTAAACAGAGCCATCCCAAACTTTGGGGTGGCTGTGTGTTTGTGATTTTAATTACGCTAAGCTATAGGACCATATTGGAAGTGACATAGGCTGTGTTGCTTTGTTTCCTACGTGTTTCAGGATACACCATACATTTCTCCAGAGTGGCTGTTGGCAATTTACATCCCGCCCATCAGCATAACAAGGCTCCCTGTTCTCCAAGACCTGTCCTGCCTTTCTGGATTTTACACTTTTTTCAGATGGCCCTTTTGACCGGGGGGCAGTGAGACTTCATTGTAGTGCAGATTTCCTTTACACGCTTGCTTGGTTGGCCAAAAAGTGCGTATGCGTTTTTTCCTGAATATATTCAGGAAAAAACGCATACGCCCTTTTTGGCCAAGTGCATCATTGTCGACATTCTGCCTCTAATCTTATTCTTTAAGTGCAATTCCATTCTACCCCCTGAAATCGTTTTCCTGAAATTCTGCCCCGATTTCAAGTCCTCTTCGAAGACTTACTTCAAAACATTTTTGGACGATAGCTGTCATTCATTACTCTGCAGGTTTGTGAATTACAGTGCCCCTGAGCTCCTTTCTTCAACTCGCTTTCTTGTGAGCTGGCCACAAACCCGAAGGATTGCTTCAGGCCCTAATATAGTTCTGGCATGGCATGCTGAGCCTTTGGTTAATTCCTCTTCCTTGTGGGAAATGAGCGTTAAATTTGCATGTGCAGACACCTTCACATGAGTCGTCATGGTGCCCCTTTGCCCCGCTTATCTCTATGGAGGTTGGAGTTGGAGGGCCTCCTCCCTCAAGATCAGTGTGCCCACGGAGCCAACCCTGCAACTTCAGGGCATGGTTGGGGGTTAGGATCACCACGAGGGTTCCTTTTCCCTTAGGAGGGAGGTGGCCTTTTGGGCTGCTGATTTCCAGGTTATCAGATACTGCCAGTATCTTGGCCAGATGTGGCGGTGGGCCAAGCCCCTTGGTGACCGTAGTTTATCCTACCTGGATCGCATTCTTGCATTGTTCCATTTCAAGTGGTCCCAGGTTTTGCACTAATACTCCAGTGGCGATTCACCGTTCACCAGGAATGTAAAGGTCAAAGGGTTTAGCTAAATTAGGGAGTTCCAGGGCAAGGGTCTGAATTGACTGCTCTTTCCATTCTTGAAAGGCCACTTCTGCATTCTATTCAAAAGGATCATCACCTTTTCCTTTCAGTGTTTCATATAGAGGCCGAGCTAGTAGACTGTAGTTAGGGATCCAGAAGCAGCAAACCCTGGCCTCCCCAGGAACCCCTAAGCTGTCTTCTAGTTTTAGAAATGGGTAAGGCTGTAAATTGTTTCTTCCCTTTCCTGGGATGGGCTTCTCCGACCTTCTGTGAGAATGAAGCCCAGGCAGGTCACCGTAGTCTGTGATATTTGAGCTTTTTCTTGGACAACTTGTATCCTTTATTGGCTTGGTAGTTCAGAGGTCTCCTTAGTAGGGCTGGCGATCAGAATGTCGTCTGCATATTGAAGGAGTGTTTCCTTTTCCAGAGGTAGAACTTTTAGGTCTTTAGCTGAGCTTTCCCCAAAGATGGTGTGGGAATTCTTGAACCCTTGGGGCAACACGGCCCGGAAGTATTGTTTTAGTTGTATGTTGAGTCCTGCCACTCACAAGCCAAAATTTCTTGTGACTCTGGGACTAATAGAATACAAAAGAAGGCATCATTGAAGACTAATACAGAATACCATGTCCTGGTGGTTGGTAGAATGACCAGCAGGGTGTAGGATTTAGGAACTACTGGAGGTATATCCTCGGTGGCTTCACTGACTGTCCTGACATCCTTTACCAGGACTCCAGCAGCCCATGGGGCTCTCGAGGTCAGGCCAATCCCAGGATATGGAGCTCACCTGGGCAGGTACCCCACCCCAGCCCACGGGGCTCTCGTGGTCAGGCCCCTCCCAGGATACAGAGCTACCCTTGCAGGTACCATGGCAGGGCTGGGAACACAGGAACCGTGCATATCGCCCTCATTGCAGAGCACTCCCAGCTCACCTGTCACTCAGATCTGACACAGAGCACCTCAGAGCAGGACTTGAACTAACAAACAGCAGCTCCGACAGGTCTGTGACCCTGGGCATCACTCTGTGTGGCCTCCCTCCACCTGGTCTTCCAGAGACTTCCACTGTACCCGGGGCACCAGGCCTCTGTCTCCACCCACCAGCCACCCCTCCTCTCCCTGACTCCTGGGTTCCTCTCATTAGGAGAGGGTTTTCTTGAAGTTGTCTCCCACTCATGGGCCAGATAATATAATTAGAAAACAAGCCAGAGCTGCAGCCCCTTGTCTATCCTGACTCTCAGGAGCCCACACCTGTTCCTTGGACCTGGCCGATTCAGCAAGTTCCAGTTTCTGCAACTGTGAGCCCCTGAGGGGTGATTATTGGCTGGCCTGGGAAGCCTGACCGTGCCGGCCAGCCCTCCCCAGGTGTGCCTGGGTTCAGATCAATATAAACACCGCTCCAGGCAGCAAGAGCCCCTGCAGCTGTGCCTGACGCCATTTTCTCTGCCCTGTCAGCAGTCTTGGGGCTGGACTGGTGGGAGGGAGTGAGAGGCCACGGCTTTGTGGGTGGCCCAGTGTGAGTGGGGCTCTGCTGGACTTTCTGCAGCAGTTGCCAAGATGCCACCTGCTAAAGAAGAGGATGTGTCACCCATACCTGCCGCTGGAATTTCTCCCTGGGCAGAGGTGAGTGAGGAAGAAAGCAGTGGGGGCCGGGACAGCAGGGGTATCTCAGGCAGGGAAATGGAAAGCTTCCAGAAGAGCACCCAGGACCAGGACCATCCTGGCTGGCCTGCAGGCACCAAGTCGGCTGGCATGCTGTCGCTCATGTGGCTCCATGGCCCTTCCTCTAGGCTTTCAAGTCCTTGTACATATTCAGGTGTTTTACCTGGGAAGGGTGGGAACATTTCAGCAGCAGCTGGCCTGGGGCTCAGCCCACGTTTACTCACAGATGCCTCGGCACGGTCCCCCAGCTTTGCAATGAGGACGCTTGTTGCGTGGGGCCTGCTGGCTGAATGGGAGATGATTCCCCACCACCGACCAACTTCAGAATTGTTTACAACTGGAGCAAGTGCCCTGATACGGTTTTCCTCTGTGTAGCTGGTGGGTTCTGTTTTTTTTTCTTTTTTGGTTCAAGGTAGATTTTATTCCTCTTTTTTGTATTTACAGATATAAGCATGGAAATAATTTATTCATATAAATACATGTATGTGAAGGGAAGAATATTTTTTCTGTTTTACTTTTTGTAATTTGAATTTTATTTTATTTTTTTATACAGCAGGTTCTTTTTGGTTATCTATTTTATACATATAAATGTATACATGCCAATCCCAATCTCTCAACTCCTCCCACCACCCCCCCCAACAGCTTTCCCCCCTTGGTGTCCATACGTTTGTTGTCTACATCTGTTGCTCTATTTCTGCCTTGCAAAACGGTTCATCTGTACAATTTGTCTAGGTTCCACATATAGCCATTAATAGACAAGATTTCTTTTTCTCTTTCTGACTTACTTCACTCTGTATGACAGTCTCTAGATCCATCAACGTCTCTACAAATGACCCAATTTCATTCCTTTTTATGGCTTAGTAATATTCCATTTTATATATGTACCACGTCTTTATGCATTCGTCTGTCTGTGGGCATTTAGGTTGCTTCCATTACCTGGATATTGTAAATAGTGATGCAATGAACATTGCGGTGAATGTCTCTTTTTGATTTATGGTTTTGTCTGGGTATATGCCCAGTAGTGGGACTGCTGTATCATATGGTAATTCTATTCTTAGTTTTATAAGAAACTCCATAACTTTCTCCACAGTGACTGTATCAATTTCATTCCCAACAATAGCGGAAGAGGGTTCCTTATCTCCACACCCTTTCCAGCATTTGTTGTTTGTAGATTTTCTGATGATGCCCATTCTAACAGGTGTGAGGTGATACACCATGGATGAGTCTATTTCGTTGAGCAAAGAGTAGGTCTTGTCTATTACATATTTGGCTTATGGAATGGTATGTGTGCTAATTTCAATCTCTGGTTTTATACAGCACCGCAACTCAACTTTCCCCTTAAGCAAGCATAAGTTTTTATCTAAATGTGAGACTCTGTTCGGTTTTGGAATTCAGTTTATGTGTAGCCAAGTTTACACTCTCTCTATTAGTGATATCTTATGATAATTACCTTTCTCTGTGTGACATATTTCTCTTAGAATCATCATACTTAAATCCACTCAATTTGCTGCTACAGGCCTGATGACATTGATTTCATTGCTGAGTGATATTCCATTGTACGTAAGTAGCACAACTCCTTTATCCATATTTTTCTTTCTGGGATATTTAATTTGTACTGGACTCAAGGTTCTTGTAAACACAGCAGCCCTAAATTTGGTGTTGGCTGTGTCTTGTTGATTTTAATTTTCCTAAGCTATAGGGCCAAAAGTGGAAGTGCCCTAGGGTCTGTAGCTTTGTTTTTCAGATGTTTCAGGATACACCATAAACATCTCCAGAGTGTCTGTTGGCAATTTACATCCCGCCCATCAGCATAACAAGGCTCCCTGTTCTCCATGGCCTGTCCTGTGTTTCTGGTTTTTACACATTTTTCAGATGGCCCTTTTGACGAATGGGAAATGAGACTTCATTGTAGTGCGGATTTCCATTGCTCGAGTGCTTGGTTGGCCAAAAAGGGCATATGTGTTTTTTCCTGAATATATTCAGGAAAAAATGTTTACGCACTTTTGTCCAAGTGCATCACTGTCAAAGATCTGCCGCTTTTCACATGCTTTAAACGCAATTCCAATCTACCTCCTGAAATATGATTCCTGCAATTCTGCCTCGTTTTGAAGTCCTCTTTGCAGACTTACTTCAGTATATTTTTGCCAATAGCTGTCATTTATAACTCTGCAGGTTTGTGAATTACAGTGCCTGTGATTTCCTTTCTTAACTCGTTTCCTTGAAAGCTGGCCACAGAACCGCAGGTTTGCTTTAGGCCATAATCAGGGTCTGGCACGGCACTCTGAGCCTTTGGTTAATTCCTCTTCCTGGTGGGAAATTAGAGTTAAATGTGCCCCTCCGGACACCTGCCTCACTCCCAGCCCCTTGGTGATGTGTGTCCTGTGGTTTGAGGCCACATGTGCTGGGTTCCTCACCTTTGGCTGATGTGGCCCCACTGGTGTGAGGACACTCCTGCCTGGTTCCCATCCCCTTGGTGATGTGGGCCATCCGGTGAGAGTCTGATCCTGGTTGGGTTCCTCACACTTCTGTGAGGTGGGCCCTCTTCTCTGACGTCACTCCTGCCTGGCTGGCACACCCCGCCTTGGCGAAGTCGGCCCTCTGGTGGGATTTGGTGCCTGCTGGGGGTCTCCTGCCCTCGGTAATGAGGGCCCTCTGGCGTCAGGCCCTAATTCCTGGGCTCCCAATATTTTCTGATATGCGCCCTGTGGTTCGAGTACACTCGTGCCAGGTTCCCAACCCCATGGGAATGTGGGCCTTCTGCTCTGAGGTCCCAACCGTGGGTTGCTCAGTTTCATGATGAGGGCCCTCTGCTGTGAGTTCTCTCCGGCCTGGATCCCATAGCCTCGCTGCTCCTGGCCACCTGCTGGGAGGTTCCAACTGCGGGATTCCTCACCTTTTTTCTTCTATGGACCCTCTGTTTTGAGACTCCTCCTGCCTGCCTCACTCCCAGTCCCTTGGTGATGTGTGTCCTCTGGTGTGAGGCCACGTGTGCTGGGTCCCTCGCCTTTGGATGATGTGGCCACACTGGTGTGAGGACACTCCTGCCTGCTTCCTATCCCCTTGATGATGTGGGCCCTCTGGTGAGAGTCTGATCCTGGCTGGGTTCCTCACCCTTCTGTGAGGTGGGCCCTCTGCTGTGAGGTCACTCCTGCCTGGCTGGCACACCCCACCTGGGCAACATCGGCCCTCTTGTGGCACTTGGAGCCTGCTGGGAGCCTCCTCCCCTCGGTGATGGGGGCCCTCTAGCGTCAGGCCCTAACTGCTGGGTACCCACATTTTCTGATACGTGCTAAGTGGTGCGAGGACACTCCTGCGAGGTTCCCATCCCCATGGGCATGTGGGCCTTCTGCTCTAAGGTCCCAACACCTGTGTTGTTCACCGTTTCATGATGTTGTCTCTCTGGTGTTAGTTCACTCAGGCCTAGATCCCATAGACTCTGTGCTCTGAGCCGACTGCTGGGAGGTTCCTACTGCTGGATTCCTTACCTTTTTTATTCTTTGGGTCCTGTGTTTTTATGCTCCTACTTCCTGACTCACTCCCAGCCCCTTTGTGATGTAGGTCCTCTGGTTTAAGGCCACATGTACCGGTTTCCTCACCTTTATTGATGTGGCCCCACTGGTGTGAGGACACTCCTGCCTGGTTCCCATCCCCTTGGTGATTGGGGCCCTCTTGTGAGAGTCTGATCCTGTCTGGATTCCTCACACTTCTGGGAGGTGGGCCCTCTGCTGTGAGGTCACTCCTGCCTGGCTGGCACACGTCACGTTGGCGATGTGGGCCCTCAGTTGGGAGTTGGTGCCTGCTGGGAGTCTCCTCCCCTCGGTAATGAGGGCCCTCTGGCGTCAGGCCCTAACTCATGGGCTCCCAAAATTTTCTGATGTGCGCCCTGTCGTGTGAGTACACTCCAGCCAGGGTCCCTTCCCTAGGGGATGTGGGCTTTCTGCTCTGTGGTCCCAACGGCTGGGTTGCTCACAGTGTCAGAATGTGGGCCCTCTGTTTTGAGTTCAGTCAGGCCTGGATCCCATAGCCTCGCTGCTCCTGGCCGCCTGCTGGGAGGTTCCAACTGCGGGATTCCTCACCTTTTTTACGCAATGGGCCCTCTGTTTTGAGGCTCCTCCTGCCTGCCTCACTCCCAGCCCCTTGGTGATGTGTGTCCTGTAGTTTGAGGCCACGTGTGCTGGGTCCGTCACATTTCGGTGATGTGGCCCCACTGGTGTGAGGACACTCCTGCCTGGTTTCCATTCCCTTGGTGATGTGGGCCCTCTGGTGAGAGTCTGATCCTCTTTGGGTTCCTCACACTTTTGTGTGGTTGGCCCTCTGCTCTGAGGTCACTCCTGCCTGGCTGGCACACCCCGCATTGGCGACGTCGGCCCTCTGGTAGAAGTTGGAGCTTGCTGGGAGCCTCCTCTCCTCAGTGATGAGGGCCCTCTGGCGTCCGGCCCTAACTGCTGGGCTCCCCACATTTTCTGTTGTGTGCCCACTGGTGCGATGACACTCCTGCTTGGTTCCCTTCCCCATGGGGATGTGGGCCTTGTGCTCTGAGGTCACAACGGCTGGGTTGCTTACAGTATCACGATGAGGGCCCTCTGTTGTGAGTTCATCACTGCCTGGATCCCATAGCCTCGGTGCTCTGGGCCGCCTGCTGGGATGTTCCAACTGCTGGATTCCTCACCTTTTTATACAATGGGCCATGTGTTTTGAGGTTAATCCTGCCTGCCTCGCTCTGAGACCCATGGTGATGTGGGTCTTCTGGTTTGAGGCCACATGTGCTGGGTACCTCAACTTTCGATGATGTGGCCCCACGGGTGTGAGGACACTCGTGCCTGATTCCCAGCCCCTTGCTTATGTGGGCACTCTGGTGAGAGTCTGATCATGACTGGGTTCCTTACCCTTCTGTGAGGTGGGCGCTCTGATGTGAGGTCACTCCTGCCTGGATGGCTCACGTCGCCTTGGCGACGTAGGCCCTCTGTTGGCCACTGAAGCATGCTGGGAGCCTCCTACCCTCTTTAATGAGGGCCCTGGAAGAAACGCATATGCCCTTTTTGACCAAGTGCATCATTGTCGAAGTTCTGCCTCTTCTCCTATACTTTCAGAGGACTTCCCATCTACCTCCTGAAATCGTATTCCTGGAATTCTGCCCCGCGTTCAAGTCCTCTTTGCAGCCTTACTTCAATATATTTTTGGACGATAGCTGTCATTTATAACTCTGCAGGTTTGTGAATTACAGTGCCCCTGAGCTCCATTCTTCAACTCGCTTTCTTGTGAGCTGGCCGCAAAACCGCAGGATTGCTTCAGGCCCTAATCTGGTTCCGGCACGGCATGTTGAGCCTTTGGCTAATTCCTCTTCCTGATGGGAAATGAGCATTAAATTTGCTCGTGCAGACACCTACAGCTAATCTCTCATTGGTTCTCCCTATTCCTGTTCATCTTGCTCAGAAATTCCAAACTGTGCCAAACAGGAGGTTAAAGGCACTGACTCTCCAATTGGGGAAAGAGTTAGTAAAGCGTCTGGAATGGTAAAACCGAGTATGAGGGGAAGAAAACTGAGATGCATTTAAAAAGGTTTCCCGGTCACACGGTGGACCATATTCTGGGTTTCCCATGCGTGTTTTACCTGAAGGAAGAATCCCTTAAACCTGGAGAGGTGGGACCCATGCAATGGGTACCATGCAGTATGACTTCAAATGGCCTGCATTTTCTCACCGAACCTCACCAATGCTATCAGCCCAAAGTGTCGAACCTTATGTCTCACTCAGCTCTAGGTGTAGATGTGGTAAATCCAGGTTGCATCACAAGCCCTGAATGAATTATTTAAGAATTGCTCTCTATTTCACTGTCATTGTGTTTGTTTTTGTAGTTTATTTTGATAATGGGATTTATCGGATTTTCTCTGCTGCCTTCATGCAGCTGTACACACACTTGATTCTCTTACGGAGACATATAAATCCATGGATTTGAAGATTCTTACTAGTCATGTGTAATCCTAGGAGTTGAATATGGTGTGTTTAGTCCATTTCGTTGAGCAAGGTGTAAGTCTTGACTATTACATATTTGGCTTATGGAAAGGTATGTGTGCTAATTTCTATCTCTGGTTTTATGCAGCACCCCACCTCACCTTTCCCCATAAGCAAGCATAAGTTGGTGTTCTAAATTTGAGACCCTGTTCTGTTTTGTAATTCAGTTCATGTGTAGCCAAGTTTACATTCCGTGTATTAGTGATATCTTATGATGTTTCATTTTCTGTGTGACTTATTTCACTTAGAATCATCGTACCTGGATCCACTCAATATGCCGCGACGGGCCTGATGACATAGATTTCATTGGTGAGTGATATTCCATTGTACGTGCGTACCACAACTTCTTTAACCATTTTTCACATTCTGGGATATTTAACTTGTACCGTAGACGACGTTCTTGTAAACAGAGCTGTCCCAAACTTTGGGGTGGCTGTGTGTTTTTGATTTTAATTTCCCTAAGCTATAGGACCATAAGTGGAAGTGACATAGGCTCCGTTGCTTTGTTTCCTACGTGTTTCAGGAAACCCCATACACTTCTCCAGAGTGGCTGTTTGCAATTTACATCCCCCCCATCAGCATAACAAGTCTCCCTGTTCTCCATGACCTGTCCTGCCTTTCTGAATTTTACACTTTTTCAGATGCCCCTTTTGACCGGGGGGCAGTGAGACTTCATTGTAGTGCAGATTTCATTTACCTGCTTGCTTGCTTGGCCAAAAATGGCGTATGCGTTTTTTCCTGAATATATTCAGGAAAAAACGCATACGCACTTTTTGGCCAGTGCATCATTGTCGACATTCTCCCTCTATTCCTATGCTTTAAGTGCAATTCCAGTCTACCCCCTGAAATCGTTTTCCTGAAATTCTGCCCCGCTTTCAAGTCCTATTCGAAGACTTACTTCAATACATTTTTGGACGATAGCTGTCATTCATAACTCTGCAGGTTTGTGAATTACAGTGCCCCTGAGCTCGTTTCCTCAACTCGCTTTCTTGTGAGCTGGCCGCAAAACCGCAGGATTGCTGCAGGCCCTAATCTGTTTCCGTCAGGGCACACTGAGCCTTTCGTGAATTCCTCTTCCTGGTGGGAAATGAGCGTTCCATTTGCCCGTGCAGACACCTACAGCTAGTCTCTCATTGTTTCTCCCTATTCCTGTTAATCTTGCGTAGAAATTGCAAACTGTGCCAAACAGGAGGTTAAAGGCACTGACTCTCCAAGTGGGGAGAATGTTAGTAAAGTGTCTGGAATGGTGAACCCGAGTACCAGGGTTCGAAAACTGAGATATATTTGAAAACGTTTCCCAATCACACGGTGGACAATACTCTGGGTTTCCCATGCATGTCTTAGCTGAAGGAAGAATCCCTTAAACCTGGAGAGCTGGGAACCATGGAATGGGTACCATGCAGTATGACTACAAAGGGTCTGCGTTTGCTCACCGAACCTCACAAGTGCTATCAGCCCGAAGTGTCCAGCCGTATATCTCACCCAGCTCTGGGTGTAGATGTGGTAAATCCAGGTTGCATCACAAGCCCTGAATGAATTATTTAAGAATTGCTCTCTATTTCACTGTCAATGTGTTTTGGTTTTGAAATTTATTTTGATAATGGGATTTATCGGATTTTCACTGCTGCGTTTAGGCTGCTGTACACACGCTTGATTTCCTTATGGAGACATATAAATCCATGGGTTTTAAGATTCTTACTTGTCAGGTATATTCCCAGGCTTTGAGTCCGTTTCGTTGAGCAAGGAGTAGGGCTTGTCTATTATATATTTGGCTTATGGAACGGTATCTGTGCTAATTTCAATCTCTGGTTTTATGCAGCACCCCAACTCACCTTTCCCCATAAGCAAGCATAAGTTGGTTTTCTAAATTTGAGACCCTGTTCTGTTTTGTAATTCAGTTCATGGGTAGCCAAGTTTACATTCCGTGTATTAGTCATATCTTATGATGTTTCTTTTTCTGTGTGACTTATTTCTCGTAGAATCATCATACCTGAATCCACTCATTATGCCGCTACGGGCCTGATGAAGTAGATTTCATTGCTGAGTGATATTCCATTGTACGTGCGTACCACAACTTCTTTATCCATTTTTTGCTTTCTGGGATATTTTACTTGTACCGTAGACGAGGTTCTTGTAAACAGAGCCGTCCCAAACTCTGGGGTGGCTGTGTGTTTTTGATTTTAATTTCCCTAAGCTATAGGACCATAAGTGGAAGTGACATAGGCTGTGTTGCTTTGTTTCCCACGTGTTTCTTGAAACACCATACACTTCTCCAGAGTGGTTGTTGGCAATTTACATCCCGCCCATCAGCATGACAAGGCTCCCTGTTCTCCATGACCTGTCCTGCCTTTCTGGATTTTACACTTTTTTCAGATGGCCCTTTTGACCGGGGGGGCAGTGAGACTTCATTGTAGTGCAGATTTCCTTTACAGGCTTGCTTGGTTGGCCAAAAAGGGCGTATGCGTTTTTTCCTGAATATATTCAGGAAAAAACGCATACGCCCTTTTTGGCCAAGTGCATCGTTGTCGACATTCTGCCTCTTTTCCTATGCTTTTAGTACAATTCCAGTCTACCCCCTGAAATCGTTTTCCTGAAATTCTGCCCCGCATTCAAGTCCTCTTCGAAGACTTACTTCAATACATTTTTGGACGATAGCTGTCATTCATAACTCTGCAGGTTTGTGAATTACAGTGCCCCTGAGCTCATGTCTTCAACTCGTTTTCTTGTGAGCTGGCCGCAAAACCGCAGGATTGCTTCAGGCCGTAATCTCTTTCCGGCAGGGCTTGCTGAGCCTTTGTTTAATTCCTCTTCCTGGTCGGAAATGAGCGTTCCTTTTGCCCGTGCAGGCACCTACAGCTAGTCTCTCATTGGTTCTCCCTATTCCTGTACATCTTGCGCAGAAATTGCAAACTGTGCCAAACAGGAGGTTAATGGCACTGACTCTCCAAGTGGGGAGAGTGTTAGTAAAGCGTCTGAAATGGTGAACCCGAGTACCAGGGGACGAAAACTGAGATGCATTTGAAAACGTTTCCCGGTCACACAGTGCACTGTACTGTGGGTTTCCCATGCATGTTTTAGCTGAAGGAAGAATCCCTTAAACCTGGAGAGTTGGGACCCATGGAATGGTTACCATGCAGTATGATTTCAAAGGGTCTGCGTTTGCTCACCGAACCTCACCAATGCTATCACCCCGAAGTGTCCAGCCTTATGTCTCACCCAGCTCTGGGTGTAGATGTGGTAAATCCAGGTTGCATCACAAGCCCTGAATGAATTATTTAAGAATTGCTCTCTATTTCACTGTCATTGTGTTTTGTTTTTGAAATTTATTTTGATAATGGGATTTATCGGATTTTCACTGCTGCATTTAGGCCGTTGTACACACGCTTGATTTCCTTATGGAGACATATAAATCCATGGGTTTTAAGATTCTTACTTGTCAGGTATCTTGCAAGGCGTTGAATATGGGGTGTTGAGTCCATTTCGTTGAGCAAGGAGTAGGTCTTGTCTATTATATATTTGGCTTATGGAACGGTATCTGTGCTAATTTCAATCTCTGGTTTTATGCAGCACCCCAACTCACCTTTCCCCATTAGCAAGCATAAGTTGGTTTTCTAAATTTGAGACCCTGTTCTGTTTTGTAATTCAGTTTATGTGTAGCCAAGTTTACATTCCGTGTATTACTTATATATTATGATGTTTCTTTTTCTGGGTGACGTATTTCTCGTAGAATCATCGTACCTGAATCCACTCATTATGCCGCTATGGGCCTGAAGACGTAGATTTCTTTGCTGAGTGATATTCCATTGTACGTGCGTACCAGAACTTCTTTATCCATTTTTTCCTTTCTTGGATATTTAACTTGTACCGTAGACAAGGTTCTTGTAAACAGAGCCATCCCAAACTTTGGGGTGGCTGTGTGTTTGTGATTTTAATTACGCTAAGCTATAGGACCATATTGGAAGTGACATAGGCTGTGTTGCTTTGTTTCCTACGTGTTTCAGGATACACCATACATTTCTCCAGAGTGGCTGTTGGCAATTTACATCCCGCCCATCAGCATAACAAGGCTCCCTGTTCTCCAAGACCTGTCCTGCCTTTCTGGATTTTACACTTTTTTCAGATGGCCCTTTTGACCGGGGGGCAGTGAGACTTCATTGTAGTGCAGATTTCCTTTACACGCTTGCTTGGTTGGCCAAAAAGTGCGTATGCGTTTTTTCCTGAATATATTCAGGAAAAAACGCATACGCCCTTTTTGGCCAAGTGCATCATTGTCGACATTCTGCCTCTAATCTTATTCTTTAAGTGCAATTCCATTCTACCCCCTGAAATCGTTTTCCTGAAATTCTGCCCCGATTTCAAGTCCTCTTCGAAGACTTACTTCAAAACATTTTTGGACGATAGCTGTCATTCATTACTCTGCAGGTTTGTGAATTACAGTGCCCCTGAGCTCCTTTCTTCAACTCGCTTTCTTGTGAGCTGGCCACAAACCCGAAGGATTGCTTCAGGCCCTAATATAGTTCTGGCATGGCATGCTGAGCCTTTGGTTAATTCCTCTTCCTTGTGGGAAATGAGCGTTAAATTTGCATGTGCAGACACCTTCACATGAGTCGTCATGGTGCCCCTTTGCCCCGGTTATCTCTATGGAGGTTGGAGTTGGAGGGCCTCCTCCCTCAAGATCAGTGTGCCCACGGAGCCAACCCTGCAACTTCAGGGCATGGTTGGGGGTTAGGATCACCACGAGGGTTCCTTTTCCCTTAGGAGGGAGGTGGCCTTTTGGGCTGCTGATTTCCAGGTTATCAGATACTGCCAGTATCTTGGCCAGATGTGGCGGTGGGCCAAGCCCCTTGGTGACCGTAGTTTATCCTACCTGGATCGCATTCTTGCATTGTTCCATTTCAAGTGGTCCCAGGTTTTGCACTAATACTCCAGTGGCGATTCACCGTTCACCAGGAATGTAAAGGTCAAAGGGTTTAGCTAAATTAGGGAGTTCCAGGGCAAGGGTCTGAATTGACTGCTCTTTCCATTCTTGAAAGGCCACTTCTGCATTCTATTCAAAAGGATCATCACCTTTTCCTTTCAGTGTTTCATATAGAGGCCGAGCTAGTAGACTGTAGTTAGGGATCCAGAAGCAGCAAACCCTGGCCTCCCCAGGAACCCCTAAGCTGTCTTCTAGTTTTAGAAATGGGTAAGGCTGTAAATTGTTTCTTCCCTTTCCTGGGATGGGCTTCTCCGACCTTCTGTGAGAATGAAGCCCAGGCAGGTCACCGTAGTCTGTGATATTTGAGCTTTTTCTTGGACAACTTGTATCCTTTATTGGCTTGGTAGTTCAGAGGTCTCCTTAGTAGGGCTGGCGATCAGAATGTCGTCTGCATATTGAAGGAGTGTTTCCTTTTCCAGAGGTAGAACTTTTAGGTCTTTAGCTGAGCTTTCCCCAAAGATGGTGTGGGAATTCTTGAACCCTTGGGGCAACACGGCCCGGAAGTATTGTTTTAGTTGTATGTTGAGTCCTGCCACTCACAAGCCAAAATTTCTTGTGACTCTGGGACTAATAGAATACAAAAGAAGGCATCATTGAAGACTAATACAGAATACCATGTCCTGGTGGTTGGTAGAATGACCAGCAGGGTGTAGGATTTAGGAACTACTGGAGGTATATCCTCGGTGGCTTCACTGACTGTCCTGACATCCTTTACCAGGACTCCAGCAGCCCATGGGGCTCTCGAGGTCAGGCCAATCCCAGGATATGGAGCTCACCTGGGCAGGTACCCCACCCCAGCCCACGGGGCTCTCGTGGTCAGGCCCCTCCCAGGATACAGAGCTACCCTTGCAGGTACCATGGCAGGGCTGGGAACACAGGAACCGTGCATATCGCCCTCATTGCAGAGCACTCCCAGCTCACCTGTCACTCAGATCTGACACAGAGCACCTCAGAGCAGGACTTGAACTAACAAACAGCAGCTCCGACAGGTCTGTGACCCTGGGCATCACTCTGTGTGGCCTCCCTCCACCTGGTCTTCCAGAGACTTCCACTGTACCCGGGGCACCAGGCCTCTGTCTCCACCCACCAGCCACCCCTCCTCTCCCTGACTCCTGGGTTCCTCTCATTAGGAGAGGGTTTTCTTGAAGTTGTCTCCCACTCATGGGCCAGATAATATAATTAGAAAACAAGCCAGAGCTGCAGCCCCTTGTCTATCCTGACTCTCAGGAGCCCACACCTGTTCCTTGGACCTGGCCGATTCAGCAAGTTCCAGTTTCTGCAACTGTGAGCCCCTGAGGGGTGATTATTGGCTGGCCTGGGAAGCCTGACCGTGCCGGCCAGCCCTCCCCAGGTGTGCCTGGGTTCAGATCAATATAAACACCGCTCCAGGCAGCAAGAGCCCCTGCAGCTGTGCCTGACGCCATTTTCTCTGCCCTGTCAGCAGTCTTGGGGCTGGACTGGTGGGAGGGAGTGAGAGGCCACGGCTTTGTGGGTGGCCCAGTGTGAGTGGGGCTCTGCTGGACTTTCTGCAGCAGTTGCCAAGATGCCACCTGCTAAAGAAGAGGATGTGTCACCCATACCTGCCGCTGGAATTTCTCCCTGGGCAGAGGTGAGTGAGGAAGAAAGCAGTGGGGGCCGGGACAGCAGGGGTATCTCAGGCAGGGAAATGGAAAGCTTCCAGAAGAGCACCCAGGACCAGGACCATCCTGGCTGGCCTGCAGGCACCAAGTCGGCTGGCATGCTGTCGCTCATGTGGCTCCATGGCCCTTCCTCTAGGCTTTCAAGTCCTTGTACATATTCAGGTGTTTTACCTGGGAAGGGTGGGAACATTTCAGCAGCAGCTGGCCTGGGGCTCAGCCCACGTTTACTCACAGATGCCTCGGCACGGTCCCCCAGCTTTGCAATGAGGACGCTTGTTGCGTGGGGCCTGCTGGCTGAATGGGAGATGATTCCCCACCACCGACCAACTTCAGAATTGTTTACAACTGGAGCAAGTGCCCTGATACGGTTTTCCTCTGTGTAGCTGGTGGGTTCTGTTTTTTTTTCTTTTTTGGTTCAAGGTAGATTTTATTCCTCTTTTTTGTATTTACAGATATAAGCATGGAAATAATTTATTCATATAAATACATGTATGTGAAGGGAAGAATATTTTTTCTGTTTTACTTTTTGTAATTTGAATTTTATTTTATTTTTTTATACAGCAGGTTCTTTTTGGTTATCTATTTTATACATATAAATGTATACATGCCAATCCCAATCTCTCAACTCCTCCCACCACCACCCCCCAACAGCTTTCCCCCCTTGGTGTCCATACGTTTGTTGTCTACATCTGTTGCTCTATTTCTGCCTTGCAAAACGGTTCATCTGTACAATTTGTCTAGGTTCCACATATAGCCATTAATAGACAAGATTTCTTTTTCTCTTTCTGACTTACTTCACTCTGTATGACAGTCTCTAGATCCATCAACGTCTCTACAAATGACCCAATTTCATTCCTTTTTATGGCTTAGTAATATTCCATTTTATATATGTACCACGTCTTTATGCATTCGTCTGTCTGTGGGCATTTAGGTTGCTTCCATTACCTGGATATTGTAAATAGTGATGCAATGAACATTGCGGTGAATGTCTCTTTTTGATTTATGGTTTTGTCTGGGTATATGCCCAGTAGTGGGACTGCTGTATCATATGGTAATTCTATTCTTAGTTTTATAAGAAACTCCATAACTTTCTCCACAGTGACTGTATCAATTTCATTCCCAACAATAGCGGAAGAGGGTTCCTTATCTCCACACCCTTTCCAGCATTTGTTGTTTGTAGATTTTCTGATGATGCCCATTCTAACAGGTGTGAGGTGATACACCATGGATGAGTCTATTTCGTTGAGCAAAGAGTAGGTCTTGTCTATTACATATTTGGCTTATGGAATGGTATGTGTGCTAATTTCAATCTCTGGTTTTATACAGCACCGCAACTCAACTTTCCCCTTAAGCAAGCATAAGTTTTTATCTAAATGTGAGACTCTGTTCGGTTTTGGAATTCAGTTTATGTGTAGCCAAGTTTACACTCTCTCTATTAGTGATATCTTATGATAATTACCTTTCTCTGTGTGACATATTTCTCTTAGAATCATCATACTTAAATCCACTCAATTTGCTGCTACAGGCCTGATGACATTGATTTCATTGCTGAGTGATATTCCATTGTACGTAAGTAGCACAACTCCTTTATCCATATTTTTCTTTCTGGGATATTTAATTTGTACTGGACTCAAGGTTCTTGTAAACACAGCAGCCCTAAATTTGGTGTTGGCTGTGTCTTGTTGATTTTAATTTTCCTAAGCTATAGGGCCAAAAGTGGAAGTGCCCTAGGGTCTGTAGCTTTGTTTTTCAGATGTTTCAGGATACACCATAAACATCTCCAGAGTGTCTGTTGGCAATTTACATCCCGCCCATCAGCATAACAAGGCTCCCGGTTCTCCATGGCCTGTCCTGTGTTTCTGGTTTTTACACATTTTTCAGATGGCCCTTTTGACGAATGGGAAATGAGACTTCATTGTAGTGCGGATTTCCATTGCTCGAGTGCTTGGTTGGCCAAAAAGGGCATATGTGTTTTTTCCTGAATATATTCAGGAAAAAATGTTTACGCACTTTTGTCCAAGTGCATCACTGTCAAAGATCTGCCGCTTTTCACATGCTTTAAACGCAATTCCAATCTACCTCCTGAAATATGATTCCTGCAATTCTGCCTCGTTTTGAAGTCCTCTTTGCAGACTTACTTCAGTATATTTTTGCCAATAGCTGTCATTTATAACTCTGCAGGTTTGTGAATTACAGTGCCTGTGATTTCCTTTCTTAACTCGTTTCCTTGAAAGCTGGCCACAGAACCGCAGGTTTGCTTTAGGCCATAATCAGGGTCTGGCACGGCACTCTGAGCCTTTGGTTAATTCCTCTTCCTGGTGGGAAATTAGAGTTAAATGTGCCCCTCCGGACACCTGCCTCACTCCCAGCCCCTTGGTGATGTGTGTCCTGTGGTTTGAGGCCACATGTGCTGGGTTCCTCACCTTTGGCTGATGTGGCCCCACTGGTGTGAGGACACTCCTGCCTGGTTCCCATCCCCTTGGTGATGTGGGCCATCCGGTGAGAGTCTGATCCTGGTTGGGTTCCTCACACTTCTGTGAGGTGGGCCCTCTTCTCTGACGTCACTCCTGCCTGGCTGGCACACCCCGCCTTGGCGAAGTCGGCCCTCTGGTGGGATTTGGTGCCTGCTGGGGGTCTCCTGCCCTCGGTAATGAGGGCCCTCTGGCGTCAGGCCCTAATTCCTGGGCTCCCAATATTTTCTGATATGCGCCCTGTGGTTCGAGTACACTCGTGCCAGGTTCCCAACCCCATGGGAATGTGGGCCTTCTGCTCTGAGGTCCCAACCGTGGGTTGCTCAGTTTCATGATGAGGGCCCTCTGCTGTGAGTTCTCTCCGGCCTGGATCCCATAGCCTCGCTGCTCCTGGCCACCTGCTGGGAGGTTCCAACTGCGGGATTCCTCACCTTTTTTCTTCTATGGACCCTCTGTTTTGAGACTCCTCCTGCCTGCCTCACTCCCAGTCCCTTGGTGATGTGTGTCCTCTGGTGTGAGGCCACGTGTGCTGGGTCCCTCGCCTTTGGATGATGTGGCCACACTGGTGTGAGGACACTCCTGCCTGCTTCCTATCCCCTTGATGATGTGGGCCCTCTGGTGAGAGTCTGATCCTGGCTGGGTTCCTCACCCTTCTGTGAGGTGGGCCCTCTGCTGTGAGGTCACTCCTGCCTGGCTGGCACACCCCACCTGGGCAACATCGGCCCTCTTGTGGCACTTGGAGCCTGCTGGGAGCCTCCTCCCCTCGGTGATGGGGGCCCTCTAGCGTCAGGCCCTAACTGCTGGGTACCCACATTTTCTGATACGTGCTAAGTGGTGCGAGGACACTCCTGCGAGGTTCCCATCCCCATGGGCATGTGGGCCTTCTGCTCTAAGGTCCCAACACCTGTGTTGTTCACCGTTTCATGATGTTGTCTCTCTGGTGTTAGTTCACTCAGGCCTAGATCCCATAGACTCTGTGCTCCGAGCCGACTGCTGGGAGGTTCCTACTGCTGGATTCCTTACCTTTTTTATTCTTTGGGTCCTGTGTTTTTATGCTCCTACTTCCTGACTCACTCCCAGCCCCTTTGTGATGTAGGTCCTCTGGTTGAAGGCCACATGTACCGGTTTCCTCACCTTTATTGATGTGGCCCCACTGGTGTGAGGACACTCCTGCCTGGTTCCCATCCCCTTGGTGATTGGGGCCCTCTTGTGAGAGTCTGATCCTGTCTGGATTCCTCACACTTCTGGGAGGTGGGCCCTCTGCTGTGAGGTCACTCCTGCCTGGCTGGCACACGTCACGTTGGCGATGTGGGCCCTCAGTTGGGAGTTGGTGCCTGCTGGGAGTCTCCTCCCCTCGGTAATGAGGGCCCTCTGGCGTCAGGCCCTAACTCATGGGCTCCCAAAATTTTCTGATGTGCGCCCTGTCGTGTGAGTACACTCCAGCCAGGGTCCCTTCCCTAGGGGATGTGGGCTTTCTGCTCTGTGGTCCCAACGGCTGGGTTGCTCACAGTGTCAGAATGTGGGCCCTCTGTTTTGAGTTCAGTCAGGCCTGGATCCCATAGCCTCGCTGCTCCTGGCCGCCTGCTGGGAGGTTCCAACTGCGGGATTCCTCACCTTTTTTACGCAATGGGCCCTCTGTTTTGAGGCTCCTCCTGCCTGCCTCACTCCCAGCCCCTTGGTGATGTGTGTCCTGTAGTTTGAGGCCACGTGTGCTGGGTCCGTCACATTTCGGTGATGTGGCCCCACTGGTGTGAGGACACTCCTGCCTGGTTTCCATTCCCTTGGTGATGTGGGCCCTCTGGTGAGAGTCTGATCCTCTTTGGGTTCCTCACACTTTTGTGTGGTTGGCCCTCTGCTCTGAGGTCACTCCTGCCTGGCTGGCACACCCCGCATTGGCGACGTCGGCCCTCTGGTAGAAGTTGGAGCTTGCTGGGAGCCTCCTCTCCTCAGTGATGAGGGCCCTCTGGCGTCCGGCCCTAACTGCTGGGCTCCCCACATTTTCTGTTGTGTGCCCACTGGTGCGATGACACTCCTGCTTGGTTCCCTTCCCCATGGGGATGTGGGCCTTGTGCTCTGAGGTCACAACGGCTGGGTTGCTTACAGTATCACGATGAGGGCCCTCTGTTGTGAGTTCATCACTGCCTGGATCCCATAGCCTCGGTGCTCTGGGCCGCCTGCTGGGATGTTCCAACTGCTGGATTCCTCACCTTTTTATACAATGGGCCATGTGTTTTGAGGTTAATCCTGCCTGCCTCGCTCTGAGACCCATGGTGATGTGGGTCTTCTGGTTTGAGGCCACATGTGCTGGGTACCTCAACTTTCGATGATGTGGCCCCACGGGTGTGAGGACACTCGTGCCTGATTCCCAGCCCCTTGCTTATGTGGGCACTCTGGTGAGAGTCTGATCATGACTGGGTTCCTTACCCTTCTGTGAGGTGGGCGCTCTGATGTGAGGTCACTCCTGCCTGGATGGCTCACGTCGCCTTGGCGACGTAGGCCCTCTGTTGGCCACTGAAGCATGCTGGGAGCCTCCTACCCTCTTTAATGAGGGCCCTGGAAGAAACGCATATGCCCTTTTTGACCAAGTGCATCATTGTCGAAGTTCTGCCTCTTCTCCTATACTTTCAGAGGACTTCCCATCTACCTCCTGAAATCGTATTCCTGGAATTCTGCCCCGCGTTCAAGTCCTCTTTGCAGCCTTACTTCAATATATTTTTGGACGATAGCTGTCATTTATAACTCTGCAGGTTTGTGAATTACAGTGCCCCTGAGCTCCATTCTTCAACTCGCTTTCTTGTGAGCTGGCCGCAAAACCGCAGGATTGCTTCAGGCCCTAATCTGGTTCCGGCACGGCATGTTGAGCCTTTGGCTAATTCCTCTTCCTGATGGGAAATGAGCATTAAATTTGCTCGTGCAGACACCTACAGCTAATCTCTCATTGGTTCTCCCTATTCCTGTTCATCTTGCTCAGAAATTCCAAACTGTGCCAAACAGGAGGTTAAAGGCACTGACTCTCCAATTGGGGAAAGAGTTAGTAAAGCGTCTGGAATGGTAAAACCGAGTATGAGGGGAAGAAAACTGAGATGCATTTAAAAAGGTTTCCCGGTCACACGGTGGACCATATTCTGGGTTTCCCATGCGTGTTTTACCTGAAGGAAGAATCCCTTAAACCTGGAGAGGTGGGACCCATGCAATGGGTACCATGCAGTATGACTTCAAATGGCCTGCATTTTCTCACCGAACCTCACCAATGCTATCAGCCCAAAGTGTCGAACCTTATGTCTCACTCAGCTCTAGGTGTAGATGTGGTAAATCCAGGTTGCATCACAAGCCCTGAATGAATTATTTAAGAATTGCTCTCTATTTCACTGTCATTGTGTTTGTTTTTGTAGTTTATTTTGATAATGGGATTTATCGGATTTTCTCTGCTGCCTTCATGCAGCTGTACACACACTTGATTCTCTTACGGAGACATATAAATCCATGGATTTGAAGATTCTTACTAGTCATGTGTAATCCTAGGAGTTGAATATGGTGTGTTTAGTCCATTTCGTTGAGCAAGGTGTAAGTCTTGACTATTACATATTTGGCTTATGGAAAGGTATGTGTGCTAATTTCTATCTCTGGTTTTATGCAGCACCCCACCTCACCTTTCCCCATAAGCAAGCATAAGTTGGTGTTCTAAATTTGAGACCCTGTTCTGTTTTGTAATTCAGTTCATGTGTAGCCAAGTTTACATTCCGTGTATTAGTGATATCTTATGATGTTTCATTTTCTGTGTGACTTATTTCACTTAGAATCATCGTACCTGGATCCACTCAATATGCCGCGACGGGCCTGATGACACAGATTTCATTGGTGAGTGATATTCCATTGTACGTGCGTACCACAACTTCTTTAACCATTTTTCACATTCTGGGATATTTAACTTGTACCGTAGACGACGTTCTTGTAAACAGAGCTGTCCCAAACTTTGGGGTGGCTGTGTGTTTTTGATTTTAATTTCCCTAAGCTATAGGACCATAAGTGGAAGTGACATAGGCTCCGTTGCTTTGTTTCCTACGTGTTTCAGGAAACCCCATACACTTCTCCAGAGTGGCTGTTTGCAATTTACATCCCCCCCATCAGCATAACAAGTCTCCCTGTTCTCCATGACCTGTCCTGCCTTTCTGAATTTTACACTTTTTCAGATGCCCCTTTTGACCGGGGGGCAGTGAGACTTCATTGTAGTGCAGATTTCATTTACCTGCTTGCTTGCTTGGCCAAAAATGGCGTATGCGTTTTTTCCTGAATATATTCAGGAAAAAACGCATACGCACTTTTTGGCCAGTGCATCATTGTCGACATTCTGCCTCTATTCCTATGCTTTAAGTGCAATTCCAGTCTACCCCGTGAAATTGTTTTCCTGAAATTCTGCCCCGCTTTCAAGTCCTATTCGAAGACTTACTTCAATACATTTTTGGACGATAGCTGTCATTCATAACTCTGCAGGTTTGTGAATTACAGTGCCCCTGAGCTCGTTTCCTCAACTCGCTTTCTTGTGAGCTGGCCGCAAAACCGCAGGATTGCTGCAGGCCCTAATCTGTTTCCGTCAGGGCACACTGAGCCTTTGGTGAATTCCTCTTCCTGGTGGGAAATGAGCGTTCCATTTGCCCGTGCAGACACCTACAGCTAGTCTCTCATTGTTTCTCCCTATTCCTGTTAATCTTGCGTAGAAATTGCAAACTGTGCCAAACAGGAGGTTAAAGGCACTGACTCTCCAAGTGGGGAGAATGTTAGTAAAGTGTCTGGAATGGTGAACCCGAGTACCAGGGTTCGAAAACTGAGATATATTTGAAAACGTTTCCCAATCACACGGTGGACAATACTCTGGGTTTCCCATGCATGTCTTAGCTGAAGGAAGAATCCCTTAAACCTGGAGAGCTGGGAACCATGGAATGGGTACCATGCAGTATGACTACAAAGGGTCTGCGTTTGCTCACTGAACCTCACAAATGCTATCAGCCCGAAGTGTCCAGCCGTATATCTCACCCAGCTCTGGGTGTAGATGTGGTAAATCCAGGTTGCATCACAAGCCCTGAATGAATTATTTAAGAATTGCTCTCTATTTCACTGTCAATGTGTTTTGGTTTTGAAATTTATTTTGATAATGGGATTTATCGGATTTTCACTGCTGCGTTTAGGCTGCTGTACACACGCTTGATTTCCTTATGGAGACATATAAATCCATGGGTTTTAAGATTCTTACTTGTCAGGTATATTCCCAGGCTTTGAGTCCGTTTCGTTGGGCAAGGAGTAGGGCTTGTCTATTATATATTTGGCTTATGGAACGGTATCTGTGCTAATTTCAATCTCTGGTTTTATGCAGCACCCCAACTCACCTTTCCCCATAAGCAAGCATAAGTTGGTTTTCTAAATTTGAGACCCTGTTCTGTTTTGTAATTCAGTTCATGGGTAGCCAAGTTTACATTCCGTGTATTAGTCATATCTTATGATGTTTCTTTTTCTGTGTGACTTATTTCTCGTAGAATCATCATACCTGAATCCACTCATTATGCCGCTACGGGCCTGATGAAGTAGATTTCATTGCGGAGTGATATTCCATTGTACGTGCGTACCACAACTTCTTTATCCATTTTTTGCTTTCTGGGATATTTTACTTGTACCGTAGACGAGGTTCTTGTAAACAGAGCCGTCCCAAACTCTGGGGTGGCTGTGTGTTTTTGATTTTAATTTCCCTAAGCTATAGGACCATAAGTGGAAGTGACATAGGCTGTGTTGCTTTGTTTCCTACGTGTTTCTGGAAACACCATACACTTCTCCAGAGTGGTTGTTGGCAATTTACATCCCGCCCATCAGCATGACAAGGCTCCCTGTTCTCCATGACCTGTCCTGCCTTTCTGGATTTAACACTTTTTTCAGATGGCCCTTTTGACTGGGGGGGCAGTGAGACTTCATTGTAGTGCAGATTTCCTTTACAGGCTTGCTTGGTTGGCCAAAAAGGGCGTATGCGTTTTTTCCTGAATATATTCAGGAAAAAACGCATACGCCCTTTTTGGCCAAGTGCATCGTTGTCGACATTCTGCCTCTTTTCCTATGCTTTTAGTACAATTCCAGTCTACCCCCTGAAATCGTTTTCCTGAAATTCTGCCCCGCATTCAAGTCCTCTTCGAAGACTTACTTCAATACATTTTTGGACGATAGCTGTCATTCATAACTCTGCAGGTTTGTGAATTACAGTGCCCCTGAGCTCCTTTCTTCAACTCGTTTTCTTGTGAGCTGTCCGCAAAACCGCAGGATTGCTTCAGGCCGTAATCTCTTTCCGGCAGGGCTTGCTGAGCCTTTGTTTAATTCCTCTTCCTGGTCGGAAATGAGCGTTCCTTTTGCCCGTGCAGGCACCTACAGCTAGTCTCTCATTGGTTCTCCCTATTCCTGTACATCTTGCGCAGAAATTGCAAACTGTGCCAAACAGGAGGTTAATGGCACTGACTCTCCAAGTGGGGAGAGTGTTAGTAAAGCGTCTGGAATGGTGAACCCGAGTACCAGGGGACGAAAACTGAGATGCATTTGAAAACGTTTCCCGGTCACACAGTGCACTGTACTGTGGGTTTCCCATGCATGTTTTAGCTGAAGGAAGAATCCCTTAAACCTGGAGAGTTGGGACCCATGGAATGGGTACCATGCAGTTTGACTTCAAAGGGTCTGCGTTTGCTCACCGAACCTCACCAATGCTATCAGCCCGAAGTGTCCAGCCTTATGTCTCACCCAGCTCTGGGTGTAGATGTGGTAAATCCAGGTTGCATCACAAGCCCTGAATGAATTATTTAAGAATTGCTCTCTATTTCACTGTCATTGTGTTTTGTTTTTGAAATTTATTTTGATAATGGGATTTATCGGATTTTCACTGCTGCATTTAGGCCGTTGTACACACGCTTGATTTCCTTATGGAGACATATAAATCCATGGGTTTTAAGATTCTTACTTGTCAGGTATCTTGAAAGGCGTTGAATATGGGGTGTTGAGTCCATTTCGTTGAGCAAGGAGTAGGTCTTGTCTATTATATATTTGGCTTATGGAACGGTATCTGTGCTAATTTCAATCTCTGGTTTTATGCAGCACCCCAACTCACCTTTCCCCATTAGCAAGCATAAGTTGGTTTTCTAAATTTGAGACCCTGTTCTGTTTTGTAATTCAGTTTATGTGTAGCCAAGTTTACATTCCGTGTATTACTTATATATTATGATGTTTCTTTTTCTGGGTGACGTATTTCTCGTAGAATCATCGTACCTGAATCCACTCATTATGCCGCTATGGGCCTGAAGACGTAGATTTCTTTGCTGAGTGATATTCCATTGTACGTGCGTACCAGAACTTCTTTATCCATTTTTTCCTTTCTTGGATATTTAACTTGTACCGTAGACAAGGTTCTTGTAAACAGAGCCATCCCAAACTTTGGGGTGGCTGTGTGTTTGTGATTTTAATTACGCTAAGCTATAGGACCATATTGGAAGTGACATAGGCTGTGTTGCTTTGTTTCCTACGTGTTTCAGGATACACCATACATTTCTCCAGAGTGGCTGTTGGCAATTTACATCCCGCCCATCAGCATAACAAGGCTCCCTGTTCTCCAAGACCTGTCCTGCCTTTCTGGATTTTACACTATTTTCAGATGGCCCTTTTGACCGGGGGGCAGTGAGACTTCATTGTAGTGCAGATTTCCTTTACACGCTTGCTTGGTTGGCCAAAAAGTGCGTATGCGTTTTTTCCTGAATATATTCAGGAAAAAACGCATACGCCCTTTTTGGCCAAGTGCATCATTGTCGACATTCTGCCTCTAATCTTATTCTTTAAGTGCAATTCCATTCTACCCCCTGAAATCGTTTTCCTGAAATTCTGCCCCGATTTCAAGTCCTCTTCGAAGACTTACTTCAAAACATTTTTGGACGATAGCTGTCATTCATTACTCTGCAGGTTTGTGAATTACAGTGCCCCTGAGCTCCTTTCTTCAACTCGCTTTCTTGTGAGCTGGCCACAAACCCGAAGGATTGCTTCAGGCCCTAATATAGTTCCGGCATGGCATGCTGAGCCTTTGGTTAATTCCTCTTCCTTGTGGGAAATGAGCGTTAAATTTGCATGTGCAGACACCTTCACATGAGTCGTCATGGTGCCCCTTTGCCCCGGTTATCTCTATGGAGGTTGGAGTTGGAGGGCCTCCTCCCTCAAGATCAGTGTGCCCACGGAGCCAACCCTGCAACTTCAGGGCATGGTTGGGGGTTAGGATCACCACGAGGGTTCCTTTTCCCTTAGGAGGGAGGTGGCCTTTTGGGCTGCTGATTTCCAGGTTATCAGATACTGCCAGTATCTTGGCCAGATGTGGCGGTGGGCCAAGCCCCTTGGTGACCGTAGTTTATCCTACCTGGATCGCATTCTTGCATTGTTCCATTTCAAGTGGTCCCAGGTTTTGCACTAATACTCCAGTGGCGATTCACCGTTCACCAGGAATGTAAAGGTCAAAGGGTTTAGCTAAATTAGGGAGTTCCAGGGCAAGGGTCTGAATTGACTGCTCTTTCCATTCTTGAAAGGCCACTTCTGCATTCTATTCAAAAGGATCATCACCTTTTCCTTTCAGTGTTTCATATAGAGGCCGAGCTAGTAGACTGTAGTTAGGGATCCAGAAGCAGCAAACCCTGGCCTCCCCAGGAACCCCTAAGCTGTCTTCTAGTTTTAGAAATGGGTAAGGCTGTAAATTGTTTCTTCCCTTTCCTGGGATGGGCTTCTCCGACCTTCTGTGAGAATGAAGCCCAGGCAGGTCACCGTAGTCTGTGATATTTGAGCTTTTTCTTGGACAACTTGTATCCTTTATTGGCTTGGTAGTTCAGAGGTCTCCTTAGTAGGGCTGGCGATCAGAATGTCGTCTGCATATTGAAGGAGTGT
Organism: Delphinapterus leucas; assembly: GCF_059928025.1. Classification (NCBI taxonomy): domain Eukaryota; kingdom Metazoa; phylum Chordata; class Mammalia; order Artiodactyla; family Monodontidae; genus Delphinapterus; species Delphinapterus leucas. The sequence continues at coordinate 11,162,474 of NW_028322241.1, read as the reverse complement.
TTCCTTTTCCAGAGGTAGAACTTTTAGGTCTTTAGCTGAGCTTTCCCCAAAGATGGTGTGGGAATTCTTGAACCCTTGGGGCAACACGGCCCGGAAGTATTGTTTTAGTTGTATGTTGAGTCCTGCCACTCACAAGCCAAAATTTCTTGTGACTCTGGGACTAATAGAATACAAAAGAAGACATCATTGAAGACTAATACAGAATACCATGTCCTGGTGGTTGGTAGAATGACCAGCAGGGTGTAGGATTTAGGAACTACTGGAGGTATATCCTCGGTGGCTTCACTGACTGTCCTGACATCCTTTACCAGGACTCCAGCAGCCCATGGGGCTCTCGAGGTCAGGCCAATCCCAGGATATGGAGCTCACCTGGGCAGGTACCCCACCCCAGCCCACGGGGCTCTCGTGGTCAGGCCCCTCCCAGGATACAGAGCTACCCTTGCAGGTACCATGGCAGGGCTGGGAACACAGGAACCGTGCATATCGCCCTCATTGCAGAGCACTCCCAGCTCACCTGTCACTCAGATCTGACACAGAGCACCTCAGAGCAGGACTTGAACTAACAAACAGCAGCTCCGACAGGTCTGTGACCCTGGGCATCACTCTGTGTGGCCTCCCTCCACCTGGTGTTCCAGAGACTTCCGCTGCACCCGGGGCACCAGGCCTCTGTCTCCACCCACCAGCCACCCCTCCTCTCCCTGACTCCTGGGTTCCTCTCATTAGGAGAGGGTTTTCTTGAAGTTGTCTCCCACTCATGGGCCAGATAATATAATTAGAAAACAAGCCAGAGCTGCAGCCCCTTGTCTATCCTGACTCTCAGGAGCCCACACCTGTTCCTTGGACCTGGCCGATTCAGCAAGTTCCAGTTTCTGCAACTGTGAGCCCCTGAGGGGTGATTATTGGCTGGCCTGGGAAGCCTGACCGTGCCGGCCAGCCCTCCCCAGGTGTGCCTGGGTTCAGATCAATATAAACACCGCTCCAGGCAGCAAGAGCCCCTGCAGCTGTGCCTGACGCCATTTTCTCTGCCCTGTCAGCAGTCTTGGGGCTGGACTGGTGGGAGGGAATGAGAGGCCACGGCTTTGTGGGTGGCCCAGTGTGAGTGGGGCTCTGCTGGACTTTCTGCAGCAGTTGCCAAGATGCCACCTGCTAAAGAAGAGGATGTGTCACCCATACCTGCCGCTGGAATTTCTCCCTGGGCAGAGGTGAGTGAGGAAGAAAGCAGTGGGGGCCGGGACAGCAGGGGTATCTCAGGCAGGGAAATGGAAAGCTTCCAGAAGAGCACCCAGGACCAGGACCATCCTGGCTGGCCTGCAGGCACCAAGTCGGCTGGCATGCTGTCGCTCATGTGGCTCCATGGCCCTTCCTCTAGGCTTTCAAGTCCTTGTACATATTCAGGTGTTTTACCTGGGAAGGGTGGGAACATTTCAGCAGCAGCTGGCCTGGGGCTCAGCCCACGTTTACTCACAGATGCCTCGGCACGGTCCCCCAGCTTTGCAATGAGGACGCTTGTTGCGTGGGGCCTGCTGGCTGAATGGGAGATGATTCCCCACCACCGACCAACTTCAGAATTGTTTACAACTGGAGCAAGTGCCCTGATACGGTTTTCCTCTGTGTAGCTGGTGGGTTCTGTTTTTTTTTCTTTTTTGGTTCAAGGTAGATTTTATTCCTCTTTTTTGTATTTACAGATATAAGCATGGAAATAATTTATTCATATAAATACATGTATGTGAAGGGAAGAATATTTTTTCTGTTTTACTTTTTGTAATTTGAATTTTATTTTAATTTTTTATACAGCAGGTTCTTTTTGGTTATCTATTTTATACATATAAATGTATACATGCCAATCCCAATCTCTCAACTCCTCCCACCACCACCCCCCAACAGCTTTCCCCCCTTGGTGTCCATACGTTTGTTGTCTACATCTGTTGCTCTATTTCTGCCTTGCAAAACGGTTCATCTGTACAATTTGTCTAGGTTCCACATATAGCCATTAATAGACAAGATTTCTTTTTGTCTTTCTGACTTACTTCACTCTGTATGACAGTCTCCAGTTCCATCAACGTCTCTACAAATGACACAATTTCATTCCTTTTTACGGCTTAGTAATATTCCATTTTATATATGTACCACTTCTTTATGCATTCGTCTGTCTGTGGGCATTTAGGTTGCTTCCATTACCTGGATATTGTAAATAGTGATGCAATGAACATTGCGGTGAATGTCTCTTTTTGATTTATGGTTTTGTCTGGGTATATGCCCAGTAGTGGGACTGCTGTATCATATGGTAATTCTATTCTTAGTTTTGTAAGAAACTCCATAACGTTCTCCACAGTGACTGTATCAATTTCATTCCCAACAATAACAGAAGAGGGTTCCTTATCTCCACACCCATTCCAGCATTTGTTGTTTGTAGATTTTCTGATGATGCCCATTCTAACAGGTGTGAGGTGATACACCATGGATGAGCCTATTTCGTTGAGCAAAGAGTAGGTCTTGTCTATTACATATTTGGCTTATGGAACGGTATGTGTGCTAATTTCAATCTCTGGTTTTATACAGCACCGCAACTCAACTTTCCCCTTAAGCAAGCATAAGTTTTTATCTAAATGTGAGACTCTGTTCGGTTTTGGAATTCAGTTTATGTGTAGCCAAGTTTACACTCTCTCTATTAGTGATATCTTATGATAATTACCTTTCTCTGTGTGACATATTTCTCTTAGAATCATCATACTTAAATCCACTCAATTTGCTGCTACAGGCCTGATGACATTGATTTCATTGCTGAGTGATATTCCATTGTACGTAAGTAGCACAACTCCTTTATCCATATTTTTCTTTCTGGGATATTTAATTTGTACTGGACTCAAGGTTCTTGTAAACACAGCAGCCCTAAATTTGGTGTTGGCTGTGTCTTGTTGATTTTAATTTTCCTAAGCTATAGGGCCAAAAGTGGAAGTGCCCTAGGGTCTGTAGCTTTGTTTTTCAGATGTTTCAGGATACACCATAAACATCTCCAGAGTGTCTGTTGGCAATTTACATCCCGCCCATCAGCATAACAAGGCTCCCTGTTCTCCATGGCCTGTCCTGTGTTTCTGGTTTTTACACATTTTTCAGATGGCCCTTTTGACGAATGGGAAATGAGACTTCATTGTAGTGCGGATTTCCATTGCTCGAGTGCTTGGTTGGCCAAAAAGGGCATATGTGTTTTTTCCTGAATATATTCAGGAAAAAATGTTTACGCACTTTTGTCCAAGTGCATCACTGTCAAAGATCTGCCGCTTTTCACATGCTTTAAACGCAATTCCAATCTACCTCCTGAAATATGATTCCTGCAATTCTGCCTCGTTTTGAAGTCCTCTTTGCAGACTTACTTCAGTATATTTTTGCCAATAGCTGTCATTTATAACTCTGCAGGTTTGTGAATTACAGTGCCTGTGATTTCCTTTCTTAACTCGTTTCCTTGAAAGCTGGCCACAGAACCGCAGGTTTGCTTTAGGCCATAATCAGGGTCTGGCACGGCACTCTGAGCCTTTGGTTAATTCCTCTTCCTGGTGGGAAATTAGAGTTAAATGTGCCCCTCCGGACACCTGCCTCACTCCCAGCCCCTTGGTGATGTGTGTCCTGAGGTTTGAGGCCACATGTGCTGGGTTCCTCACCTTTGGCTGATGTGGCCCCACTGGTGTGAGGACACTCCTGCCTGGTTCCCATCCCCTTGGTGATGTGGGCCATCCGGTGAGAGTCTGATCCTGGTTGGGTTCCTCACACTTCTGTGAGGTGGGCCCTCTTCTCTGACGTCACTCCTGCCTGGCTGGCACACCCCGCCTTGGCGAAGTCGGCCCTCTGGTGGGATTTGGTGCCTGCTGGGGGTCTCCTGCCCTCGGTAATGAGGGCCCTCTGGCGTCAGGCCCTAATTCCTGGGCTCCCAATATTTTCTGATATGCGCCCTGTGGTTCGAGTACACTCGTGCCAGGTTCCCAACCCCATGGGAATGTGGGCCTTCTGCTCTGAGGTCCCAACCGTGGGTTGCTCAGTTTCATGATGAGGGCCCTCTGCTGTGAGTTCTCTCCGGCCTGGATCCCATAGCCTCGCTGCTCCTGGCCACCTGCTGGGAGGTTCCAACTGCGGGATTCCTCACCTTTTTTCTTCTATGGACCCTCTGTTTTGAGACTCCTCCTGCCTGCCTCACTCCCAGTCCCTTGGTGATGTGTGTCCTCTGGTGTGAGGCCACGTGTGCTGGGTCCCTCGCCTTTGGATGATGTGGCCACACTGGTGTGAGGACACTCCTGCCTGCTTCCTATCCCCTTGATGATGTGGGCCCTCTGGTGAGAGTCTGATCCTGGCTGGGTTCCTCACCCTTCTGTGAGGTGGGCCCTCTGCTGTCAGGTCACTCCTGCCTGGCTGGCACACCCCACCTGGGCAACATCGGCCCTCTTGTGGCACTTGGAGCCTGCTGGGAGCCTCCTCCCCTCGGTGATGGGGGCCCTCTAGCGTCAGGCCCTAACTGCTGGGTACCCACATTTTCTGATACGTGCTAAGTGGTGCGAGGACACTCCTGCGAGGTTCCCATCCCCATGGGCATGTGGGCCTTCTGCTCTAAGGTCCCAACACCTGTGTTGTTCACCGTTTCATGATGTTGTCTCTCTGGTGTTAGTTCACTCAGGCCTAGATCCCATAGACTCTGTGCTCTGAGCCGACTGCTGGGAGGTTCCTACTGCTGGATTCCTTACCTTTTTTATTCTTTGGGTCCTGTGTTTTTATGCTCCTACTTCCTGACTCACTCCCAGCCCCTTTGTGATGTAGGTCCTCTGGTTGAAGGCCACATGTACCGGTTTCCTCACCTTTATTGATGTGGCCCCACTGGTGTGAGGACACTCCTGCCTGGTTCCCATCCCCTTGGTGATTGGGGCCCTCTTGTGAGAGTTTGATCCTGTCTGGATTCCTCACACTTCTGGGAGGTGGGCCCTCTGCTGTGAGGTCACTCCTGCCTGGCTGGCACACGTCACGTTGGCGATGTGGGCCCTCAGTTGGGAGTTGGTGCCTGCTGGGAGTCTCCTCCCCTCGGTAATGAGGGCCCTCTGGCGTCAGGCCCTAACTCATGGGCTCCCAAAATTTTCTGATGTGCGCCCTGTCGTGTGAGTACACTCCAGCCAGGGTCCCTTCCCTAGGGGATGTGGGCTTTCTGCTCTGTGGTCCCAACGGCTGGGTTGCTCACAGTGTCAGAATGTGGGCCCTCTGTTTTGAGTTCAGTCAGGCCTGGATCCCATAGCCTCGCTGCTCCTGGCCGCCTGCTGGGAGGTTCCAACTGCGGGATTCCTCACCTTTTTTACGCAATGGGCCCTCTGTTTTGAGGCTCCTCCTGCCTGCCTCACTCCCAGCCCCTTGGTGATGTGTGTCCTGTAGTTTGAGGCCACGTGTGCTGGGTCCGTCACATTTCGGTGATGTGGCCCCACTGGTGTGAGGACACTCCTGCCTGGTTTCCATTCCCTTGGTGATGTGGGCCCTCTGGTGAGAGTCTGATCCTCTTTGGGTTCCTCACACTTTTGTGTGGTTGGCCCTCTGCTCTGAGGTCACTCCTGCCTGGCTGGCACACCCCGCATTGGCGACGTCGGCCCTCTGGTAGCAGTTGGAGCTTGCTGGGAGCCTCCTCTCCTCAGTGATGAGGGTCCTCTGGCGTCCGGCCCTAACTGCTGGGCTCCCCACATTTTCTGTTGTGTGCCCACTGGTGCGATGACACTCCTGCTTGGTTCCCTTCCCCATGGGGATGTGGGCCTTGTGCTCTGAGGTCACAACGGCTGGGTTGCTTACAGTATCACGATGAGGGCCCTCTGTTGTGAGTTCATCACTGCCTGGATCCCATAGCCTCGGTGCTCTGGGCCGCCTGCTGGGATGTTCCAACTGCTGGATTCCTCACCTTTTTATACAATGGGCCATGTGTTTTGAGGTTAATCCTGCCTGCCTCGCTCTGAGACCCATGGTGATGTGGGTCTTCTGGTTTGAGGCCACATGTGCTGGGTACCTCAACTTTCGATGATGTGGCCCCACGGGTGTGAGGACACTCGTGCCTGATTCCCAGCCCCTTGCTTATGTGGGCACTCTGGTGAGAGTCTGATCATGACTGGGTTCCTTACCCTTCTGTGAGGTGGGCGCTCTGATGTGAGGTCACTCCTGCCTGGATGGCTCACGTCGCCTTGGCGACGTAGGCCCTCTGTTGGCCACTGAAGCATGCTGGGAGCCTCCTACCCTCTTTACTGAGGACCCTGGAAGAAACGCATATGCCCTTTTTGACCAAGTGCAACATTGTCGAAGTTCTGCCTCTTCTCCTATACTTTCAGAGGACTTCCCGTCTACCTCCTGAAATCGTATTCCTGGAATTCTGCCCCGCCTTCAAGTCCTCTTTGCAGCCTTACTTCAATATATTTTTGGACGATAGCTGTCATTTATAACTCTGCAGGTTTGTGAATTACAGTGCCCCTGAGCTCCATTCTTCAACTCGCTTTCTTGTGAGCTGGCCGCAAAACCGCAGGATTGCTTCAGGCCCTAATCTGGTTCCGGCACGGCATGTTGAGCCTTTGGCTAATTCCTCTTCCTGATGGGAAATGAGCGTTAAATTTGCTCGTGCAGACACCTACAGCTAATCTCTCATTGGTTCTCCCTATTCCTGTTCATCTTGCTCAGAAATGCAAACTGTGCCAAACAGGAGGTTAAAGGCACTGACTCTCCAATTGGGGAAAGAGTTAGTAAAGCGTCTGGAATGGTAAAACCGAGTATGAGGGGAAGAAAACTGAGATGCATTTAAAAAGGTTTCCCGGTCACACGGTGGACCATATTCTGGGTTTCCCATGCGTGTTTTACCTGAAGGAAGAATCCCTTAAACCTGGAGAGGTGGGACCCATGCAATGTGTACCATGCAGTATGACTTCAAATGGCCTGCATTTTCTCACCGAACCTCACCAATGCTATCAGCCCAAAGTGTCGAACCTTATGTCTCACTCAGCTCTAGGTGTAGATGTGGTAAATCCAGGTTGCATCACAAGCCCTGTATGAATTATTTAAGAATTGCTCTCTATTTCAATGTCATTGTGTTTTGTTTTTGAAATTTATTTTGATAATGGGATTTATCGGATTTTCACTGCTGCGTTTAGGCCGTTGTACACACGCTTGATTTTATTATGGAGACATATAAATCCATGGGTTTTAAGATTCTTACTTGTCAGGTATCTTGAAAGGCGTTGAATATGGGGTGTTGAGTCCATTTCGTTGAGCAAGGAGTAGGTCTTGTCTATTATATATTTGGCTTATGGAACGGTATCTGTGCTAATTTCAATCTCTGGTTTTATGCAGCACCCCAACTCACCTTTCCCCATAAGCAAGCATAAGTTGGTTTTCTAAATTTGAGTCCCTGTTCTGTTTTGTAATTCAGTTTATGTGTAGCCAAGTTTACATTCCGTGTATTACTGATATATTATGATGTTTCTTTTTCTGTGTGACTTATTTCTCGTAGAATCATCGTACCTGAATCCACTCATTATGCCGCTATGGGCCTGCAGACGTAGATTTCTTTGCTGAGTGATATTCCATTGTACGTGCGTACCAGAACTTCTTTATCCATTTTTTCCTTTCTCGGATATTTAACTTGTACCGTAGACAAGGTTCTTGTAAACAGAGCCATCCCAAACTTTTGGGTGGCTGTGTGTTTTTGATTTTAATTTCCCTAAGCTATAGGACCATAAGTGGAAGTGACATAGGCTGTGTTGCTTTGTTTCCTACGTGTTTCAGGATACACCATACATTTCTCCAGAGTGGCTGTGGGCAATTTACATCCCGCCCATCAGCATAACAAGGCTCCGTGTTCTCCATGACCTGTCCTGTCTTTCTTTATTTTACACTTTTTTCAGATGGCCCTTTTGACCGGGGGGCAGTGAGACTTCATTGTTGTGCAGATTTCTTTACAAGCTTGCTTGGTTGGCCAAAAAGGGCGTATGCGTTTTTTCCTGAATATATTCAGGAAAAAACGCATACGCCCTTTTTGGCCAAGTGCATCATTGTCGACATTCTGCCTCTTTTCCTATGCTTTAAGTGCAATTCCCGTCTACCCCCTGAAATCGTTTTCCTGAAATTCTGCCCCGCTTTCAAGTCCTCTTTGAAGACTTACTTCAGTACATTTTTGGACGATAGCTGACATTCATAACTCTGCAGGTTTGTGAATTATAGTGCCCCTGAGCTCCTTTCTTCAACTCGTTTTCTTGTGAGCTGGCCGCAAAACCGCAGGATTGCTTCAGGCCCTAATCTGTTTCCGGCCTGGCACGCTGAGCCATTGGTTAATTCCTCTTCCTGGTGGGAAATGAGCGTTCTATTTGCCCGTGCAGACACCAACAGCTAGTCTCTCATTGGTTCTCCCTATGCCTGTTCATCTTGCGCAGAAATTGCAAACTGTGCCAAACAGGAGGTTAAAGGCACTGACTCTCCAAGTGGGGAGAGTGTTAGTAAAGCGTCTGGAATGGTGAACCCGAGTATCAGGGGACGAAAACTGAGATGCATTTGAAAACGTTTCCCAATCACACGGCGGACGATAGTCTGGGTTTCCAATGCATGTTTTAGCTGAAGGAAGAATCCCTTAAACCTGGAGAGTTGGGACCCATGGAATGGGTACCATGCAGTATGACTTCAAAGGGTCTGCGTTTGCTCACCGAACCTCACCAATGCTATCAGCCCGAAGTGCCCAGCCTTATGTCTCACCCAGCTCTGGGTGTAGATGTGGTAAATCCAGGTTGCATCACAAGCCCTGAATGAATTATTAAAGAATTGCTCTGTATTTCACTGTCATTGTGTTTTGTTTTTGAAATTTATTTTGATAATGGGATTTATCGGATTTTCACTGCTGCGTTTAGGCCGCTGTACACACGCTTGATTTCCTTATGGAGACATATAAATCCATGGGTTTTAAGATTCTTACTTGTCAGGTATCTTGCCAAGCGTTGAATATGGTGTGTTGAGTCCATTTCGTTGAGCAAGTAGTAGGGCTTGTCTATTATATATTTGGCTTATGGAACGGTATCTGTGCTAATTTCAATCTCTGGTTTTATGCAGCACCCCAACTCACCTTTCCCCATAAGCAAGCATAAGTTGGTTTTCTAAATTTGAGACCCTGTTCTGTTTTGTAATTCAGTTTATGTGTAGCCAAGTTTACATTCCGTGTATTACTGATATATTATGATGTTTCTTTTTCTGTGTGACGTATTTCTCGTAGAATCATCGTACCTGAATCCACTCATTATGCCGCTACGGGCCTGAAGACGTAGATTTCATTGCTGAGTGATATTCCATTGTACGTGCGTACCAGAACTTCTTTATCCATTTTTTCCTTTCTCGGATATTTAACTTTTACCGTAGGCAAGGTTCTTGTAAACAGAGCCATCCCAAACTTTGGGGTGGCTGTGTGTTTGTGATTTTAATTTCCCTAAGCTATAGGACCATAAGTGGAAGTGCCATAGGCTGTGTTGCTTTGTTTCCTATGTGTTTCTGGAAACACCATACACTTCTCCAGAGTGGTTGTTGGCAATTTACATCCCGCCCATCAGCATGACAAGGCTCCCTGTTCTCCATGACCTGTCCTGACTTTCTGGAATTTACATTTTTTTCAGATGGCCCTTTGGACCGGGGGGCAGTGAGACTTCATTGTAGTGCAGATTTCCATTACACGCTTGCTTGGTTGGCCAAAAAGGGCGTATGCGTTTTTTCCTGAATATATTCAGGAAAAAACGCATACGCCCTTTTTGGCCAAGTGCATCATTCTCGACATTCTGCCTCTTTTCCTATGCTTTTAGTACAATTCCTGTCTACCCCCTGAAATCGTTTACCTGAAATTCTGCCCCGCTTTCAAGTCCTCTTCGAAGACTTACTTAAATATATTTTTGGACGATAGCTGTCATTCATAACTCTGCAAGTTTGTGAATTACAGTGCCCCTGAGCTCATTTCTTCAACTCGCTTTCTTGTGAGCTGGCCGCAAAACCGTAGGATTGCTTCAGGCCCTAATCTTTTTCCGGCAGGGCACGCTGAGCCTTTGGTTAATTCCTCTTCCTGGTGGGAAATGAGCGTTCCATTTGCCCGTGCAGACACCAACAGCTAGTCTCTCATTGGTTCTCCCTATTCCTGTACATCTTGCGCAGAAATTGCAAACTGTGCCAAACAGGAGGTTAAAGGCACTGACTCTCCAAGTGGGGAGAGTGTTAGTAAAGCCTCTGGAATGGTGAACCCGAGTACCAGGGGACGAAAACTGTGATGCATTTGAAAACATTTCCCAATCACATGGCGGTCGATACTCTGCGTTTCCCATGCATGTTTTAGCTGAAGGAAGAATCCCTTAAACCTGGAGAGTTGGGACCCATGGAATGGGTACCATGCAGGATGACTTCAAAGGGTCTGCGTTTGCTCACCGAACCTCACCAATGCTATCAGCCCGAAGTGTCCAGCCTTATGTCTCACCCAGCTCTGGATGTAGATGTGGTAAATCCAGGTTGCATCACATGCCCTGAATGAATTATTTAAGAATTGCTCTCTATTTCACTCTCATTGTGTTTTGTTTTTCTAATTCATTTTGATAATGGGATTTATTGGATTTTCTCTGCTGTGTTCATGCAGCTGTACACACGCTTGATTGTCTTAAGGAGACATATAAATCCATGGGTTTGAAGATTCTTACTAGTCAGGTGTATTCCTAGGCGTTGAATATGAGGTGTTGAGTCCATTTCGTTGAGCAAGGCGTAGGTCTTGACTATTACATATTTGGCTTATGGAAAGGTATCTGTGCTAATTTCTATCTCTGCTTTTATGCAGCACCCCAACTCACTTTTCCCCTTAAGCAAGCATAAGTTGGTTTTCTAAATTTGAGACCCTGTTCTGTTTTGTAATTCAGTTCATGTGTAGCCAAGTTTACATTCCGTGTATTAGTGATAACTTATGATGTTTCATTTTCTGTGTGACTTATTTCACTTAGAATCATCGTACCTGAATCCACTCATTATGCCGCGACGGGCCTGATGAAATAGATTTCATTGGTGAGTGATATTCATTTGTACGTACGTACCACACTTCTTTATCCATTTTTCGCTTTCTGGGATATTTAACTTGTTCCGTAGACGAGGTTCTTGTAAACAGAGCCGTCCGACACTTTGGGGTGGCTGTCTGTTTTTGATTTTAATTTCCGTGATCTATAAGACCATAAGTGGAAGTGCCGTAGTCTCCGTTGCTTTGTTTCTTAGGTGTTTCAGGAAACACCATACACTTCTCCAGAGTGGCTGTTGGCATTTACTTCCCGCCCATCAGCATAACAAGGCTCCCTGTTCTCCATGGCCTGTCCTGTGTTTCTGGTTTTTACACTTTTTTCAGATGGCCCTTTTGACGAATGGGAAATGAGACTTCATTGTAGTGCGGATTTCCATTGCTCGAGTGCTTGGTTGGCCAAAAAGGGCATATGTGTTTTTTCCTGAATATATTCAGGAAAAAATGTTTACGCACTTTGGTCCAAGTGCATCACTGTCAAAGATCTGCCACTTTTCACATGCTTTAAATGCAATTCCAATCTACCTCCTGAAATATGATTCCTGCAATTCTGCCTCGTTTTCAAGTCCTCTTTGCAGACTTACTTCAGTATATTTTTGCCAATAGCTGTCATTTATAACTCTGCAGGTTTGTGAATTACAGTGCCCGTGATTTCCTTTCTTAACTCGTTTCCTTGAAAACTGGCCACAGAACCGCAGGTTTGCTTCAGGCCGTAATCAGGGTCCGGCACGGCATTTTGAGACTTTGGTTCATTCCACTTCCTGGTGGGAAATTACAGTTAAATGTGCCCCTCCAGACACCTGCCTCACTCCTAGCCCCTTGGTGATGTGTGTCCTCTGGTTTGAGGCCACATGTGCTGCGTTCCTCACCTTTGGCTGATGTGGCCCCACTGGTGTGAGGACACTCCTGCCTGGTTCCCATCCCCTTGGTGATGTGGGCCCTCCGGTGAGAGTCTGATCCTGGTTGGGTTCCTCACACTTCTGTGAGGTGGGCCCTCTTCTCTGAGGTCACTCCTGCCTGGCTGGTACACACCGCCTTGGCGACGTCGGCCCTCTGGTGGGATTTGGTGCCTGCTTGGTGTCTCCTCCCCTCGGTAATGAGGGCCCTCTGGCGTCAGGCCCTAACTCCTGGGCTCCCAATATTTTCTGATATGCGCCCTGTGGTTCGAGTACACTCCTGCCAGGTTCCCAACCCCATGGGAATGTGGGCCTTCTGCTCTGAGGTCCCAACCGTGGGTTACTCAGTTTCATGATGAGGGCCCTCTGCTGCGAGTTCTCTCCGGCCTGGATCCCATAGCCTCGCTGCTCTTGGCCACCTGCTGGGAGGTTACAACTGCGGGATTCCTCACCTTTTTTCTTCTATGGGGCCTCTGTTTTGAGACTCCTCCTGCCTGCGTCACTCCCAGCCCCTTGGTGATGTGTGTCCTCTGGTTTGAGGCCACGTATGCTGGGTCCCTCGCCTTTCGATGATGTGGCCCCACTGATGTGAGGACACTCCTGCCTGGCTCCTATCCCCTTGATGATATGGGCCCTCTGGTGAGAGTCTGATCCTGGCTGGGTTCCTCACCCTTCTGTGAGGGGGGCCCTCTGCTGTGAGGTCACTCCTGCCTGGCTGGCACACCCCACCTGGGCAACATCGGCCCTCTTGTGGCAGTTCGAGCCTGCTGGGAACCTCCCCTCGGTGATGGGGGCCCTCTTGCCTCAGGCCCTAACTGCTGGGTACCCACATTTTCTGATACGTGCTAAGTGGTGCGAGGACACTCCTGCGAGGTTCCCATCCCCATGGGCATGTGGGCCTTCTGCTCTAAGGTCCCAACACCTGTGTTGTTCACCGTTTCATGATGTTGGCTCTCTGGTGTTAGTTCACCCAGGCCTAGATCCCATAGACTCTGTGCTCTGAGCGGCCTGCTGGGAGGTTCCTACTGCTGGATTCCTTACCTCTTTTATTCTTTGGGTCCTGTGTTTTCATGCTCCTACTTCCTGACTCACTTCCAGCCCATTTGTGATGTAGGTCCTCTTGTTTAAAGCCACATGTACCGGTTTCCTCACCTTTATTGATGTGGCCCCACTGGTGTGAGGACACTCCTGCCTGGTTCCCATCCCCTTGGTGATGGGGGCCCTCTGGTGAGAGTCTGATCCTGTCTGGATTCCTCACACTTCTGGGAGGTGGGCCCTCTGCTGTGAGGTCACTCCTGCCTGGCTGGCACACGTCACGTTGGCGATGTGGGCCCTCAGTTGGGAGTTGGTGCCTGCTGGGAGTCTCCTCCCCTCGGTAATGAGGGCCCTCTGGCGTCAGGCCCTAACTCATGGGCTCCCAAAATTTTCTGATGTGCGCCCTGTCGTGCGAGTACACTCCAGCCAGGGTCCCATCCCCATGGGGATGTGGGCTTTCTGCTCTGAGGTCCCAAAGGCTGGGTTGCTCACAGTGTCAGAATGTGGGCCCTCTGCTGTGAGTTCACTCCGGCATGGATCCCATAGCCTCGGTGCTCTGGGCCACCTGCTTGGAGCTTCCAACTGCGGGGTTCCTCACCTTTTTTATTCTATGGGCGCTCTGTTGTGAGTTTCCTCCTGCATGCCTCACTCCCAGCCCTTTCGTGATGTGTGTCCCCTTGTTTGAGGCCACATGTGCTGTGTTCCTCACCTTTCGCTGATGTGGCCCCACTGGTGTGAGGACACTCCTGCCTGGTTTCCATCCCATTGGTGATGTGGGCGCTCTGGTTAGAGTTGATCCTGTTTGGGCTTCTCACACTTCTGTGAGGTGGGCCCTCTGCTGTGAGGTAACTCCTGCCTGGCTTGCTCCCATTGCCTTGGTGACGTCGGCCCTCTGGTGGCATTTGGAGCCTGCTGGTAGCCTCCTCTCCTCAGTGATGAGGGCCCTCTGGCGTCAGGCCATAACTGCTGGGTTCCCACTTTTTCTGATACGTGCTAAGTTGTGCGAGGACACTCCTGCGAGGTTCCCATCCCCATGGGGATGTGGGCCTTCTGCTCTGAGGTCCCACTGGCTGGGTTGCTCACAGTTTCATGATGTGGGCCCTCTGCTGTGAGTTCACTGTGGCCTGGATCCCATAGACTCCATGCTCTGGGCCACCTGCTGGGAGGTTCAAACTGCTGGATTCCTCACATTTTTTATTCTGTGGGCCCTGTGTTGTTAGGCTACTCCTGCCTGCCTCACTCGGAGCACCTTGGAAATGTGGGTCCTCTGGTTTAGGCCACATGTGCTGGGTTCCTCACCTTTCTATAATGTGGCCACACTGGTGTGAGGACACTCCTGCCTTGTTCCGATCCCCTTGGTGATGTGGGCCCTCTGGTGAGAGTCTTATCCTGGCTGGGTTCCTCACCCTTCTGTGAGGTAGGCCCTCTGCTGTGAGGTCACTCCTGCCTGGCTGGCACACGTCAACTGGGCGACGTGGGCCCTCAGTTGGGGGTTGGTGCCTGCTGGGAGTCTCCTCCCCTCGGTAATGAGGGCCCTCTGGCGTCAGACCCTAACTCCTGGGCTCCCAAAATTTTCTGATGTGCGCCCTGTGGTGCGAGTACACTCCTGCCAGGATCCCCACCCCATGGGAATGTGGGTTTTCTGCTCTGAGGTCCCAATGGTACGTTGCTCAGTTTCATGATGAGGGCCCTCTGGTGTGAGTTCACTCCGGCATGGACCGCATAGCCTCGCTGCTCCTGGCCTCCTGCAGGGAGGTTCCAACTGCGGGATTCCTCACCTTTTTCCTTCTATGGGCCCTCTGTTTTGAGACTCCTCCTGCCTGCCTCACTCCCAGTCCCTTGGTGATGTGTGTCCTCTGGTTTGAGGCCACGTGTGCTGGGTCCCTCACCTTTCGATGATGTGGCCACCCTGGTGTGAAGACAGTCCTGCATGGTTCTGATGCCCTTGGTGATGTGGGCCCTCTGGTGAGAGCCTTACCCTGGCTGGGTTCCTCACCATTCTGTGAGGTAGGCCCTCAGCTGTGAGGTCACTCCTGCCTGGCTGTTGCACGTCACCTTGTCGACATGGGCCCTCAGTTGGGAGTTGGTGCCTGCTTGGGGTCTCCTCCCCTCGGTAATGAGGGCCCTCTGGCGTCAGGCCCTAACTTCTGGGCTCCCAAAATTCTCTGATGTGCGCCCTGTGGTGCGAGTACACTTCTGCCAGGTTCCCAACCACATGGGAATGTGGGCCTTCTGCTCTAAGGTCCCAACGGCTGGGTTGCTCACAGTTTCATGATGAGGCCCCTCTGTTTTGAGTTCAGTCAGGCCTGGATCCCGTAGCCTCGCTGCTCCTGGCCACCTGCTGGGAGGTTCCAACTGCGGGATTCCTCACCTTTTTTACGCTATGGGCCCTCTGGAGGCTCCTCCTGCCTGCCTCACTCCCAGCCCCTTGGTGATGTGTGTCCTGTAGTTTGAGGCCACGTGTGCTGGGTCCGTGACATTTCGGTGATGTGGCCACACTGGTGTGAGGACACTCCTGCCTGGTTTCCATTCCCTTGGTGATGTGGGCCCTCCGGTGAGAGTCTGATCCTCTTTGGGTTCCTCACACTTTTGTGTGATTGGCCCTCTGCTCTGAGGTCACTCCTGCCTGGCTGGCACACCCTGCATTGGTGACGTCGGCCTTCTGGTAGCAGTTGGAGCTTGCTGGGAGCCTCCTCTCCTCAGTGATGAGGGCCCTCTGTCGTCCGGCCCTAACTGCTGGGCTCCCCAACTTTTCTGATGTGTGCCCACTTGTGCGATGACACTCCTGCTTGGTTCCCTTCCCCATGGGGATGTGGGCCTTGTGCTCTGAGGTCACAACGGCTGGGTTGCTTACAGTATCACGATGAGGGCCCTCTGTTGTGAGTTCATCACTGCCTGGATCCCATAGCCTCAGTGCTCTGGGCCGCCTGCTGGGATGTTCCAACTGCTGGATTCCTCACCTTTTTTATACAATGGGCCATGTGTTTTGAGGTTAATCCTGCCTGCCTCGCTCCGAGACCCATGGTGATGTGGGTCCTCTGGTTTGAGGCCACATGTGCTGGGTACCTCAACTTTCGATGATGTGGCCCCACGGGTGTGAGGACACTCCTGCCTGGTTCCCAGCCCCTTGCTTATGTGGGCACTCTGGTGAGAGTCTGATCCTGACTGGGTTCCTTACCCTTCTGTGAGGTGGGCCCTCTGATGTGAGGTCACTCCTGCCTGGATGTCTCATGTCGCCTTGGCGACGTAGGCCCTCTGTTAGCCACTGAAGCATGCCGGGAGCCTCCTACCCTCTTTAATAAGGGCCCTGGAAGAAACGCATATGCCCTTTTTGACCAAATGCATCATTGTCGAGGTTCTGCCTCTTCTCCTATACTTTCAGAGGACTTCCCGTCTACCTCCTGAAATCGTATTCCTGGAATTCTGCCCCGCGTTCAAGTCCTCTTTGCAGCCTTACTTCAATATATTTTTGGACGATAGCTGTCATTTATAACTCTGCAGGTTTGTGAATTACAGTGCCCCTGAGCTCCTTTCTTCAAATCACTTTCTTGGGAGCTGGCCGCAAAACCGCAGGATTGCTTCAGGCCCTAATCTGGTTCCGGCACGGCATGCTGAGCCTTTGGCTAATTCCTCTTCCTGGTGGGAAATGAGTGTTAAATTTGTTCGTGCAGACACCTACAGCTAATCTCTCATTGGTTCTCCCTATTCCTGTTCATCTTGCGCAGAAATTCCAAACTGTGCCAAACAGGAGGTTAAAGGCACTGACTCTCCAAGTGGGGAGAGTGTTAGTAAAGCGTCTGGAATGGTAAAACCGAGTACGAGGGGACGAAACTGAGATGCATTTAAAAAGGTTTCCCGGTCATACGGTGGACCATATTCTGGGTTGCCCATGCATGTTTTAGCTGAAGGAAGAATCCCTTCAACCTGGAGAGTTGGGACCCATGGAATGGGTACCATGCTGTATGACTTCAAAGGGTCTGCGTTTGCTCACCGAACCTCACCAATGCTATCAGCCCGAAGTGTCCAGCCTTATGTCTCACCCAGCTCTGGGTGTAGATGTGGGAAATCCAGGTTGCATCACAAGCCCTGAATGAATCATTTAAGAATTGCTCTCTATTTCACTGTCATTGTGTTTTGTTTTTGAAATTTATTTTGATAATGGGATTTATCGGATGTTCACTGCTGCGTTTAGGCCGCTGTACACACGCTTGATTTCCTTATGGAGACATATAAATCCATGGGTTTTAAGATTCTTACTTGTCAGGTATCTTCTCAGGCGTTGAATATGGGGTGTTGAGTCCATTTCGTTGAGCAAGGAGTAGGTCTTGTGTATTATATATTTAGCTTATGGAAAGGTATCTGTGCTAATTTCAATCTCTGGTTTGATGTAGCACCCGAACTCACCTTTCCCCATATGCAAGCATAAGTTGGTTTTCGAAATTTGAGACCCTGTTCTGTTTTGTAATTCAGTTCATGTGTAGCCAAGTTTACATTTCGTGTATTAGTGATATCTTATGATATTTCTTTTTCTGTGTGACTTATTTCTCGTAAAATCATCGTACCTGAATCCACTCATTATGCCGCTATGGGCCTGATGACATAGATTTCATTGCTGAGTGATATTCCATTGTACGTGCGTACCACAACTTCTTTATCCATTTTTTGCTTTCTCGGATATTTAACTTGTACCGTAGACGAGGTTCTTGTAAACAGAGCCGTCCCAAACTTTGGGCTGGCTGTGTGTTTTTGATTTTAATTTCCCTAAGCTATAGGACCATAAGTGGAAGTGCCATAGGCTGTGTTGCTTTGTTTCCTACGTGTTTCAGGAAGCACCATACACTTCTCCAGAGTGGCTGTTGGCAATTTACATCACGCCCATCAGCATAAAAAGGCTCCCTGTTCTCCATGACCTGTCCTGCCTTTCTGGATTTTACACGATTTTCAGATGGCCCTTTTGACCCATGGGCAGTGAGACTTCATTGTAGTGCAGATTTCCTGTACATGCCGGCTTGGTTGGCCAAAAAGGGCGTATGCGTTTTTTCCTAAATATATTCAGGAAAAAACGCATACGCCCTTTTTGGCCAAGTGCATCATTGTCGACATTCTGCCTCTTTTCCTATGCTTTAAGTGCAAATCCAGTCTACCCCCTGAAATCGTTTTCCTGAGATTCTGCCCCACTTTCAAGTCCTCTTCAAAGTCTTACTTCAATACATTTTTGGACGATAACTGTCATTCATAACTCTGCAGGTTTGTGAATTACAGTGCCCCTGAGCTCCTTTCCTCAACTCGCTTTCTTGTGAGCTGGCCGCAAAACCGCAGGATTGCTTCAGGCCCTAATCTGTTTAGGGCAGGGCAAGCTGAGCTTTTGGTTAATTCCTCTTGCTGGTGGGAAATGAGCGTTCCATTTGCCCGTGCAGACCCCTACAGCTAGTCTCACATTGGTCCTCCCTATTCCTGTTCAACTTGCGCAGAAATTGCAAACTGTGCCAAAGAGGAGGTTAAAGGCACTGACTCTCAAAGTGGGGAGAGTGTTATTAAAGTGTCTGGAATGGTGAACCCGAGTACCAGGGGACGAAAACTGAGATGCATTGGGAAACGTTTCCCAATCACACGGTGGACCATACTCTGGGTTTCCCATGCATGTTTTAGCTGAAGGAAGAATCCCTTAAATCTGGAGATTTGGGACCCATGGAATGGGTTCCATGCAGTATGACTTCAAAGGGTCTGCGTTTGCTCACCGAACCTCACCAATGCTATCAGCCCGAAGTGTCCAGCCTTATGTCTCACACAGCTCTGCGTGTAGATGTGGTAAATCCAGGTTGCATCACAAGCCTTGAATGAATTATTTAAGAATTATTCTCTATTTCACTGTCATTGTGTTTTGTTTTTGAAATTTATTTTTATAATGGGATTTATCAGATTTTCACTGCTGCGTTTAGGCCGCTGTACACACGCTTGATTTCCTTATGGAGACATATAAATCCATGGGTTTTAAGATTCTTACTTGTCAGGTATATTCCCAGGCTTTGAGTCCGTTTCGTTGAGCAAGGAGTAGGTTTTGTCTATTATATATTTGGCTTATGGAACGGTATCTGTGCTAATTTCAATCTCTGGTTTTATGCAGCATCCCAACTGACCTTTCCCCATAAGCACGCATAAGTTGGTTTGCTAAATTTGAGACCCTGTTCTGTTTTGTAATTCAGTTCATGGGTAGCCAAGTTTACATTCCGTGTATTAGTCATATCTTATGATGTTTCTTTTTCTGTGTGACTTATTTCTCGTAGAATCATCATACCTGAATCCACTCATTATGCCGCTATCGGCCTGATGACGTAGATTTCATTGATGAGTGATATTCCATTGTACGTGCGTACCACAACTTCTTTATCCATTTTTGGCTTTCTGGGATATTTTACTTGTACCGTAGACGAGGTTCTTGTAAACAGAGCCGTCCCAAACTCTGGGGTGGCTGTGTGTTTTTGATTTTAATTTCCCTAAGCTATAGGACCATAAGTGGAAGTGACATAGGCTGTGTCGCTTTGTTTCCTACGTGTCTCTGGAAACACCATACACTTCTCCAGAGTGGTTGTTGGCAATTTACATCCCGCCCATCAGCATGACAAGGCTCCCTGTTCTCCATGACCTGTCCTGCCTTTCTGGATTTTACACTTTTTTCAGATGGCCCTTTTGACCGGGGGGGCAGTGAGACTTCATTGTAGTGCAGATTTCCTTTACACGCTTGCTTGGTTGGCCAAAAAGGGCGTATGCGTTTTTTCCTGAATATATTCAGGAAAAAACGCATACGCACTTTTTGGCCAAGTGCATCGTTGTCGACATTCTGCCTCTT
Organism: Delphinapterus leucas; assembly: GCF_059928025.1. Classification (NCBI taxonomy): domain Eukaryota; kingdom Metazoa; phylum Chordata; class Mammalia; order Artiodactyla; family Monodontidae; genus Delphinapterus; species Delphinapterus leucas. The sequence continues at coordinate 11,142,637 of NW_028322241.1, read as the reverse complement.
TTCCTATGCTTTTAGTACAATTCCTGTCTACCCCCTGAAATCGTTTTCCTGAAATTCTGCCCCGATTTCAAGTCCTCTTCGAAGACTTACTTCAAAACATTTTTGGACGATAGCTGTCATTCATTACTCTGCAGGATTGTGAATTACAGTGCCCCTGAGCTCCTTTCTTCAACTCGCTTTCTTGTGAGCTGGCCGCAAACCCGCAGGATTGCTTCAGGCCCTAATATAGTTCCGGCATGGCATGCTGAGCCTTTGGTTAATTCCTCTTCCTGGTGGGAAATGAGCGTTAAATTTGCATGTGCAGACACCTTCACATGAGTCGTCATGGTGCCCCTTTGCCCCGGTTATCTCTATGGAGGTTGGAGTTGGAGGGCCTCCTCACTCAAGATCAGTGTGCCCACGGAGCCAACCCTGCAACTTCAGGGCATGGTTGGGGGTTAGGATCACCACGAGGGTTCCTTTTCCCTTAGGAGGGAGGTGGCCTTTTGGGCTGCTGATTTCCAGGTTATCAGATACTGCCAGTATCTTGGCCAGATGTGGCGGTGGGCCAAGCCCCTTGGTGACCGTAGTTTATCCTACCTGGATCGCATTCTTGCATTGTTCCATTTCAAGTGGTCCCAGGTTTTGCACTAATACTCCAGTGGCGATTCACCGTTCACCAGGAATGTAAAGGTCAAAGGGTTTAGCTAAATTAGGGAGTTCCAGGGCAAGGGTCTGAATTGACTGCTCTTTCCATTCTTGAAAGGCCACTTCTGCATTCTATTCAAAAGGATCATCACCTTTTCCTTTCAGTGTTTCATATAGAGGCCGAGCTAGTAGACTGTAGTTAGGGATCCAGAAGCAGCAAACCCTGGCCTCCCCAGGAACCCCTAAGCTGTCTTCTAGTTTTAGAAATGGGTAAGGCTGTAAATTGTTTCTTCCCTTTCCTGGGATGGGCTTCTCCGACCTTCTGTGAGAATGAAGCCCAGGCAGGTCACCGTAGTCTGTGATATTTGAGCTTTTTCTTGGACAACTTGTATCCTTTATTGGCTTGGTAGTTCAGAGGTCTCCTTAGTAGGGCTGGCGATCAGAATGTCGTCTGCATATTGAAGGAGTGTTTCCTTTTCCAGAGGTAGAACTTTTAGGTCTTTAGCTGAGCTTTCCCCAAAGATGGTGTGGGAATTTTTGAACCCTTGGGGCAACACGGCCCGGAAGTATTGTTTTAGTTGTATGTTGAGTCCTGCCACTCACAAGCCAAAATTTCTTGTGACTCTGGGACCAATAGAATACAAAAGAAGGCATCATTGAAGACTAATACAGAATACCATGTCCTGGTGGTTGGTAGAATGACCAGCAGGGTGTAGGATTTAGGAACTACTGGAGGTATATCCTCGGTGGCTTCACTGACTGTCCTGACATCCTTTACCAGGACTCCAGCAGCCCATGGGGCTCTCGAGGTCAGGCCAATCCCAGGATATGGAGCTCACCTGGGCAGGTACCCCACCCCAGCCCACGGGGCTCTCGTGGTCAGGCCCCTCCCAGGATACAGAGCTACCCTTGCAGGTACCATGGCAGGGCTGGGAACACAGGAACCGTGCATATCGCCCTCATTGCAGAGCACTCCCATCTCACCTGTCACTCAGATCTGACACAGAGCACCTCAGAGCAGGACTTGAACTAACAAACAGCAGCTCCGACAGGTCTGTGACCCTGGGCATCACTCTGTGTGGCCTCCCTCCACCTGGTGTTCCAGAGACTTCCACTGCACCCGGGGCACCAGGCCTCTGTCTCCACCCACCAGCCACCCCTCCTCTCCCTGACTCCTGGGTTCCTCTCATTAGGAGAGGGTTTTCTTGAAGTTGTCTCCCACTCATGGGCCAGATAATATAATTAGAAAACAAGCCAGAGCTGCAGCCCCTTGTCTATCCTGACTCTCAGGAGCCCACACCTGTTCCTTGGACCTGGCCGATTCAGCAAGTTCCAGTTTCTGCAACTGTGAGCCCCTGAGGGGTGATTATTGGCTGGCCTGGGAAGCCTGACCGTGCCGGCCAGCCCTCCCCAGGTGTGCCTGGGTTCAGATCAATATAAACACCGCTCCAGGCAGCAAGAGCCCCTGCAGCTGTGCCTGACGCCATTTTCTCTGCCCTGTCAGCAGTCTTGGGGCTGGACTGGTGGGAGGGAGTGAGAGGCCACGGCTTTGTGGGTGGCCCAGTGTGAGTGGGGCTCTGCTGGACTTTCTGCAGCAGTTGCCAAGATGCCACCTGCTAAAGAAGAGGATGTGTCACCCATACCTGCCGCTGGAATTTCTCCCTGGGCAGAGGTGAGTGAGGAAGAAAGCAGTGGGGGCCGGGACAGCAGGGGTATCTCAGGCAGGGAAATGGAAAGCTTCCAGAAGAGCACCCAGGACCAGGACCATCCTGGCTGGCCTGCAGGCACCAAGTCGGCTGGCATGCTGTCGCTCATGTGGCTCCATGGCCCTTCCTCTAGGCTTTCAAGTCCTTGTACATATTCAGGTGTTTTACCTGGGAAGGGTGGGAACATTTCAGCAGCAGCTGGCCTGGGGCTCAGCCCACGTTTACTCACAGATGCCTCGGCACTGTCCCCCAGCTTTGCAATGAGGACGCTTGTTGCGTGGGGCCTGCTGGCTGAATGGGAGATGATTCCCCACCACCGACCAACTTCAGAATTGTTTACAACTGGAGCAAGTGCCCTGATACGGTTTTCCTCTGTGTAGCTGGTGGGTTCTGTTTTTTTTTCTTTTTTGGTTCAAGGTAGATTTTATTCCTCTTTTTTGTATTTACAGATATAAGCATGGAAATAATTTATTCATATAAATACATGTATGTGAAGGGAAGAATATTTTTTCTGTTTTACTTTTTGTAATTTGAATTTTATTTTATTTTTTTATACAGCAGGTTCTTTTTGGTTATCTATTTTATACATATAAATGTATACATGCCAATCCCAATCTCTCAACTCCTCCCACCACCACCCCCCAACAGCTTTCCCCCCTTGGTGTCCATACGTTTGTTGTCTACATCTGTTGCTCTATTTCTGCCTTGCAAAACGGTTCATCTGTACAATTTGTCTAGGTTCCACATATAGCCATTAATAGACAAGATTTCTTTTTCTCTTTCTGACTTACTTCACTCTGTATGACAGTCTCTAGATCCATCAACGTCTCTACAAATGACCCAATTTCATTCCTTTTTATGGCTTAGTAATATTCCATTTTATATATGTACCACTTCTTTATGCATTCGTCTGTCTGTGGGCATTTAGGTTGCTTCCATTACCTGGATATTGTAAATAGTGATGCAATGAACATTGCGGTGAATGTCTCTTTTTGATTTATGGTTTTGTCTGGGTATATGCCCAGTAGTGGGACTGCTGTATCATATGGTAATTCTATTCTTAGTTTTATAAGAAACTCCATAACTTTCTCCACAGTGACTGTATCAATTTCATTCCCAACAATAGCGGAAGAGGGTTCCTTATCTCCACACCCTTTCCAGCATTTGTTGTTTGTAGATTTTCTGATGATGCCCATTCTAACAGGTGTGAGGTGATACACCATGGATGAGTCTATTTCGTTGAGCAAAGAGTAGGTCTTGTCTATTACATATTTGGCTTATGGAACGGTATGTGTGCTAATTTCAATCTCTGGTTTTATACAGTACCGCAACTCAACTTTCCCCTTAAGCAAGCATAAGTTTTTATCTAAATGTGAGACTCTGTTCGGTTTTGGAATTCAGTTTATGTGTAGCCAAGTTTACACTCTCTCTATTAGTGATATCTTATGATAATTACCTTTCTCTGTGTGACATATTTCTCTTAGAATCATCATACTTAAATCCACTCAATTTGCTGCTACAGGCCTGATGACATTGATTTCATTGCTGAGTGATATTCCATTGTACGTAAGTAGCACAACTCCTTTATCCATATTTTTCTTTCTGGGATATTTAATTTGTACTGGACTCAAGGTTCTTGTAAACACAGCAGCCCTAAATTTGGTGTTGGCTGTGTCTTGTTGATTTTAATTTTCCTAAGCTATAGGGCCAAAAGTGGAAGTGCCCTAGGGTCTGTAGCTTTGTTTTTCAGATGTTTCAGGATACACCATAAACATCTCCAGAGTGTCTGTTGGCAATTTACATCCCGCCCATCAGCATAACAAGGCTCCCTGTTCTCCGTGGCCTGTCCTGTGTTTCTGGTTTTTACACTTTTTTCAGATGGCCCTTTTGACGAATGGGAAATGAGACTTCATTGTAGTGCGGATTTCCATTTCTCGAGTGCTTGGTTGGCCAAAAAGGGCATATGTGTTTTTTCCTGAATATATTCAGGAAAAAATGTTTACGCACTTTTGTCCAAGTGCATCACTGTCAAAGATCTGCCGCTTTTCACATGCTTTAAACGCAATTCCAATCTACCTCCTGAAATATGATTCCTGCAATTCTGCCTCGTTTTGAAGTCCTCTTTGCAGACTTACTTCAGTATATTTTTGCCAATAGCTGTCATTTATAAATCTGCAGGTTTGTGAATTACAGTGCCTGTGATTTCCTTTCTTAACTCGTTTCCTTGAAAGCTGGCCACAGAACCGCAGGTTTGCTTTAGGCCATAATCAGGGTCTGGCACGGCACTCTGAGCCTTTGGTTAATTCCTCTTCCTGGTGGGAAATTAGAGTTAAATGTGCCCCTCCGGACACCTGCCTCACTCCCAGCCCCTTGGTGATGTGTGTCCTGTGGTTTGAGGCCACATGTGCTGGGTTCCTCACCTTTGGCTGATGTGGCCCCACTGGTGTGAGGACACTCCTGCCTGGTTCCCATCCCCTTGGTGATGTGGGCCATCCGCTGAGAGTCTGATCCTGGTTGGGTTCCTCACACTTCTGTGAGGTGGGCCCTCTTCTCTGACGTCACTCCTGCCTGGCTGGCACACCCCGCCTTGGCGAAGTCGGCCCTCTGGTGGGATTTGGTGCCTGCTGGGGGTCTCCTGCCCTCGGTAATGAGGGCCCTCTGGCGTCAGGCCCTAATTCCTGGGCTCCCAATATTTTCTGATATGCACCCTGTGGTTCGAGTACACTCGTGCCAGGTTCCCAACCCCATGGGAATGTGGGCCTTCTGCTCTGAGGTCCCAACCGTGGGTTGCTCAGTTTCATGATGAGGGCCCTCTGCTGTGAGTTCTCTCCGGCCTGGATCCCATAGCCTCGCTGCTCCTGGCCACCTGCTGGGAGGTTCCAACTGCGGGATTCCTCACCTTTTTTCTTCTATGGACCCTCTGTTTTGAGACTCCTCCTGCCTGCCTCACTCCCAGTCCCTTGGTGATGTGTGTCCTCTGGTGTGAGGCCACGTGTGCTGGGTCCCTCGCCTTTGGATGATGTGGCCACACTGGTGTGAGGACACTCCTGCCTGCTTCCTATCCCCTTGATGATGTGGGCCCTCTGGTGAGAGTCTGATCCTGGCTGGGTTCCTCACCCTTCTGTGAGGTGGGCCCTCTGCTGTCAGGTCACTCCTGCCTGGCTGGCACACCCCACCTGGGCAACATCGGCCCTCTTGTGGCACTTGGAGCCTGCTGGGAGCCTCCTCCCCTCGGTGATGGGGGCCCTCTAGCGTCAGGCCCTAACTGCTGGGTACCCACATTTTCTGATACGTGCTAAGTGGTGCGAGGACACTCCTGCGAGGTTCCCATCCCCATGGGCATGTGGGCCTTCTGCTCTAATGTCCCAACACCTGTGTTGTTCACCGTTTCATGATGTTGTCTCTCTGGTGTTAGTTCACTCAGGCCTAGATCCCATAGACTCTGTGCTCTGAGCCAACTGCTGGGAGGTTCCTACTGCTGGATTCCTTACCTTTTTTATTCTTTGGGTCCTGTGTTTTTATGCTCCTACTTCCTGACTCACTCCCAGCCCCTTTGTGATGTAGGTCCTCTGGTTTAAGGCCACATGTACCGGTTTCCTCACCTTTATTGATGTGGCCCCACTGGTGTGAGGACACTCCTGCCTGGTTCCCATCCCCTTGGTGATTGGGGCCCTCTTGTGAGAGTCTGATCCTGTCTGGATTCCTCACACTTCTGGGAGGTGGGCCCTCTGCTGTGAGGTCACTCCTGCCTGGCTGGCACACGTCACGTTGGCGATGTGGGCCCTCAGTTGGGAGTTGGTGCCTGCTGGGAGTCTCCTCCCCTCGGTAATGAGGGTCCTCTGGCGTCAGGCCCTAACTCATGGGCTCCCAAAATTTTCTGATGTGCGCCCTGTCGTGTGAGTACACTCCAGCCAGGGTCCCTTCTCTAGGGGATGTGAGCTTTCTGCTCTGTGGTCCCAACGGCTGGGTTGCTCACAGTGTCAGAATGTGGGCCCTCTGTTTTGAGTTCAGTCAGGCCTGGATCCCATAGCCTCGCTGCTCCTGGCCGCCTGCTGGGAGGTTCCAACTGGGGGATTCCTCACCTTTTTTACGCAATGGGCCCTCTGTTTTGAGGCTCCTCCTGCCTGCCTCACTCCCAGCCCCTTGGTGATGTGTGTCCTGTAGTTTGAGGCCACGTGTGCTGGGTCCGCACATTTCGGGGATGTGGCCCCACTGGTGTGAGGACACTCCTGCCTGGTTTCCATTCCCTTGGTGATGTGGGCCCTCTGGTGAGAGTCTGATCCTCTTTGGGTTCCTCACACTTTTGTGTGGTTGGCCCTCTGCTCTGAGGTCACTCCTGCCTGGCTGGCACACCCCGCATTGGCGACGTCGGCCCTCTGGTAGCAGTTGGAGCTTGCTGGGAGCCTCCTCTCCTCAGTGATGAGGGCCCTCTGGCGTCCGGCCCTAACTGCTGGGCTCCCCACATTTTCTGTTGTGTGCCCACTGGTGCGATGACACTCCTGCTTGGTTCCCTTCCCCATGGGGATGTGGGCCTTGTGCTCTGAGGTCACAATGGCTGGGTTGCTTACAGTATCACGATGAGGGCCCTCTGTTGTGAGTTCATCACTGCCTGGATCCCATAGCCTCGGTGCTCTGGGCCGCCTGCTGGGATGTTCCAACTGCTGGATTCCTCACCTTTTTATACAATGGGCCATGTGTTTTGAGGTTAATCCTGCCTGCCTCGCTCTGAGACCCATGGTGATGTGGGTCTTCTGGTTTGAGGCCACATGTGCTGGGTACCTCAACTTTCGATGATGTGGCCCCACGGGTGTGAGGACACTCGTGCCTGATTCCCAGCCCCTTGCTTATGTGGGCACTCTGGTGAGAGTCTGATCATGACTGGGTTCCTTACCCTTCTGTGAGGTGGGCCCTCTGATGTGAGGTCACTCCTGCCTGGATGGCTCACGTCGCCTTGGCGACGTAGGCCCTCTGTTGGCCACTGAAGCATGCTGGGAGCCTCCTACCCTCTTTAATGAGGGCCCTGGAAGAAACGCATATGCCCTTTTTGACCAAGTGCATCATTGTCGAAGTTCTGCCTCTTCTCCTATACTTTCAGAGGACTTCCCGTCTACCTCCTGAAATCGTATTCCTGGAATTCTGCCCCGCGTTCAAGTCCTCTTTGCAGCCTTACTTCAATATATTTTTGGACGATAGCTGTCATTTATAACTCTGCAGGTTTGTGAATTACAGTGCCCCTGAGCTCCATTCTTCAACTCGCTTTCTTGTGAGCTGGCCGAAAACTGCAAGATTGCTTCAGGCCCTAATCTGGTTCCGGCACGGCATGTTGAGCCTTTGGCTAATTCCTCTTCCTGATGGGAAATGAGCGTTAAATTTGCTCGTGCAGACACCTACAGCTAATCTCTCATTGGTTCTCCCTATTCCTGTTCATCTTGCTCAGAAATTGCAAACTGTGCCAAACAGGGGGTTAAAGGCACTGACTCTCCAATTGGGGAAAGAGTTAGTAAAGCGTCTTGAATGGTAAAACCGAATATGAGGGGAAGAAAACTGAGATGCATTTAAAAAGGTTTCCCGGTCACACGGTGGACCATATTCTGGGTTTCCCATGCGTGTTTTACCTGAAGGAAGAATCCCTTAAACCTGGAGACGTGGGACCCATGCAATGTGTACCATGCAGTATGACTTCAAATGGTCTGCATTTTCTCACCGAACCTCACCAATGCTATCAGCCCAAAGTGTCGAACCTTATGTCTCACTCAGCTCTAGGTGTAGATGTGGTAAATCCAGGTTGCATCACAAGCCCTGAATGAATTATTTAAGAATTGCTCTCTATTTCACTGTCATTGTGTTTGTTTTTGTAGTTTATTTTGATAATGGGATTTATCGGATTTTCTCTGCTGCCTTCATGCAGCTGTACCACACTTGATTCTCTTACGGAGACATATAAATCCATGGGTTTTAAGATTCTTACTTTTTAGGTATCTTGCCAGGCGTTGAATATGGGGTGTTGAGTCCATTTCGTTGAGCAACGAGTAGGGCTTGTCTATTATATATTTGGCTTATGGAACGGTATCTGTGCTAATTTCACTCTCTGGTTTTATGCAGCACCCCAACTCACCTTTCCCCATAAGCAAGAATAAGTTGGTTTTCTAAATTTGAGACCCTGTTCTGTTTTGTAATTCAGTTCATGTATATCCAACTTTCCATTCCATGTATTAGTGATATCTTATGATGTTTCTTTTTCTTTGTGACTTATTTCTCGTAGAATCATCGTACCTGAATCCACTCATTATGCCGCTACGGGCCTGATGACGTAGATTTCATTGCTGAGTGATATTCCATTGTACGTGCGTACCACAATTTCTTTATCCATTTTTTGCTTTCTGGGATATTTTACTTGTACCATAGACGAGGTTCTTGTAAACAGAGCCGTCCCAAACTCTGGGGTGGCTGTGTGTTTTTGATTTTAATTTCCCTAAGCTATAGGACCATAAGTGGAAGTGCCATAGGCTGTGTTGCTTTGTTTCCTACGTGTTTCTGGAAACACCATACACTTCTCCAGAGTGGTTGTTGGCAATTTACATCCCGCCCATCAGCATGACAAGGCTCCCTGTTCTCCATGACCTGTCTTGACTTTCTGGATTTTACATTTTTATCAGATGGCCCTTTTGACCGGGAGGCAGTGAGAATTCATTGTAGTGCAGATTTCCATTACACGCTTGCTTGGTTGGCCAAAAAGGGCGTATGCGTTTTTTCCTGAATATATTCAGGAAAAAACGCATACGCCCTTTTTGGCCAAGTGCATCATTGTTGACATTGTGCCTCTTTTCCTACGCTTTACGTGCAATTCCAGTCTACCCCCTGAAATCGTTTTCCTGAAATTCTGCCCCGCTTTCAAGTCCTCTTCGAAGACTTACTTCAGTACATTTTTGGACGATAGCTGTCATTCATAACTCTGCAGGTTTGTGAATTACAGTGCCCCTGAGCTCCTTTCTTCAACTCGTTTTCTTGTGAGCTGGCCGCAAAACCGCAGGATTGCTTCAGGCCCTAATATGTTTCCGGCCGGGCACGCTGAGCCTTTGGTTAATTCCTCTTCCTGGTGGGAAATGATCGTTCCATTTGCCCATGCAGACACCAACAGCTAGTCTCTCATTGGTTCTCCCTATGCCTGTTCATCTTGCGCAGAAATTGCAAACTGTGCCAAACAGGAGGTTAATGGCACTGACTCTCCAAGTGTGGACAGTGTTAGTAAAGCGTTGAAATGTTGATCCCGAGTACCAGGGGACGAAAACTGAGATGCATTTGAAAACGTTTCCCAATCACATGGTGGACCATACTCTGGGTTTCCCATGCATGTTTTAGCTGAAGGAAGAATCCCTTAAACCCGGAGAGTTGGGACCCATGGAATGGGTTCCATGCAGTGTGACTTCAAAGGGTCTGCGTTTGCTCACCGAACCTCACCAATGCTATCAGCCCGAAGTGTCCAGCCTTATGTCTCATCCAGCTCTGGGTGTAGATGTGGTAAATACAGGTTGCATCACAAGCCCTGAATGAATTATTTAAGAATTGCTCTCTATTTCACTGTCATTGTGTTTTGTTTTTGAAATTCATTTTGATAATGGGATTTATCGGATTTTCACTGCTGCTTTTAGGCCACTGTACACACGCTTGATTTCCTTATGGAGACATATAAATCCATGGGTTTTAAGATTCTTACTTGTCAGGTATCTTCCCAGGCGTTGAATATAGGGTGTTGAGTCCATTTCGTTGAGCAAGGAGTAGGTGTTGTCTATTATATATTTGGCTTATGGAACGGTATCTGTGCTAATTTCAATCTCTGGTTTTATGTAGCATCCCAACTGACCTTTCCCCATAAGCAAGCATAAGTTGGTTTGCTAAATTTGAGACCCTGTTCTGTTTTGTAGTTCAGTTCATGGGTAGCCAAGTTTACATTCCGTGTATTAGTGATAACTTATGATGTTTCTTTTTCTGTCTGACTTATTTCTCATAGAATCATCGTACCTGAATCCACTCATTATGCCGCTACAGTCCTGATGACGTAGATTTCATTGCTGGGTGATATTCCATTGTACGTGCGTACCACAACTTCTTTATCCATTTTATGCTTTCTCGGATATTTAACTTCTACCGTAGATGAGGTTCTTGTAAACAGAGCCATCAAAACTTTGGGGTGGCTGTGTGTTTTTGATTTTAATTTCCCTAAGCTATAGGACCATAAGTGGAATTGCCATAAGCTGTGTTGCTTTGTTTCCTACGTGTTTCCGTAAACACCATACAGTTTTCCAGAGTGGCTGTTGGCAATTTAAATCCGCCCATCAGCATAACAAGTCTCCCTGTTCTCCAAGACCTGTCCTGCCTTTCTGGATTTTACACTTTTTTCAGATGGCCCTTTTGACCGGGGAAGAGTGAGACTTCATTGTAGTGCGGATTTCGTTTACACCCTTGCTTCATTGGCCAAAAGGGGCGTATGTTTTTTTTCCTGAACATATTCAGGAAAAAACGCATATGCCCTTTTTGGCCAAGTGCATCATTGTCGACATTCTGCCTCTTTTCCTATGCTTTAAGTGCAATTCCAGTCTACCCCCTGAAATCGTTTTCCTGAAATTCTGCCCCGCTTTCAAGTCCTCTCCGAAGACTTACTTCTATACATTTTTGGACGATAGCTGTCATTCATAACTCTGCAGGTTTGTGAATTACAGTGTCCCTGAGCTCCTTTCTTCAACTCCTTTTCTTGTGAGCTGGCCGCAAAACCGCAGGATTGCTTCAGGCCCTAATATGTTTCCGGCCGGGCACGCTGAGCCTTTGGTTAATTCCTCTTCCTGGTGGGAAATGATCGTTCCATTTGCCCGTGCAGACACCAACAGCTAGTCTCTCATTGGTTCTCCCTATGCCTGTTCATCTTGTGCAGAAATTGCAAACTGTGCCAAACAGGAGGTTAAAGGCACTGACTCTCCAAGTGGGGAGAGTGTTAGTAAAGCGTCTGGAATGGTGAACCCGAGTACCAGGGGACGAAAACTGAGATGCATTTGAAAACGTTTCCCAATCACACGGCGGACGATAGTCTGGGATTCCCATGCATGTTTTAGCTGAAGGAAGAATCCCTTAAACCTGGAGAGTTGGGACCCATGGAATGGGTACCATGCAGTATGACTTCAAAGGGTCTGCGTTTGCTCACCGAACCTCACCAATGCTATCAGCCCAAAGTGTCCAGCCTTATGTCTCACCCAGCTCTGGGTGTAGATGTGGTAAATCCAGGTTGCATCACAAGCCCTGAATGAATTATTTAAGAATTGCTCTCTATTTCACTGTCATTGTGTTTTGTTTTTGAAATTTATTTTGATAATGGGATTTATCGGATTTTCACTGCTGCGTTTAGGCCGCTGTACACACGCTTGATTTCCTTATGGAGACATATAAATCCATGGGTTTTAAGATTCTTACTTGTCAGGTATCTTGCCAGGCGTTGAATATGGGGTGTTGAGTCCATTTCGTTGAGCAAGGTGTAGGGCTTGTCTATAATATATTTGGCTTATGGAACGGTATCTGTGCTAATTTCAATCTCTGGTTTTATGCAGCACCCCAACTCACCTTTCCCCATAAGCAAGCATAAGTTGGTTTTCTAAATTTGAGACCCTGTTCTGTTTTGTAATTCAGTTCATGTGTATCCAACTTTACATCCCGTCTATTAGTGATATCTTATGATGTTTCCTTTTCTGTGTGACTTATTTCTCGTAGAAGCATCGTACCTGAATGCACTCATTATGCCGCTACGGGCCTGAAGACGTAGATTTCATTGCTGAGTGATATTCCATTGTACGTGCGTACCACAACTTCTTTATCCATTTTTTACTTTCTGGGATATTTTACTTGTACCGTAGACGAGGTTCTTGTAAACAGAGCCATCCCAAACTTTGGGGTGGCTGTGTGTTTTTGATTTTAATTTCCCTAAGCTATAGGACCATAAGTGGAAGTGACATAGGCTGTGTTGCTTTGTTTCCTACGTGTTTCAGGATACACCATACATTTCTCCAGAGTGGCTGTTGGCACTTTACATCCCACCCATCAGCACAAGAAGGCTCCCTGTTCTCCAAGACCTGTCCTGCCTTTCTGGATTTTACACTTTTTTCAGATGGCCCTTTTGACCGGGGGGCAGTGAGACTTCATTGTAGTGCAGATTTCCTTTACACGCTTGATTGGTTGGCCAAAAAGGGCGTATGCGTTTTTTCCTGAATATATTCATCAAAAAACGCATACGCCCTTTTTGGCCAAGTGCATCATTGTCGACATTCTGCCTCTTTTCCTATGCTTTAAGTGCAATTCCAGTCTACCCCCTGAAATCGTTTTCCTGAAATTCTGCCCCGCTTTCAAGTCCTCTTTGAAGACTTACTTCAGTACATTTTTGGACGATAGCTATCATTCATAACTCTGCAGGTTTGTGAATTACAGTGCCCCTGAGCTCCTTTCTTCAACTCCTTTTCTTGTGAGCTGGCCGCAAAACCGCAGGATTGCTTCAGGCCCTAATATGTTTCCGGCCGGGCACGCTGAGCCTTTGGTTAATTCCTCATCCTGGTGGGAAATGATCGTTCAATTTGCCCGTGCAGACACCAACAGCTAGTCTCTCATTGGTTCTCCCTATGCCTGTTCATCTTGTGCAGAAATTGCAAACTGTGCCAAACAGGAGGTTAAAGGCACTGACTCTCCAAGTGGGGAGAGTGTTAGTAAAGCGTCTGGAATGGTGAACCCGAGTACCAGGGGACAAAAACTGAGATGCATTTGAAAACGTTTCCCAATCACACGGCGGACGATAGTCTGGGATTCCCATGCATGTTTTAGCTGAAGGAAGAATCCCTTAAACCTGGAGAGTTGGGACCCATGGAATGGGTACCATGCAGTATGACTTCAAAGGGTCTGCGTTTGCTCACCGAACCTCACCAATGCTATCAGCCCAAAGTGTCCAGCCTTATGTCTCACCCAGCTCTGGGTGTAGATGTGGTAAATCCAGGTTGCATCACAAGCCCTGAATGAATTATTTAAGAATTGCTCTCTATTTCACTGTCATTGTGTTTTGTTTTTGAAATTTATTTTGATAATGGGATTTATCGGATTTTCACTGCTGCGTTTAGGCCACTGTACACACGCTTGATTTCCTTATGGAGACATATAAATCCATGGGTTTTAAGATTCTTAATTGTCAGGTATCTTGCCAGGCGTTGAATATGGGGTGTTGAGTCCATTTCGTTGAGCAAGGTGTAGGGCTTGTCTATTATATATTTGGCTTATGGAACGGTATCTGTGCTAATTTCAATCTCTGGTTTTATGCAGCACCCCAACTCACCTTTCCCCATAAGCAAGCATAAGTTGGTTTTCTAAATTTGAGACCCTGTTCTGTTTTGTAATTCAGTTCATGTGTATCCAACTTTACATCCCGTCTATTAGTGATATCTTATGATGTTTCCTTTTCTGTGTGACTTATTTCTCGTAGAAGCATCGTACCTGAATCCACTCATTATGCCGCTACGGGCCTGATGACGTAGATTTCATTGCTGAGTGATATTCCATTGTACGTGCGTACCACAACTTCTTTATCCATTTTTTACTTTCTGGGATATTTTACTTGTACTGTAGACGAGGTTCTTGTAAACAGAGCCATCCCAAACTTTGGGGTGGCTGTGTGTTTTTGATTTTAATTTCCCTAAGCTATAGGACCATAAGTGGAAGTGACATAGGCTGTGTTGCTTTGTTTCCTACGTGTTTCAGGATACACCATACATTTCTCCAGAGTGGCTGTTGGCACTTTACATCCCACCCATCAGCACAAGAAGGCTCCCTGTTCTCCAAGACCTGTCCTGCCTTTCTGGATTTTACACTTTTTTCAGATGGCCCTTTTGACCGGGGGGCAGTGAGACTTCATTGTAGTGCAGATTTCCTTTACACGCTTGATTGGTTGGCCAAAAAGGGCGTATGCGTTTTTTCCTGAATATATTCATCAAAAAACGCATACGCCCTTTTTGGCCAAGTGCATCATTGTCGACATTCTGCCTCTTTTCCTATGCTTTAAGTGCAATTCCAGTCTACCCCCTGAAATCGTTTTCCTGAAATTCTGCCCCGCTTTCAAGTCCTCTTTGAAGACTTACTTCAGTACATTTTTGGACGATAGCTATCATTCATAACTCTGCAGGTTTGTGAATTACAGTGCCCCTGAGCTCCTTTCTTCAACTCCTTTTCTTGTGAGCTGGCCGCAAAACCGCAGGATTGCTTCAGGCCCTAATATGTTTCCGGCCGGGCACGCTGAGCCTTTGGTTAATTCCTCATCCTGGTGGGAAATGATCGTTCAATTTGCCCGTGCAGACACCAACAGCTAGTCTCTCATTGGTTCTCCCTATGCCTGTTCATCTTGTGCAGAAATTGCAAACTGTGCCAAACAGGAGGTTAAAGGCACTGACTCTCCAAGTGGGGAGAGTGTTAGTAAAGCGTCTGGAATGGTGAACCCGAGTACCAGGGGACAAAAACTGAGATGCATTTGAAAACGTTTCCCAATCACACGGCGGACGATAGTCTGGGATTCCCATGCATGTTTTAGCTGAAGGAAGAATCCCTTAAACCTGGAGAGTTGGGACCCATGGAATGGGTACCATGCAGTATGACTTCAAAGGGTCTGCGTTTGCTCACCGAACCTCACCAATGCTATCAGCCCAAAGTGTCCAGCCTTATGTCTCACCCAGCTCTGGGTGTAGATGTGGTAAATCCAGGTTGCATCACAAGCCCTGAATGAATTATTTAAGAATTGCTCTCTATTTCACTGTCATTGTGTTTTGTTTTTGAAATTTATTTTGATAATGGGATTTATCGGATTTTCACTGCTGCGTTTAGGCCACTGTACACACGCTTGATTTCCTTATGGAGACATATAAATCCATGGGTTTTAAGATTCTTAATTGTCAGGTATCTTGCCAGGCGTTGAATATGGGGTGTTGAGTCCATTTCGTTGAGCAAGGTGTAGGGCTTGTCTATTATATATTTGGCTTATGGAACGGTATCTGTGCTAATTTCAATCTCTGGTTTTATGCAGCACCCCAACTCACCTTTCCCCATAAGCAAGCATAAGTTGGTTTTCTAAATTTGAGACCCTGTTCTGTTTTGTAATTCAGTTCATGTGTATCCAACTTTACATCCCGTCTATTAGTGATATCTTATGATGTTTCCTTTTCTGTGTGACTTATTTCTCGTAGAAGCATCGTACCTGAATCCACTCATTATGCCGCTACGGGCCTGATGACGTAGATTTCATTGCTGAGTGATATTCCATTGTACGTGCGTACCACAACTTCTTTATCCATTTTTTACTTTCTGGGATATTTTACTTGTACTGTAGACGAGGTTCTTGTAAACAGAGCCATCCCAAACTTTGGGGTGGCTGTGTGTTTTTGATTTTAATTTCCCTAAGCTATAGGACCATAAGTGGAAGTGACATAGGCTGTGTTGCTTTGTTTCCTACGTGTTTCAGGATACACCATACATTTCTCCAGAGTGGCTGTTGGCACTTTACATCCCACCCATCAGCACAAGAAGGCTCCCTGTTCTCCAAGACCTGTCCTGCCTTTCTGGATTTTACACTTTTTTCAGATGGCCCTTTTGACCGGGGGGCAGTGAGACTTCATTGTAGTGCAGATTTCCTTTACACGCTTGATTGGTTGGCCAAAAAGGGCGTATGCGTTTTTTCCTGAATATATTCATCAAAAAACGCATACGCCCTTTTTGGCCAAGTGCATCATTGTCGACATTCTGCCTCTTTTCCTATGCTTTAAGTGCAATTCCAGTCTACCCCCTGAAATCGTTTTCCTGAAATTCTGCCCCGCTTTCAAGTCCTCTTTGAAGACTTACTTCAGTACATTTTTGGACGATAGCTATCATTCATAACTCTGCAGGTTTGTGAATTACAGTGCCCCTGAGCTCCTTTCTTCAACACCTTTTCTTGTGAGCTGGCCGCAAAACCGCAGGATTGCTTCAGGCCCTAATATGTTTCCGGCCGGGCACGCTGAGCCTTTGGTTAATTCCTCTTCCTGGTGGGAAATGATCGTTCAATTTGCCCGTGCAGACACCAACAGCTAGTCTCTCATTGGTTCTCCCTATGCCTGTTCATCTTGTGCAGAAATTGCAAACTGTGCCAAACAGGAGGTTAAAGGCACTGACTCTCCAAGTGGGGAGAGTGTTAGTAAAGCGTCTGGAATGGTGAACCCGAGTACCAGGGGACAAAAACTGAGATGCATTTGAAAACGTTTCCCAATCACACGGCGGACGATAGTCTGGGATTCCCATGCATGTTTTAGCTGAAGGAAGAATCCCTTAAACCTGGAGAGTTGGGACCCATGGAATGGGTACCATGCAGTATGACTTCAAAGGGTCTGCGTTTGCTCACCGAACCTCACCAATGCTATCAGCCCAAAGTGTCCAGCCTTATGTCTCACCCAGCTCTGGGTGTAGATGTGGTAAATCCAGGTTGCATCACAAGCCCTGAATGAATTATTTAAGAATTGCTCTCTATTTCACTGTCATTGTGTTTTGTTTTTGAAATTTATTTTGATAATGGGATTTATCGGATTTTCACTGCTGCGTTTAGGCCGCTGTACACACGCTTGATTTCCTTATGGAGACATATAAATCCATGGGTTTTAAGATTCTTACTTGTCAGGTATCTTGCCAGGCGTTGAATATGGGGTGTTGAGTCCATTTCGTTGAGCAAGGTGTAGGGCTTGTCTATTATATATTTGGCTTATGGAACGGTATCTGTGCTAATTTCAATCTCTGGTTTTATGCAGCACCCCAACTCACCTTTCCCCATAAGCAAGCATAAGTTGGTTTTCTAAATTTGAGACCCTGTTCTGTTTTGTAATTCAGTTCATGTGTATCCAACTTTACATTCCGTGTATTAGTGATATCTTATGATGTTTCTTTTTCTGTGTGACTTATTTCTCATAGAATCATCGTACCTGAATCCACTCATTATGCCGCTACGGGCCTGATGACGTAGATTTCATTGCTGAGTGATATTCCATTGTACGTGCGTACCACAACTTCTTTATCCATTTTTTGCTTTCTGGGATATTTTACTTGTACCGTAGACGAGGTTCTTGTAAACATAGCTGTCCCAAACTCTGGGGTGGCTGTGTGTTTTTGATTTTAATTTCCCTAAGCTATAGGACCATAAGTGGAAGTGCCATAGGCTGTGTTGCTTTGTTTCCTACGTGTTTCTGGAAACACCATACATTTCTACAGAGTGGTTGTTGGCAATTTACATCCCGCCCATCAGCATGACAAGGCTCCCTGTTCTCCATAACCTGTCCTGACTTTCTGGATTTTACATTTTTTTCAGATAGCCCTTTTGACCGGGGGGCAGTGAGACTTCACTGTAGTGCAGATTTCCTTTACACGCTTGCTTGGTTGGCCAAAAAGTGCGTATGCGTTTTTTCCTGAATATATTCAGGAAAAAACGCATACGCCCTTTTTGGCCAAGTGCATCATTGTCGACATTCTCCCTCTTTTCCTATGTTTTTAGTACAATTCCTGTCTACCCCCTGAAATCGTTTTCCTGAAATTCTGCCCCGCTTTCAAGTCCTCTTCGAAGACTTACTTCAATACATTTTCGGACGATAGCTGTCATTCATAACTCTGCAGGTTTGTGAATTACAGTGCCCCTGAGCTCATTTCTTCAACCCGCTTTCTTGTGAGCTGGCCGCAAAACCGCAGGATTGCTTCAGGCCCTAATCTGTTTCCGGCAGGGAACGCTGAGCCTTTGGTTAATTCCTCTTCCTGGTGGGAAATGAGCGTTCCATTTGCCCGTGCAGACACCTACAGCTAGTCTCTCATTGCTTCTCCCTATTCCTGTTCATCTTGCGCAGAAATTGCAAACTGTGCCAAACAGGAGGTTAATGGCACTGACTCTCCAAGTGGGGACAGTGTTAGTAAAGCGTTCAAATGTTGAACCCGAGTACCAGGGGACAAAAACTGAGATGCATTTGAAAACGTTTCCCAATCACATGGTGGACCATACTCTGGGTTTCCCATGCATGTTTTAGCTGAAGGAAGAATCCCTTAAACCTGGAGAGTTGGGACCCATGGAATGGGTACCATGCAGTATGACTTCAAAGGGTCTGCGTTTGCTCACCGAACCTCACCAATGCTATCAGCCCAAAGTGTCCAGCCTTATGTCTCACCCAGCTCTGGGTGTAGATGTGGTAAATCCAGGTTGCATCACAAGCCCTGAATGAATTATTTAAGAATTGCTCTCTATTTCACTGTCATTGTGTTTTGTTTTTGAAATTTATTTTGATAATGGGATTTATCGGATTTTCACTGCTGCGTTTAGGCCCCTGTACACACGCTTGATTTCCTTATGGAGACATATAAATCCATGGGTTTTAAGATTCTTACTTGTCAGGTATCTTGCCAGGCGTTGAATATGGGGTGTTGAGTCCATTTCGTTGAGCAAGGTGTAGGGCTTGTCTATTATATATTTGGCTTATGGAACGGTATCTGTGCTAATTTCAATCTCTGGTTTTATGCAGCACCCCAACTCACCTTTCCCCATAAGCAAACATAAGTTGGTTTTCTAAATTAGAGACCCTGTTCTGTTTTGTAATTCAGTTCATGTGTATCCAACTTTACATTCCGTGTATTAGTGATATCTTATGATGTTTCTTTTTCTGTGTGACTTATTTCTCGTAGAATCATCGTACCTGAATCCACTCATTATGCCGCTACGGGCCTGATGACGTAGATTTCATTGCTGAGTGATATTCCATTGTACGTGCGTACCACAACTTCTTTATCCATTTTTTGCTTTCTGGGATATTTTACTTGTACCGTAGACGAGGTTCTTGTAAACATAGCCGTCCCAAACTCTGGGGTGGCTGTGTGTTTTTGATTTTAATTTCCCTAAGCTATAGGACCATAAGTGGAAGTGCCATAGGCTGTGTTGCTTTGTTTCCTACGTGTTTCTGGAAACACCATACATTTCTACAGAGTGGTTGTTGGCAATTTACATCCCGCCCATCAGCATGACAAGGCTCCCTGTTCTCCATAACCTGTCCTGACTTTCTGGATTTTACATTTTTTTCAGATAGCCCTTTTGACCGGGGGGCAGTGAGACTTCACTGTAGTGCAGATTTCCTTTACACGCTTGCTTGGTTGGCCAAAAACTGCGTATGCGTTTTTTCCTGAATATATTCAGGAAAAAACGCATACGCCCTTTTTGGCCAAGTGCATCATTGTCGACATTCTCCCTCTTTTCCTATGTTTTTAGTACAATTCCTGTCTACCCCCTGAAATCGTTTTCCTGAAATTCTGCCCCGCTTTCAAGTCCTCTTCGAAGACTTACTTCAATACATTTTCGGACGATAGCTGTCATTCATAACTCTGCAGGTTTGTGAATTACAGTGCCCCTGAGCTCATTTCTTCAACCCGCTTTCTTGTGAGCTGGCCGCAAAACCGCAGGATTGCTTCAGGCCCTAATCTGTTTCCGGCAGGGCACACTGAGCCTTTGGTTAATTCCTCTTCCTGGTGGGAAATGAGCATTCCATTTGCCCGTGCAGACACCTACAGCTAGTCTCTCATTGCTTCTCCCTATTCCTGTTCATCTTGCGCAGAAATTGCAAACTGTGCCAAACAGGAGGTTAATGGCACTGACTCTCCAAGTGGGGACAGTGTTAGTAAAGCGTTCAAATGTTGAACCCGAGTACCAGGGGACGAAAACTGAGATGCATTTGAAAACGTTTCCCAATCACATGGTGGACCATACTCTGGGTTTCCCATGCATGTTTTAGCTAAACGAAAAATCCCTTAAACCCGGAGAGTTGGGACCCATGGAATGGGTTCCATGCAGTGTGACTTCAAAGGGTCTGCGTTTGCTCACCGAACCTCACCAATGCTATCAGCCCGAAGTGCCCAGCCTTATGTCTCATCCAGCTCTGGGTGTGGATGTGGTAAATCCAGGTTGCATCACAAGCCCTGAATGAATTATTTAAGAATTGCTCTCTATTTCACTGTCATTGTGTTTTGTTTTTGAAATTCATTTTGATAATGGGATTTATCGGATTTTCACTGCTGCTTTTAGGCCACTGTACACACGCTTGATTTCCTTATGGAGACATATAAATCCATGGGTTTTAAGATTCTTACTTGTCAGGTATCTTCCCAGGCGTTGAATATAGGGTGTTGAGTCCATTTCGTTGAGCAAGGAGTAGGTTTTGTCTATTATATATTTGGCTTATGGAACGGTATCTGTGCTAATTTCAATCTCTGGTTTTATGCAGCATCCCAACTGACCTTTCCCCATAAGCAAGCATAAGTTGGTTTGCTAAATTTGAGACCCTGTTCTGTTTTGTAGTTCAGTTCATGGGTAGCCAAGTTTACATTCCGTGTATTAGTGATAACTTATGATGTTTCTTTTTCTGTCTGACTTATTTCTCATAGAATCATCGTACATGAATCCACTCATTATGCCGCTACGGTCCTGATGACGTAGATTTCATTGCTGAGTGATATTCCATTGTACGTGCGTAAATCAACTTCTTTATCCATTTTATGCTTTCTCGGATATTTAACTTCTACCGTAGATGAGGTTCTTGTAAACAGAGCCATCCCAAATTTTGGGGTGGCTGTGTGTTTTTGATTTTAATTTCCCTAAGCTATAGGACCATAAGTGGAATTGCCATAAGCTGTGTTGCTTTGTTTCCTACGTGTTTCAGGAAACACCATAAACTTTTCCAGAGTGGCTGTTGGCAATTTAAATCCGCCCATTAGCATAACAAGGCTCCCTGTTCTCCATGACCTGTCCTGCCTTTCTGGATTTTACACTTTTTTCAGATGGCCCTTTTGACCGGGGGGGCAGTGAGACTTCATTGTAGTGCAGATTTC
Source organism: Delphinapterus leucas (assembly GCF_059928025.1). Classification (NCBI taxonomy): domain Eukaryota; kingdom Metazoa; phylum Chordata; class Mammalia; order Artiodactyla; family Monodontidae; genus Delphinapterus; species Delphinapterus leucas. Next base: position 11,121,374 of record NW_028322241.1, on the reverse strand, counting down.
CTTTACACGCTTCCTTGGTTGGCCAAAAAGGGCGTATGCGTTTTTTCCTGAATATATTCTGGAAAAAACGCATACGCCCTTTTTGGCCAAGTGCATCGTTGTCGACATTCTGCCTCTTTTCCTATGCTTTTAGTACAATTCCAGTCTACCCCCTGAAATCGTTTTCCTGAAATTCTGCCCCGCTTACAAGTCCTCTTGAAAGACTTACTTCAATACATTTTTGGACGATAGCTGTCATTCATAACTCTGCAGGTTTGTGAATTACAGTGCCCTGAGCTCATGTCTTCAACTCGCTTTCTTGTGAGCTGGCCGCAAAACCGCAGGATTGCTTCAGGCCAAAGTCTCTTTCCGGAAGGGCATGCTGAGCCTTTTTTAATTCCTCTTCCTGGTCAGAAATGAGCGTTCCTTTTGCCCGTGCAGGCACCTACAGCTAGTCTCTCATTGGTTCTCCCTATTCCTGTACATCTTGCGCAGAAATTGCAAACTGTGCCAAACAGGAGGTTAATGGCACTGACTCTCCAAGTGGGGAGAGTGTTAGTAAAGCGTCTGGAATGGTGAACCCGAGTACCAGGGGACGAAAACTGAGATGCATTTGAAAACATTTACCCGTCACACAGTGCACTGTACTGTGGGTTTCCCATGCATGTTTTAGCTGAAGGAAGAATCCCTTAAACCTGGAGAGTTGGGACCCATGGAATGGGTACCATGCAGTATGACTTCAAAGGGTCTGCGTTTGCTCACCAAACCTCACCAATGCTATCAGCCCGAAGTGTCCAGCCTAATGTCTCACCCAGCTCTGGGTGTAGATGTGGGAAATCCAGGTTGCATCACAAGGCCTGAATGAATTATTTAAGAATTGCTCTCTATTTCACTGTCATTTTGTTTTGTTTTTGAAATTTATTTTGATAATGGGATTTATCGGATTTTCACTGCTGCGTTTAGGCCGCTGTACACACGCTTGATTTCCTTATGGAGACATATAAATCCATGGGTTTTAAGATTCTTACTTGTCAGGTATCTTGCCAGGCGTTGAATATGGGGTGTTGAGTCCATTTCGTTGAGCAAGGTGTAGGGCTTGTCTATTATATATTTGGCTTATGGAACGGTATCTGTGCTAATTTCAATCTCTGGTTTTATGCAGCACCCCAACTCACCTTTCCCCATAAGCAAGCATAAGTTGGTTTTCTAAATTTGAGACCCTGTTCTGTTTTGTAATTCAGTTCATGTGTATCCAACTTTACATTCCGTGTATTAGTGATATCTTATGATGTTTCTTTTTCTGTGTGACTTATTTCTCATAGAATCATCGTACCTGAATCCACTCATTATGCCGCTACGGGCCTGATGACGTAGATTTCATTGCTGAGTGATATTCCATTGTACGTGCGTACCACAACTTCTTTATCCATTTTTTGCTTTCTGGGATATTTTACTTGTACCGTAGACGAGGTTCTTGTAAACATAGCTGTCCCAAACTCTGGGGTGGCTGTGTGTTTTTGATTTTAATTTCCCTAAGCTATAGGACCATAAGTGGAAGTGCCATAGGCTGTGTTGCTTTGTTTCCTACGTGTTTCTGGAAACACCATACATTTCTACAGAGTGGTTGTTGGCAATTTACATCCCGCCCATCAGCATGACAAGGCTCCCTGTTCTCCATAACCTGTCCTGACTTTCTGGATTTTACATTTTTTTCAGATAGCCCTTTTGACCGGGGGGCAGTGAGACTTCACTGTAGTGCAGATTTCCTTTACACGCTTGCTTGGTTGGCCAAAAAGTGCGTATGCGTTTTTTCCTGAATATATTCAGGAAAAAACGCATACGCCCTTTTTGGCCAAGTGCATCATTGTCGACATTCTCCCTCTTTTCCTATGTTTTTAGTACAATTCCTGTCTACCCCCTGAAATCGTTTTCCTGAAATTCTGCCCCGCTTTCAAGTCCTCTTCGAAGACTTACTTCAATACATTTTCGGACGATAGCTGTCATTCATAACTCTGCAGGTTTGTGAATTACAGTGCCCCTGAGCTCATTTCTTCAACCCGCTTTCTTGTGAGCTGGCCGCAAAACCGCAGGATTGCTTCAGGCCCTAATCTGTTTCCGGCAGGGAACGCTGAGCCTTTGGTTAATTCCTCTTCCTGGTGGGAAATGAGCGTTCCATTTGCCCGTGCAGACACCTACAGCTAGTCTCTCATTGCTTCTCCCTATTCCTGTTCATCTTGCGCAGAAATTGCAAACTGTGCCAAACAGGAGGTTAATGGCACTGACTCTCCAAGTGGGGACAGTGTTAGTAAAGCGTTCAAATGTTGAACCCGAGTACCAGGGGACAAAAACTGAGATGCATTTGAAAACGTTTCCCAATCACATGGTGGACCATACTCTGGGTTTCCCATGCATGTTTTAGCTGAAGGAAGAATCCCTTAAACCTGGAGAGTTGGGACCCATGGAATGGGTACCATGCAGTATGACTTCAAAGGGTCTGCGTTTGCTCACCGAACCTCACCAATGCTATCAGCCCAAAGTGTCCAGCCTTATGTCTCACCCAGCTCTGGGTGTAGATGTGGTAAATCCAGGTTGCATCACAAGCCCTGAATGAATTATTTAAGAATTGCTCTCTATTTCACTGTCATTGTGTTTTGTTTTTGAAATTTATTTTGATAATGGGATTTATCGGATTTTCACTGCTGCGTTTAGGCCCCTGTACACACGCTTGATTTCCTTATGGAGACATATAAATCCATGGGTTTTAAGATTCTTACTTGTCAGGTATCTTGCCAGGCGTTGAATATGGGGTGTTGAGTCCATTTCGTTGAGCAAGGTGTAGGGCTTGTCTATTATATATATGGCTTATGGAACGGTATCTGTGCTAATTTCAATCTCTGGTTTTATGCAGCACCCCAACTCACCTTTCCCCATAAGCAAACATAAGTTGGTTTTCTAAATTAGAGACCCTGTTCTGTTTTGTAATTCAGTTCATGTGTATCCAACTTTACATTCCGTGTATTAGTGATATCTTATGATGTTTCTTTTTCTGTGTGACTTATTTCTCGTAGAATCATCGTACCTGAATCCACTCATTATGCCGCTACGGGCCTGATGACGTAGATTTCATTGCTGAGTGATATTCCATTGTACGTGCGTACCACAACTTCTTTATCCATTTTTTGCTTTCTGGGATATTTTACTTGTACCGTAGACGAGGTTCTTGTAAACATAGCCGTCCCAAACTCTGGGGTGGCTGTGTGTTTTTGATTTTAATTTCCCTAAGCTATAGGACCATAAGTGGAAGTGCCATAGGCTGTGTTGCTTTGTTTCCTACGTGTTTCTGGAAACACCATACATTTCTACAGAGTGGTTGTTGGCAATTTACATCCCGCCCATCAGCATGACAAGGCTCCCTGTTCTCCATAACCTGTCCTGACTTTCTGGATTTTACATTTTTTTCAGATAGCCCTTTTGACCGGGGGGCAGTGAGACTTCACTGTAGTGCAGATTTCCTTTACACGCTTGCTTGGTTGGCCAAAAACTGCGTATGCGTTTTTTCCTGAATATATTCAGGAAAAAACGCATACGCCCTTTTTGGCCAAGTGCATCATTGTCGACATTCTCCCTCTTTTCCTATGTTTTTAGTACAATTCCTGTCTACCCCCTGAAATCGTTTTCCTGAAATTCTGCCCCGCTTTCAAGTCCTCTTCGAAGACTTACTTCAATACATTTTCGGACGATAGCTGTCATTCATAACTCTGCAGGTTTGTGAATTACAGTGCCCCTGAGCTCATTTCTTCAACCCGCTTTCTTGTGAGCTGGCCGCAAAACCGCAGGATTGCTTCAGGCCCTAATCTGTTTCCGGCAGGGCACACTGAGCCTTTGGTTAATTCCTCTTCCTGGTCAGAAATGAGCGTTCCTTTTGCCCGTGCAGGCACCTACAGCTAGTCTCTCATTGGTTCTCCCTATTCCTGTACATCTTGCGCAGAAATTGCAAACTGTGCCAAACAGGAGGTTAATGGCACTGACTCTCCAAGTGGGGAGAGTGTTAGTAAAGCGTCTGGAATGGTGAACCCGAGTACCAGGGGACGAAAACTGAGATGCATTTGAAAACATTTACCCGTCACACAGTGCACTGTACTGTGGGTTTCCCATGCATGTTTTAGCTGAAGGAAGAATCCCTTAAACCTGGAGAGTTGGGACCCATGGAATGGGTACCATGCAGTATGACTTCAAAGGGTCTGCGTTTGCTCACCAAACCTCACCAATGCTATCAGCCCGAAGTGTCCAGCCTAATGTCTCACCCAGCTCTGGGTGTAGATGTGGGAAATCCAGGTTGCATCACAAGGCCTGAATGAATTATTTAAGAATTGCTCTCTATTTCACTGTCATTTTGTTTTGTTTTTGAAATTTATTTTGATAATGGGATTTATCGGATTTTCACTGCTGCGTTTAGGCCGCTGTACACACGCTTGATTTCCTTATGGAGACATATAAATCCATGGGTTTTAAGATTCTTACTTGTCAGGTATCTTGCCAGGCGTTGAATATGGGGTGTTGAGTCCATTTCGTAGAGCAAGGAGTAGGTCTTGTCTATTATATATTTGGCTTATGGAACGGTATCTGTGCTAATTTCAATCTCTGGTTTTATGCAGCACCCCAAATCACCTTTCCCCATAAGCAAGCATAAGTTTGTTTTCTAAATTTGAGACCCTGTTCTGTTTTGTAATTCAGTTTATGTGTAGCCAAGTTTACATTCCGTGTATTACTGATATATTATGATGTTTCTTTTTCTGTGTGACTTATTTCTCGTAGAATCATCGTACCTGAATCCACTCATTATGCCGCTATGGGCCTGAAGACGTAGATTTCATTGCTGAGTGATATTCCATTGTACGTGCGTACCAGAACTTCTTTATCCATTTTTTCCTTTCTCGGATATTTAAGTTGTACCGTAGACAAGGTTCTTGTAAACAGAGCCATCCCAAACTTTCGGGTGTCTGTGTGTTTTTTATTTTAATTTCCCTAAGCTATAGGACCATAAGTGGAAGTGACATAGGCTGTGTTGCTTTGTTTCCTACGTGTTTCAGGATACACCATACATTTCTCCAGAGTGGCTGTTGGCAATTTACATCCCGCCCATCAGCATAACAAGGCTCCCTGTTCTCCATGACCTGTCCTGTCTTTCTGGATTTTACTCTTTTTTCAGATGGCCCTTTTGACCGGGGGGCAGTGAGACTTCATTGTAGTGCAGATTCCCTTTACACGCTTGCTTGGTTGGCCAAAAAGGGCGTATGCGTTTTTTCCTGAATATATTCAGGAAAAAACGCATACGCCCTTTTTGGCCAAGTGCATCATTGTCGACATTCTGCCTCTTTTCCTATGCTTTAAGTGCAATTCCAGTCTACCCCCTGAAATCGTTTTCCTGAAATTCTGCCCCACTTTCAAGTCTTCTTTGAAGACTTACTTCAGTACATTTTTGGACGATAGCTGTCATTCATAACTCTGCAAGTTTGTGAATTACAGTGCCCCTGAGCTCCTTTCTTCAACTCGTTTTCTTGTGAGCTGGCCGCAAAACCGCAGGAGTGCTTCAGGCCCTAATCTGTTTCCGGCATGGCACGCTGAGCCTTTGGTTAATTCCTCTTCCTGGTGGGAAATGAGCGTTCAATTTGCCCGTGCAGACACCAATAGCTAGTCTCTCATTGGTTCTCCCTATGCCTGTTCATCGTGCGCAGAAATTGCAAACTGTGTGAAACAGGAGGTTAAAAGCACTGACTCTCCAAGTGGGGAGAGTGTTAGTAAAGCGTCTGGAATGGTGAAACCAAGTACCAGGGGACGAAAACTGAGATGCATTTGAAAACGTTTCCCAATCATACAGCGGACGATAGTCTGGGTTTCCCATGCATGTTTTAGCTGAAGGAAGAATCCCTTAAACCTGGAGAGTTGGGACCCATGGAATGGGTACCATGCAGTATGACTTCAAAGGGTCTGCGTTTGCTCACCGAACCTCACCAATGCTATCAGCCCGAAGTGCCCAGCCTTATGTCTCACCCAGCTCTGGGTGTAGATGTGGAAAATCCAGGTTGCATCACAAGCCCTGAATGAATTATTTAAGAATTGCTCTCTATTTCACTGTCATTGTGTTTTGTTTTTGAAATTTATTTTGATAATGAGATTTATCGGATTTTCACTGCTGCGTTTAGGCCGCTGTACACACGCTTGATTTCCTTATGGAGACATATAAATCCATGGGTTTTAAGATTCTTATTTGTCAAGTATCTTGCCAGGCGTTGAATATGGGGTGTTGAGTCCATTACGTTGAGCAGGGAGTAGGGCTTGTCTATTATATATTTGGCTTATGGAATGGTATCTGTGCTAATTTCAATCTCTGGTTTTATGCAGCACCCCAACTCACCTTTCCCCATAAGCAAGCATAAGTTGGTTTTCTAAATTTGAGACCCTGTTCTGTTTTGTAATTCAGTTCATGTGTATCCAAATTTACATTCCGTGTATTAGTGATATCTTATGATGTTTCTTTTTCTGTGTGACTTATTTCTCGTAGAATCATCCTACCTGAATCCACTCATTATGCCGCTACGGGCCTGATGACGTAGATTTCATTGCTGAGTGATATTCCATTGTACGTGCGTACCACAACTTCTTTATCCATTTTTTGCTTTCTGGGATATTTTACTTGTACCATAGACGAGGTTCTTGTAAACAGAGCCGTCCCAAACTCTGGGGTGGCTGTGTGATTTTGATTTTAATTTCCCTAAGCTATAGGACCATAAGTGGAAGTGCCATAGGCTGTATTGCTTTGTTTCCTATGTGTTTCTGGAAACACCATACACTTCTCCAGAGTGGTTGTTGGCAATTTACATCCCGCCCATCAGCATGACAAGGCTCCATGTTCTCCATGACCTGTCTTGACTTTCTGGATTTTACATTTTTTTCAGATGGCCCTTTTGACCGGGGGGCAGTGAGACTTCATTGTAGTGCAGATTTCCATTACACGCTTGCTTGGTTGGCCAAAAAGTGCGTATGTGTTTTGTCCTGAATATATTCAGGAAAAAAAACATACGCCCTTTTTGGCCAAGTGCATCATTGTCGACATTCTGCCTCTTTTCCTATGCTGTTAGTACAATTCCAGTCTACCCCCTGAAATCGTTTTCCTGAAATTCTGCCCCGCTATCAAGTCCTCTTCGAAGACTTACTTCAATACATTTTTGGACGATAGCTGTCATTCATAACTCTGCAGGTTTGTGAATTACAGTGCCCCTGAGCTCATTTCTTCAACTCGCTTTCTTGTGAGCTGGCCGCAAAACCGCAGGATTGCTTCAGGCCCTAATCTGTTTCCGGCAGGGCACGCTGAGCCTTTGGTTAATTCCTCTTCCTGGTGGGAAATGAGCGTTCCATTTGCCCGTGCAGACACCTACAGCTAGTCTCTCATTGCTTCTCCCTATTCTTGTTCATCTTGCGCAGAAATTGCAAACTGTGCCAAACAGGAGGTTAATGGCACTGACTCTCCAAGTGGGGAGAGTGTTAGTAAAGCGTTCAAATGTTGAACCCGAGTACCAGGATCGAAAACTGAGATGCATTTGAAAACGTTTCCCAATCTCATGGTGGACGATATTCTGGGTTTCCCATGCATGTTTTAGCTGAAGCAAGAATCCCTTAAACCTGGAGAGTTGGGACCCATGGAATGGGTACCATGAAGTATGACTTCAAAGGGTCTGCGTTTGTTCACCGAACCTCAACAATGCTATCAGCCCGAAGTGTCCAGCCTTATGTCTCATCCAGCTCTGGGTGTAGATGTGGTAAATCCAGGTTGCATCACAAGCCCTGAATGAATTATTTAAGAATTGCTCTCTATTTCACTGTCATTGTGTTTTGTCTTTGAAATTTATTTTGATAATGGGATTTATCGGATTTTCACTGCTGCATTTAGGCCGTTGTACACACGCTTGATTTCATTATGGAGACATATAAATCCATGGGTTTTAAGATTCTTACTTGTCAGGTATCTTGCAAGGCGTTGAATATGGGGTGTTGAGTCCATTTCGTTGAGCAAGGAGTAGGGCTTGTCTATTATATATTTGGCTTATGGAATGGTATCTGTGCTAATTTAAATCTCTGCTTTTATTCAGCACCCCAACTCACCTTTCCCCATAAGCAAGCATAAGTTGGTTTTTTAAATTTGAGACCCTGTTCTGTTTTGTAATTCAGTTCATGTGTGGCCAAGTTTACCTTCCGTGTATTAGTGATATCTTATGATGTTTCTTTTTCTGTGTGACTTATTTCTCGTAGAATCATCATACCTGAATCCACTCATTATGCCGCTACGGGCCTGATGACGTAGGTTTCATTGCTGAGTGATATTCCATTGTACGTGCGTACCACAACTTCTTTATCCATTTTTTCCTTTCTCGGATATTTAACTTGTGCCGTAGACGAGGTTCTTGTAAACAGAGCCATCCCAAATTTTGGGGTGGCTGTGTGTTTTTGATTTTAATTTCTCTATGCTATAGGACCATAAGTGGAAGTGCCATAGGCTGTGTTGCTTTGTTTCCTACGTGTTTCAGGAAACACCATACACTTCTCCAGAGTGGCTGTTGGCAATTTACATCCCGCCCATCAGCATAACAAGGCTCCCTGTTCTCCATGACCTGTCGTGCCTTTCTGGAATTTACACATTTTTCAGATGGCCCTTTTGACCGGGGGGCAGTGAGACTTCATTGTAGTACACATTTCCTTTACACGGTTGCTTGGTTGGCCAAAAAGGGCGTATGCGTTTTTTCCTGAATATATACAGTAAAAAACGCATACGCCCTTTTTGGCCAAGTGCATCATTGTTGACATTCTGCCACTTTTCCTACGCTTTAAGTGCAATTCCAGCCTACCCCCTGAAATCGTTTTCCTGAAATTCTGCCCCGCTTTCAAGTCCTCTTTGAAGACTTACTTCAGTACATTTTTGGACGATAGCTGTCATTCATAACTCTGCATGTTTGTGAATTACAGTGCCCCTGAGCTCCTTTCTTCAACTCCTTTTCTTGTGAGCTGGCCGCAAAACCGCAGGATTGCTTCAGGCCCTAATATGTTTCCGGCCGGGCATGCTGAGCCTTTGGTTAATTCCTCTTCCTGGTGGGAAATGAGCGTTCAATTTGCCCGTGCAGACACCAACAGCTAGTCTCTCATTGCTTTTCCCTATTCCTGTTCATCTTGCGCAGAAATTGCAAACTGTGCCAAACAGGAGGTTAATGGCACTGACTCTCCAAGTGGGGAGAGTGTTAGTAAAGCGTTCAAATGTTGAACCCGAGTACCAGGGGACGAAAACTGAGATGCATTTGAAAACGTTTCCCAATCACATGTTGGACCATACTCTGGGTTTCCCATGCATGTTTTAGCTGAAGGAAGAATCCCTTAAACCTGGAGAGTTAGGACCCATGGAATGGGTACCATGCAGTATGACTTCAAAGGGTCTGCGTTTGCTCACCGAACCTCACCAATGCTATCAGCCCGAAGTGTCCAGCCTTATGTCTCATCCAGCTCTGGGTGTAGATGTGGTAAATCCAGGTTGCATTACAAGCCCTGAATGAATTATTTAAGAATTGCTCTCTATTTCACTGTCATTGTGTTTTGTTTTTGAAATTCATTTTGATAATGGGATTTATCGGATTTTCACTGCTGCTTTTAGGCCACTGTACACACGCTTGATTTCCTTATGGAGACATATATATCCATGGGTTTTAAGATTCTTACTTGTCAGGTATCTTCCCAGGCGTTGAACATAAGGTGTTGAGTCCATTTCGTTGAGCAAGGAGTAGGTCTTGTCTATTATATATTGAGCTTATGGAAAGGTATCTGTGCTAATTTCACTCTCTGGTTTTATGCAGCACCCCAACTCACCTTTCCCCATATGCAAGCATAAGTTGGTTTTCTAAATTTGAGACCCTGTTCTGTTTTGTAATTCAGTTCATGTGTAGGCAAGTTTACATTCCGTGTATTAGTGATATCCTATGATATTTCTTTTTCTGTGTGACTTATTTCTCGTAAAATCATCGTACCTGAATCCACTCATTATGCCGCCACGGGCCTGATGACTTAGATTTCATTGCTGAGTGATATTCCATTGTACGTGCGTACCACAACTTCTTTATCCATTTTTTGCTCTCTCGGATATTTAACTTGTACTGTAGACGAGGTTCTTGTAAACAGAGCCGTCCCAAACTTTGGGGTGGCTGTGTGTTTTTGATTTTAATTTCCCTAAGCTATAGGACCATAAGTGGAAGTGCCATAGGCTGTGTTGCTTTGTTTCCTACGTGTTTCAGGAAACACCATACACTTCTCCAGAGTGGCTGTTGGCTATTTACATCCCGCCCATCAGCATGACAAGGCTCCCTGTTCTCCATGACCTGTCCTGACTTTCTGGATTGTACACGTTTTTCAGATGGCCCTTTTGACCGCTGGGCAGTGAGACTTCACTGTAGTGCAGATATCTTTTACACGCCGGCCTGGTTGGCCAAAAAGGGCGTATGCGTTTTTTCCTGAATATATTCAGGAAAAAACGCATACGCCCTTTTTGGCCAAGTGCATCATTGTCGACATTCTGCCTCTTTTCCTATGCTTTAAGTGCAATTCCAGCCTACCCCCTGAAATCGTTTTCCTGAAATTCTGCCCCACTTTCAAGTCCTCTTCGAAGACTTACTTCAGTACATTTTTGGACGATAGCTGTCATTCATAACTCTGCAGGTTTGTGAATTACAGTGCCCCTGAGCTCCTTTCCTCAACACGCTTTCTTGTGATCTGGCCGCAAACCCGCAGGATTGCTTCAGGCCCTAATCTGTTTCCGGCAGGGCACGCTGAGCCTTTGGTTAATTCCTCTTCCTGGTGGGAAATGAGCGTTCCATTTGCCCGTGCAGACACCTACAGCTAGTCTCTCATTGCTTCTCCCTATTCTTGTTCATCTTGCGCAGAAATTGCAAACTGTGCCAAACAGGAGGTTAATGGCACTGACTCTCCAAGTGGGGAGAGTGTTAGTAAAGCGTTCAAATGTTGAACCCGAGTACCAGGATCGAAAACTGAGATGCATTTGAAAACGTTTCCCAATCTCATGGTGGACGATATTCTGGGTTTCCCATGCATGTTTTAGCTGAAGCAAGAATCCCTTAAACCTGGAGAGTTGGGACCCATGGAATGGGTACCATGAAGTATGACTTCAAAGGGTCTGCGTTTGTTCACCGAACCTCAACAATGCTATCAGCCCGAAGTGTCCAGCCTTATGTCTCATCCAGCTCTGGGTGTAGATGTGGTAAATCCAGGTTGCATCACAAGCCCTGAATGAATTATTTAAGAATTGCTCTCTATTTCACTGTCATTGTGTTTTGTCTTTGAAATTTATTTTGATAATGGGATTTATCGGATTTTCACTGCTGCATTTAGGCCGTTGTACACACGCTTGATTTCATTATGGAGACATATAAATCCATGGGTTTTAAGATTCTTACTTGTCAGGTATCTTGCAAGGCGTTGAATATGGGGTGTTGAGTCCATTTCGTTGAGCAAGGAGTAGGGCTTGTCTATTATATATTTGGCTTATGGAATGGTATCTGTGCTAATTTAAATCTCTGCTTTTATTCAGCACCCCAACTCACCTTTCCCCATAAGCAAGCATAAGTTGGTTTTTTAAATTTGAGACCCTGTTCTGTTTTGTAATTCAGTTCATGTGTGGCCAAGTTTACCTTCCGTGTATTAGTGATATCTTATGATGTTTCTTTTTCTGTGTGACTTATTTCTCGTAGAATCATCATACCTGAATCCACTCATTATGCCGCTACGGGCCTGATGACGTAGGTTTCATTGCTGAGTGATATTCCATTGTACGTGCGTACCACAACTTCTTTATCCATTTTTTCCTTTCTCGGATATTTAACTTGTGCCGTAGACGAGGTTCTTGTAAACAGAGCCATCCCAAATTTTGGGGTGGCTGTGTGTTTTTGATTTTAATTTCTCTATGCTATAGGACCATAAGTGGAAGTGCCATAGGCTGTGTTGCTTTGTTTCCTACGTGTTTCAGGAAACACCATACACTTCTCCAGAGTGGCTGTTGGCAATTTACATCCCGCCCATCAGCATAACAAGGCTCCCTGTTCTCCATGACCTGTCGTGCCTTTCTGGAATTTACACATTTTTCAGATGGCCCTTTTGACCGGGGGGCAGTGAGACTTCATTGTAGTACACATTTCCTTTACACGGTTGCTTGGTTGGCCAAAAAGGGCGTATGCGTTTTTTCCTGAATATATACAGTAAAAAACGCATACGCCCTTTTTGGCCAAGTGCATCATTGTTGACATTCTGCCACTTTTCCTACGCTTTAAGTGCAATTCCAGCCTACCCCCTGAAATCGTTTTCCTGAAATTCTGCCCCGCTTTCAAGTCCTCTTTGAAGACTTACTTCAGTACATTTTTGGACGATAGCTGTCATTCATAACTCTGCATGTTTGTGAATTACAGTGCCCCTGAGCTCCTTTCTTCAACTCCTTTTCTTGTGAGCTGGCCGCAAAACCGCAGGATTGCTTCAGGCCCTAATATGTTTCCGGCCGGGCATGCTGAGCCTTTGGTTAATTCCTCTTCCTGGTGGGAAATGAGCGTTCAATTTGCCCGTGCAGACACCAACAGCTAGTCTCTCATTGCTTTTCCCTATTCCTGTTCATCTTGCGCAGAAATTGCAAACTGTGCCAAACAGGAGGTTAATGGCACTGACTCTCCAAGTGGGGAGAGTGTTAGTAAAGCGTTCAAATGTTGAACCCGAGTACCAGGGGACGAAAACTGAGATGCATTTGAAAACGTTTCCCAATCACATGTTGGACCATACTCTGGGTTTCCCATGCATGTTTTAGCTGAAGGAAGAATCCCTTAAACCTGGAGAGTTAGGACCCATGGAATGGGTACCATGCAGTATGACTTCAAAGGGTCTGCGTTTGCTCACCGAACCTCACCAATGCTATCAGCCCGAAGTGTCCAGCCTTATGTCTCATCCAGCTCTGGGTGTAGATGTGGTAAATCCAGGTTGCATTACAAGCCCTGAATGAATTATTTAAGAATTGCTCTCTATTTCACTGTCATTGTGTTTTGTTTTTGAAATTCATTTTGATAATGGGATTTATCGGATTTTCACTGCTGCTTTTAGGCCACTGTACACACGCTTGATTTCCTTATGGAGACATATATATCCATGGGTTTTAAGATTCTTACTTGTCAGGTATCTTCCCAGGCGTTGAACATAAGGTGTTGAGTCCATTTCGTTGAGCAAGGAGTAGGTCTTGTCTATTATATATTGAGCTTATGGAAAGGTATCTGTGCTAATTTCACTCTCTGGTTTTATGCAGCACCCCAACTCACCTTTCCCCATATGCAAGCATAAGTTGGTTTTCTAAATTTGAGACCCTGTTCTGTTTTGTAATTCAGTTCATGTGTAGGCAAGTTTACATTCCGTGTATTAGTGATATCCTATGATATTTCTTTTTCTGTGTGACTTATTTCTCGTAAAATCATCGTACCTGAATCCACTCATTATGCCGCCACGGGCCTGATGACTTAGATTTCATTGCTGAGTGATATTCCATTGTACGTGCGTACCACAACTTCTTTATCCATTTTTTGCTCTCTCGGATATTTAACTTGTACTGTAGACGAGGTTCTTGTAAACAGAGCCGTCCCAAACTTTGGGGTGGCTGTGTGTTTTTGATTTTAATTTCCCTAAGCTATAGGACCATAAGTGGAAGTGCCATAGGCTGTGTTGCTTTGTTTCCTACGTGTTTCAGGAAACACCATACACTTCTCCAGAGTGGCTGTTGGCTATTTACATCCCGCCCATCAGCATGACAAGGCTCCCTGTTCTCCATGACCTGTCCTGACTTTCTGGATTGTACACGTTTTTCAGATGGCCCTTTTGACCGCTGGGCAGTGAGACTTCACTGTAGTGCAGATATCTTTTACACGCCGGCCTGGTTGGCCAAAAAGGGCGTATGCGTTTTTTCCTGAATATATTCAGGAAAAAACGCATACGCCCTTTTTGGCCAAGTGCATCATTGTCGACATTCTGCCTCTTTTCCTATGCTTTAAGTGCAATTCCAGCCTACCCCCTGAAATCGTTTTCCTGAAATTCTGCCCCACTTTCAAGTCCTCTTCGAAGACTTACTTCAGTACATTTTTGGACGATAGCTGTCATTCATAACTCTGCAGGTTTGTGAATTACAGTGCCCCTGAGCTCCTTTCCTCAACACGCTTTCTTGTGATCTGGCCGCAAACCCGCAGGATTGCTTCAGGCCCTAATCTGTTTCCGGCAGGGCACGCTGAGCCTTTGGTTAATTCCTCTTCCTGGTGGGAAATGAGCATTCCATTTGCCCGTGCAGACACCTACAGCTAGTCTCTCATTTGTTCTCCCTATTCCTGTTCATCTTGCGCAGAAATTGCAAAGTGTGCCAAACAGGAGGTTAAATGCACTGACTCTCCAAGTGGGGAGAGTGTTAGTAAAGCGTCTGGAATGGTGAACCCGAGTACCAGGGGACGAAAGCTGAGATGCATTTGAAAACGTTTACCGGTCACACAGTGCACTGTACTGTGGGTTTACCATGCATGTTTTAGCTGAAGGAAGAATCCCTTAAACCTGGAGAGTTGGGACCCATGGAATGGGTACCATGCAGTATGACTTCAAAGGGTCTGCGTTTGCTCCCCGAACCTCACCAATGCTATCAGACCAAAGGGTCCAGCCTTATGTCTCACCCAGCTCTGGGTGTAGATGTGGTAAATCCAGGTTGCATCACAAGCCCTGAATGAATTATTTAAGAATTGCTCTCTATTTCACTGTCACTGTGTTTTGTTTTTGAAATTTATTTTGATAATGGGATTTATCGGATTTTCACTTCTGCCTTTAGGCCGCTGTTCACACGCTTGATTTCCTTATGGAGACATATAAATCCATGGGTTTTAAGATTCTTACTTGTCAGGTATCTTGCCAGGCGTTGAATATGGGGTGTTGAGTCCATTTCGTTGAGCAAGGAGTAGGGCTTGTCTATTATATATTTGGCTTATGGAACGGTATCTGTGCTAATTTCAATCTCTGGTTTTATGCAGCACCCCAACTCACCTTTCCCCATAAGCAAGCATAAGTTGGTTTTCTAAATTTGAGACCCTGTTCTGTTTTGTATTTCATTTCATGTGTAGCCAACTTTACATTCCGTGTATTAGTGATATCTTATGATGTTTCTTTTTCTGTGTGACTTATTTCTCGTAGAATCATCGTACCTGAATCCACTCATTATGCTGCTACGGGCCTGATGACGTAGATTTCATTGCTGAGTGATATTCCATTGTACGTGCGTACCACAACTTCTTTATCCATTTTTTGCTTTCTGGGATATTTTACTTGTACCATAGACGAGGTTCTTGTAAACAGAGCCGTCCCAAACTCTGGGGTGGCTGTGTGTTTTTGAATTTAATTTCCCTAAGCTATAGGACCATAAGTGGAAGTGACATAGGCTGTGTTGCTTTGTTTCCTACGTGTTTCAGGAAACACCATAAACTTTTCCAGAGTGGCTGTTGGCAATTTAAATCCGCCCATTAGCATAACAAGGCTCCCTGTTCTCCATGACCTGTCCTGCCTTTCTGGATTTTACACTTTTTTCAGATGGCCCTTTTGACCGGGAGGCAGTGAGACTTCATTGTAGTGCAGATTTCCTTTACACGCTTGCTTGGTTGGCCAAAAAGTGCGTATGCGTTTTTTCCTGAATATATACAGTAAAAAACGCATACGCCCTTTTTGGCCAAGTGCATCATTGTTGACATTCTGCCACTTTTCCTACGCTTTAAGTGCAATTCCAGTCTACCCCCTGAAATCGTTTTCCTGAAATTCTGCCCCGCTTTCAAGTCCTCTTTGAAGACTTACTTCAGTACATTTTTGGACGATAGCTGTCATTCATAACTCTGCATGTTTGTGAATTACAGTGCCCCTGAGCTCCTTTCTTCAACTCCTTTTCTTGTGAGCTGGCCGCAAAACCGCAGGATTGCTTCAGGCCCTAATATGTTTCCGGCCGGGCATGCTGAGCCTTTGGTTAATTCCTCTTCCTGGTGGGAAATGAGCGTTCAATTTGCCCGTGCAGACACCAACAGCTAGTCTCTCATTGCTTCTCCCTATTCCTGTTCATCTTGCGCAGAAATTGCAAACTGTGCCAAACAGGAGGTTAATGGCACTGACTCTCCAAGTGGGGAGAGTGTTAGTAAAGCGTTCAAATATTGAACCCGAGTACCAGGGGACGAAAACTAAGATGCATTTGAAAACGTTTCCCAATCACATGTTGGACCATACTCTGGGTTTCCCATGCATGTTTTAGCTGAAGGAAGAATCCCTTAAACCTGGAGAGTTAGGACCCATGGAATGGGTACCATGCAGTATGACTTCAAAGGGTCTGCGTTTGCTCACCGAACCTCACCAATGCTATCAGCCCGAAGTGTCCAGCCTTATGTCTCATCCAGCTCTGGGTGTAGATGTGGTAAATCCAGGTTGCATTACAAGCCCTGAATGAATTATTTAAGAATTGCTCTCTATTTCACTGTCATTGTGTTTTGTTTTTGAAATTCATTTTGATAATGGGATTTATCGGATTTTCACTGCTGCATTTAGGCCGCTGTACACACGCTTGATTTCCTTATGGAGACATATAAATCCATGGGTTTTAAGATTCTTACTTGTCTGGTATCTTGCCAGGCATTGAATATGGGGTGTTGAGTCCATTTCGTTGAGCAAGGAGTAGGGCTTGTCTATTATATATTTGGCTTATGGAACGGTATCTGTGCTAATTTCAATCTCTGGTTTTATGCAGCACCCCAACTCACCTTTCCCCATAAGCAAGCATAAGTTGGTTTTCTAAATTTGAGACCCTGTTCTGTTTTGTAATTCAGTTCATGGGGAGCCAAGTTTACATTCCGTGTATTAGTGATATCTTATGATGTTTCTTTTTTGTGTGACTTATTTCTCGTAGAATCGTCATACCTGAATCCACTCATTATGCCGCTACGGGCCTGATGACGTAGATTTCATTGCTGAGTGATATTCCATTGTACGTGCGTACCACAACATCTTTATCCATTTTTTACTTTCTGGGATATTTTACTTGTACCGTAGACGAGGTTCTTGTAAACAGAGCCGTCCCAAACTCTGGGGTGGCTGTGTGTTTTTGATTTTAATTTCCGTAAGCTATAGGACCATAAGTGGAAGTGCCATAGGCTGTGTTGCTTTGTTTCCTACGTGTTTCAGGAAACACCATACACTTCTCCAGAGTGGTTGTTGGCAATTTACATCCCGCCCATCAGCATGACAAGGCTCCCTGTTCTCCATGACCTGTCCTGCCTTTCTGGATTTTACCCTTTTTTCAGATGGCTCTTTTGACCGGGGGGGCAGTGAGACTTCATTGTAGTGCAGATTTCTTTTACACGCTTGCTTGGTTGGCCAAAAAGGGCGTATGCGTTTTTTCCTGAATATATTCAGGAAAAAACGCATACGCCCTTTTTGGCCAAGTGCATCGTTGTCGACATTCTGCCTCTTTTCCTATACTTTTAGTACAATTCCAGTCTACCCCCTGAAATCGTTTTCCTGAAATTCTGCCCCGCTTTCAAGTCCTCTTGGAAAACTTACTTCAATACATTTTTGGACGATAGCTGTCATTCATAACTCTGCAGGTTTGTGAATTACAGTGCCCCTGAGCTCATGTCTTCAACTCGCTTTCTTGTGAGCTGGCCGCAAAACCGCAGGATTGCTTCAGGCCAAAGTCTCTTTCTGGCAGGGCACGCTGAGCTTTTGTTTAATTCCTCTTCCTGGTCGGAAATGAGCGTTCCATTTGCCCGTGCAGACACCTACAGCTAGTCTCTCATTGCTTCTCCCTTTTCCTGTTCATTTTGCACAGAAATTGCAAAGTGTGCCAAACAGGAGGTTAAATGCACTGACTCTCCAAGTGGGGAGAGTGTTAGTAAAGCGTCTGGAATGGTGAACCCGAGTACCAGGGGACGAAAACTGAGATGCATTTGAAAACGTTTCCCAATCACACGGTGGACCATACTATGGGTTTCCCATGCATGTTTTAGCTGAAGGAAGAATCCCTTAAACCTGGAAATTTGGAACCCATGGAATGGGTACCATGCAGTATGACTTCAAAGGGTCTGCGTTTGCTCACCGAACCTCACAAATGCTATCAGCCCGAAGTGTCCAGCCTTATGTCTCACCCAGCTCTGGGTGTAGATGTGGGAAATCCAGGTTGCATCACAAGCCCTGAATGAATTATTTAAGAATTGCTCTCTATTTCACTGTCATTTTGTTTTGTTTTTGAAATTTATTTTGATAATGGGATTTATCGGATTTTCACTGCTGCTTTTAGGCCACTGTACACACGCTTGATTTCCTTATGGAGACATATAAATCCATGGGTTTTAAGATTCTTACTTGTCAGGTATCTTGCCAGGCGTTGAATATGGGGTGTTGAGTCCATTTCGTTGAGCAAGGAGTAGGTCTTGTCTATTATATATTTGGCTTATGGAACGGTATCTGTGCTAATTTCAATCTCTGGTTTTATGCAGCACCCCAACTCACCTTTCCCCATAAGCAAGCATAAGTTGGTTTTCTAAATTTGAGACCCTGTTCTGTTTTGTAATTCAGTTCATGGGTAGCCAAGTTTACATTCTGTGTATTAGTGATATCTTATGATGTTTCTTTTTCTGTGTGACTTATTTCTCGTAGAATCATCATACCTGAATCCACTCATTATGCTGCTACGGGCCTGATGACGTAGATTTTATTGCTGAGTGATATTCCATTGTACGTGCGTACCACAACTTCTTTATCCATTTTTTGCTTTCTGGGATATTTTACTTGTACCGTAGAAGAGGTTCTTGTAAACAGAGCCGTCCCAAACTCTGGGGTGGCTGTGTGTTTTTGATTTTAATTTCCCTAAGCTATAGGACCATAAGTGGAAGTGCCATAGGCTGTGTTGCTTTGTTTCCTACGTGTTTCTGGAAACACCATACACTTCTCCAGAGTGGTTGTTGGCAATTTACATCCCACCCATCAGCATGACAAGGCTCCCTGTTCTCCATGACCTGTCCTGCCTTTCTGGATTTTACCCTTTTTTCAGATGGCCCTTTTGACCGGGGGGGCAGTGAGACTTCATTGTAGTGCAGATTTCTTTACATGCTTGCTTGGTTGGCCAAAAAGGGCGTATGCGTTTTTTCCTGAATATATTCAGGAAAAAACGCATACGCCCTTTTTGGCCAAGTGCATCGTTGTCGACATTCTGCCTCTTTTCCTATGCTTTAAGTACAATTCCAGTCTACCCCCTGAAATCGTTTTCCTGAAATTCTGCCCCGCTTTCAAGTCCTCTTTGAAGACTTATTTCAATACATTTTTGGACGATAACTGTCATTCATAACTCTGCAGGTTTGTGAATTACAGTGCCCCTGAGCTCCTTTCTTCAACTCGCTTTCTTGTGAGCTGGCCGCAAAACCGCAAGATTGCTTCAGGCCCTAATCTGTTTCCGGCAGGGCACGCTGAGCCTTTGGTTAATTCCTCTTCCTGGTGGGAAATGAGCGTTCCATTTGCCCGTGCAGACACCTACAGCTAGTCTCTCATTGCTTCTCCCTATGCCTGTTCATCTTGCGCAGAAATTGCCAAGTGTGCCAAACAGGAGTTTAAATGCACTGACTCTCCAAGTGGGGAGAGTGTTAGTAAAGCGTCTGGAATGGTGAACCCGAGTACCAGGGGACGAAAACTGAGATGCATTTGAAAACGTTTCCCAATCACACGGCGGACGATAGTCTGGGTTTCCCATTCATGTTTTAGCTGAAGGAAGAATCCCTTAAACCTGGAGAGTTGGGACCCATGGAATGGGTACCATGCAGTATGACTTCAAAGGGTCTGCGTTTGCTCACCGAACCTCACCAATGCTATCAGCCCGAAGTGTCCAGCCTTATGTCTCACCCAGCTCTGGGTGTAGATGTGGTAAATCCAGGTTGCATCACAAGCCCTGAATGAATTATTTAAGAATTGCTCTCTATTTCACTGTCATTGTGTTTTGTTTTTGAAATTTATTTTGATAATGGGATTTATCGGATTTTCACTGCTGCATTTAGGCCGCTGTACACACGCTTGATTTCCTTATGGAGACATATAAATCCATGGGTTTTAAGATTCTTACTTGTCAGGTATCTTGCCAGGCGTTGAATATGGGGTGTTGAGTCCATTTCGTTGAGCAAGGAGTAGGGCTTGTCTATTATATATTTGGCTTATGGAACGGTATCTGTGCTAATTTCAATCTCTGGTTTTATGCAGCACCCCAACTCACCTTTCCCCATAAGCAAGCATAAGTTGGTTTTCTAAATTTGAGACCCTGTTCTGTTTTGTATTTCATTTCATATGTAGCCAACTTTACATTCCGTGTATTAGTGATATCTTATGATGTTTCTTTTTCTGTGTGACTTATTTCTCGTAGAATCATCGTACCTGAATCCACTCATTATGCTGCTACGGGCCTGATGACGTAGATTTCATTGCTGAGTGATATTCCATTGTACGTGCGTACCACAACTTCTTTATCCATTTTTTGCTTTCTGGGATATTTTACTTGTACCGTAGACGAGGTTCTTGTAAACAGAGCCGTCCCAAACTCTGGGGTGGCTGTGTGTTTTTGAATTTAATTTCCCTAAGCTATAGGACCATAAGTGGAAGTGACATAGGCTGTGTTGCTTTGTTTCCTATGTGTTTCTGGAAAAACCATACATTTCTCCAGACTCGTTGTTGGCAATTTACATCCCGCCCATCAGCATGACAAGGCTCCCTGTTCTCCATGACCTGTCCTGTCTTTCTGGATTTTACACTTTTTTCAGATGGCCCTTTTGACCGGGAGGCAGTGAGACTTCATTGTAGTGCAGATTTCCTTTACACGCTTGCTTGGTTGGCCAAAAAGTGCGTATGCGTTTTTTCCTGAATATATACAGTAAAAAACGCATACGCCCTTTTTGGCCAAGTGCATCATTGTTGACATTCTGCCACTTTTCCTACGCTTTAAGTGCAATTCCAGTCTACCCCCTGAAATCGTTTTCCTGAAATTCTGCCCCGCTTTCAAGTCCTCTTTGAAGACTTACTTCAGTACATTTTTGGACGATAGCTGTCATTCATAACTCTGCATGTTTGTGAATTACAGTGCCCCTGAGCTCCTTTCTTCAACTCCTTTTCTTGTGAGCTGGCCGCAAAACCGCAGGATTGCTTCAGGCCCTAATATGTTTCCGGCCGGGCATGCTGAGCCTTTGGTTAATTCCTCTTCCTGGTGGGAAATGAGCGTTCAATTTGCCCGTGCAGACACCAACAGCTAGTCTCTCATTGCTTCTCCCTATTCCTGTTCATCTTGCGCAGAAATTGCAAACTGTGCCAAACAGGAGGTTAATGGCACTGACTCTCCAAGTGGGGAGAGTGTTAGTAAAGCGTTCAAATGTTGAACCCGAGTACCAGGGGACGAAAACTGAGATGCATTTGAAAACGTTTCCCAATCACATGTTGGACCATACTCTGGGTTTCCCATGCATGTTTTAGCTGAAGGAAGAATCCCTTAAACCTGGAGAGTTAGGACCCATGGAATGGGTACCATGCAGTATGACTTCAAAGGGTCTGCGTTTGCTCACCGAACCTCACCAATGCTATCAGCCCGAAGTGTCCAGCCTTATGTCTCATCCAGCTCTGGGTGTAGATGTGGTAAATCCAGGTTGCATTACAAGCCCTGAATGAATTATTTAAGAATTGCTCTCTATTTCACTGTCATTGTGTTTTGTTTTTGAAATTCATTTTGATAATGGGATTTATCGGATTTTCACTGCTGCTTTTAGGCAACTGTACACACGCTTGATTTCCTTATGGAGACATATATATCCATGGGTTTTAAGATTCTTACTTGTCAGGTATCTTCCCAGGCGTTGAATATAAGGTGTTGAGTCCATTTCGTTGAGCAAGGAGTAGGTCTTGTCTATTATATATTGAGTTTATGGAAAGGTATCTGTGCTAATTTCACTCTCTGGTTTTATGCAGCACCCCAACTCACCTTTCCCCATATGCAAGCATAAGTTGGTTTTCTAAATTTGAGACCCTGTTCTGTTTTGTAATTCAGTTCATGTGTAGGCAAGTTTACATTCCGTGTATTAGTGATATCCTATGATATTTCTTTTTCTGTGTGACTTATTTCTCGTAAAATCATCGTACCTGAATCCACTCATTATGCCGCCACGGGCCTGATGACTTAGATTTCATTGCTGAGTGATATTCCATTGTACGTGCGTACCACAACTTCTTTATCCATTTTTTGCTCTCTCGGATATTTAACTTGTACTGTAGACGAGGTTCTTGTAAACAGAGCCGTCCCAAACTTTGGGGTGGCTGTGTGTTTTTGATTTTAATTTCCCTAAGCTATAGGACCATAAGTGGAAGTGCCATAGGCTGTGTTGCTTTGTTTCCTACGTGTTTCAGGAAACACCATACACTTCTCCAGAGTGGCTGTTGGCTATTTACATCCCGCCCATCAGCATGACAAGGCTCCCTGTTCTCCATGACCTGTCCTGACTTTCTGGATTGTACACGTTTTTCAGATGGCCCTTTTGACCGCTGGGCAGTGAGACTTCACTGTAGTGCAGATATCTTTTACACGCCGGCCTGGTTGGCCAAAAAGGGCGTATGCGTTTTTCCCTGAATATATTCAGGAAAAAACGCATACGCCCTTTTTGGCCAAGTGCATCATTGTCGACATTCTGCCTCTTTTCCTATGCTTTAAGTGCAATTCCAGCCTACCCCCTGAAATCGTTTTCCTGAAATTCTGCCCCACTTTCAAGTCCTCTTCGAAGACTTACTTCAGTACATTTTTGGACGATAGCTGTCATTCATAACTCTGCAGGTTTGTGAATTACAGTGCCCCTGAGCTCCTTTCCTCAACACGCTTTCTTGTGATCTGGCCGCAAACCCGCAGGATTGCTTCAGGCCCTAATCTGTTTCCGGCAGGGCACGCTGAGCCTTTGGTTAATTCCTCTTCCTGGTGGGAAATGAGCATTCCATTTGCCCGTGCAGACACCTACAGCTAGTCTCTCATTTGTTCTCCCTATTCCTGTTCATCTTGCGCAGAAATTGCAAACTGTGCCAAACAGGAGGTTAATGGCACTGACTCTCCAAGTGGGGAGAGTGTTAGTAAAGCGTTCAAATGTTGAACCCGAGTACCAGGGGACGATAACTGAGATGCATTTGAAAACGTTTCCCAATCACATGTTGGACCATACTCTGGGTTTCCCATGCATGTTTTAGCTGAAGGAAGAATCCCTTAAACCTGGAGAGTTGGGACCCATGGAATGGGTACCATGCAGTATGACTTCAAAGGGTCTGTGTTTGCTCAACGAACCTCACCAATGCTATCAGCCCGAAGTGTCCAGCCTTATGTCTCATCCAGCTCTGGGTGTAGATGTGGTAAATCCAGGTTGCATCACAAGCCCTGAATGAATTATTTAAGAATTGCTCTCTATTTCACTGTCATTGTGTTTTGTTTTTGAAATTCATTTTGATAATGGGATTTATCGGATTTTCACTGCTGCTTTTAGGCCACTGTACACACGCTTGATTTCCTTATGGAGACATATATATCCATGGGTTTTAAGATTCTTACTTGTCAGGTATCTTCCCAGGCATTGAATATAGTGTGTTGAGTCCATTTCGTTGAGCAAGGAGTAGGTTTTGTCTATTATATATTTCGCTAATGGAACGGTATCTGTGCTAATTTCAATCTCTGGTTTTATGCAGCATCCCAACTGACCTTTCCCCATAAGCAAGCATAAGTTGGTTTGCTAAATTTGAGACCCTGTTCTGTTTTGTAATTCAGTTCATGCGTAGCCAAGTTTACATTCCGTGTATTAGTGATAACTTATGATGTTTCTTTTTCTGTCTGCCTTGTTTCTCATAGAATCATCGTACCTGAATCCACTCATTATGCCGCTATGGTCCTGATGACGTAGATTTCATTGCTGAGAGATATTCCATTGTACGTGCGTACCACAACTTCTTTATCCATTTTATGCTTTCTCGGATATTTAACTTCTACCGTAGATGTGGTTCTTGTAAACAGAGCCATCCCAAACTTTGGGGTGGCTGTGTGTTTTTGATTTTAATTTCCCTAAGCTATAGGACCATAAGTGGAAGTGCCATAGGCTGTGTTGCTTTGTTTCCTACGTGTTTCAGGAAACACCATACACTTTTCCAGAGTGGCTGTTGGCAATTTAAATCCGCCCATCAGCATAACAAGGCTCCCTGTTCTCCATGACCTGTCCTGGCTTTCTGGATTTTACATTTTTTTCAGATGGCCCTTTTGACCAGGGGGCAGTGAGACTTCATTGTAGTGCAGATTTCCTTTACACGCTTGCTTGGTTGGCCAAAAAGGGCATATGCGTTTTTTCCTGAATATATTCAGGAATAAACGCATACGCCCTTTTTGGCCAAGTGCATCGTTGTCGACATTCTGCCTCTTTTCCTATGCTTTTAGTACAATTCCAGTCTACCCCCTGAAATCGTTTTCCTGCAATTCTGCCCCGCTTTCAAGTCCTCTTGGAAGACTTACTTCAATACATTTTTGGACGATAGCTGTCATTCATAACTCTGCAGGTTTGTGAATTACAGTGCCCCTGAGCTCATGTCTTCAACTCGCTTTCTTGTGAGCTGGCCGCAAAACCGCAGGATTGCTTCAGGCCAAAGTCTCTTTCCAGCAGGGCACGCTGAGCCTTTGTTTAATTCCTCTTCCTGTTCGGAAATGAGCGTTCCATTTGCCCATGCAGACACCTACAGCTAGTCTCTCATTGCTTCTCCCTATTCCTGTTGATTTTGTGCAGAAATTGCAAAGTGTGCCAAACAGGAGGTGAAATGCACTGACTCTCCAAGTGGGGAGAGTGTTAATAAAGCGTCTGGAATGGTGAACCCGAGTACCAGGGGACGAAAACTGAGATGCATTTGAAAACGTTTCCCAATCACACGGCGGACGATAGTCTGGGTTTCCCATTCATGTTTTAGCTGAAGGAAGAATCCCTTAAACCTGGAGAGTTGGGACCCATGGAATGGGTACCATGCAGTATGACTTCAAAGGGTCTGCGTTTGCTCACCGAACCTCACCAATGCTATCAGCCCGAAGTGTCCAGCCTTATGTCTCACCCAGCTCTGGGTGTAGATGTGGGAAATCCAGGTTGCATCACAAACCCTGAATGAATTATTTAAGAATTGCTCTCTATTTCACTGTCATTGTGGTTTTTTTTGAAATTTATTTTGATAATGGGATTTATCGGATTTTCACTGCTGCGTTTAGGCCGCTGTACACACGCTTGATTTCCTTATGGAGACATATAAATCCATGGGTTTTAAGATTCTTACTTGTCAAGTATCTTGCCAGGCGTTGAATATGGGGTGTTGAGTCCATTTCGTTGAGCAAGGAGTAGGTCTTGTCTATTATATATTTGGCTTATGGAACGGTATCTGTGCTAATTTCAATCTCTGGTTTTATGCAGCACCCCAACTCACCTTTCCCCATAAGCAAGCATAAGTTGGTTTTCTAAATTTGAGACCCTGTTCTGTTTTGTAATTCAGTTCATGGGTAGCCAAGTTTACATTCCGTGTATTAGTGATATCTTATGATGTTTCTTTTTCTGTGTGACTTATTTCTCGTAGAATCATCATACCTGAATCCACTCATTATGCCGCTATGGTCCTGATGACGTAGATTTCATTGCTGAGTGATATTCCATTGTACGTGCGTACCACAATTTCTTTATCCATTTTTTACTTTCTGGGATATTTTACTTGTACCGTAGAGGAGGTTCTTGTAAACAGAGCCGTCCCAAACTCTGGGGTGGCTGTGTGTTTTTGATTTTAATTTCCCTAAGCTATAGGACCATAAGTGGAAGTGCCATAGGCTGTGTTGCTTTGTTTCCTACGTGTTTCTGGAAACACCATACACTTCTCCAGAGTGGTTGTTGGCAATTTACATCCCGCCCATCAGCATGACAAGGCTCCCTGTTCTCCATGACCTGTCCTGCCTTTCTGGATTTTACACTTTTTTCAGATGGCCCTTTTGACCGGGGGGGCAGTGAGACTTCCTTGTAGTGCAGAGTTCCTTTACACGCTTGCTTGGTTGGCCAAAAAGGGCGTATGCGGTTTTTCCTGAATATATTCAGGAAAAAACGCTTACGCCCTTTTTGGCCAAGTGCATCGTTGTCGACATTCTGCCTCTTTTCCTATGCTTTTAGTACAATTCCAGTCTACCCCCTGAAATCGTTTTCCTGAAATCCTGCCCCGCTTTCAAGTCCTCTTGGAAGACTTACTTCAATACATTTTTGGACGATAGCTGTCATTCATAACTCTGCAGGTTTGTGAATTACAGTGCCCCTGAGCTCATGTCTTCAACTCGCTTTCTTGTGAGCTGGCCGCAAAACCGCAGGATTGCTTCAGGCCAAAGTCTCTTTCCGGCAGGGCATGTTGAGCCTTTGTTTAATTCCTCTTCCTGGTCGGAAATGATCGCTCCTTTTGCCCGTGCAGGCACCTACAGCTTGTCTCTCATTGGTTCTCCCTATTCCTGTACATCTTGCGCAGAAATTGCAAACTGTGCCAAACAGGAGGTTAATGGCACTGACTCTCCAAGTGGGGAGAGTGTTAGTAAAGCGTCTGGAATGGTGAACCCGAGTACCAGGGGACGAAAACTGAGATGCATTTGAAAACGTTTCCCGGTCACACAGTGCACTGTACTGTGGGTTTACCATGCATGTTTTAGCTGAAGGAAGAATCCCTTAAACCTGGAGAGTTGGGACCCATGGAATGGGTACCATGCAGTATGACTTCAAAGGGTCTGCGTTTGCTCACCGAACCTCACCAATGCTATCAGCCCAAAGGGTCCAGCCTTATGTCTCACCCAGCTCTGGGTGTAGATGTGGGAAATCCAGGTTGCATCACAAGCCCTGAATGAATTATTTAAGAATTGCTCTCTATTTCACTGTCATTGTGTTTTGTTTTTGAAATTTATTTTGATAATGGGATTTATCGGATTTTCACTTCTGCCTTTAGGCCGCTGTACACACGCTTGATTTCCTTATGGAGACATATAAATCCATGGGTTTTAAGATTCTTGCTTGTCAGGTATCTTGCCAGGCGTTGAATATGGGGTGTTGAGTCCATTTCGTTGAGCAAGGAGTAGGGCTTGTCTATTATATATTTGGCTTATGGAACGGTATCTGTGCTAATTTCAATCTCTGGTTTTATGCAGCACCCCAACTCACCTTTCCCCATAAGCAAGCATAAGTTGGTTTTCTAAATTTGAGACCCTGTTCTTTTTGTAATTCAGTT
Organism: Delphinapterus leucas; assembly: GCF_059928025.1. Lineage (NCBI taxonomy): Eukaryota > Metazoa > Chordata > Mammalia > Artiodactyla > Monodontidae > Delphinapterus > Delphinapterus leucas. Next base: position 11,093,960 of record NW_028322241.1, on the reverse strand, counting down.
TATGTGTAGCCAAGTTTACATTCCGTGTATTACTGATATATTATAATGTTTCTTTTTCTGTGTGACGTATTTCTCGTAGAATCATCGTACCTGAATCCACTCATTATGCCGCTACGGGCCTGAAGACGTAGATTTCATTGCTGAGTGATATTCCATTGTACGTGCGTACCAGAACTTCTTTATCCATTTTTTCCTTTCTCGGATATTTAACTTGTACCGTAGACAAGGTTCTTGTAAACAGAGCCATCCCAAAATTTGGGGTGGCTGTGTGTTTTTGATTTTAATTTCCCTAAGCTATAGGACCATAAGTGGAAGTGACATAGGCTGTGTTGCTTTGTTTCCTACGTGTTTCAGGATACACCATACATTTCTCCAGAGTGGCTGTTGGCAATTTACATCCCGCCCATCAGCATAACAAGGCTCCTTGTGATCCATGTCCTGTCCTGTCTTTCTGGATTTTACTCTTTTTTCAGATGGCCCTTTTGACCGGGAGGCAGTGAGACTTCATTGTAGTGCAGATTTCCTTTACACGCTTGCTTGGTTGGCCAAAAAGGGCGTATGCGTTTTTTCCTGAATATATTCAGGAAAAAACGCATACGCCCTTTTTGGCCAAGTGCATCATTGTCGACATTCTGCCTCTTTTCCTATGCTTTAACGGCAATTCCAGTCTACCCCCTGAAATCGTTTTCCTGAAATTCTGCCCCGCTTTCAAGTCCTCTTTGAAGACTTACTTCAGTACATTTTTGGACGATAGCTGTCATTCATAACTCTGCAGGTTTGTGAATTACAGTGCCCCTGAGCCCCTTTCTTCAACTCGTTTTCTTGTGAGCTGGCCGCAAAACCGCAGGATTGCTTCAGTCCCTAATCTCTTTCCGGCAGGGCACGCTGAGCCTTTGGTTAATTCCTCTTCCTGGTGGGAAATGAGCGTTCCATTTGCCCGTGCAGACACCAACAGCTTGTCTCTCATTGGTTCTCCCTATGCCTGTTCATCTTGCGCAGAAATTGCAAACTGTGCCAAACAGGAGGTTAAAGGCACTGACTCTCCAAGTGGGGAGAGTGTTAGTAAAGCGTCTGGAATGGTGAACCCGAGTACCAGGGGACAAAAACTGAGATGCATTTGAAAACGTTTCCCAATCACACGGCGGACGATAGTCTGGGATTCCCATGCATGTTTTAGCTGAAGGAAGAATCCCTTAAACCTGGAGAGTTGGGACCCATGGAATGGGTACCATGCAGTATGACTTCAAAGGGTCTGCGTTTGCTCACCGAACCTCACCAATGCTATCAGCCCGAAGTGTCCAGCCTTATGTCTCACCCAGCTCTGGGTGTAGATGTGGGAAATCCAGGTTGCATCACAAGCCCTGAATGAATTATTTAAGAATTGCTCTCTATTTCACTGTCATTGTGTTTTGTTTATGAAATTTATTTTGATAATGGGATTTATCGGATTTTCACTGCTGCTTTTAGGCCACTGTACACACGCTTGATTTCCTTATGGAGACATATAAATCCATGGGTTTTAAGATTCTTACTTGTCAGGTATCTTCCCAGGCGTTGAATATAGGGTGTTGAGTCCATTTCGTTGAGCAAGGTGTAGGTTTTGTCTATTATATATTTGGCTTATGGAACGGTATCTGTGCTAATTTCAATCTCTGGTTTTATGCAGCATCCCAACTGACCTTTCCCCATAAGCAAGCATAAGTTGGTTTGCTAAATTTGAGACCCTGTTCTGTTTTGTAATTCAGTTCATGGGTAGCCAAGTTTACATTCCGTGTATTAGTGATAACTTATGATGTTTCTTTTTCTGTCTGACTTATTTCTCATAGAATCATCGTACCTGAATCCACTCATTATGCCGCTACGGTCCTGATGACGTAGATTTCATTGCTGAGTGATATTCCATTGTACGTGCGTACCACAACTTCTTTATCCATTTTATGCTTTCTGGGATATTTAACTGCTACCGTAGATGAGGTTCTTGTAAACAGAGCCATCCCAAACTTTGGGGTGGCTGTGTGTTTTTGATTTTAATTTCCCTAAGCTATAGGACCATAAGTGGAAGTGCCATAGGCTGTGTTGCTTTGTTTCCTACGTGTTTCAGGAAACACCATACACTTTTCCAGAGTGGCTGTTGGCAATTTAAATCCGCCCATCAGCATAACAAGGCTCCCTGTTCTCCATGACCTGTCCTGCCTTTCTGGATTTTACCCTTTTTTCAGGTGGCCCTTTTGACCGGGGGGCAGTGAGACTTCATTTTAGTGCAGATTTCCTTTACACGCTTGCTTGGTTGGCCAAAAAGGGCGTATGCGTTTTTTCCTGAATATATTCAGGTAAAAACGCATACGCCCTTTTTGGCCAAGTGCATCATTGTCAACATTCTGCCTCTTTTCCTATGCTTTAAGTGCAATTCCAGTCTACCCCCTGAAATCGTTTTCCTGAAATTCTGCCCCGCTTTCAAGTCCTCTTCGAAGACTTACTTTTATACATTTTTGGACGATAGGTGTCATTCATAACTCTGCAGGTTTGTGAATTACAGTGCCCCTGAGCTCCTTTCTTCAACTCGCTTTCTTGTGAGCTGGCCGCAAAACCGCAAGATTGCTTCAGGCCCTAATCTGTTTCCGGCAGGGCACGCTGAGCTTTTGGTTAATTCCTCTTCCTGGTGGGAAATGAGCGTTCCATTTGCCCGTGCAGACACCTACAGCTAGTCTCTCATTGCTTCTCCCTATGCCTGTTCATCTTGCGCAGAAATTGCCAAGTGTGCCAAACAGGAGTTTAAATGCACTGACTCTCCAAGTGGGGAGAGTGTTAGTAAAGCGTCTGGAATGGTGAACCCGAGTACCAGGGGACGATAACTGAGATGCATTTGAAAACGTTTCCCAGTCACACGGTGGACCACACTATGGGTTTCCCATGCATGTTTTAGCTGAAGGAAGAATCCCTTAAACCTGGAAATTTGGGACGCATGGAATGGGTACCATGCAGTATGACTTCAAAGGGTCTGCGTTTGCTCAACGAACCTCACCAATGCTATCAGCCCGAAGTGTCCAGCCTTATGTCTCACCCAGCTCTGGGTGTAGATGTGGGAAATCCACGTTGCATCACAAGCCCTGAATGAATTATTTAAGAATTGCTCTCTATTTCACTGTCATTTTGTTTTGTTTTTGAAATTTATTTTGATAATGGGATTTATCGGATTTTCACTGCTGCGTTTAGGCCGCTGTACACACGCTTGATTTCCTTATGGAGACATATAAATCCATGGGTTTTAAGATTCTTACTTGTCAGGTATCTAGCCAGGCGTTGAATATGGGGTGTTGAGTCCATTTCGTTGAGCAAGGAGTAGGGCTTGTCTATTATTTATTTGGCTTATGGAACGGTATCTGTGCTAATTTCAATCTCTGGTTTTATGCAGCACCCCAACTCACCTTTCCCCATAAGCAAGCATAAGTTGGTTTTCTAAATTTGAGACCCTGTTCTGTTTTGTAATTCAGTTTATGTGTAGCCAAGTTTACATTCCGTGTATTACTGATATATTATGATGATTCTTTTTCTGTGTGACTTATTTCTCGTAGAATCATCGTACCTGAATCCACTCATTATGCCGCTATGGGCCTGAAGACGTAGATTTCATTGCTGAGTGATATTCCATTGTACGTGCGTACCAGAACTTCTTTATCCATTTTTTCCTTTCTCGGATATTTAACTTGTACCGTAGACAAGGTTCTTGTAAACAGAGCCATCCCAAACTTTGGGGTGGCTGTGTGTTTTTGATTTTAATTTCCCTAAGCTATAGGACCATAAGTGGAAGAGACATAGGCTGTGTTGCTTTGTTTCCTACGTGTTTCAGGATACACCATACATTTCTCCAGAGTGGCTGTTGGCAATTTACATCCCGCCCATCAGCATAACAAGGCTCCCTGTTCTCCATGTCCTGTCCTGTCTTTCTGGATTTTACACTTTTTTCAGATGGCCCTTTTGACCGGGGGGCAGTGAGACTTCATTGTAGTGCAGATTTCCTTTACACGCTTGCTTGGTTGGCCAAAAAGGGCGTATGCGTTTTTTCCTGAATATATTCAGAAAAAACGCATACGCCCTTTTTGGCCAAGTGCATCATTGTTGACATTCTGCCTCTTTTCCTACGCTTTAAGTGCAATTCCAGTCTACCCCCTGAAATCGTTTTCCTGAAATTCTGCCCCGCTTTCAAGTCCTCTTTGAAGACTTACTTCAGTACATTTTTGGACGATAGCTGTCATTCATAACTCTGCAGTTTTGTGAATTACAGTGCCCCTGAGCTCCTTTCTTCAACTCGCTTTCTTGTGAGCTGGCCGCAAAACCACAGGATTGCTTCCGGCCCTAATCTCTTTCCAGCAGGGCATGCTGAGCATTTGGTTAATTCCTCTTCCTGGTGGGAAATGAGCGTTCCATTTGCCCGTGCAAACACCAACAGCTAGTCTCTCATTGGTTCTCCCTATGCCTGTTCATCTTGCGCAGAAATTGCAAACTGTGCCAAACAGGAGGTTAAAGGCACTGACTCTCCAAGTGGGGAGAGTGTTAGTAAAGCGTCTGGAATGGTGAACCCGAGTACCAGGGGACGAAAACTAAGATGCATTTGAAAACGTTTCCCAATCACACGGCAGACGATAGTCTGGGTTTCCCATTCATGTTTTAGCTGAAGGAAGAATCCCTTAAACCTGGAGAGTTGGGACCCATGGAATGGGTACCATGCAGTATGACTTCAAAGGGTCTGCGTTTGCTCACCGAACCTCACCAATGCTATCAGCCCGAAGGGTCCAGCCTTATGTCTCACCCAGCTCTGGGTGTAGATGTGGTAAATCCAGGTTGCATCACAAGCCCTGAATGAATTATTTAAGAATTGCTCTCTATTTCACTGTCATTGTGTTTTGTTTTTGAAATTTATTTTGATAATGGGATTTATCGGATTTTCACTGCTGCGTTTAGGCCGCTGTACACACGCTTGATTTCCTTATGGAGACATATAAATCCATGGGTTTTAAGATTCTTACTTGTCAGGTATCTTGCCAGGCGTTGAATATGGGGTGTTGAGTCCATTTCGTTGAGCAAGGAGTAGGGCTTGTCTATTATATATTTGGCTTATGGAACGGTATCTATGCTAATTTCAATCTCTGGTTTTATGCAGCACCCCAGCTCACCTTTCCCCATAAGCAAGCATAAGTTGGTTTTCTAAATTTGAGACCCTGTTCTGTTTTGTATTTCAGTTCATGTGTAGCCAACTTTACATTCCGTGTATTAGTGATATCTTATGATGTTTCTTTTTCTGTGTGACTTATTTCTCGTAGAATCATCGTACCTGAATCCACTCATTATGCCGCTACGGGCCTGATGACGTAGATTTCTTTGCTGAGTGATATTCCATTGTAAGTGCGTACCACAACTTCTTTATCCATTTTTTGCTTTCTGGGATATTTTACTTGTACCGTAGACGAGGTTCTTGTAAATAGAGCCGTCCCAAACTCTGGGGTGGCTGTGTGTTTTTGATTTTAATTTCCCTAAGCTATAGGACCATAAGTGGAAGTGCCATAGGCTGTGTTGCTTTGTTTCCTATGTGTTTCTGGAAAAACCATACACTTCTCCAGAGTGGTTGTTGGCAATTTACATCCCGCCCATCAGCATGACAAGGCTCCCTGTTCTCCATGACCTGTCCTGCCTTTCTGGATTTTACACTTTTTTCAGATGGCCCTTTTGACCGGGGGGCCGTGAGACTTCATTGTAGTGCAGATTTCCTTTACACGCTTGCTTGGTTGGCCAAAAAGTGCGTATGCGTTTTTTCCTGAATATATACAGGAAAAAACGCATACGCCCTTTTTGGCCAAGTGCATCATTGTTGACATTCTGCCTCTTTTCCTACGCTTTAAGTGCAATTCCAGTCTACCCCCTGAAATCGTTTTCCTGAAATTCTGCCCCGCTTTCAAGTCCTCTTTGAAGACTTACTTCAGTACATTTTTGGACGATAGCTGTCATTCATAACTCTGCAGGTTTGTGAATTACAGTGCCCCTGAGCTCATTTCTTCAACTCGTTTTCTTGTGAGCTGGCCGCAAAACCGCAGGATTGCTTCAGGCCCTAATATGTTTCCGGCCGGGCACGCTGAGCCTTTGGTTAATTCCTCTTCCTGGTGGGAAATGAGCGTTCAATTTGCCCGTGCAGACACCAACAGCTAGTCTCTCATTGCTTTTCCCTATTCCTGTTCATCTTGCGCAGAAATTGCAAACTGTGCCAAACAGGAGGTTAATGGCACTGACTCTCCAAGTGGGGAGAGTGTTAGTAAAGCGTTCAAATGTTGAACCCGAGTACCAGGGGACGAAAACTGAGATGCATTTGAAAACGTTTCCCAATCACATGTTGGACCATACTCTGGGTTTCCCATGCATGTTTTAGCTGAAGGAAGAATCCCTTAAACCTGGAGAGTTGGGACCCATGGAATGGGTACCATGCAGTATGACTTCAAAGGGTCTGCGTTTGCTCAACGAACCTCACCAATGCTATCAGCCCGAAGTGTCCAGCCTTATGTCTCATCCAGCTCTGGGTGTAGATGTGGTAAATCCAGGTTGCATCACAAGCCCTGAATGAATTATTTAAGAATTGCTCTCTATTTCACTGTCATTGTGTTTTGTTTTTGAAATTCATTTTGATAATGGGATTTATCGGATTTTCACTGCTGCTTTTAGGCCACTGTACACACGCTTGATTTCCTTATGGAGACATATAAATCCATGGGTTTTAAGATTCTTACTTGTCAGGTATCTTCCCAGGCGTTGAATATAGGGTGTTGAGTCCATTTCGTTGAGCAAGGAGTAGGTTTTGTCTATTATATATTTGGCTTATGGAACGGTATCTGTGCTAATTTCAATCTCTGGTTTTATGCAGCATCCCAACTGACCTTTCCCCATAAGCAAGCATAAGTTGGTTTTCTAAATTTGAGACCCTGTTCTGTTTTGTAATTCAGTTCATGTGTAGTCAAGTTTACATTCCGTGTATTAGTGATATCTTATGATGTTTCTTTTTCTGTGTGACTTATTTCTCGTAGAATCATCGTACCTGAATCCACTCATTATGCCGCTACGGGACTGATGACGTAGATTACATTGCTGAGTGATATTCCATTGTACGTGCGTACCACAACATCTTTATCCATTTTTTACTTTCTGGGATATTTTACTTGTACCGTAGACGAGGTTCTTGTAAACAGAGCCGTCCCAAACTCTGGGGTGGCTGTGTGTTTTTGATTTTAATTTCCCTAAGCTATAGGACCATAAGTGGAAGTGCCATAGGCTGTGTTGCTTTGTTTCCTACGTGTTTCTGGAAACACCATACACTTCTCCGGAGTGGTTGTTGGCAATTTACATCCCGCCCATCAGGATGACAAGGCTTCCTGTTCTCCATGACCTGTCCTGCCTTTCTGGATTTTACACTTTTTTCAGATGGCCCTTTTGACCGGGGGGGCAGTGAGACTTCCTTGTAGTGCAGAGTTCCTTTACACGCTTGCTTGGTTGGCCAAAAAGGGCGTATGCGTTTTTTCCTGAATATATTCAGGAAAAAACGCATACGCCCTTTCTGGCCAAGTGCATCGTTGTCGACATTCTGCCACTTTTCCTATGCTTTTAGTACAATTCCAGTCTACCCCCTGAAATCGTTTTCCTGAAATTCTGCCCCACTTACAAGTCCTCTTCGAAGACTTACTTCAATACATTTTTGGACGATAGCTGTCATTCATAACTCTGCAGGTTTGTGAATTACAGTGCCCCTGAGCTCATGTCTTCAACTCGCTTTCTTGTGAGCTGGCCGCAAAACCGCAGGATTGCTTCAGGCCATAATCTCTTTCCGGCAGGGCCTGCTGAGCCTTTGTTTAATTCCTCTTCCTGGTCGGAAATGAGTGTTCCTTTTGCCCGTGCAGGCACCTACAGCTAGTCTCTCATTGGTTCTCCCTATTCCTGTACATCTTGCGCAGAAATTGCACACTGTGCCAAACAGGAGGTTAATGGCACTGACTCTCCAAGTGGGGAGAGTGTTAGTAAAGCGTCTGGAATGGTGAACCCGAGTACCAGGGGACGATAACTGAGATGCATTTGAAAACGTTTCCCGGTCACACAGTGCACTGTACTGTGGGTTTCCCATGCATGTTTTAGCTGAAGGAAGAATTCCTTAAACCTGGAGAGTTGGGACCCATGGAATGTTTACCATGCAGTATGACTTCAAAGGGTCTGCGTTTGCTCACCGAACCTCACCAATTCTATCAGCCCGAAGTGTCCAGCCTTATGTCTCACCCAGCTCTGGGTGTAGATGTGGTAAATCCAGGTTGCATCACAAACCCTGAATGAATTATTTAAGAATTGCTCTCTATTTCACTGTCATTTTGTTTTGTTTATGAAATTTATTTTGATAATGGGATTTATCGGATTTTCACTGCTGCGTTTAGGCCGCTGTACACACGCTTGATTTCCTTATGGAGACATATAAATCCATGGGTTTTAAGATTCTTACTTGTCAGGTATCTAGCCAGGCGTTGAATATGGGGTGTTGAGTCCATTTCGTTGAGCAAGGAGTAGGGCTTGTCTATTATATATTTGGCTTATGGAACGGTATCTGTGCTAATTTCAATCTCTGGTTTTATGCAGCACCCCAACTCACCTTTCCCCATAAGCAAGCATAAGTTGGTTTTCTAAATTTGAGACCCTGTTCTGTTTTGTAATTCAGTTTATGTGTAGCCAAGTTTACATTCCGTGTATTACTGATATATTATGATGATTCTTTTTCTGTGTGACTTATTTCTCGTAGAATCATCGTACCTGAATCCACTCATTATGCCGCTATGGGCCTGAAGACGTAGATTTCATTGCTGAGTGATATTCCATTGTACGTGCGTACCAGAACTTCTTTATCCATTTTTTCCTTTCTCGGATATTTAACTTGTACCGTAGACAAGGTTCTTGTAAACAGAGCCATCCCAAACTTTGGGGTGGCTGTGTGTTTTTGATTTTAATTTCCCTAAGCTATAGGACCATAAGTGGAAGAGACATAGGCTGTGTTGCTTTGTTTCCTACGTGTTTCAGGATACACCATACATTTCTCCAGAGTGGCTGTTGGCAATTTACATCCCGCCCATCAGCATAACAAGGCTCCCTGTTCTCCATGTCCTGTCCTGTCTTTCTGGATTTTACACTTTTTTCAGATGGCCCTTTTGACCGGGGGGCAGTGAGACTTCATTGTAGTGCAGATTTCCTTTACACGCTTGCTTGGTTGGCCAAAAAGTGCGTATGCGTTTTTTCCTGAATATATTCAGGAAAAAACGCATACGCCCTTTTTGGCCAAGTGCATCATTGTCGACATTCTGCCTCTTTTCCTACGCTTTAAGTGCAATTCCAGTCTACCCCCTGAAATCGTTTTCCTGAAATTCTGCCCCGCTTTCAAGTCCTCTTTGAAGACTTACTTCAGTACATTTTTGGACGATAGCTGTCATTCATAACTCTGCAGTTTTGTGAATTACAGTGCCCCTGAGCTCCTTTCTTCAACTCGCTTTCTTGTGAGCTGGCCGCAAAACCGCAGGATTGCTTCCGGCCCTAATCTCTTTCCAGCAGGGCACGCTGAGCCTTTGGTTAATTCCTCTTCCTGGTGGGAAATGAGCGTTCCATTTGCCCGTGCAAACACCAACAGCTAGTCTCTCATTGGTTCTCCCTATGCCTGTTCATGTTGCGCAGAAATTGCAAACTGTGCCAAACAGGAGGTTAAAGGCACTGACTCTCCAAGTGGGGAGAGTGTTAGTAAAGCGTCTGGAATGGTGAACCCGAGTACCAGGGGACGAAAACTAAGATGCATTTGAAAACGTTTCCCAATCACACGGCGGACGATAGTCTGGGTTTCCCATTCATGTTTTAGCTGAAGGAAGAATCCCTTAAACCTGGAGAGTTGGGACCCATGGAATGGGTACCATGCAGTATGACTTCAAAGGGTCTGCGTTTGCTCACCGAACCTCACCAATGCTATCAGCCCGAAGGGTCCAGCCTTATGTCTCACCCAGCTCTGGGTGTAGATGTGGTAAATCCAGGTTGCATCACAAGCCCTGAATGAATTATTTAAGAATTGCTCTCTATTTCACTGTCATTGTGTTTTGTTTTTGAAATTTATTTTGATAATGGGATTTATCGGATTTTCACTGCTGCGTTTAGGCCGCTGTACACACGCTTGATTTCCTTATGGAGACATATAAATCCATGGGTTTTAAGATTCTTACTTGTCAGGTATCTTGCCAGGCGTTGAATATGGGGTGTTGAGTCCATTTCGTTGAGCAAGGAGTAGGGCTTGTCTATTATATATTTGGCTTATGGAACGGTATCTATGCTAATTTCAATCTCTGGTTTTATGCAGCACCCCAACTCACCTTTCCCCATAAGCAAGCATAAGTTGGTTTTCTAAATTTGAGACCCTGTTCTGTTTTGTATTTCAGTTCATGTGTAGCCAACTTTACAGTCCGTGTTTTAGTGATATCTTATGATGTTTCTTTTTCTGTGTGACTTATTTCTCGTAGAATCATCGTACCTGAATCCACTCATTATGCCGCTACGGGCCTGATGACGTGGATTTCTTTGCTGAGTGATATTCCATTGTACGTGCGTACCACAACTTCTTTATCCATTTTTTGCTTTCTGGGATATTTTACTTGTACCGTAGACGAGGTTCTTGTAAACAGAGCCGTCCCAAACTCTGGGGTGGCTGTGTGTTTTTGATTTTAATTTCCCTAAGCTATAGGACCATAAGTGGAAGTGCCATAGGCTGTGTTGCTTTGTTTCCTATGTGTTTCTGGAAAAACCATACACTTCTCCAGAGTGGTTGTTGGCAATTTACATCCCCCCCATCAGCATGACAAGGCTCCCTGTTCTCCATGACCTGTCCTGCCTTTCTGGATTTTACACTTTTTTCAGATGGCCCTTTTGACCGGGGGGCCGTGAGACTTCATTGTAGTGCAGATTTGCTTTACACGCTTGCTTGGTTGGCCAAAAAGTGCGTATGCGTTTTTTCCTGAATATATACAGGAAAAAACGCATACGCCCTTTTTGGCCAAGTGCATCATTGTTGACATTCTGCCTCTTTTCCTACGCTTTAAGTGCAATTCCAGTCTACCCCCTGAAATCGTTTTCCTGAAATTCTGCCCCGCTTTCAAGTCCTCTTTGAAGACTTACTTCAGTACATTTTTGGACGATAGCTGTCATTCATAACTCTGCAGGTTTGTGAATTACAGTGCCCCTGAGCTCATTTCTTCAACTCGTTTTCTTGTGAGCTGGCCGCAAAACCGCAGGATTGCTTCAGGCCCTAATATGTTTCCGGCCGGGCACGCTGAGCCTTTGGTTAATTCCTCTTCCTGGTGGGAAATGAGCGTTCAATTTGCCCGTGCAGACACCAACAGCTAGTCTCTCATTGCTTTTCCCTATTCCTGTTCATCTTGCGCAGAAATTGCAAACTGTGCCAAACAGGAGGTTAATGGCACTGACTCTCCAAGTGGGGAGAGTGTTAGTAAAGCGTTCAAATGTTGAACCCGAGTACCAGGGGACGAAAACTGAGATGCATTTTAAAACGTTTCCCAATCACATGTTGGACCATACTCTGGGTTTCCCATGCATGTTTTAGCTGAAGGAAGAATCCCTTAAACCTGGAGAGTTGGGACCCATGGAATGGGTACCATGCAGTATGACTTCAAAGGGTCTGCGTTTGCTCAACGAACCTCACCAATGCTATCAGCCCGAAGTGTCCAGCCTTATGTCTCATCCAGCTCTGGGTGTAGATGTGGTAAATCCAGGTTGCAACACAAGCCCTGAATGAATTATTTAAGAATTGCTCTCTATTTCACTGTCATTGTGTTTTGTTTTTGAAATTCATTTTGATAATGGGATTTATCGGATTTTCACTGCTGCTTTTAGGCCACTGTACACACGCTTGATTTCCTTATGGAGACATATATATCCATGGGTTTTAAGATTCTTACTTGTCAGGTATCTTCCTAGGCATTGAATATAGGGTGTTGAGTCCATTTCGTTGAGCAAGGAGTAGGTTTTGTCTATTATATATTTGGCTAATGGAACGGTATCTGTGCTAATTTCAATCTCTGGTTTTATGCAGCATCCCAACTGACCTTTCCCCATAAGCAAGCATAAGTTGGTTTGCTAAATTTGAGACCCTGTTCTGTTTTGTAATTCAGTTCATGGGTAGCCAAGTTTACATCCCGTGTATTAGTGATAACTTATGATGTTTCTTTTTCTGTCTGACTTATTTCTCATAGAATCATCGTACCTGAATCCACTCATTATGCCGCTATGGTCCTGATGACGTAGATTTCATTGCTGAGAGATATTCCATTGTACGTGCGTACCACAACTTCTTTATCCATTTTATGCTTTCTCGGATATTTAACTTCTACCGTAGATGTGGTTCTTGTAAACAGAGCCATCCCAAACTTTGGGGTGGCTGTGTGTTTTTGATTTTAATTTCCCTAAGCTATAGGACCATAAGTGGAAGTGCCATAGGCTGTGTTGCTTTGTTTCCTACGTGTTTCAGGAAACACCATACACTTTTCCAGAGTGGCTGTTGGCAATTTAAATCCGCCCATCAGCATAACAAGGCTCCCTGTTCTCCATGACCTGTCCTGGCTTTCTGGATTTTACATTTTTTTCAGATGGCCCTTTTGACCAGGGGGCAGTGAGACTTCATTGTAGTGCAGATTTCCTTTACACGCTTGCTTGGTTGGCCAAAAAGGGCATATGCGTTTTTTCCTGAATATATTCAGGAATAAACGCATACGCCCTTTTTGGCCAAGTGCATCGTTGTCGACATTCTGCCTCTTTTCCTATGCTTTTAGTACAATTCCAGTCTACCCCCTGAAATCGTTTTCCTGCAATTCTGCCCCGCTTTCAAGTCCTCTTGGAAGACTTACTTCAATACATTTTTGGACGATAGCTGTCATTCATAACTCTGCAGGTTTTTGAATTACAGTGCCCCTGAGCTCATGTCTTCAACTCGCTTTCTTGTGAGCTGGCCGCAAAACCGCAGGATTGATTCAGGCCAAAGTCTCTTTCCAGCAGGGCACGCTGAGCCTTTGTTTAATTCCTCTTCCTGTTCGGAAATGAGCGTTCCATTTGCCCATGCAGACACCTACAGCTAGTCTCTCATTGCTTCTCCCTATTCCTGTTGATCTTGTGCAGAAATTGCAAAGTGTGCCAAACAGGAGGTGAAATGCACTGACTCTCCAAGTGGGGAGAGTGTTAATAAAGCGTCTGGAATGGTGAACCCGAGTACCAGGGGACGAAAACTGAGATGCATTTGAAAACGTTTCCCAATCACACGGTGGACCATACTATGGGTTTCCCATGCATGTTTTAGCTGAAGGAAGAATCCCTTAAACCTGGAAATTTGGAACCCATGGAATGGGTACCATGCAGTATGACTTCAAAGGGTCTGCGTTTGCTCACCGAACCTCACCAATGCTATCAGCCCGAAGTGTCCAGCCTTATGTCTCACCCAGCTCTGGGTGTAGATGTGGGAAATCCAGGTTGCATCACAAGCCCTGAATGAATTATTTAAGAATTGCTCTCTATTTCACTGTCATTGTGTTTTGTTTTTGAAATTTATTTTGATAATGGGATTTATCGGATTTTCACTGCTGCGTTTAGGCCGCTGTACACACGCTTGATTTCCTTATGGAGACATATAAATCCATGGGTTTTAAGATTCTTACTTGTCAAGTATCTTTCCAGGCGTTGAATATGGGGTGTTGAGTCCATTTCGTTGAGCAAGGAGTAGGTCTTGTCTATTATATATTTGGCTTATGGAACGGTATCTGTGCTAATTTCAATCTCTGGTTTTATGCAGCACCCCAACTCACCTTTCCCCATAAGCAAGCATAAGTTGGTTTTCTAAATTTGAGACCCTGTTCTGTTTTGTAATTCAGTTCATGGGTAGCCAAGTTTACATTCCGTGTATTAGTGATATCTTATGATGTTTCTTTTTCTGTGTGACTTATTTCTCGTAGAATCATCATACCTGAATCCACTCATTATGCCGCTACGGGCCTGATGACGTAGATTTCATTGCTGAGTGATATTCCATTGTACGTGCGTACCACAATTTCTTTATCCATTTTTTACTTTCTGGGATATTTTACTTGTACCGTAGACGAGGTTCTTGTAAACAGAGCCGTCCCAAACTCTGGGGTGGCTGTGTGTTTTTGATTTTAATTTCCCTAAGCTATAGGACCATAAGTGGAAGTGCCATAGGCTGTCTTGCTTTGTTTCCTACGTGTTTCTGGAAACACCATACACTTCTCCAGAGTGGTTGTTGGCAATTTACATCCCGCCCATCAGCATGACAAGGCTCCCTGTTCTCCATGACCTGTCCTGCCTTTCTGGATTTTACACTTTTTTCAGATGGCCCTTTTGACCGGGGGGGCAGTGAGACTTCCTTGTAGTGCAGAGTTCCTTTACACGCTTGCTTGGTTGGCCAAAAAGGGCGTATGCGGTTTTTCCTGAATATATTCAGGAAAAAACGCATACGCCCTTTTTGGCCAAGTGCATCGTTGTCGACATTCTGCCTCTTTTCCTATGCTTTTAGTACAATTCCAGTCTACCCCCTGAAATCGTTTTCCTGAAATCCTGCCCCGCTTTCAAGTCCTCTTGGAAGACTTACTTCAATACATTTTTGGACGATAGCTGTCATTCATAACTCTGCAGGTTTGTGAATTACAGTGCCCCTGAGCTCATGTCTTCAACTCGCTTTCTTGTGAGCTGGCCGCAAAACCGCAGGATTGCTTCAGGCCAAAGTCTCTTTCCGGCAGGGCACGCTGCACCTTTGTTTAATTCCTCTTCCTGGTCGGAAATGATCGCTCCTTTTGCCCGTGCAGGCACCTACAGCTAGTCTCTCATTGGTTCTCCCTATTCCTGTACAACTTGCGCAGAAATTGCAAACTGTGCCAAACAGGAGGTTAATGGCACTGACTCTCCAAGTGGGGAGAGTGTTAGTAAAGCGTCTGGAATGGTGAACCCGAGTACCAGGGGACGAAAACTGAGATGCATTTGAAAACGTTTCCTGGTCACACAGTGCACTGTACTGTGGGTTTACCATGCATGTTTTAGCTGAAGGAGGAATCCCTTAAACCTGGAAATTTGGAACCCATGGAATGGGTACCATGCAGTATGACTTCAAAGGGTCTGCGTTTGCTCACCGAACCTCACCAATGCTATCAGCCCGAAGTGTCCAGCCTTATGTCTCACCCAGCTCTGGGTGTAGATATGGGAAATCCAGGTTGCATCACAAGCCCTGAATGAATTATTTAAGAATTGCTCTCTATTTCACTGTCATTTTGTTTTGTTTTTGAAATTTATTTTGATAATGGGATTTATCGTATTTTCACTGCTGCGTTTATGCCGCTGTACACACGCTTGATTTCCTTATGGAGACATATAAATCCATGGGTTTTAAGATTCTTACTTGTCAGGTATATTCCCAGGCGTTGAATATGGGGTGTTGAGTCCATTTCGTTGAGCAAGGAGTAGGTCTTCTCTATTATATATTTGGCTTATGGAACGGTATCTGTGCTAATTTCAATCTCTGGTTTTATGCAGCACCCCAACTCACCTTTCCCCATAAGCAAGCATAAGTTGGTTTTCTAAATTTGAGACCCTGTTCTGTTTTGTAATTCAGTTCATGGGTAGCCAAGTTTACATTCCGTGTATTAGTGATATCTTATGATGTTTCTTTTTCTGTGTGACTTATTTCTCGTAGAATCATCATACCTGAATCCACTCATTATGCCGCTACGGGCCTGATGACGTAGATTTTATTGCTGAGTGATATTCCATTGTACGTGCGTACCACAACTTCTTTATCCATTTTTTACTTTCTGGGATATTTTACTTGTACCGTAGACGAGGTTCTTGTAAACAGAGCCGTCCCAAACTCTGGGGTGGCTGTGTGTTTTTGATTTTAATTTCCCTAAGCTATAGGACCATAAGTGGAAGTGCCATAGGCTGTGTTGCTTTGTTTCCTACGTGTTTCAGGAAACACCATACACTTCTCCAGAGTGGTTGTTGGTAATTTACATCCCACCCATCAGCATGACAAGGCTCCCTGTTCTCCATGACCTGTCCTGCCTTTCTGGATTTTACACTTTTTTCA
Source organism: Delphinapterus leucas (assembly GCF_059928025.1). Classification (NCBI taxonomy): domain Eukaryota; kingdom Metazoa; phylum Chordata; class Mammalia; order Artiodactyla; family Monodontidae; genus Delphinapterus; species Delphinapterus leucas. The sequence goes on along the minus strand of NW_028322241.1, from coordinate 11,077,768 downwards.
GATGGCCCTTTTGACCGGGGGGGCAGTGAGACTTCATTGTAGTGCAGATTTCCTTTACACGCTTGCTTGGTTGGCCAAAAAGGGCGTATGCGTTTTTTCCTGAATATATTCAGGAAAAAACGCATACGCCCTTTTTGGCCAAGTGCATCGTTGTCGACATTCTGCCTCTTTTCCTATGCTTTTAGTACAATTCCAGTCTACCCCCGAAATCGTTTTCCTGAAATTCTGCCCCGCTTTCAAGTCCTCTTTGAAGACTTACTTCAGTACATTTTTGGACGATAGCTGTCATTCATAACTCTGCAGGTTTGTGAATTACAGTGCCCCTGAGCCCCTTTCTTCAACTCGTTTTCTTGTGAGCTGGCCGCAAAACCGCAGGATTGCTTCAGTCCCTAATCTCTTTCCGGCAGGGCACGCTGAGCCTTTGGTTAATTCCTCTTCCTGGTGGGAAATGAGCGTTCCATTTGCCCGTGCAGACACCAACAGCTTGTCTCTCATTGGTTCTCCCTATGCCTGTTCATCTTGCGCAGAAATTGCAAACTGTGCCAAACAGGAGGTTAAAGGCACTGACTCTCCAAGTGGGGAGAGTGTTAGTAAAGCGTCTGGAATGGTGAACCCGAGTACCAGGGGACGAAAACTGAGATGCATTTGAAAACGTTTCCCAATCACACGGCGGACGATAGTCTGGGTTTCCCATTCATGTTTTAGCTGAAGGAAGAATCCCTTAAACCTGGAGAGTTGGGACCCATGGAATGGGTACCATGCAGTATGACTTCAAAGGGTCTGCGTTTGCTCAACGAACCTCACCAATGCTATCAGCCCGAAGTGTCCAGCCTTATGTCTCACCCAGCTCTGGGTGTAGATGTGGTAAATCCAGGTTGCATCACAAGCCCTGAATGAATTATTTAAGAATTGCTCTCTATTTCACTGTCATTGTGTTTTGTTTTTGAAATTTATTTTGATAATGGGATTTATCGGATTTTCACTGCTGCGTTTAGGCCGCTGTACACACGCTTGATTTCCTTATGGAGACATATAAATCCATGGGTTTTAAGATTCTTACTTGTCAGGTATCTTGCCAGGCGTTGAATATGGGGTGTTGAGTCCATTTCGTTGAGCAAGGAGTAGGGCTTGTCTATTATATATTTGGCTTATGTAACGGTATCTGTGCTAATTTCAATCTCTGGTTTTATGCAGCACCCCAACTCACCTTTCCCCATAAGCAAGCATAAGTTGGTTTGCTAAATTTGAGACGCTGTTCTGTTTTGTAATTCATTTCATGTGTAGCCAACTTTACATTCCGTGTATTAGTGATATCTTATGATGTTTCTTTTTCTGTGTGACTTATTTCTCGTAGAATCATCGTACCTGAATCCTCTCATTATGCCGCTACAGGCCTGATGCCGTAGATTTCATTGCTGAGTGATATTCCATTGTACGTGCGTACCACAACTTCTTTATCCATTTTTTGCTTTCTGGGATATTTTACTTGTACCGTAGACGAGGTTCGTGTAAACAGAGCCGTCCCAAACTCTGGGGTGGCTGTGTGTTTTTGAATTTAATTTCCCTAAGCTATAGGACCATAAGTGGAAGTGCCATAGGCTGTGTTGCTTTGTTTCCTATGTGTTTCTGGAAAAACCATACACTTCTCCAGAGTGGTTGTTGGCAATTTACATCCCGCCCATCAGCATGACAAGGCTCCCTGTTCTCCATGACATGTCCTGTCTTTCTGGATTTTACACTTTTTTCAGATGGCCCTTTTGACCGGGGGGCAGTGAGACTTCATTGTAGTGCAGATTTCCTTTACACGCTTGCTTGGTTGGCCAAAAAGGGCATATGCGTTTTTTCCTGAATATATTCAGGAAAAAACGCATACGCCCTTTTTGGCCAAGTGCATCATTGTTGACATTCTGCCTCTTTTTCTACGCTTTAAGTGCAATTCCAGTCTACGCCCTGAAATCGTTTTCCTGAAATTCTGCCCTGCTTTCAAGTCCTCTTTTAAGACTTACTTCAATATATTTTTGGACGATAGCTGTCATTCATAACTCTGCAGGTTTGTGAATTACAGTGCCCCTGAGCTCCTTTCTTCAACTCGTTTTCTTGTGAGCTGGCCGCAAAACCGCAGGATTGCTTCAGGCCCTAATATGTTTCCGGCCGGGCACGCTGAGCCTTTGGTTAATTCCTCTTCCTGGTGGGAAATGAGCGTTCAATTTGCCCGTGCAGACACCAACAGCTAGTCTCTCATTGCTTCTCCCTATTCCTGTTCATCTTGCGCAGAAATTGCAAACTGTGCCAAACAGGAGGTTAATGGCACTGACTCTCCAAGTGGGGAGAGTGTTAGTAAAGCGTTCAAATGTTGAACCCGAGTACCAGGGGACGAAAACTGAGATGCATTTGAAAACGTTTCCCAATCACATGGTGGACCATACTCTGGGTTTCCCATGCATGTTTTAGCTGAAGGAAGAATCCCTTAATCCTGGAAATTTGGAACCCATGGAATGGGTACCATGCAGTATGACTTCAAAGGGTCTGCGTTTGCTCACCGAACCTCACCAATGCTATCAGCCCGAAGTGTCCAGCCTTATGTCTCACCCAGCTCTGGGTGTAGATGTGGGAAATCCAGGTTGCATCACAAGCCCTGAATGAATTATTTAAGAATTGCTCTCTATTTCACTGTCATTGTGTTTTGTTTTTGAAATTTATTTTGATAATGGGATTTATCGGATTTTCACTGCTGCGTTTAGGCCGCTGTACACACGCTTGATTTCCTTATGGAGACATATAAATCCATGGGTTTTAAGATTCTTACTTGTCAGGTATCTTGCCAGGCATTGAATATGGGGTGTTGAGTCCATTTCGTTGAGCAAGGAGTAGGTCTTGTCTATTATATATTTGGCTTATGGAACGGTATCTGTGCTAATTTCAATCTCTGGTTTTATGCAGCACCGCAACTCACCTTTCCCCATAAGCAAGCATAAGTTGGTTTTCTAAATTTGAGACCCTGTTCTGTTTTGTAATTCAGTTCATTGGTAGCCAAGTTTACATTCCGTGTATTAGTGATATCTTATGATGTTTCTTTTTCTGTGTGACTTATTTCTCGTAGAATCATCATACCAGAATCCACTCATTATGCCGCTACGGGCCTGATGACGTAGATTTCATTGCTGAGTGATATTCCATTGTACGTGCGTACCACAACATCTTTATCCATTTTTTACTTTCTGGGATAATTTACTAGTACCGTAGACGAGGTTCTTGTAAACAGAGCCGTCCCAAACTCTGGGGTGGCTGTGTGTTTTTGAATTTAATTTCCCTAAGCTATAGGACCATAAGTGGAAGTGCCATAGGCTGTGTTGCTTTGTTTCCTACGTGTTTCTGGAAACACCATACACTTCTCCAGAGTGGTTGTTGGCAATTTACATCATACCCATCAGCATGACAAGGCTCACTGTTCTCCATGACCTGTCCTGCCTTTCTGGATTTTACACTTTATTCAGATGGCTCTTTTGACCGGGGGGGCAGTGAGACTTCATTGTAGTGCAGATTTCTTTTACACGCTTGCTTGGTTGGCCAAAAAGGGCGTATGCGTTTTTTCCTGAATATATTCAGGAAAAAACGCATACGCCCTTTTTGGCCAAGTGCATCGTTGTCGACATTCTGCCTCTTTTCCTATGCTTTTAGTACAATTCCAGTCTACCCCCTGAAATCGTTTTCCTGAAATTCTGCCCCGCTTTCAAGTCCTCTTGGAAGACTTACTTCAATACATTTTTGGACGATAGCTGTCATTCATACCTCTGCAGGTTTGTGAATTACAGTGCCCCTGAGCTCATGTCTTCAACTCGCTTTCTTGTGAGCTGGCCGCAAAACCGCAGGATTGCTTCAGGCCAAAGTCTCTTTCTGGCAGGGCACGCTGAGCCTTTGTTTAATTCCTCTTCCTGGTCGGAAATGAGCGTTCCATTTGCCCGTGCCGACACCTACAGCTAGTCTCTCATTGCTTCTCCCTGTTCCTGTTCATTTTGCACAGAAATTGCAAAGTGTGCCAAACAGGAGGTTAAAGGCACTGACTCTCCAAGTGGGGAGAGTGTTAGTAAAGCGTCTGGAATGGTGAACCCGAGTACCAGGGGACGAAAACTGAGATGCATTTGAAAACGTTTCCCAATCACACGGTGGACCATACTATGGGTTTCCCATGCATGTTTTAGCTGAAGGAGGAATCCCTTAAACCTGGAAATTTGGAACCCATGGAATGGGTACCATGCAGTATGACTTCAAAGGGTCTGCGTTTGCTCACCGAACCTCACCAATGCTATCAGCCCGAAGTGTCCAGCCTTATGTCTCACCCAGCTCTGGGTGTAGATGTGGGAAATCCAGGTTGCATCACAAGCCCTGAATGAATTATTTAAGAATTGCTCTCTATTTCACTGTCATTTTGTTTTGTTTTTGAAATTTATTTTGATAATGGGATTTATCGTATTTTCACTGCTGCGTTTATGCCGCTGTACACACGCTTGATTTCCTTATGGAGACATATAAATCCATGGGTTTTAAGATTCTTACTTGTCAGGTATATTCCCAGGCGTTGAATATGGGGTGTTGAGTCCATTTCGTTGAGCAAGGAGTAGGTCTTGTCTATTATATATTTGGCTTATGGAACGGTATCTGTGCTAATTTCAATCTCTGGTTTTATGCAGCACCCCAACTCACCTTTCCCCATAAGCAAGCATAAGTTGGTTTTCTAAATTTGAGACCCTGTTCTGTTTTGTAATTCAGTTCATGGGTAGCCAAGTTTACATTCCGTGTATTAGTGATATCTTATGATGTTTCTTTTTCTGTGTGACTTATTTCTCGTAGAATCATCATACCTGAATCCACTCATTATGCTGCTACGTGCCTGATGACGTAGATTTTATTGCTGAGTGATATTCCATTGTACGTGCGTACCACAACTTCTTTATCCATTTTTTACTTTCTGGGATATTTTACTTGTACCGTAGACGAGGTTCTTGTAAACAGAGCCGTCCCAAACTCTGGGGTGGCTGTGTGTTTTTGATTTTAATTTCCCTAAGCTATAGGACCATAAGTGGAAGTGCCATAGGCTGTGTTGCTTTGTTTCCTACGTGTTTCAGGAAACACCATACACTTCTCCAGAGTGGTTGTTGGTAATTTACATCCCACCCATCAGCATGACAAGGCTCCCTGTTCTCCATGACCTGTCCTGCCTTTCTGGATTTTACACTTTTTTCAGATGGCCCTTTTGACCGGGGGGGCAGTGAGACTTCATTGTAGTGCAGATTTCCTTTACACGCTTGCTTGGTTGGCCAAAAAGGGCGTATGCGTTTTTTCCTGAATATATTCAGGAAAAAACGCATACGCCCTTTTTGGCCAAGTGCATCGTTGTCGACATTCTGCCTCTTTTCCTATGCTTTTAGTACAATTCCAGTCTACCCCCGAAATCGTTTTCCTGAAATTCTGCCCCGCTTACAAGTCCTCTTTGAAGACTTACTTCAATACATTTTTGGACGATAACTGTCATTCATAACTCTGCACGTTTGTGAATTACAGTGCCCCTGAGCTCATGTCTTCAACTCGCTTTCTTGTGAGCTGGCCGCAAAACCGCAGGATTCCTTCAGCCCAAAGTCTCTTTCCGGCAGGGCATGCTGAGCCTTTGTTTAATTCCTCTTCCTGGTGGGAAATGATCGTTCAATTTGCCCGTGCAGACACTAACAGCTAGTCTCTCATTGGTTCTCCCTATGCCTGTTCATCTTGCGCAGAAATTGCATACTGTGCCAAACAGGAGGTTAAAGGCACTGACTCTCCAAGTGGGGAGAGTGTTAGTAAAGCGTCTGGAATTGTGAACCCGAGTACCAGAGGATGAAAACTGAGATGCATTTGAAAACGTTTCCCAATCACATGGTGGACCATACTCTGGGTTTAACATGCATGTTTTAGCTCAAGGAAGAATCCCTTAAACCTGGAGAGTTGGGACCCTTGGAATGGGTACCATGCAGTATGACTTCAAGAGGTCTGCGTTTGCTCACCGAACCTCACCAATGCTTTCAGCCCGAAGGGTCCAGCCTTATGTCTCACCCAGCTCTGGGTGTAGATGTGGTAATTCCAGGTTGCATCACAATCCCTGTATGAATTATTTAAGAATTGCTCTCTATTTCACTGTCATTGTGTTTTGTTTTTGAAATTTATTTTGATAATGGGATTTATCAGAGTTTCACTGCTGCATTTAGGCCGCTGTACACACGCTTGACTTCCTTATGGAGACATATAAATCCATGGATTTTAAGATTCTTACTTGTCAGGTATAGTCCCAGGCGTTGCGTCCGTTTCGTTGAGCAAGGAGTAGGTCTTGTCTATTATATATTTGGCTTATGGAACGGTATCTGTGCTAATTTCAATCTCTGGTTTTATGCAGCACCCCAACTGAACTTTCCGCATAAGCAAGCATAAGTTGATTTTCTCAATTTGAGACCATTTTCTGTTTTGTAATTCAGTTCATGTGTAGCCAAGTTTACATTCCGTGTATTAGTCATATCTTATGATGTTTCTTTTTCTGTGAGACTTATTTCTCATAGAATCATCGTAACTGAATCCACTCATTATGGCGCTTCGGGCCTGATGACGTAGATTTCATTGCTGAGTGATATTCCATTGTACGTGCGTATCACAACTTCTTTATCCATGTTTTGCTTTCTCGGATATTTAACTTGTACCATAGACGACGTTCTTGTAAACAGAGCCGTCCCAAATTTTGGGGTGGCTGGGTGTTTTTGATTTTAATTTCCCTAAGCTATAGGACCATAAGTGGAAGTGCCGTTGGCTGTGTTGATTTGTTGCCTACGTGTTTCAGGAAACACTATACACTTCTCCAGAGTGGCTGTTGGCAATTTATATCCCGCACATCAGCATAACTAGGCTCCCTGTTCTCCATGACCTGTCCTGCCTTTCAAGATTTTACACTTTTTTCAGATGGCCCTTTTGATTGGGGAGCAGTGAGACTTCATTGTAGTGCAGATTTCCTTTACACGCCTGCTTGGTTGGCCAAAAAGGCCGTATGCGTTTTTTCCTGAATATATTCAGGAAAAAACGCATACGCCCTTTTTGGCCAAGTGCATCATTGTGGACATTCTGCCTCTTTTCCTATGCTTTAAGTGCAATTCCAGTCTACCCCCTGAAATCGTTTTCCTGAAATTCTGCCCCGCTTTCAACTCCTTTTCGAAGACTTACTTCAATACATTTTTGGACGATAGCTGTCATTCATAACTCTGCAGGTTTGTGAATTTCAGGGGCCCTGAGCTCCTTTCTTCAAGTCACTTTCTTGTGAGCTGGCTGCAAAACCGCAGGATTGCTTAAGGCGCTAATCTGTTTCTGGCAGGGCACGCTGAGTCTTTGGATAATTCCACTTTCTGGTGGGAAATGAGCGTTCCATTTGCCAGTGCAGACACCTACAGCTAGTCTCTCATTGCTTCTCCCTATTCCTGTTCATCTTGCGCAGAAATTGCAAACTGTGCCAAACAGGAGTTTAAAGTCCCTGACTCTCCAAGTGGGGAGAGTGTTAGTAAAGCGTCTGCAATGCTAAACCCGAGTACCAGGGTTCGAAAACTGAGATGCATTTGAAAACGTTTCCCAATCACACGGTGGACCAAACTCTGGGTTTCCCATGCATGTTTTAGCTGAAGGAAGAATCCCTTAAACGTGGAGAGTTGGGACCCATGGAATGGGTACCGTGCAGTATGACTTCAAAGGGTCTGCGTTTGCTCACCGAACCTCACCAATGCTATCAGCCCGATGTGTCCAGCCTTATGTCTCACCCAGCTCTGGGTGTAGATGTTGTAAATCCAGGTGCATCACAAGCCCTGAATGAATTATTTAAGAATTGCTCTCTATTTCACTGTCATTGTGTTTTGTTTTTGAAATTTATTTTGATAATGGGACTTATCGGATTTTCACTGCTGCGTTTAGGCCGCTGTACACACGCTTGATTTCCTTATGGAGACATATAAATCCATGGGTTTTAAGATTCTTACTTGTCAGGTATCTTCCGAGGCATTGAATATGGGGTGTTGAGTCCATTTCATTGAGCAAGGAGTAGGTCTTGTCTATTATATATTGAGCTTATGGAAAGGTATCTGTGCTAATTTCACTCTCTGGTTTTATGCAGCACCCCAACTCAACTTTCCCCATATGCAAGCATAAGTTGGTTTTCTAAATTTGAGACCCTGTTCTGTTTTGTAATTCAGTTCATGTGTAGGCAAGTTTACATTCCGTGTATTAGTGATATCCTATGATATTTCTTTTTCTGTGTGACTTATTTCTCGTAAAATCATCGTACCTGAATCCACTCATTATGCCGCCACGGGCCTGATGACTTAGATTTCATTGCTGAGTGATATTCCATTGTACGTGCGTACCACAACTTCTTTATCCATTTTTTGCTCTCTCGGATATTTAACTTGTACTGTAGACGAGGTTCTTGTAAACAGAGCCGTCCCAAACTTTGGGGTGGCTGTGTGTTTTTGATTTTAATTTCCCTAAGCTATAGGACCATAAGTGGAAGTGCCATAGGCTGTGTTGCTTTGTTTCCTACGTGTTTCAGGAAACACCATACAGTTCTCCAGAGTGGCTGTTGGCAATTTACACCCCGCCCATCAGCATGACAAGGCTCCCTGTTCTCCATGACCTGTCCTGCCTTTCTGGATTTTACACGTTTTTCAGATGGCCCTTTTCACCGCTGGGCAGTGAGACTTCACTGTAGTGCAGATTTCTTTTACACGCCGACCTGGTTGGCCAAAAAGGGCGTATGCGTTTTTTCCTGAATATATTCAGGAAAAAACGCATACGCCCTTTTTGGCCAAGTGCATCATTGTCGACATTCTGCCTCTTTTCCTATGCTTTAAGTGCAATTCCAGCCTACCCCCTGAAATCGTTTTCCTGAAATTCTGCCCCGCTTTCAAGTCCTCTTCGAAGACTTACTTCAGTACATTTTTGGACGATAGCTGTCATTCATAACTCTGCAGGTTTGTGAATTACAGTGCCCCTGAGCTCCTTTCCTCAACACGCTTTCTTGTGATCTGGCCGCAAAACCGCAGGATTGCTTCAGGCCCTAATCTGTTTCCGGCAGGGCACGCTGAGCCTTTGGTTAATTCCTCTTCCTGGTGGGAAATGAGCGTTCCATTTGCCCGTGCAGACACCTACAGCTAGTCTCTCATTGGTTCTCCCTATTCCTGTTCATCTTGCGCAGAAATTGCAAACTGTGCCAAACAGGACGTTAAAGGCACTGACTCTCCAAGAGGGGAGAATGTTAGTAAAGCGTCTGGAATGGTGAACCCGAGTACCAGGGTTCGAAAACTGAGATGCATTTGAAAACGTTTCCCAATCACACGGTGGACCATACTCTGGGTTTCCCATGCATGTTTTAGCTGAAGGAAGAATCCCTTAAACGTGGAGAGTTGGGACCCATGGAATGGGTACCATGCAGTATGACTTCAAAGGGTCTGCGTTTGGCCACCGAAGCTAACCAATGCTATCAGCCCGAAGTGCGCAGCCTTATGTCTCACCCAGCTCTGGGTGTAGATGTGGTAAATCCAGGTTGCATCACAAGCCCTGAATGAATTATTTAAGAATTGCTCTCTATTTCACTGTCATTGTGTTTTGTTTTTGAAATTTATTTTTATAATGGGATTTATCGGATTTTCACTGCTGCATTTAGGCCGCTGTACACACGCTTGATTTCCTTATGGAGACATATAAATCCATGGGTTTTAAGATTCTTAATTGTCAGGTATCTTGCCAGGCGTTGAATATGGGGTGTTGAGTCCATTTCGTTGAGCAAGGAGTAGGTATTGTCTATTATATATTTGGCTTACGGAATGGTATCTGTGCTAATTTCAATCTCTACTTTTATGCAGCACCCCAACTCACCTTTCCCCATAAGCAAACATAAGTTGGTTTTCTAAATTTGAGACCCTGTTCTGTTTTGTAATTCAGTTCATGTGTGGCCAAGTTTACATTCCGTGTATTAGTGATATCTTATGATGTTTCTTTTTCTGTGTGACTTATTTCTCGTAGAATCATCGTACCTGAATCCACTCATTATGCCGCTACGGGCCGGATGACGTAGGTTTCATTACTGAGTGATATTCCATTGTACGTGCGTACCACAACTTCTTTATCCATTTTTTGCTTTCTCGGATATTTAACTTGTACCGTAGATGAGGTTTTTGTAAACAGAGCCATCCCAAATTTTGGGGTGGCTGTGTGATTTTGATTTTAATTTCTCTATGCTATAGGACCATAAGTGGAAGTGCCATAGGCTGTGTTGCTTTTTTTCCTACGTGTTTCAGGAAACACCATACACTTCTCCAGAGTGGCTGTTGGCAATTTACATCCCGCCCATCAGCATAACAAGGCTCCCTGTTCTCCATGACCTGTCCTGCCTTTCTGGAATTTACACATTTTTCAGATGGCCCTTTTGACCGGGGGGCAGTGAGACTTCATTGTAGTGCACATTTCCTTTACACAGTTGCTTGGTTGGCCAAAAAGGGCGTATGCGTTTTTTCCTGAATATATTCAGGAAAAAACGCATACGCCCTTTTTGGCCAAGTGCATCATTGTCGACATTCTGCCTCTAATCTTATTCTTTAAGTGCAATTCCATTCTACCCCCTGAAATCGTTTTCCTGAAATTCTGCCCCGATTTCAAGTCCTCTTCGAAGACTTACTTCAAAATATTTTTGGACGATAGCTGTCATTCATTACTCTGCATGTTTGTGAATTACAGTGCCCCTGAGCTCCTTTCTTCAACTCGCTTTCTTGTGAGCTGGCCGCAAACCCGCAGGATTGCTTCAGGCCCTAATATAGTTCCGGCATGGCATGCTGAGCCTTTGGTTAATTCCTCTTCCTTGTGGGAAATGAGCGTTAAATTTGCATGTGCAGACACCTTCACATGAGTCGTCATGGTGCCCCTTTGCCCCGGTTATCTCTATGGAGGTTGGAGTTGGAGGGCCTCCTCACTCAAGATCAGTGTGCCCACGGAGCCAACCCTGCAACTTCAGGGCATGGTTGGGGGTGAGGATCACCACGAGGGTTCCTTTTCCCTTAGGAGGGAGGTGGCCTTTTGGGCTGCTGATTTCCAGGTTATCAGATACTGCCAGTATCTTGGCCAGATGTGGCGGTGGGCCAAGCCCCTTGGTGACCGTATTTTATCCTACCTGGATCGCATTCTTGCATTGTTCCATTTCAAGTGGTCCCAGGTTTTGCACTAATACTCCAGTGGCGATTCACCGTTCACCAGGAATGTAAAGGTCAAAGGGTTTAGCTAAATTAGGGAGTTCCAGGGCAAGGGTCTGAATTGACTGCTCTTTCCATTCTTGAAAGGCCACTTCTGCATTCTATTCAAAAGGATCATCACCTTTTCCTTTCAGTGTTTCATATAGAGGCCGAGCTAGTAGACTGTAGTTAGGGATCCAGAAGCAGCAAACCCTGGCCTCCCCAGGAACCCCTAAGCTGTCTTCTAGTTTTAGAAATGGGTAAGGCTGTAAATTGTTTCTTCCCTTTCCTGGGATGGGCTTCTCCGACCTTCTGTGAGAATGAAGCCCAGGCAGGTCACCGTAGTCTGTGATATTTGAGCTTTTTCTTGGACAACTTGTATCCTTTATTGGCTTCGTAGTTCAGAGGTATCCTTAGTAGGGCTGGCGATCAGAATGTCGTCTGCATATTGAAGGAGTGTTTCCTTTTCCAGAGGTAGAACTTTTAGGTCTTTAGCTGAGCTTTCCCCAAAGATGGTGTGGGAATTTTTGAACCCTTGGGGCAACACGGCCCGGAAGTATTGTTTTAGTTGTATGTTGAGTCCTGCCACTCACAAGCCAAAATTTCTTGTGACTCTGGGACTAATAGAATACAAAAGAAGGCATCATTGAAGACTAATACAGAATACCATGTCCTGGTGGTTGGTAGAATGACCAGCAGGGTGTAGGATTTAGGAACTACTGGAGGTATATCCTCGGTGGCTTCACTGACTGTCCTGACATCCTTTACCAGGACTCTAGCAGCCTATGGGGCTCTCGAGGTCAGGCCAATCCCAGGATATGGAGCTCACCTGGGCAGGTACCCCACCCCAGCCCACGGGGCTCTCGTGGTCAGGCCCCTCCCAGGATACAGAGCTACCCTTGCAGGTACCATGGCAGGGCTGGGAACACAGGAACCGTGCATATCGCCCTCATTGCAGAGCACTCCCAGCTCACCTGTCACTCAGATCTGACACAGAGCACCTCAGAGCAGGACTTGAACTAACAAACAGCAGCTCCGACAGGTCTGTGACCCTGGGCATCACTCTGTGTGGCCTCCCTCCACCTGGTCTTCCAGAGACTTCCACTGCACCCGGGGCACCAGGCCTCTGTCTCCACCCACCAGCCACCCCTCCTCTCCCTGACTCCTGGGTTCCTCTCATTAGGAGAGGGTTTTCTTGAAGTTGTCTCCCACTCATGGGCCAGATAATATAATTAGAAAACAAGCCAGAGCTGCAGCCCCTTGTCTATCCTGACTCTCAGGAGCCCACACCTGTTCCTTGGACCTGGCCGATTCAGCATTTCCAGTTTCTGCAACTGTGAGCCCCTGAGGGGTGATTATTGGCTGGCCTGGGAAGCCTGACCGTGCCGGCCAGCCCTCCCCAGGTGTGCCTGGGTTCAGATCAATATAAACACCGCTCCAGGCAGCAAGAGCCCCTGCAGCTGTGCCTGACGCCATTTTCTCTGCCCTGTCAGCAGTCTTGGGGCTGGACTGGTGGGAGGGAGTGAGAGGCCACGGCTTTGTGGGTGGCCCAGTGTGAGTGGGGCTCTGCTGGACTTTCTGCAGCAGTTGCCAAGATGCCACCTGCTAAAGAAGAGGATGTGTCACCCATACCTGCCGCTGGAATTTCTCCCTGGGCAGAGGTGAGTGAGGAAGAAAGCAGTGGGGGCCGGGACAGCAGGGGTATCTCAGGCAGGGAAATGGAAAGCTTCCAGAAGAGCACCCAGGGCCAGGACCACCCTGGCTGGCCTGCAGGCACCAAGTCGGCTGGCATGCTGTCGCTCATGTGGCTCCATGGCCCTTCCTCTAGGCTTTCAAGTCCTTGTACATATTCAGGTGTTTTACCTGGGAAGGGTGGGAACATTTCAGCAGCAGCTGGCCTGGGGCTCAGCCCACGTTTACTCACAGATGCCTCGGCACGGTCCCCCAGCTTTGCAATGAGGACGCTTGTTGCGTGGGGCCTGCTGGCTGAATGGGAGATGATTCCCCACCACCGACCAACTTCAGAATTGTTTACAACTGGAGCAAGTGCCCTGATACGGTTTTCCTCTGTGTAGCTGGTGGGTTCTGTTTTTTCTTCTTTTTTTCTTTTTTGGTTCAAGGTAGATTTTATTCCTCTTTTTTGTATTTACAGATATAAGCATGGAAATAATTTATTCATATAAATACATGTATGTGAAGGGAAGAATATTTTTTCTGTTTTACTTTTTGTAATTTGAATTTTATTTTATTTTTTTATACAGCAGGTTCTTTTTGGTTATCTATTTTATACATATAAATGTATACATGCCAATCCCAATCTCTCAACTCCTCCCACCACCACCCCCCAACAGCTTTCCCCCCTTGGTGTCCATACGTTTGTTGTCTACATCTGTTGCTCTATTTCTGCCTTGCAAAACGGTTCATCTGTACAATTTGTCTAGGTTCCACATATAGCCATTAATAGACAAGATTTCTTTTTCTCTTTCTGACTTACTTCACTCTGTATGACAGTCTCTAGATCCATCAACGTCTCTACAAATGACCCAATTTCATTCCTTTTTATGGCTTAGTAATATTCCATTTTATATATGTACCACGTCTTTATGCATTCGTCTGTCTGTGGGCATTTAGGTTGCTTCCATTACCTGGATATTGTAAATAGTGATGCAATGAACATTGCGGTGAATGTCTCTTTTTGACTTATGGCTTTGTCTGGGTATATGCCCAGTAGTGGGACTGCTGTATCATATGGTAATTCTATTCTTAGTTTTATAAGAAACTCCATAACTTTCTCCACAGTGACTGTATCAATTTCATTCCCAACAATAGAGGAAGAGGGTTCCTTATCTCCACACCCTTTCCAGCATTTGTTGTTTGTAGATATTCTGATGATGCCCATTCTAACAGGTGTGAGGTGATACACCATGGATGAGTCTATTTCGTTGAGCAAAGAGTAGGTCTTGTCTATTACATATTTGGCTTATGGAACGGTATGTGTGCTAATTTCAATCTCTGGTTTTATACAGCACCGCAACTCAACTTTCCCCTTAAGCAAGCATAACTTTTTATCTAAATGTGAGACTCTGTTCAGTTTTGGAATTCAGTTTATGTGTAGCCAAGTTTACACTCTCTCTATTAGTGATATCTTATGATAATTACCTTTCTCTGTGTGACATATTTCTCTTAGAATCATCATACTTAAATCCACTCAATTTGCTGCTACAGGCCTGATGACATTGATTTCATTGCTGAGTGATATTCCATTGTACGTAAGTAGCACAACTCCTTTATCCATATTTTTCTTTCTGGGATATTTAATTTGTACTGGACTCAAGGTTCTTGTAAACACAGCAGCCCTAAATTTGGTGTTGGCTGTGTCTTGTTGATTTTAATTTTCCTAAGCTATAGGGCCAAAAGTGGAAGTGCCCTAGGGTCTGTAGCTTTGTTTTTCAGATGTTTCAGGATACACCATAAACATCTCCAGAGTGTCTGTTGGCAATTTACATCCCGCCCATCAGCATAACAAGGCTCCCTGTTCTCCATGGCCTGTCCTGTGTTTCTGGTTTTTACACTTTTTTCAGATGGCCCTTTTGACGAATGGGAAATGAGACTTCATTGTAGTGCGGATTTCCATTGCTCGAGTGCTTGGTTGGCCAAAAAGGGCATATGTGTTTTTTCCTGAATATATTCAGGAAAAAATGTTTACGCACTTTTGTCCAAGTGCATCACTGTCAAAGATCTGCCGCTTTTCACATGCTTTAAACGCAATTCCAATCTACCTCCTGAAATATGATTCCTGCAATTCTGCCTCGTTTTGAAGTCCTCTTTGCAGACTTACTTCAGTATATTTTTGCCAATAGCTGTCATTTATAACTCTGCAGGTTTGTGAATTACAGTGCCTGTGATTTCCTTTCTTAACTCGTTTCCTTGAAAGCTGGCCACAGAACCGCAGGTTTGCTTTAGGCCATAATCAGGGTCTGGCACGGCACTCTGAGCCTTTGGTTAATTCCTCTTCCTGGTGGGAAATTAGAGTTAAATGTGCCCCTCCGGACACCTGCCTCACTCCCAGCCCCTTGGTGATGTGTGTCCTGTGGTTTGAGGCCACATGTGCTGGGTTCCTCACCTTTGGCTGATGTGGCCCCACTGGTGTGAGGACACTCCTGCCTGGTTCCCATCCCCTTGGTGATGTGGGCCATCCGCTGAGAGTCTGATCCTGGTTGGGTTCCTCACACTTCTCTGAGGTGGGCCCTCTTCTCTGACGTCACTCCTGCCTGGCTGGCACACCCCGCCTTGGCGAAGTCGGCCCTCTGGTGGGATTTGGTGCCTGCTGGGGGTCTCCTGCCCTCGGTAATGAGGGCCCTCTGGCGTCAGGCCCTAATTCCTGGGCTCCCAATATTTTCTGATATGCGCCCTGTGGTTCGAGTACACTCCTGCCAGGTTCCCAACCCCATGGGAATGTGGGCCTTCTGCTCTGAGGTCCCAACCGTGGGTTGCTCAGTTTCATGATGAGGGCCCTCTGCTGTGAGTTCTCTCCGGCCTGGATCCCATAGCCTCGCTGCTCCTGGCCACCTGCTGGGAGGTTCCAACTGCGGGATTCCTCACCTTTTTTCTTCTATGGGCCCTCTGTTTTGAGACTCCTCCTGCCTGCCTCACTCCCAGTCCCTTGGTGATGTGTGTCCTCTGGTGTGAGGCCACGTGTGCTGGGTCCCTCGCCTTTGGATGATGTGGCCACACTGGTGTGAGGACACTCCTGCCTGCTTCCTATCCCCTTGATGATGTGGGCCCTCTGGTGAGAGTCTGATCCTGGCTGGGTTCCTCACCCTTCTGTGAGGTGGGCCCTCTGCTGTGAGGTCACTCCTGCCTGGCTGGCACACCCCACCTGGGCAACATCGGCCCTCTTGTGGCACTTGGAGCCTGCTGGGAGCCTCCTCCCCTCGGTGATGGGGGCCCTCTAGCGTCAGGCCCTAACTGCTGGGTACCCACATTTTCTGATACGTGCTAAGTGGTGCGAGGACACTCCTGCGAGGTTCCCATCCCCATGGGCATGTGGGCCTTCTGCTCTAAGGTCCCAACACCTGTGTTGTTCACCGTTTCATGATGTTGTCTCTCTGGTGTTAGTTCACTCAGGCCTAGATCCCATAGACTCTGTGCTCTGAGCCGACTGCTGGGAGGTTCCTACTGCTGGATTCCTTACCTTTTTTATTCTTTGGGTCCTGTGTTTTTATGCTCCTACTTCCTGACTCACTCCCAGCCCCTTTGTGATGTAGGTCCTCTGGTTTAAGGCCACATGTACCGGTTTCCTCACCTTTATTGATGTGGCCCCACTGGTGTGAGGACACTCCTGCCTGGTTCCCATCCCCTTGGTGATTGGGGCCCTCTTGTGAGAGTCTGATCCTGTCTGGATTCCTCACACTTCTGGGAGGTGGGCCCTCTGCTGTGAGGTCACTCCTGCCTGGCTGGCACACGTCACGTTGGCGATGTGGGCCCTCAGTTGGGAGTTGGTGCCTGCTGGGAGTCTCCTCCCCTCGGTAATGAGGGCCCTCTGGCGTCAGGCCCTAACTCATGGGCTCCCAAAATTTTCTGATGTGCGCCCTGTCGTGTGAGTACACTCCAGCCAGGGTCCCTTCCCTAGGGGATGTGGGCTTTCTGCTCTGTGGTTCCAACGGCTGGGTTGCTCACAGTGTCAGAATGTGGGCCCTCTGTTTTGAGTTCAGTCAGGCCTGGATCCCATAGCCTCGCTGCTCCTGGCCGCCTCCTGGGAGGTTCCAACTGCGGGATTCCTCACCTTTTTTACGCAATGGGCCCTCGGTTTTGAGGCTCCTCCTGCCTGCCTCACTCCCAGCCCCTTGGTGATGTGTGTCCTGTAGTTTGAGGCCACGTGTGCTGGGTCCGTCACATTTCGGTGATGTGGCCCCACTGGTGTGAGGACACTCCTGCCTGGTTTCCATTCCCTTGGTGATGTGGGCCCTCTGGTGAGAGTCTGATCCTCTTTGGGTTCCTCACACTTTTGTGTGGTTGGCCCTCTGCTCTGAGGTCACTCCTGCCTGGCTGGCACACCCCTCATTGGCGACGTCGGCCCTCTGGTAGCAGTTGGAGCTTGCTGGGAGCCTCCTCTCCTCAGTGATGAGGGCCCTCTGGCGTCCGGCCCTAACTGCTGGGCTCCCCACATTTTCTGTTGTGTGCCCACTGGTGCGATGACACTCCTGCTTGGTTCCCTTCCCCATGGGGATGTGGGCCTTGTGCTCTGAGGTCACAACGGCTGGGTTGCTTACAGTATCACGATGAGGGCCCTCTGTTGTGAGTTCATCACTGCCTGGATCCCATAGCCTCGGTGCTCTGGGCCGCCTGCTGGGATGTTCCAACTGCTGGATTCCTCACCTTTCTATACAATGGGCCATGTGTTTTGAGGTTAATCCTGCCTGCCTCGCTCTGAGACCCATGGTGATGTGGGTCTTCTGGTTTGAGGCCACATGTGCTGGGTACCTCAACTTTCGATGATGTGGCCCCACGGGTGTGAGGACACTCGTGCCTGATTCCCAGCCCCTTGCTTATGTGGGCACTCTGGTGAGAGTCTGATCATGACTGGGTTCCTTACCCTTCTGTGAGGTGGGCGCTCTGATGTGAGGTCACTCCTGCCTGGATGGCTCACGTCGCCTTGGCGACGTAGGCCCTCTGTTGGCCACTGAAGCATGCTGGGAGCCTCCTACCCTCTTTAATGAGGGCCCTGGAAGAAACACATATGCCCTTTTTGACCAAGTGCATCATTGTCGAAGTTCTGCCTCTTCTCCTATACTTTCAGAGGACTTCTCATCTACCTCCTGAAATCGTATTCCTGGAATTCTGCCCCGCGTTCCAGTCCTCTTTGCAGCCTTACTTCAATATATTTTTGGACGATAGCTGTCATTTATAACTCTGCAGGTTTGTGAATTACAGTGCCCCTGAGCTCCATTCTTCAACTCGCTTTCTTGTGAGCTGGCCGCAAAACCGCAGGATTGCTTCAGGCCCTAATCTGGTTCCGGCACGGCATGTTGAGCCTTTGGCTAATTCCTCTTCCTGATGGGAAATGAGCGTTAAATTTGCTCGTGCAGACACCTACAGCTAATCTCTCATTGGTTCTCCCTATTCCTGTTCATCTTGCTCAGAAATTCCAAACTGTGCCAAACAGGAGGTTAAAGGCACTGACTCTCCAATTGGGGAAAGAGTTAGTAAAGCGTCTGGAATGGTAAAACCGAGTATGAGGGGAAGAAAACTGAGATGCATTTAAAAAGGTTTCCCGGTCACACGGTGGACCATATTCTGGGTTTCCCATGCGTGTTTTACCTGAAGGAAGAATCCCTTAAACCTGGAGGGGTGGGACCCATGCAATGGGTACCATGCAGTATGACTTCAAATGGCCTGCATTTTCTCACCGAACCTCACCAATGCTATCAGCCCAAAGTGTCGAACCTTATGTCTCACTCAGCTCTAGGTGTAGATGTGGTAAATCCAGGTTGCATCACAAGCTCTGAATGAATTATTTAAGAATTGCTCTCTATTTCACTGTCAATGTGTTTTGGCTTTGAAATTTATTTTGATAATGAAATTTATCGGATTTTCACTGCTGCGTTTAGGCTGCTGTACACACGCTTGATTTCCTTATGGAGACATATAAATCCATGGGTTTTAAGATTCTTACTTGTCAGGTATATTCCCAGGCTTTGAGTCCGTTTCGTTGAGCAAGGAGTAGGTCTTGTCTATTATATATTTGGCTTATGGAACGGTATCTGTGCTAATTTCAATCTCTGGTTTTATGCAGCACCCCAACTCACCTTTCCCCATAAGCAAGCATAAGTTGGTTTTCTAAATTGGAGACCCTGTTCTGTTTTGTAATTCAGTTCATGGGTAGCCAAGTTTACATTCCGTGTATTAGTGATATCTTATGATGTTTCTTTTTCTGTGTGACTTATTTCTCGTAGAATCATCATACCTGAATCCACTCATTATGCCGCTACGGACCTGATGACGTAGATTTCATTGCTGAGTGATATTCCATTGTACGTGCGTACCACAACTTCTTTATCCATTTTTTGCTTTCTGGGATATTTTACTTGTACCGTAGACGAGGTTCTTGTAAACAGAGCCGTCCCAAACTCTGGGGTGGCTGTGTGTTTTTGATTTTAATTTCCCTAAGCTATAGGACCATAAGTGGAAGTGCCATAGGCTGTGTTGCTTTGTTTCCTTCGTGTTTCTGGAAACACCATACATTTCTCCAGAGTGGCTGTTGGCACTTTACATCCCACCCATCAGCACAAGAAGGCTCCCTGTTCTCCAAGACCTGTCCTGCCTTTCTGGATTTTACACTTTTTTCAGATGGCCCTTTTGACCGGGGGGCAGTGAGACTTCATTGTAGTGCAGATTTCCTTTACACGCTTGATTGGTTGGCCAAAAAGGGCGTATGCGTTTTTTCCTGAATATATTCATCAAAAAACGCATACGCCCTTTTTGGCCAAGTGCATCATTGTCGACATTCTGCCTCTTTTCCTATGCTTTAAGTGCAATTCCAGTCTACCCCCTGAAATCGTTTTCCTGAAATTCTGCCCCGCTTTCAAGTCCTCTTTGAAGACTTACTTCAGTACATTTTTGGACGATAGCTACCATTCATAACTCTGCAGGTTTGTGAATTACAGTGCCCCTGAGCTCCTTTCTTCAACTCCTTTTCTTGTGAGCTGGCCGCAAAACCGCAGGATTGCTTCAGGCCCTAATATGTTTCCGGCCGGGCACGCTGAGCCTTTGGTTAATTCCTCTTCCTGGTGGGAAATGATCGTTCCATTTGCCCGTGCAGACACCAACAGCTAGTCTCTCATTGGTTCTCCCTATGCCTGTTCATCTTGTGCAGAAATTGCAAACTGTGCCAAACAGGAGGTTAAAGGCACTGACTCTCCAAGTGGGGAGAGTGTTAGTAAAGCGTCTGGAATGGTGAACCCGAGTACCAGGGGACAAAAACTGAGATGCATTTGAAAACGTTTCCCAATCACACGGCGGACGATAGTCTGGGATTCCCATGCATGTTTTAGCTGAAGGAAGAATCCCTTAAACCTGGAGAGTTGGGACCCATGGAATGGGTACCATGCAGTATGACTTCAAAGGGTCTGCGTTTGCTCACCGAACCTCACCAATGCTATCAGCCCAAAGTGTCCAGCCTTATGTCTCACCCAGCTCTGAGTGTAGATGTGGTAAATCCAGGTTGCATCACAAGCCCTGAATGAATTATTTAAGAATTGCTCTCTATTTCACTGTCATTGTGTTTTGTTTTTGAAATTTATTTTGATAATGGGATTTATCGGATTTTCACTGCTGCGTTTAGGCCGCTGTACACACGCTTGATTTCCTTATGGAGACATATAAATCCATGGGTTTTAAGATTCTTACTTGTCAGGTATCTTGCCAGGCGTTGAATATGGGGTGTTGAGTCCATTTCGTTGAGCAAGGTGTAGGGCTTGTCTATTATATATTTGGCTTATGGAACGGTATCTGTGCTAATTTCAATCTCTGGTTTTATGCAGCACCCCAACTCACCTTTCCCCATAAGCAAGCATAAGTTGGTTTTCTAAATTTGAGACCCTGTTCTGTTTTGTAATTCAGTTCATGTGTATCCAACTTTACATCCCGTCTATTAGTGATATCTTATGATGTTTCCTTTTCTGTGTGACTTATTTCTCGTAGAAGCATCGTACCTGAATGAACTCATTATGCCGCTACGGGCCTGATGACGTAGATTTCATTGCTGAGTGATATTCCATTGTACGTGCGTACCACAACTTCTTTATCCATTTTTTACTTTCTGGGATATTTTACTTGTACCGTAGACGAGGTTCTTGTAAACAGAGCCATCCCAAACTTTGGGGTGGCTGTGTGTTTTTGATTTTAATTTCCCTAAGCTATAGGACCATAAGTGGAAGTGACATAGGCTGTGTTGCTTTGTTTCCTACGTGTTTCAGGATACACCATACATTTCTCCAGAGTGGCTGTTGGCACTTTACATCCCACCCATCAGCACAAGAAGGCTCCCTGTTCTCCAAGACCTGTCCTGCCTTTCTGGATTTTACACTTTTTTCAGATGGCCCTTTTGACCGGGGGGCAGTGAGACTTCATTGTAGTGCAGATTTCCTTTACACGCTTGATTGGTTGGCCAAAAAGGGCGTATGCGTTTTTTCCTGAATATATTCATCAAAAAACGCATACGCCCTTTTTGGCCAAGTGCATCATTGTCGACATTCTGCCTCTTTTCCTATGCTTTAAGTGCAATTCCAGTCTACCCCCTGAAATCGTTTTCCTGAAATTCTGCCCCGCTTTCAAGTCCTCTTTGAAGACTTACTTCAGTACATTTTTGGACGATAGCTATCATTCATAACTCTGCAGGTTTGTGAATTACAGTGCCCCTGAGCTCCTTTCTTCAACTCCTTTTCTTGTGAGCTGGCCGCAAAACCGCAGGATTGCTTCAGGCCCTAATATGTTTCCGGCCGGGCACGCTGAGCCTTTGGTTAATTCCTCATCCTGGTGGGAAATGATCGTTCAATTTGCCCGTGCAGACACCAACAGCTAGTCTCTCATTGGTTCTCCCTATGCCTGTTCATCTTGTGCAGAAATTGCAAACTGTGCCAAACAGGAGGTTAAAGGCACTGACTCTCCAAGTGGGGAGAGTGTTAGTAAAGCGTCTGGAATGGTGAACCCGAGTACCAGGGGACAAAAACTGAGATGCATTTGAAAACGTTTCCCAATCACACGGCGGACGATAGTCTGGGATTCCCATGCATGTTTTAGCTGAAGGAAGAATCCCTTAAACCTGGAGAGTTGGGACCCATGGAATGGGTACCATGCAGTATGACTTCAAAGGGTCTGCGTTTGCTCACCGAACCTCACCAATGCTATCAGCCCAAAGTGTCCAGCCTTATGTCTCACCCAGCTCTGGGTGTAGATGTGGTAAATCCAGGTTGCATCACAAGCCCTGAATGAATTATTTAAGAATTGCTCTCTATTTCACTGTCATTGTGTTTTGTTTTTGAAATTTATTTTGATAATGGGATTTATCGGATTTTCACTGCTGCGTTTAGGCCACTGTACACACGCTTGATTTCCTTATGGAGACATATAAATCCATGGGTTTTAAGATTCTTAATTGTCAGGTATCTTGCCAGGCGTTGAATATGGGGTGTTGAGTCCATTTCGTTGAGCAAGGTGTAGGGCTTGTCTATTATATATTTGGCTTATGGAACGGTATCTGTGCTAATTTCAATCTCTGGTTTTATGCAGCACCCCAACTCACCTTTCCCCATAAGCAAGCATAAGTTGGTTTTCTAAATTGGAGACCCTGTTCTGTTTTGTAATTCAGTTCATGTGTATCCAACTTTACATCCCGTCTATTAGTGATATCTTATGATGTTTCCTTTTCTGTGTGACTTATTTCTCGTAGAAGCATCGTACCTGAATCCACTCATTATGCCGCTACGGGCCTGATGACGTAGATTTCATTGCTGAGTGATATTCCATTGTACGTGCGTACCACAACTTCTTTATCCATTTTTTACTTTCTGGGATATTTTACTTGTACTGTAGACGAGGTTCTTGTAAACAGAGCCATCCCAAACTTTGGGGTGGCTGTGTGTTTTTGATTTTAATTTCCCTAAGCTATAGGACCATAAGTGGAAGTGACATAGGCTGTGTTGCTTTGTTTCCTACGTGTTTCAGGATACACCATACATTTCTCCAGAGTGGCTGTTGGCACTTTAAATCCCACCCATCAGCACAAGAAGGCTCCCTGTTCTCCAAGACCTGTCCTGCCTTTCTGGATTTTACACTTTTTTCAGATGGCCCTTTTGACCGGGGGGCAGTGAGACTTCATTGTAGTGCAGATTTCCTTTACACGCTTGATTGGTTGGCCAAAAAGGGCGTATGCGTTTTTTCCTGAATATATTCATCAAAAAACGCATACGCCCTTTTTGGCCAAGTGCATCATTGTCGACATTCTGCCTCTTTTCCTATGCTTTAAGTGCAATTCCAGTCTACCCCCTGAAATCGTTTTCCTGAAATTCTGCCCCGCTTTCAAGTCCTCTTTGAAGACTTACTTCAGTACATTTTTGGACGATAGCTATCATTCATAACTCTGCAGGTTTGTGAATTACAGTGCCCCTGAGCTCCTTTCTTCAACACCTTTTCTTGTGAGCTGGCCGCAAAACCGCAGGATTGCTTCAGGCCCTAATATGTTTCCGGCCGGGCACGCTGAGCCTTTGGTTAATTCCTCTTCCTGGTGGGAAATGATCGTTCAATTTGCCCGTGCAGACACCAACAGCTAGTCTCTCATTGGTTCTCCCTATGCCTGTTCATCTTGTGCAGAAATTGCAAACTGTGCCAAACAGGAGGTTAAAGGCACTGACTCTCCAAGTGGGGAGAGTGTTAGTAAAGCGTCTGGAATGGTGAACCCGAGTACCAGGGGACAAAAACTGAGATGCATTTGAAAACGTTTCCCAGTCACACGGTGGACCACACTATGGGTTTCCCATGCATGTTTTAGCTGAAGGAAGAATCCCTTAAACCTGGAGAGTTGGGACCCATGGAATGGGTACCATGCAGTATGACTTCAAAGGGTCTGCGTTTGCTCACCGAACCTCACCAATGCTATCAGCCCAAAGTGTCCAGCCTTATGTCTCACCCAGCTCTGGGTGTAGATGTGGTAAATCCAGGTTGCATCACAAGCCCTGAATGAATTATTTAAGAATTGCTCTCTATTTCACTGTCATTGTGTTTTGTTTTTGAAATTTATTTTGATAATGGGATTTATCGGATTTTCACTGCTGCGTTTAGGCCGCTGTACACACGCTTGATTTCCTTATGGAGACATATAAATCCATGGGTTTTAAGATTCTTACTTGTCAGGTATCTTGCCAGGCGTTGAATATGGGGTGTTGAGTCCATTTCGTTGAGCAAGGTGTAGGGCTTGTCTATTATATATTTGGCTTATGGAACGGTATCTGTGCTAATTTCAATCTCTGGTTTTATGCAGCACCCCAACTCACCTTTCCCCATAAGCAAGCATAAGTTGGTTTTCTAAATTTGAGACCCTGTTCTGTTTTGTAATTCAGTTCATGTGTATCCAACTTTACATTCCGTGTATTAGTGATATCTTATGATGTTTCTTTTTCTGTGTGACTTATTTCTCATAGAATCATCGTACCTGAATCCACTCATTATGCCGCTACGGGCCTGATGACGTAGATTTCATTGCTGAGTGATATTCCATTCTACGTGCGTACCACAACTTCTTTATCCATTTTTTGCTTTCTGGGATATTTTACTTGTACCGTAGACGAGGTTCTTGTAAACATAGCTGTCCCAAACTCTGGGGTGGCTGTGTGTTTTTGATTTTAATTTCCCTAAGCTATAGGACCATAAGTGGAAGTGCCATAGGCTGTGTTGCTTTGTTTCCTACGTGTTTCTGGAAACACCATACATTTCTACAGAGTGGTTGTTGGCAATTTACATCCCGCCCATCAGCATGACAAGGCTCCCTGTTCTCCATAACCTGTCCTGACTTTCTGGATTTTACATTTTTTTCAGATAGCCCTTTTGACCGGGGGGCAGTGAGACTTCACTGTAGTGCAGATTTCCTTTACACGCTTGCTTGGTTGGCCAAAAAGTGCGTATGCGTTTTTTCCTGAATATATTCAGGAAAAAACGCATACGCCCTTTTTGGCCAAGTGCATCATTGTCGACATTCTCCCTCTTTTCCTATGTTTTTAGTACAATTCCTGTCTACCCCCTGAAATCGTTTTCCTGAAATTCTGCCCCGCTTTCAAGTCCTCTTCGAAGACTTACTTCAATACATTTTCGGACGATAGCTGTCATTCATAACTCTGCAGGTTTGTGAATTACAGTGCCCCTGAGCTCATTTCTTCAACCCGCTTTCTTGTGAGCTGGCCGCAAAACCGCAGGATTGCTTCAGGCCCTAATCTGTTTCCGGCAGGGAACGCTGAGCCTTTGGTTAATTCCTCTTCCTGGTGGGAAATGAGCGTTCCATTTGCCCGTGCAGACACCTACAGCTAGTCTCTCATTGCTTCTCCCTATTCCTGTTCATCTTGCGCAGAAATTGCAAACTGTGCCAAACAGGAGGTTAATGGCACTGACTCTCCAAGTGGGGACAGTGTTAGTAAAGCGTTCAAATGTTGAACCCGAGTACCAGGGGACGAAAACTGAGATGCATTTGAAAACGTTTCCCAATCACATGGTGGACCATACTCTGGGTTTCCCATGCATGTTTTAGCTGAAGGAAGAATCCCTTAAACCTGGAGAGTTGGGACCCATGGAATGGGTACCATGCAGTATGACTTCAAAGGGTCTGCGTTTGCTCACCGAACCTCACCAATGCTATCAGCCCAAAGTGTCCAGCCTTATGTCTCACCCAGCTCTGGGTGTAGATGTGGTAAATCCAGGTTGCATCACAAGCCCTGAATGAATTATTTAAGAATTGCTCTCTATTTCACTGTCATTGTGTTTTGTTTTTGAAATTTATTTTGATAATGGGATTTATCGGATTTTCACTGCTGCGTTTAGGCCCCTGTACACACGCTTGATTTCCTTATGGAGACATATAAATCCATGGGTTTTAAGATTCTTACTTGTCAGGTATCTTGCCAGGCGTTGAATATGGGGTGTTGAGTCCATTTCGTTGAGCAAGGTGTAGGGCTTGTCTATTATATATTTGGCTTATGGAACGGTATCTGTGCTAATTTCAATCTCTGGTTTTATGCAGCACCCCAACTCACCTTTCCCCATAAGCAAACATAAGTTGGTTTTCTAAATTAGAGACCCTGTTCTGTTTTGTAATTCAGTTCATGTGTATCCAACTTTACATTCCGTGTATTAGTGATATCTTATGATGTTTCTTTTTCTGTGTGACTTATTTCTCGTAGAATCATCGTACCTGAATCCACTCATTATGCCGCTACGGGCCTGATGACGTAGATTTCATTGCTGAGTGATATTCCATTGTACGTGCGTACCACAACTTCTTTATCCATTTTTTGCTTTCTGGGATATTTTACTTGTACCGTAGACGAGGTTCTTGTAAACATAGCCGTCCCAAACTCTGGGGTGGCTGTGTGTTTTTGATTTTAATTTCCCTAAGCTATAGGACCATAAGTGGAAGTGCCATAGGCTGTGTTGCTTTGTTTCCTACGCGTTTCTGGAAACACCATACATTTCTACAGAGTGGTTGTTGGCAATTTACATCCCGCCCATCAGCATGACAAGGCTCCCTGTTCTCCATAACCTGTCCTGACTTTCTGGATTTTACATTTTTTTCAGATAGCCCTTTTGACCGGGGGGCAGTGAGACTTCACTGTAGTGCAGATTTCCTTTACACGCTTGCTTGGTTGGCCAAAAACTGCGTATGCGTTTTTTCCTGAATATATTCAGGAAAAAACGCATACGCCCTTTTTGGCCAAGTACATCATTGTCGACATTCTCCCTCTTTTCCTATGTTTTTAGTACAATTCCTGTCTACCCCCTGAAATCGTTTTCCTGAAATTCTGCCCCGCTTTCAAGTCCTCTTCGAAGACTTACTTCAATACATTTTCGGACGATAGCTGTCATTCATAACTCTGCAGGTTTGTGAATTACAGTGCCCCTGAGCTCATTTCTTCAACCCGCTTTCTTGTGAGCTGGCCGCAAAACCGCAGGATTGCTTCAGGCCCTAATCTGTTTCCGGCAGGGCACACTGAGCCTTTGGTTAATTCCTCTTCCTGGTGGGAAATGAGCATTCCATTTGCCCGTGCAGACACCTACAGCTAGTCTCTCATTGCTTCTCCCTATTCCTGTTCATCTTGCGCAGAAATTGCAAACTGTGCCAAACAGGAGGTTAATGGCACTGACTCTCCAAGTGGGGACAGTGTTAGTAAAGCGTTCAAATGTTGAACCCGAGTACCAGGGGACGAAAACTGAGATGCATTTGAAAACGTTTCCCAATCACATGGTGGACCATACTCTGGGTTTCCCAGGCATGTTTTAGCTAAACGAAAAATCCCTTAAACCCGGAGAGTTGGGACCCATGGAATGGGTTCCATGCAGTGTGACTTCAAAGGGTCTGCGTTTGCTCACCGAACCTCACCAATGCTATCAGCCCGAAGTGCCCAGCCTTATGTCTCATCCAGCTCTGGGTGTGGATGTGGTAAATCCAGGTTGCATCACAAGCCCTGAATGAATTATTTAAGAATTGCTCTCTATTTCACTGTCATTGTGTTTTGTTTTTGAAATTCATTTTGATAATGGGATTTATCGGATTTTCACTGCTGCTTTTAGGCCACTGTACACACGCTTGATTTCCTTATGGAGACATATAAATCCATGGGTTTTAAGATTCTTACTTGTCAGGTATCTTCCCAGGCGTTGAATATAGGGTGTTGAGTCCATTTCGTTGAGCAAGGAGTAGGTTTTGTCTATTATATATTTGGCTTATGGAACGGTATCTGTGCTAATTTCAATCTCTGGTTTTATGCAGCATCCCAACTGACCTTTCCCCATAAGCAAGCATAAGTTGGTTTGCTAAATTTGAGACCCTGTTCTGTTTTGTAGTTCAGTTCATGGGTAGCCAAGTTTACATTCCGTGTATTAGTGATAACTTATGATGTTTCTTTTTCTGTCTGACTTATTTCTCATAGAATCATCGTACATGAATCCACTCATTATGCCGCTACGGTCCTGATGACGTAGATTTCATTGCTGAGTGATATTCCATTGTACGTGCGTAAATCAACTTCTTTATCCATTTTATGCTTTCTCGGATATTTAACTTCTACCGTAGATGAGGTTCTTGTAAACAGAGCCATCCCAAATTTTGGGGTGGCTGTGTGTTTTTGATTTTAATTTCCCTAAGCTATAGGACCATAAGTGGAATTGCCATAAGCTGTGTTGCTTTGTTTCCTACGTGTTTCAGGAAACACCATAAACTTTTCCAGAGTGGCTGTTGGCAATTTAAATCCGCCCATTAGCATAACAAGGCTCCCTGTTCTCCATGACCTGTCCTGCCTTTCTGGATTTTACACTTTTTTCAGATGGCCCTTTTGACCGGGGGGGCAGTGAGACTTCATTGTAGTGCAGATTTCCTTTACACGCTTCCTTGGTTGGCCACAAAGGGCGTATGCGTTTTTTCCTGAATATATTCTGGAAAAAACGCATACGCCCTTTTTGGCCAAGTGCATCGTTGTCGACATTCTGCCTCTTTTCCTATGCTTTTAGTACAATTCCAGTCTACCCCCTGAAATCGTTTTCCTGAAATTCTGCCCCGCTTACAAGTCCTCTTGAAAGACTTACTTCAATACATTTTTGGACGATAGCTGTCATTCATAACTCTGCAGGTTTGTGAATTACAGTGCCCTGAGCTCATGTCTTCAACTCGCTTTCTTGTGAGCTGGCCGCAAAACCGCAGGATTGCTTCAGGCCAAAGTCTCTTTCCGGAAGGGCATGCTGAGCCTTTTTTAATTCCTCTTCCTGGTCAGAAATGAGCGTTCCTTTTGCCCGTGCAGGCACCTACAGCTAGTCTCTCATTGGTTCTCCCTATTCCTGTACATCTTGCGCAGAAATTGCAAACTGTGCCAAACAGGAGGTTAATGGCACTGACTCTCCAAGTGGGGAGAGTGTTAGTAAAGCGTCTGGAATGGTGAACCCGAGTACCAGGGGACGAAAACTGAGATGCATTTGAAAACATTTACCCGTCACACAGTGCACTGTACTGTGGGTTTCCCATGCATGTTTTAGCTGAAGGAAGAATCCCTTAAACCTGGAGAGTTGGGACCCATGGAATGGGTACCATGCAGTATGACTTCAAAGGGTCTGCGTTTGCTCACCAAACCTCACCAATGCTATCAGCCCGAAGTGTCCAGCTTAATGTCTCACCCAGCTCTGGGTGTAGATGTGGGAAATCCAGGTTGCATCACAAGGCCTGAATGAATTATTTAAGAATTGCTCTCTATTTCACTGTCATTTTGTTTTGTTTTTGAAATTTATTTTGATAATGGGATTTATCGGATTTTCACTGCTGCGTTTAGGCCGCTGTACACACGCTTGATTTCCTTATGGAGACATATAAATCCATGGGTTTTAAGATTCTTACTTGTCAGGTATCTTGCCAGGCGTTGAATATGGGGTGTTGAGTCCATTTCGTAGAGCAAGGAGTAGGTCTTGTCTATTATATATTTGGCTTATGGAACGGTATCTGTGCTAATTTCAATCTCTGGTTTTATGCAGCACCCCAAATCACCTTTCCCCATAAGCAAGCATAAGTTTGTTTTCTAAATTTGAGACCCTGTTCTGTTTTGTAATTCAGTTTATGTGTAGCCAAGTTTACATTCCGTGTATTACTGATATATTATGATGTTTCTTTTTCTGTGTGACTTATTTCTCGTAGAATCATCGTACCTGAATCCACTCATTATGCCGCTATGGGCCTGAAGACGTAGATTTCATTGCTGAGTGATATTCCATTGTACGTGCGTACCAGAACTTCTTTATCCATTTTTTCCTTTCTCGGATATTTAAGTTGTACCGTAGACAAGGTTCTTGTAAACAGAGCCATCCCAAACTTTCGGGTGTCTGTGTGTTTTTTATTTTAATTTCCCTAAGCTATAGGACCATAAGTGGAAGTGACATAGGCTGTGTTGCTTTGTTTCCTACGTGTTTCAGGATACACCATACATTTCTCCAGAGTGGCTGTTGGCAATTTACATCCCGCCCATCAGCATAACAAGGCTCCCTGTTCTCCATGACCTGTCCTGTCTTTCTGGATTTTACTCTTTTTTCAGATGGCCCTTTTGACCGGGGGGCAGTGAGACTTCATTGTAGTGCAGATTTCCTTTACACGCTTGCTTGGTTGGCCAAAAAGGGCGTATGCGTTTTTTCCTGAATATATTCAGGAAAAAACGCATACGCCCTTTTTGGCCAAGTGCATCATTGTCGACATTCTGCCTCTTTTCCTATGCTTTAAGTGCAATTCCAGTCTACCCCCTGAAATCGTTTTCCTGAAATTCTGCCCCACTTTCAAGTCTTCTTTGAAGACTTACTTCAGTACATTTTTGGACGATAGCTGTCATTCATAACTCTGCAAGTTTGTGAATTACAGTGCCCCTGAGCTCCTTTCTTCAACTCGTTTTCTTGTGAGCTGGCCGCAAAACCGCAGGAGTGCTTCAGGCCCTAATCTGTTTCCGGCATGGCACGCTGAGCCTTTGGTTAATTCCTCTTCCTGGTGGGAAATGAGCGTTCAATTTGCCCGTGCAGACACCAATAGCTAGTCTCTCATTGGTTCTCCCTATGCCTGTTCATCGTGCGCAGAAATTGCAAACTGTGTGAAACAGGAGGTTAAAAGCACTGACTCTCCAAGTGGGGAGAGTGTTAGTAAAGCGTCTGGAATGGTGAAACCAAGTACCAGGGGACGAAAACTGAGATGCATTTGAAAACGTTTCCCAATCATACAGCGGACGATAGTCTGGGTTTCCCATGCATGTTTTAGCTGAAGGAAGAATCCCTTAAACCTGGAGAGTTGGGACCCATGGAATGGGTACCATGCAGTATGACTTCAAAGGGTCTGCGTTTGCTCACCGAACCTCACCAATGCTATCAGCCCGAAGTGCCCAGCCTTATGTCTCACCCAGCTCTGG
The DNA here is from genome assembly GCF_059928025.1 of Delphinapterus leucas. Lineage (NCBI taxonomy): Eukaryota > Metazoa > Chordata > Mammalia > Artiodactyla > Monodontidae > Delphinapterus > Delphinapterus leucas. Next base: position 11,046,816 of record NW_028322241.1, on the reverse strand, counting down.
GTGTAGATGTGGAAAATCCAGGTTGCATCACAAGCCCTGAATGAATTATTTAAGAATTGCTCTCTATTTCACTGTCATTGTGTTTTGTTTTTGAAATTTATTTTGATAATGAGATTTATCGGATTTTCACTGCTGCGTTTAGGCCGCTGTACACACGCTTGATTTCCTTATGGAGACATATAAATCCATGGGTTTTAAGATTCTTATTTGTCAAGTATCTTGCCAGGCGTTGTATATGGGGTGTTGAGTCCATTACGTTGAGCAGGGAGTAGGGCTTGTCTATTATATATTTGGCTTATGGAATGGTATCTGTGCTAATTTCAATCTCTGGTTTTATGCAGCACCCCAACTCACCTTTCCCCATAAGCAAGCATAAGTTGGTTTTCTAAATTTGAGACCCTGTTCTGTTTTGTAATTCAGTTCATGTGTATCCAAATTTACATTCCGTGTATTAGTGATATCTTATGATGTTTCTTTTTCTGTGTGACTTATTTCTCGTAGAATCATCCTACCTGAATCCACTCATTATGCCGCTACGGGCCTGATGACGTAGATTTCATTGCTGAGTGATATTCCATTGTACGTGCGTACCACAACTTCTTTATCCATTTTTTGCTTTCTGGGATATTTTACTTGTACCATAGACGAGGTTCTTGTAAACAGAGCCGTCCCAAACTCTGGGGTGGCTGTGTGATTTTGATTTTAATTTCCCTAAGCTATAGGACCATAAGTGGAAGTGCCATAGGCTGTATTGCTTTGTTTCCTATGTGTTTCTGGAAACACCATACACTTCTCCAGAGTGGTTGTTGGCAATTTACATCCCGCCCATCAGCATGACAAGGCTCCATGTTCTCCATGACCTGTCTTGACTTTCTGGATTTTACATTTTTTTCAGATGGCCCTTTTGACCGGGGGGCAGTGAGACTTCATTGTAGTGCAGATTTCCATTACACGCTTGCTTGGTTGGCCAAAAAGTGCGTATGTGTTTTGTCCTGAATATATTCAGGAAAAAAAACATACGCCCTTTTTGGCCAAGTGCATCATTGTCGACATTCTGCCTCTTTTCCTATGCTGTTAGTACAATTCCAGTCTACCCCCTGAAATCGTTTTCCTGAAATTCTGCCCCGCTATCAAGTCCTCTTCGAAGACTTACTTCAATACATTTTTGGACGATAGCTGTCATTCATAACTCTGCAGGTTTGTGAATTACAGTGCCCCTGAGCTCATTTCTTCAACTCGCTTTCTTGTGAGCTGGCCGCAAAACCGCAGGATTGCTTCAGGCCCTAATCTGTTTCCGGCAGGGCACGCTGAGCCTTTGGTTAATTCCTCTTCCTGGTGGGAAATGAGCGTTCCATTTGCCCGTGCAGACACCTACAGCTAGTCTCTCATTGCTTCTCCCTATTCTTGTTCATCTTGCGCAGAAATTGCAAACTGTGCCAAACAGGAGGTTAATGGCACTGACTCTCCAAGTGGGGAGAGTGTTAGTAAAGCGTTCAAATGTTGAACCCGAGTACCAGGATCGAAAACTGAGATGCATTTGAAAACGTTTCCCAATCTCATGGTGGACGATATTCTGGGTTTCCCATGCATGTTTTAGCTGAAGCAAGAATCCCTTAAACCTGGAGAGTTGGGACCCATGGAATGGGTACCATGAAGTATGACTTCAAAGGGTCTGCGTTTGTTCACCGAACCTCAACAATGCTATCAGCCCGAAGTGTCCAGCCTTATGTCTCATCCAGCTCTGGGTGTAGATGTGGTAAATCCAGGTTGCATCACAAGCCCTGAATGAATTATTTAAGAATTGCTCTCTATTTCACTGTCATTGTGTTTTGTCTTTGAAATTTATTTTGATAATGGGATTTATCGGATTTTCACTGCTGCATTTAGGCCGTTGTACACACGCTTGATTTCATTATGGAGACATATAAATCCATGGGTTTTAAGATTCTTACTTGTCAGGTATCTTGCAAGGCGTTGAATATGGGGTGTTGAGTCCATTTCGTTGAGCAAGGAGTAGGGCTTGTCTATTATATATTTGGCTTATGGAATGGTATCTGTGCTAATTTAAATCTCTGCTTTTATTCAGCACCCCAACTCACCTTTCCCCATAAGCAAGCATAAGTTGGTTTTTTAAATTTGAGACCCTGTTCTGTTTTGTAATTCAGTTCATGTGTGGCCAAGTTTACCTTCCGTGTATTAGTCATATCTTATGATGTTTCTTTTTCTGTGTGACTTATTTCTCGTAGAATCATCATACCTGAATCCACTCATTATGCCGCTACGGGCCTGATGACGTAGGTTTCATTGCTGAGTGATATTCCATTGTACGTGCGTACCACAACTTCTTTATCCATTTTTTCCTTTCTCGGATATTTAACTTGTGCCGTAGACGAGGTTCTTGTAAACAGAGCCATCCCAAATTTTGGGGTGGCTGTGTGTTTTTGATTTTAATTTCTCTATGCTATAGGACCATAAGTGGAAGTGCCATAGGCTGTGTTGCTTTGTTTCCTACGTGTTTCTGGAAACACCATACACTTCTCCAGAGTGGCTGTTGGCAATTTACATCCCGCCCATCAGCATAACAAGGCTCCCTGTTCTCCATGACCTGTCGTGCCTTTCTGGAATTTACACATTTTTCAGATGGCCCTTTTGACCGGGGGGCAGTGAGACTTCATTGTAGTACACATTTCCTTTACACGGTTGCTTGGTTGGCCAAAAAGGGCGTATGCGTTTTTTCCTGAATATATTCAGGAAAAAACGCATACGCCCTTTTTGGCCAAGTGCATCATTGTCGACATTCTGCCTCTAATCTTATTCTTTAAGTGCAATTCCAGTCTACCCCCTGAAATCGTTTTCCTGAAATTCTGCCCCGATTTCAAGTCCTCTTCGAAGACTTACTTCAGTACATTTTTGGACGATAGCTGTCATTCATTACTCTGCAGTTTTGTGAATTACAGTGCCCCTGAGCTCCTTTCTTCAACCCGCTTTCTTGTGAGCTGGCCACAAACCCGCAGGATTGCTTCAGGCCCTAATATGGTTCCGGCATGGCATGCTGAGCCTTTGGTTAATTCCTCTTCCTGGTGGGAAATGAGCGTTAAATTTCCATGTTCAGACACCTTCACATGAGTCGTCATGGTGCCCCTTTGCCCCGGTTATCTCTATGGAGGTTGGACTTGGAAGGCCTCCTCACTCAAGATCAGTGTGCCCACGGAGCCAACCCTGCAACTTCAGGGCATGGTTGGGGGTTAGGATCACCACGAGGGTTCCTTTTTCCTTAGGAGGGAGGTGGCCTTTTTGGCTGCTGATTTCCAGGTTATCAGATACTGCCAGTATCTTGGCCAGATGTGGCGGTGGGCCAAGCCCCTTGGTGACCGTAGTTTATCCTACCTGGATCGCATTCTTGCATTGTTCCATTTCAAGTGGTCCCAGGTTTTGCACTAATACTCCAATGGCGATTCACCGTTCACCAGGAATGTAAAGGTCAAAGGGTTTAGCTAAATTAGGGAGTTCCAGGGCAAGGGTCTGAATTGACTGCTCTTTCCATTCTTGAAAGGCCACTTCTGCATTCTATTCAAAAGGATCATCACCTTTTCCTTTCAGTGTTTCATATAGAGGCCGAGCTAGTAGACTGTAGTTAGGGATCCAGAAGCAGCAAACCCTGGCCTCCCCAGGAACCCCTAAGCTGTCTTCTAGTTTCAGAAATGGGTAAGGCTGTAAATTGTTTCTTCCCTTTCCTGGGATGGGCTTCTCCGACCTTCTGTGAGAATGAAGCCCAGGCAGGTCACCGTAGTCTGTGATATTTGAGCTTTTTCTTGGACAACTTGTATCCTTTATTGGCTTGGTAGTTCAGAGGTCTCCTTAGTAGGGCTGGCGATCAGAATGTCGTCTGCATATTGAAGGAGTGTTTCCTTTTCCAGAGGTAGAACTTTTAGGTCTTTAGCTGAGCTTTCCCCAAAGATGGTGTAGGAATTTTTGAACCCTTGGGGCAACACGGCCCGGAAGTATTGTTTTAGTTGTATGTTGATTCCTGCCACTCACAAGCCAAAATTTCTTGTGACTCTGGGACTAATAGAATACAAAAGAAGGCATCATTGAAGACTAATACAGAATACCATGTCCTGGTGGTTGGTAGAATGACCAGCAGGGTGTAGGATATAGGAACTACTGGAGGTATATCCTCGGTGGCTTCACTGACTGTCCTGACATCCTTTACCAGGACTCCAGCAGCCCATGGGGCTCTCGAGGTCAGGCCAATCCCAGGATATGGAGCTCACCTGGGCAGGTACCCCACCCCAGCCCACGGGGCTCTCGTGTTCAGGACCCTCCCAGGATATGGGGTTCCCTGGGCAGGTCCCCCTGCAGCCCATGGGGCTCTCGTGGTCAGGCCCCTCCCAGGATACAGAGCTACCCTTGCAGGTACCATGGCAGGGCTGGGAACACAGGAACCGTGCATATCGCCCTCATTGCAGAGCACTCCCATCTCACCTGTCACTCAGATCTGACACAGAGCACCTCAGAGCAGGACTTGAACTAACAAATAGCAGCTCCGACAGGTCTGTGACCCTGGGCATCACTCTGTGTGGCCTCCCTTCACCTGGTGTTCCAGAGACTTCCACTGCACCCGGGGCACCAGGCCTCTGTCTCCACCCACCAGCCACCCCTCCTCTCCCTGACTCCTGGGTTCCTCTCATTAGGAGAGGGTTTTCTTGAAGTTGTCTCCCACTCATGGGCCAGATAATATAATTAGAAAACAAGCCAGAGCTGCAGCCCCTTGTCTATCCTGACTCTCAGGAGCCCACACCTGTTCCTTGGACCTGGCCGATTCAGCAAGTTCCAGTTTCTGCAACTGTGAGCCCCTGAGGGGTGATTATTGGCTGGCCTGGGAAGCCCGACCGTGCCGGCCAGCCCTCCCCAGGTGTGCCTGGGTTCAGATCAATATAAACACCGCTCCAGGCAGCAAGAGCCCCTGCAGCTGTGCCTGACGCCATTTTCTCTGCCCTGTCAGCAGTCTTGGGGCTGGACTGGTGGGAGGGAGTGAGAGGCCACGGCTTTGTGGGTGGCCCAGTGTGAGTGGGGCTCTGCTGGACTTTCTGCAGCAGTTGCCAAGATGCCACCTGCTAAAGAAGAGGATGTGTCACCCATACCTGCCGCTGGAATTTCTCCCTGGGCAGAGGTGAGTGAGGAAGAAAGCAGTGGGGGCCGGGACAGCAGGGGTATCTCAGGCAGGGAAATGGAAAGCTTCCAGAAGAGCACCCAGGACCAGGACCATCCTGGCTGGCCTGCAGGCACCAAGTCGGCTGGCATGCTGTCGCTCATGTGGCTCCATGGCCCTTCCTCTAGGCTTTCAAGTCCTTGTACATATTCAGGTGTTTTACCTGGGAAGGGTGGGAACATTTCAGCAGCAGCTGGCCTGGGGCTCAGCCCACGTTTACTCACAGATGCCTCGGCACTGTCCCCCAGCTTTGCAATGAGGACGCTTGTTGCGTGGGGCCTGCTGGCTGAATGGGAGATGATTCCCCACCACCGACCAACTTCAGAATTGTTTACAACTGGAGCAAGTGCCCTGATACGGTTTTCCTCTGTGTAGCTGGTGGGTTCTGTTTTTTTTTCTTTTTTGGTTCAAGGTAGATTTTATTCCTCTTTTTTGTATTTACAGATATAAGCATGGAAATAATTTATTCATATAAATACATGTATGTGAAGGGAAGAATATTTTTTCTGTTTTACTTTTTGTAATTTGAATTTTATTTTATTTTTTTATACAGCAGGTTCTTTTTGGTTATCTATTTTATACATATAAATGTATACATGCCAATCCCAATCTCTCAACTCCTCCCACCACCACCCCCCAACAGCTTTCCCCCCTTGGTGTCCATACGTTTGTTGTCTACATCTGTTGCTCTATTTCTGCCTTGCAAAACGGTTCATCTGTACAATTTGTCTAGGTTCCACATATAGCCATTAATAGACAAGATTTCTTTTTCTCTTTCTGACTTACTTCACTCTGTATGACAGTCTCTAGATCCATCAACGTCTCTACAAATGACCCAATTTCATTCCTTTTTATGGCTTAGTAATATTCCATTTTATATATGTACCACGTCTTTATGCATTCGTCTGTCTGTGGGCATTTAGGTTGCTTCCATTACCTGGATATTGTAAATAGTGATGCAATGAACATTGCGGTGAATGTCTCTTTTTGATTTATGGTTTTGTCTGGGTATATGCCCAGTAGTGGGACTGCTGTATCATATGGTAATTCTATTCTTAGTTTTATAAGAAACTCCATAACTTTCTCCACAGTGACTGTATCAATTTCATTCTCAACAATAGCGGAAGAGGGTTCCTTATCTCCACACCCTTTCCAGCATTTGTTGTTTGTAGATTTTCTAATGATGCCCATTCTAACAGGTGTGAGGTGATACACCATGGATGAGTCTATTTCGTTGAGCAAAGAGTAGGTCTTGTCTATTACATATTTGGCTTATGGAACGGTATGTGTGCTAATTTCAATCTCTGGTTTTATACAGCACCGCAACTCAACTTTCCCCTTAAGCAAGCATAAGTTTTTATCTAAATGTGAGACTCTGTTCGGTTTTGGAATTCAGTTTATGTGTAGCCAAGTTTACACTCTCTCTATTAGTGATATCTTATGATAATTACCTTTCTCTGTGTGACATATTTCTCTTAGAATCATCATACTTAAATCCACTCAATTTGCTGCTACAGGCCTGATGACATTGATTTCATTGCTGAGTGATATTCCATTGTACGTAAGTAGCACAACTCCTTTATCCATATTTTTCTTTCTGGGATATTTAATTTGTACTGGACTCAAGGTTCTTGTAAACACAGCAGCCCTAAATTTGGTGTTGGCTGTGTCTTGTTGATTTTAATTTTCCTAAGCTATAGGGCCAAAAGTGGAAGTGCCCTAGGGTCTGTAGCTTTGTTTTTCAGATGTTTCAGGATACACCATAAACATCTCCAGAGTGTCTGTTGGCAATTTACATCCCGCCCATCAGCATAACAAGGCTCCCTGTTCTCCATGGCCTGTCCTGTGTTTCTGGTTTTTACACTTTTTTCAGATGGCCCTTTAGACGAATGGGAAATGAGGCTTCATTGTAGTGCGGATTTCCATTGCTCGAGTGCTTGGTTGGCCAAAAAGGGCATATGTGTTTTTTCCTGAATATATTCAGGAAAAAATGTTTACGCACTTTTGTCCAAGTGCATCACTGTCAAAGATCTGCCGCTTTTCACATGCTTTAAACGCAATTCCAATCTACCTCCTGAAATATGATTCCTGCAATTCTGCCTCGTTTTGAAGTCCTCTTTGCAGACTTACTTCAGTATATTTTTGCCAATAGCTGTCATTTATAACTCTGCAGGTTTGTGAATTACAGTGCCTGTGATTTCCTTTCTTAACTCGTTTCCTTGAAAGCTGGCCACAGAACCGCAGGTTTGCTTTAGGCCATAATCAGGGTCTGGCACGGCACTCTGAGCCTTTGGTTAATTCCTCTTCCTGGTGGGAAATTAGAGTTAAATGTGCCCCTCCGGACACCTGCCTCACTCCCAGCCCCTTGGTGATGTGTGTCCTGTGGTTTGAGGCCACATGTGCTGGGTTCCTCACCTTTGGCTGATGTGGCCCCACTGGTGTGAGGACACTCCTGCCTGGTTCCCATCTCCTTGGTGATGTGGGCCATCCGCTGAGAGTCTGATCCTGGTTGGGTTCCTCACACTTCTGTGAGGTGGGCCCTCTTCTCTGACGTCACTCCTGCCTGGCTGGCACACCCCGCCTTGGCGAAGTCGGCCCTCTGGTGGGATTTGGTGCCTGCTGGGGGTCTCCTGCCCTCGGTAATGAGGGCCCTCTGGCGTCAGGCCCTAATTCCTGGGCTCCCAATATTTTCTGATATGCGCCCTGTGGTTCGAGTACACTCCTGCCAGGTTCCCAACCCCATGGGAATGTGGGCCTTCTGCTCTGAGGTCCCAACCGTGGGTTGCTCAGTTTCATGATGAGGGCCCTCTGCTGTGAGTTCTCTCCGGCCTGGATCCCATAGCCTCGCTGCTCCTGGCCACCTGCTGGGAGGTTCCAACTGCGGGATTCCTCACCTTTTTTCTTCTATGGACCCTCTGTTTTGAGACTCCTCCTGCCTGCCTCACTCCCAGTCCCTTGGTGATGTGTGTCCTCTGGTGTGAGGCCACGTGTGCTGGGTCCCTCGCCTTTGGATGATGTGGCCACACTGGTGTGAGGACACTCCTGCCTGCTTCCTATCCCCTTGATGATGTGGGCCCTCTGGTGAGAGTCTGATCCTGGCTGGGTTCCTCACCCTTCTGTGAGGTGGGCCCTCTGCTGTCAGGTCACTCCTGCCTGGCTGGCACACCCCACCTGGGCAACATCGGCCCTCTTGTGGCACTTGGAGCCTGCTGGGAGCCTCCTCCCCTCGGTGATGGGGGCCCTCTAGCGTCAGGCCCTAACTGCTGGGTACCCACATTTTCTGATACGTGCTAAGTGGTGCGAGGACAATCCTGCGAGGTTCCCATCCCCATGGGCATGTGGGCCTTCTGTTCTAAGGTCCCAACACCTGTGTTGTTCACCGTTTCATGATGTTGTCTCTCTGGTGTTAGTTCACTCAGGCCTAGATCCCATAGACTCTGTGCTCTGAGCCGACTGCTGGGAGGTTCCTACTGCTGGATTCCTTACCTTTTTTATTCTTTGGGTCCTGTGTTTTTATGCTCCTACTTCCTGACTCACTCCCAGCCCCTTTTTGATGTAGGTCCTCTGGTTTAAGGCCACATGTACCGGTTTCCTCACCTTTATTGATGTGGCCCCACTGGTGTGAGGACACTCCTGCCTGGTTCCCATCCCCTTGGTGATTGGGGCCCTCTTGTGAGAGTCTGATCCTGTCTGGATTCCTCACACTTCTTGGAGGTGGGCCCTCTGCTGTGAGGTCACTCCTGCCTGGCTGGCACATGTCACGTTGGCGATGTGGGCCCTCAGTTGGGAGTTGGTGCCTGCTGGGAGTCTCCTCCCCTCGGTAATGAGGGCCCTCTGGCGTCAGGCCCTAACTCATGGGCTCCCAAAATTTTCTGATGTGCGCCCTGTCGTGTGAGTACACTCCAGCCAGGGTCCCTTCCCTAGGGGATGTGGGCTTTCTGCTCTGTGGTCCCAACGGCTGGGTTGCTCACAGTGTCAGAATGTGGGCCCTCTGTTTTGAGTTCAGTCAGGCCTGGATCCCATAGCCTCGCTGCTCCTGGCCGCCTGCTGGGAGGTTCCAACTGCGGGATTCCTCACCTTTTTTACGCAATGGGCCCTCTGTTTTGAGGCTCCTCCTGCCTGCCTCACTCCCAGCCCCTTGGTGATGTGTGTCCTGTAGTTTGAGGCCACGTGTGCTGGGTCCGTCACATTTCGGGGATGTGGCCCCACTGGTGTGAGGACACTCCTGCCTGGTTTCCATTCCCTTGGTGATGTGGGCCCTCTGGTGAGAGTCTGATCCTCTTTGGGTTCCTCACACTTTTGTGTGGTTGGCCCTCTGCTCTGAGGTCACTCCTGCCTGGCTGGCACACCCCGCATTGGCGACGTCGGCCCTCTGGTAGCAGTTGGAGCTTGCTGGGAGCCTCCTCTCCTCAGTGATGAGGGCCCTCTGGCGTCCGGCCCTAACTGCTGGGCTCCCCACATTTTCTGTTGTGTGCCCACTGGTACGATGACACTCCTGCTTGGTTCCCTTCCCCATGGGGATGTGGGCCTTGTGCTCTGAGGTCACAATGGCTGGGTTGCTTACAGTATCACGATGAGGGCCCTCTGTTGTGAGTTCATCACTGCCTGGATCCCATAGCCTCGGTACTCTGGGCCGCCTGCTGGGATGTTCCAACTGCTGGATTCCTCACCTTTTTATACAATGGGCCATGTGTTTTGAGGTTAATCCTGCCTGCCTCGCTCTGAGACCCATGGTGATGTGGGTCTTCTGGTTTGAGGCCACATGTGCTGGGTACCTCAACTTTCGATGATGTGGCCCCACGGGTGTGAGGACACTCGTGCCTGATTCCCAGCCCCTTGCTTATGTGGGCACTCTGGTGAGAGTCTGATCATGACTGGGTTCCTTACCCTTCTGTGAGGTGGGCGCTCTGATGTGAGGTCACTCCTGCCTGGATGGCTCACGTCGCCTTGGCGACGTAGGCCCTCTGTTGGCCACTGAAGCATGCTGGGAGCCTCCTACCCTCTTTAATGAGGGCCCTGGAAGAAACGCATATGCCCTTTTTGACCAAGTGCATCATTGTCGAAGTTCTGCCTCTTCTCCTATACTTTCAGAGGACTTCCCATCTACCTCCTGAAATCGTATTCCTGGAATTCTGCCCCGCGTTCAAGTCCTCTTTGCAGCCTTACTTCAATATATTTTTGGACGATAGCTGTCATTTATAACTCTGCAGGTTTGTGAATTACAGTGCCCCTGAGCTCCATTCTTCAACTCGCTTTCTTGTGAGCTGGCCGCAAAACCGCAGGATTGCTTCAGGCCCTAATCTGGTTCCGGCACGGCATGTTGAGCCTTAGGCTAATTCCTCTTCCTGATGGGAAATGAGCGTTAAATTTGCTCGTGCAGACACCTACAGCTAATCTCTCATTGGTTCTCCCTATTCCTGTTCATCTTGCTCAGAAATTCCAAACTGTGCCAAACAGGAGGTTAAAGGCACTGACTCTCCAATTGGGGAAAGAGTTAGTAAAGCGTCTGGAATGGTAAAACCGAGTATGAGGGGAAGAAAACTGAGATGCATTTAAAAAGGTTTCCCGGTCACACGGTGGACCATATTCTGGGTTTCCCATGCGTGTTTTACCTGAAGGAAGAATCCCTTAAACCTGGAGAGGTGGGACCCATGCAATGGGTACCATGCAGTATGACTTCAAATGGCCTGCATTTTCTCACCGAACCTCACCAATGCTATCAGCCCAAAGTGTCGAACCTTATGTCTCACTCAGCTCTAGGTGTAGATGTGGTAAATCCAGGTTGCATCACAAGCCCTGAATGAATTATTTAAGAATTGCTCTCTATTTCACTGTCATTGTGTTTGTTTTTGTCGTTTATTTTGATAATGGGATTTATCGGATTTTCTCTGCTGCCTTCATGCAGCTGTACACACACTTGATTCTCTTACGGAGACATATAAATCCATGGGTTTGAAGATTCTTACTAGTCATGTGTAATCCTAGGAGTTGAATATGGTGTGTTTAGTCCATTTCGTTGAGCAAGGTGTAAGTCTTGACTATTACATATTTGGCTTATGGAAAGGTATGTGTGCAAATTTCTATCTCTGGTTTTATGCAGCATCCCACCTCACCTTTCCCCATAAGCAAGCATAAGTTGGTGTTCTAAATTTGAGACCCTGTTCTGTTTTGTAATTCAGTTCATGTGTAGCCAAGTTTACATTCCGGTGAATTAGTGATATCTTATGATGTTTCATTTTCTGTGTGACTTATTTCACTCAGAATCATCGTACCTGGATCCACTCAATATGCCGCGACGGGCCTAATGACACAGACTTCATTGGTGAGTGATATTCCATTGTACGTGCGTACCACAACTTCTTTAACCATTTTTCACATTCTGGGATATTTAACTTGTACCGTAGACGACGTTCTTGTAAACAGAGCTGTCCCAAACTTTGGGGTGGCTGTGTGTTTTTGATTTTAATTTCCCTAAGCTATAGGACCATAAGTGGAAGTGACATAGGCTCTGTTGCTTTGTTTCCTACGTGTTTCAGGAAACCCCATACACTTCTCCAGAGTGGCTGTTTGCAATTTACATCCCCCCCATAAGCATAACAAGTCTCCCTGTTCTCCATGACCTGTCCTGCCTTTCTGGATTTTACACTTTTTCAGATGCCCCATTTGACCGGGGGGCAGTGAGACTTCATTGTAGTGCAGATTTCCTTTACACGCTTGCTTGGTTGCCGAAAAAGGGCGTATGCGTTTTTTCCTGAATATATTCAGGAAAAAACGCATACGCCCTTTTTGGCCAAGTGCATCATTGTCTACATTCTCCCTCTTTTCCTATGCTTTTAGTACAATTCCAGTCTACCCGCTAAAATCGTTTTCCTGAAATTCTGCCCCGCTTTCAAGTCCTCTTCGAAGACTTACTTCTATACATTTTTGGACGATAGCTGTCATTCATAACTCTGCATGTTTGTGAATCACAGTGCCCCTGAGCTCCTTTCTTCAACTCGTTTTCTTGTGAGCTGGCCGCAAAACCGCAGGATTGCTTCAGGCACTAATATGTTTCCGGCCGGGCACGCTGAGCCTTTGGGTAATTCCTCTTCCTGGTGGGAAATGATCGTTCAATTTGCCCGTGCAGACACCAACAGCTAGTCTCTCATTGCTTCTCCCTATTCCTGTTCATCTTGCGCAGAAATTGCAAACTGTGCCAAACAGGAGGTTAATGGCACTGACTCTCCAAGAGGGGAGAGTGTTAGTAAAGCGTTCAAATGTTGAACCCGAGTACCAGGGGACGAAAACTGAGATGCATTTGAAAACGTTTCCCAATCACACGGTGGACCATACTCTGGGTTTCCCATGCATGTTTTAGCTGAAGGAAGAATCCCTTAAACCTGGAGAGTTGGGACCCATGGAATGGGTACCATGCAGTATGACTTCAAAGGGTCTGCGTTTGCTCACCGAACCTCACCAATGCTATCAGCCCGAAGTGTCCAGCCTTATGTCTCATCCAGCTCTGGGTGTAGATGTGGTAAATCCAGGTTGCATCACAAGCCCTGAATGAATTATTTAAGAATTGCTCTCTATTTCACTGTCATTGTGTTTTGTTTTTGAAATTCATTTTGATAATGGGATTTATCGGATTTTCACTGCTGCTTTTAGGCCACTGTACACACGCTTGATTTCCTTATGGAGACATATAAATCCATGGGTTTTAAGATTCTTACTTGTCAGGTATCTTCCCATGCGTTGAATATAGAGTGTTGAGTCCATTTCGTTGAGCAAGGAGTAGGTTTTGTCTATTATATATTTGGCTTATGGAACGGTATCTGTGCTAATTTCAATCTCTGGTTTTATGCAGCATCCCAACTGACCTTTCCCCATAAGCAAGCATAAGTTGGTTTGCTAAATTTGAGACCTTGTTCTGTTTTGTAATTCAGTTCATGGGTAGCCAAGTTTACATTCCGTGTATTAGTGATAACTTATGATGTTTCTTTATCTGTCTGACTTATTTCTCATAGAATCATCGTACCTGAATCCACTCATTTTGCCGCTACGGTCCTGATGACGTAGATTTCATTGCTGAGTGATATTCCATTGTACGTGCGTACCACAACTTCTTTATCCATTTTATGTTTTCTGGGATATTTAACTGCTACCATAGATGAGGTTCTTGTAAACAGAGCCATCCCAAACTTTGGGGTGGCTGTGTGTTTTTGATTTTAATTTCCCTAAGCTATAGGACCATTAATGGAAGTGCCATAGGCTGTGTTGCTTTGTTTCCTACATGTTTCAGGAAACACCATACACTTTTCCAGAGTGGCTGTTGGCAATTTAAATCCGCCCATCAGCATAAAAAGGCTCCCTGTTCTCCATGACCTGTCCTGCCTTTCTGGATTTTACACTTTTTTCAGATGGCCCTTTTGACCGGGGGGCAGTGAGACTTCATTGTAGTGCAGACTTCCTTTACACGCTTGCTTGGTTGGCCAAAAAGGGCGTATGCGTTTTTTCCTGAATATATTCAGGAAAAAACGCATACGCCCTTTTTGGCCAAGTGCATCATTGTCAACATTCTGCCTCTTTTCCTATGCTTTAAATGCAATTCCAGTCTACCCCCTGAAATCGTTTTCCTGAAATTCTGCCCTGCTTTCAAGTCCTCTTCGAAGACTTACTTCTATACATTTTTGGACGATAGGTGTCATTCATAACTCTGCAGGTTTGTGAATTACAGTGCCCCTGAGCTCCTTTCTTCAACTCGCTTTCTTGTGAGCTGGCCGCAAAACCGCAGGATTGCTTCAGGCCCTAGTCTCTTTCCGGCAGGGCAGGCTGAGCCTTTGGTTAATTCCTCTTCCTGGTGGGAAATGAGCGTTCCATTTGCCCGTGCAGACACCTACAGCTAGTCTCTCATTGCTTCTCCCTATGCCTGTTCATCTTGCGCAGAAATTGCAAAGTGTGCCAAACAGGAGGTTAAATGCACTGACTCTCCAAGTGGGGAGAGTGTTAGTAAAGCGTCTGGAATGGTGAACCCGAGTACCAGGGGACGAAACCTGAGATGCATTTGAAAACGTTTCCCGGTCACACAGTGCACTGTACTCTGGTTTTCCCATGCATGTTTTAGCTGAAGGAAGAATTCCTTAAACCTGGAGAGTTGGGACCCATGGAATGGGTACCATGCAGTATGACTTCAAAGGGTCTGCGTTTGCTCAACGAACCTCACCAATGCTATCAGCCCGAAGTGTCCAGCCTTATGTCTCACCCAGCTCTGGGTGTAGATGTGGTAAATCCAGGTTGCATCACAAGGCCTGAATGAATTATTTAAGAATTGCTCTCTATTTCACTGTCATTTTGTTTTGTTTTTGAAATTTATTTTGATAATGGGATTTATCGGATTTTCACTGCTGCGTTTAGGCCGCTGTACACACGCTTGATTTCCTTATGGAGACATATAAATCCATGGGTTTTAAGATTCTTACTTGTCAGGTATCTTGCCAGGCGTTGAATATGGGGTGTTGAGTCCATTTCGTTGACCAGGAAGTAGGTCTTGTCTATTATATATTTGGCTTATGGAACGGTATCTGTGCTAATTTCAATCTCTGGTTTTATGCAGCACCCCAACTCACCTTTCCCCATAAGCAAGCATAAGTTGATTTTCTAAATTTGAGACCCTGTTCTGTTTTGTAATTCAGTTTATGTGTAGCCCAGTTTACATTCCGTGTATTACTGATATATTATGATGTTTCTTTTTCTGTGTGACTTATTTCTCGTAGAATCATCGTACCTGAATCCACTCATTATGCCGCTACGGGCCTGATGACGTAGATTTCATTGCTGAGTGATATTCCATTGTACGTGCGTACCAGAACTTCTTTATTCATTTTTTGCTTTCTCGGATATTTAACTTGTACTGTAGACAAGGTTTTTGTAAACAGAGCCATCCCAAACTTTGGTTTGGCTGTGTGTTTTTGATTTTAATTTCCCTAAGCTATAGGACCATAAGTGGAAGTGACATAGGCTGTGTTGCTTTGTTTCCTACGTGTTTCAGGATACATCATACATTTCTCCAGAGTGGCTGTTGGCAATTTACATCCCGCCCATCAGCATAACAAGGCTCCCTGTTTTCCATGACCTGTCCTGCCTTTCTGGATTTTACACTTTTTTCAGATGGCCCTTTTGACCGGGGGGCAGTGAGACTTCATTGTAGTGCAGATTTCCTTTACACGCTTGCTTGGTTGGCCAAAAAGGGCGTATGCGTTTTTTCCTGAATATATTCAGGAAAAAACGCATACGCCCTTTTTGGCCAAGTGCATCATTGTTGACATTCTGCCTCTTTTCCTACGCTTTAAGTGCAATTCCAGTCTACCCCCTGAAATCGTTTTCCTGAAATTCTGCCCCGCTTTCAAGTCCTCTTTAAAGACTTACTTCAGTACATTTTTGGACGATAGCTGTCATTCATAACTCTGCAGGTTTGTGAATTACAGTGCCCTTGAGCTCCTTTCTTCAACTCCTTTTCTTGTGAGCTGGTCGCAAAACCGCAGGATTGCTTCAGGCCCTAATATGTTTCCGGCCGGGCACGCTGAGCCTTTGGTTAATTCCTCTTCCTGGTGGGAAATGATCGTTCAATTTGCCGGTGCAGACACCAACAGCTAGTCTCTCATTGGTTCTCCCTATGCCTGTTCATCTTGCGCAGAAATTGCAAACTGTGCCAAACAGGAGGTTAAATGCACTGACTCTCCAAGTGGGGAGAGTGTTAGTAAAGCGTCTGGAATGGTGAACCCGAGTACCAGGGGACGAAAACTGAGATGCATTTGAAAACGTTTCCCAATCACACGGTGGACGATAGTCTGGGTTTCCCATGCATGTTTTAGCTGAAGGAAGAATCCCTTAAACCTGGAGAGTTGGGATCCCTGGAATGGGTACCATGCAGTATGACTTCAAAGGGTCTGCGTTTGCTCACCGAACCTCACCAATGCTATCAGCCCGAAGTGTCCAGCCTTATGTCTCACCCAGCTCTGGGTGTAGATGTGGTAAATCCAGGTTGCATCACAAACCCTGAATGAATTATTTAAGAATTGCTCTCTATTTCACTGTCATATTGTTTTGTTTTTGAAATTTATTTTGATAATGGGATTTATCGGATTTTCACTGCTGCGTTTAGGCCGCTGTACACACGCTTGATTTCCTTATGGAGACATATAAATCCATGGGTTTTAAGATTCTTACTTGTCAGGTATCTTGCCAGGCGTTGAATATGTGGTGTTGGCTCCATTTCGTTGAGCAAGGAGTAGGGCTTGTCTATTATATATTTTGCTTATGGAACGGTATCTGTGCTAATTTCAATCTCTGGTTTTATGCAGCACCCCATCTCACCTTTCCCCATAAGCAAGCATAAGTTGGTTTTCTAAATTTGAGACCCTGTTCTGTTTTGTAATTCAGTTCATGTGTAGCCAACTTTACATTCCGTGTATTAGTGATATCTTATGATGTTTCTTTTTCTGTGTGACTTATTTCTCGTAGAATCATCGTACCTGAATCCACTCATTATGCCGCTACGGGCCTGATGACGTAGATTTCATTGCTGAGTGATATTCCATTGTACGTGCGTACCACAACTTCTTTATACATTTTTTGCTTTCTGGGATATTTTACTTGTACCGTAGACGAGGTTCTTGTAAACAGAGCCGTCCCAAACTCTGGGGTGGCTGTGTGTTTTTGAATTTAATTTCCCTAAGCTATAGGACCATAAGTGGAAGAGCCATAGGCTGTGTTGCTTTGTTTCCTACGTGTTTCTGGAAACACCATACACTTCTCCAGAGTGGTTGTTGGCAATTTACATCCCGCCCATCAGCATGACAAGGCTCCCTGTTCTCCATGACCTGTCCTGACTTTCTGGATTTTACATTTTTTTCAGATGGCCCTTTTGACCAGGGGGTAGTGAGACTTCACTGTAGTGCAGATTTCCTTTACACGCTTGCTTGGTTGGCGAAAAAGGGCGTATGCGTTTTTTCCTGAATATATTCAGGAAAAAACGCATACGCCCTTTTTGGCCAAGTGCATCGTTGTCGACATTCTGCCTCTTTTCCTATGCTTTTAGTACAATTCCAGTCTACCCCCTGAAATCGTTTTCCTGAAATTCTGCCCCGCTTACAAGTCCTCTTCGAAGACTTACTTCAATACATTTTTGGACGATAGCTGTCATTCATAACTCTGCAGGTTTGTGAATTACAGTGCCCCTGAGCTCATTTCTTCAACTCGCTTTCTTGTGAGCTGGCCGCAAAACCGCAGGATTGCTTCAGGCCATAATCTCTTTCCGGCAGGGCATGCTGAGCCTTTGTTTAATTCCTCTTCCTGGTCGGAAATGAGTGTTCCTTTTGCCCGTGCAGGCACCTACAGCTAGTCTCTCATTGGTTCTCCCTATTCCTATACATCTTGCACAGAAATTGCAAACTGTGCCAAACAGGAGGTTAATGGCACTGACTCTCCAAGTGGGGAGAGTGCTAGTAAAGCGTCTGGAATGGTGAACCCGAGTACCAGGGGACGATAACTGAGATGCATTTGAAAACGTTTCCCGGTCACACAGTGCACTGTACTGTGGGTTTCCCATGCATGTTTTAGCTGAAGGAAGAATTCCTTAAACCTGGAGAGTTGGGACCCATGGAATGGTTACCATGCAGTATGACTTCAAAGGGTCTGCGTTTGCTCACCGAACCTCACCAATGCTATCAGCCCGAAGTGTCCAGCCTTATGTCTCACCCAGCTCTGGGTGTAGATGTGGTAAATCCAGGTTGCATCACAAACCCTGAATGAATTATTTAAGAATTGCTCTCTATTTCACTGTCATTTTGTTTTGTTTTTGAAATTTATTTTGATAATGGGATTTATCGGATTTTCACTGCTGCGTTTAGGCCGCTGTACACACGCTTGATTTCCTTATGGAGACATATAAATCCATGGGTTTTAAGATTCTTACTTGTCAGGTATCTTGCCAGGCGTTGAATATGGGGTGTTGAGTCCATTTCGTTGAGCAAGGAGTAGGTCTTGTCTATTATATATTTGGCTTATGGAACGGTATGTGTGCTAATTTCAATCTCTGGTTTTATGCAGCACCGCAACTCACCTTTCCCCATAAGCAAGCATAAGTTGGTTTTCTAAATTTGAGACCCTGTTCTGTTTTGTAATTCAGTTTATGTGTAGCCAAGTTTACATTCCGTGTATTACTGATATATTATGATGTTCCTTTTTCTGTGTGACTTATTTCTCGTAGAATCATCGTACCTGAATCCACTCATTATGCCGCTACGGGCCTGATGACGTAGATTTCATTGCTGAGTGATATTCCATTGTACGTGCGTACCAGAACTTCTTTATTCATTTTTTGCTTTCTCGGATATTTAACTTGTACCGTAGACAAGGTTTTTGTAAACAGAGCCATCCCAAACTTTGGTTTGGCTGTGTGTTTTTGATTTTAATTTCCCTAAGCTATAGGACCATAAGTGGAAGTGACATAGGCTGTGTTGCTTTGTTTCCTACGTGTTTCAGGATACATCATACATTTCTCCAGAGTGGCTGTTGGCAATTTACATCCCGCCCATCAGCATAACAAGGCTCCCTGTTCTCCATGACCTGTCCTGTCTTTCTGGATTTTACACTTTTTTCAGATGGCGCTTTTGACCAGGGGGCAGTGAGACTTCATTGTAGTGCAGATTTCCTTTACACGCTTGCTTGGTTGGCCAAAAAGTGCGTATGCGTTTTTTCCTGAATATATTCAGGAAAAAACACATACGCCCTTTTTGGCCAAGTGCATCATTGTCTACATTCTCCCTCTTTTCCTATGCTTTTAGTACAATTCCAGTCTACCCCCTAAAATCGTTTTCCTGAAATTCTGCCCCGCTTTCAAGTCCTCTTCGAAGACTTACTTCAATACATTTTTGGATGATAGCTGTCATTCATAACTCTGCAGGTTTGTGAATTACAGTGTCCCTGAGCTCATTTCTTCAACTCGCTTTCTTGTGAGCTGGCCGCAAAACCGCAGGATTGCTTCAGGCCCTAATCTGTTTCCGGCAGGGCACGCTGAGCCTTTGGATAATTCCTCTTCCTGGTGGGCAATGAGCGTTCCATTTGCCCGTGCAGACAGCTACAGCTAGTCTCTCATTGCTTCTCCCTATTCCTGTTCATCTTGCACAGAAATTGCAAACTGTGCCAAACAGGAGGTTAAATGCACTGACTCTCCAAGTGGGGAGAGTGTTAGTAAAGCGTCTGGAATGGTGAACCCGAGTACCAGGGGACGAAAACTGAGATGCATTTGAAAACGTTTCCCAATCACACGGTGGATCACACTATGGGTTTCCCATGCATGTTTTAGCTGAAGGAAGAATCCCTTAAACCTGGAAATTTGGGACGCATGGAATGGGTACCATGCAGTATGACTTCAAAGGGTCTGCGTTTGCTCACCGAACCTCACCAATGCTATCAGCCCGAAGTGTCCAGCCTTATGTCTCACCCAGCTCTGGGTGTAGATGTGGTAAATCCAGGTTGCATCACAAGCCCTGAATGAATTATTTAAGAATTGCTCTCTATTTCACTGTCATTTTGTTTTGTTTTTGAAATTTATTTTGATAATGGGATTTATCGGATTTTCACTGCTGCGTTTAGGCCGCTGTACACACGCTTGATTTCCTTATGGAGACATATAAATCCATGGGTTTTAAGATTCTTACTTGTCAGGTATCTTGCCAGGCATGAATATGGGGTGTTGAGTCCATTTCGTTGAGCAAGGAGTAGGTCTTGTCTATTATATATTTGGCTTATGGAACGGTATCTGTGCTAATTTCAATCTCTGGTTTTATGCAGCACCCCAACTCACCTTTCCCCATAAGCTAGCATAAGTTGGTTTTCTAAATTTGAGACCCTGTTCTGTTTTGTAATTCAGTTCTTGTGTAGTCAAGTTTACATTCCGTGTATTAGTGATATCTTACGATGTTTCTTTTTCTGTGTGACTTATTTCTCGTAGAATCATCGTACCTGAATCCACTCATTATGCCGCTACGGGACTGATGACGTAGATTTCATTGCTGAGTGATATTCCATTGTACGTGCGTACCACAACTTCTTTATCCATTTTTTACTTTCTGGGATATTTTACTTGTACCGTAGACGAGGTTCTTGTAAACAGAGCCGTCCCAAATTCTGGGGTGGCTGTGTGTTTTTGATTTTAATTTCCCTAAGCTATAGGACCATAAGTGGAAGTGCCATAGGCTGTGTTGCTTTGTTTCCTACGTGTTTCTGGAAACACCATACACTTCTCCAGAGTGGTTGTTGGCAATTTACATCCCGCCCATCAGGATGACAAGGCTCCCTGTTCTCCATGACCTGTCCTGCCTTTCTGGATTTTACACTTTTTTCAGATGGCCCTTTTGACCGGGGGGGCAGTGAGACTTCCTTGTAGTGCAGATTTCCTTTACACGCTTGCTTGGTTGGCCAAAAAGAGCGTATGCGTTTTTTCCTGAATATATTCAGGAAAAAACGCATACGCCCTTTTTGGCCAAGTGCATCATTGTTGACATTCTGCCTCTTTTCCTACGCTTTAAGTGCAATTCCAGTCTACCCCCTGAAATCGTTTTCCTGAAATTCTGCCCCGCTTTTAAGTCCTCTTGGAAGACTTACTTCAATACATTTTTGGACGATAGCTGTCATTCATAACTCTGCAGGTTTGTGAATTACAGTGCCCCTGAGCTCCTTTCTTCAACTCGCTTTCTTGTGAGCTGGCCGCAAAACCGCAGGATTGCTTCAGGCCCTAGTCTCTTTCCGGCCGGGCACGCTGAGCCTTTGTTTAATTCCTCTTCCTGGTCGGAAATGAGCGTTCCATTTGCCTGTGCAGACACCTGCAGCTAGTCTCTCATTGCTTCTCCCTATTCCTGTTCATCTTGCGCAGAAATTGCAAAGTGTGCCAAACAGGAGGTTAAATGCACTGACTCTCCAAGTGGGGAGAGTGTTAGTAAAGCGTCTGGAATGGTGAACCCGAGTACCAGGGGACGAAAATTGAGATGCATTTGAAAACGTTTCCCAATCACACGGTGGACCATACTATGGGTTTCCCATGCATGTTTTAGCTGAAGGAAGAATCCCTTAAACCTGGAAATTTGGAACCCATGGAATGGGTACCATGCAGTATGACTTCAAAAGGTCTGCGTTTGCTCACCGAACCTCACCAGTGCTATCAGCCCGAAGTGTCCAGCCTTATGTCTCACCCAGCTCTGGGTGTAGATGTGGGAAATCCAGGTTGCATCACAAGCCCTGAATGAATTATTTAAGAATTGCTCTCTATTTCACTGTCATTGTGTTTTGTTTTTGAAATTTATTTTGATAATGGGATTTATCGGATGTTCACTGCTGCGTTTAGGCCCCTGTACACACGCTTGATTTCCTTATGGAGACATATAAATCCATGGGTTTTAAGATTCTTACTTGTCAGGTATCTTGCCAGGCGTTGAATATGGGGTGTTGAGTCCATTTCGTTGAGCAAGGAGTAGGTCTTGTCTATTATATATTTGGCTTATGTAACGGTATCTGTGCTAATTTCAATCTCTGGTTTTATGCAGCACCCCAACTCACCTTTCCCCATAAGCAAGCATAAGTTGGTTTTCTAAATTTGAGACCCTGTTCTGTTTTGGAATTCAGTTTATGGGTAGCCAAGTTTACATTCCGTGTATTACTGATATCTTATGATGTTTCTTTTTCTCTGTGACTTATTTCTCGTAGAATCATCGTACCTGAATCCACTCATTATGCCGCTACGGGCCTGATGACGTAGATTTCTTTGCTGAGTGATATTCCATTGTACGTGCGTACCAGATATTCTTTATCCATTTTTTCCTTTCTCGGATATTTAACTTGTACCGTAGAAAAGGTTCTTGTAAACAGAGCCATCCCAAACTTTGGGGTGGCTGTGTGTTTGTGATTTTAATTACCCTAAGCTATAGGACCATAGTGGAAGTGACATAGGCTGTGTTGCTTTGTTTCCTACGTGTTTCAGGATACACCATACATTTCTCCAGAGTGGCTGTTGGCAATTTACATCCTGCCCATCAGCATAACAAGGCTCCCTGTTCTCCAAGACCTGTCCTGCCTTTCTGGATTTTACACTTTTTTCAGATGGCCCTTTTGAACGGGGGGCAGTGAGACTTCATTGTAGTGCAGATTTCCTTTACACGCTTGCTTGGTTGGCCAAAAAGGGCGTATGCGTTTTTTCCTGAATATATTCAGGAAGAAACGCATACGCCCTTTTTGGCCAAGTGCATCATTGTTGACATTCTGCCTCTTTTCCTACGCTTTAAGTGCAATTCCAGTCTACCCCCTGAAATCGTTTTCCTGAAATTCTGCCCCGCTTTCAAGTCCTCTTTGAAGACTTACTTCAGTACATTTTTGGACGATAGCTGTCATTCATAACTCTGCATGTTTGTGAATTACAGTGCCCCTGAGCTCCTTTCTTCAACTCGTTTTCTTGTGAGCTGGCCGCAAAACCGCAGGATTGCTTCAGGCCCTAATATGTTTCCGGCCGGGCACGCTGAGCCTTTGGTTAATTCCTCTTCCTGGTGGGAAATGAGTGTTCAATTTGCCCGTGCAGACACCAACAGCTAGTCTCTCATTGTTTTTCCCTATTCCTGTTCATCTTGCGCAGAAATTGCAAACTGTGCCAAACAGGAGGTTAATGGCACTGACTCTCCAAGTGGGGAGAGTGTTAGTAAAGCGTTCAAATGTTGAACCCGAGTACCAGGGGACGAAAACTGAGATGCATTTTAAAACGTTTCCCAATCACATGTTGGACCATACTCTGGGTTTCCCATGCATGTTTTAGCTGAAGGAAGAATCCCTTAAACCTGGAGAGTTGGGACCCATGGAATGGGTACCATGCAGTATGACTTCAAAGGGTCTGCGTTTGCTCAACGAACCTCACCAATGCTATCAGCCCGAAGTGTCCAGCCTTATGTCTCATCCAGCTCTGGGTGTAGATGTGGTAAATCCAGGTTGCATCACAAGCCCTGAATGAATTATTTAAGAATTGCTCTCTATTTCACTGTCATTGAGTTTTGTTTTTGAAATTCATTTTGATAATGGGATTTATCGGATTTTCACTGCTGCTTTTAGGCCACTGTACACACGCTTGATTTCCTTATGGAGACATATATATCCATGGGTTGTAAGATTCTTACTTGTCAGGTATCTTCCCAGACGTTGAATATAGGGTGTTGAGTCCATTTCGTTGAGCAAGGAGTAGGTTTTGTCTATTATATATTTGGCTTATGGAACGGTATCTGTGCTAATTTCAATCTCTGGTTTTATGCAGCATCCCACCTCACCTTTACCCATAAGCAAGCATAAGTTGGTTTGCTAAATTTGAGACCCTGTTCTGTTTTGTAATTCAGTTCATGGGTAGCCAAGTTTACATTCCGTGTATTAGTGATAACTTATGATGTTTCTTTTTCTGTCTGACTTATTTCTCATAGAATCATCGTACCTGAATCCACTCATTATGCCGCTATGGTCCTGATGACGTAGATTTCATTGCTGAGAGATATTCCATTGTACGTGCGTACCACAACTTCTTTATCCATTTTATGCTTTCTCGGATATTTAACTTCTACCGTAGATGTGGTTCTTGTAAACAGAGCCATCCCAAACTTTGGGGTGGCTGTGTGTTTTTGATTTTAATTTCCCTAAGCTATAGGACCATAAGTGGAAGTGCCATAGGCTGTGTTGCTTTGTTTCCTACGTGTTTCAGGAAACACCATACACTTTTCCAGAGTGGCTGTTGGCAATTTAAATCCGCCCATCAGCATAACAAGGCTCCCTGTTCTCCATGACCTGTCCTGCCTTTCAGGATTTTACACTTTTTTCAGATGGCCCTGTTGACCGGGGGGCAGTGAGACTTCATTGTAGTGCAGATTTCCTTTACACGCTTGCTTGGTTGGCCAAAAAGGGCATATGCGTTTTTTCCTGAATATATTCAGGAAAAAACGCATACGCCCTTTTTGGCCAAGTGCATCATTGTTGACATTCTGCCTCTTTTCCTACGCTTTAAGTGCAATTCCAGTCTACCCCCTGAAATCGTTTTCCTGAAATTCTGCCCCGCTTTCAAGTCCTCTTGGAAGACTTACTTCAATACATTTTTGGACGATAGCTGTCATTCATAACTCTGCAGGTTTGTGAATTACAGTGCCCCTGAGCTCCTTTCTTCAACTCGCTTTCTTGTGAGCTGGCCGCAAAACCGCAGGATTGCTTCAGGCCCTAATCTCTTTCCGGCTGGGCACGCGGAGCCTTTGTTTAATTCCTCTTCCTGGTCGGAAATGAGCGTTCCATTTGCCTGTGCAGACACCTGCAGCTAGTCTCTCATTGCTTCTCCCTATTCCTGTTCATCTTGCGCAGAAATTGCAAACTGTGCCAAACAGGAGTTTAAAGTCCCTGACTCTCCAAGTGGGGAGAGTGTTAGTAAAGCGTCTGGAATGGTGAACCCGAGTACCAGGGGACGAAAGCTGAGATGCATTTGAAAACGTTTACCGGTCACACAGTGCACTGTACTGTGGGTTTACCATGCATGTTTTAGCTGAAGGAAGAATCCCTTAAACCTGGAGAGTTGGGACCCATGGAATGGGTACCATGCAGTATGACTTCAAAGGGTCTGCGTTTGCTCCCCGAACCTCACCAATGCTATCAGCCCAAAGGGTCCAGCCTTATGTCTCACCCAGCTCTGGGTGTAGATGTGGGAAATCCAGGTTGCATCACAAGCCCTGAATGAATTATTTAAGAATTGCTCTCTATTTCACTGTCACTGTGTTTTGTTTTTGAAATTTATTTTGATAATGGGATTTATCGGATTTTCACTTCTGCCTTTAGGCCGCTGTTCACACGCTTGATTTCCTTATGGAGACATATAAATCCATGGGTTTTAAGATTCTTACTTGTCAGGTATCTTGCCAGGCGTTGAATATGGGGTGTTGAGTCCATTTCGTTGAGCAAGGAGTAGGGCTTGTCTATTATATATTTGGCTTATGGAACGGTATCTGTGCTAATTTCAATCTCTGGTTTTATGCAGCACCCCAACTCACCTTTCCCCATAAGCAAGCATAAGTTGGTTTTCTAAATTTGAGACCCTGTTCTGTTTTGTAATTCAGTTTATGTGTAGCCAAGTATACATTCCGTGTATTACTGATATATTATGATGTTTCTTTTTCTGTGTGACTTATTTCTCGTAGAATCATCGTACCTGAATCCACTCATTATGCCGCTATGGGCCTGAAGACGTAGATTTCATTGCTGAGTGATATTCCATTGTACGTGCGTACCAGAACTTCTTTATCCATTTTTTCCTTTCTCGGATATTTAACTTGTACCGTAGACAAGGTTCTTGTAAACAGAGCCATCCCAAACTTTGGGGTGGCTGTGTGTTTTTGATTTTAATTTCCCTAAGCTATAGGACCATAAGTGGAAGTGACATAGGCTGTGTTGCTTTGTTTCCTACGTGGTTCAGGATACACCATACATTTCTCCAGAGTGGCTGTTGGCAATTTACATGCCGCCCATCAGCATAACAAGGCTCCCTGTTCTCCATGTCCTGTCCTGTCTTTCTGGATTTTACTCTTTTTTCAGATGGCCCTTTTGACCGGGAGGCAGTGAGACTTCATTGTAGTGCAGATTTCCTTTACACGCTTGCTTGGTTGGCCAAAAAGGGCGTATGCGTTTTTTCCTGAATATATTCAGGAAAAAACGCATACGCCCTTTTTGGCCAAGTGCATCATTGTTGACATTCTGCCTCTTTTTCTACGCTTTAAGTGCAATTCCAGTCTACCCCCTGAAATCGTTTTCCTGAAATTCTGCCCCGCTTTCAAGTCCTCTTTGAAGACTTACTTCAGTACATTTTTGGACGATAGCTGTCATTCATAACTCTGCAGGTTTGTGAATTACAGTGCCCCTGAGCTCCTTTCTTCAACTCGTTTTCTTGTGAGCTGGCCGCAAAACCGCAGGATTGCTTCAGTCCCTAATCTCTTTCCGGCAGGGCACGCTGAGCCTTTGGTTAATTCCTCTTCCTGGTGGGAAATGAGCGTTCAATTTGCCCGTGCAGACACCAACAGCTAGTCTCTCATTGGTTCTCCCTATGCCTGTTCATCTTGCGCAGAAATTGCAAACTGTGCCAAACAGGAGGTTAATGGCACTGACTCTCCAAGTGGGGAGAGTGTTAGTAAAGCGTTCAAATGTTGAACCCGAGTACCAGGGGACGAAAACTGAGATGCATTTGAAAACGTTTCCCAATCACATGTTGGACCATACTCTGGGTTTCCCATGCATGTTTTAGCTGAAGGAAGAATCCCTTAAACCTGGAAATTTGGAACCGATGGAATGGGTACCATGCAGTATGACTTCAAAGGGTCTGCGTTTGCTCACCGAACCTCACCAATGCTATCAGCCCGCAGTGTCCAGCCTTATGTCTCACGCAGCTCTGGGTGTAGATGTGGGAAATCCAGGTTGCATCACAAGCCCTGAATGAATTATTTAAGAATTGCTCTCTATTTCACTGTCATTGTGTTTTGTTTTTGAAATTAATTTTGATAATGGGATTTATCGGATTTTCACTGCTGCGTTTAGGCCGCTGTACACACGCTTGATTTCCTTATGGA
The DNA here is from genome assembly GCF_059928025.1 of Delphinapterus leucas. Lineage (NCBI taxonomy): Eukaryota > Metazoa > Chordata > Mammalia > Artiodactyla > Monodontidae > Delphinapterus > Delphinapterus leucas. The sequence goes on along the minus strand of NW_028322241.1, from coordinate 11,019,954 downwards.
GACATATAAATCCATGGGTTTTAAGATTCTTACTTGTCCGGTATCTTGCCAGGCATTGAATATGGGGTGTTGAGTCCATTTCGTTGAGCAAGGAGTAGGTCTTGTCTATTATATATTTGGCTTATGGAACGGTATCTGTGCTAATTTCAATCTCTGGTTTTATGCAGCACCCCAACTCACCTTTCCCCATAAGCAAGCATAAGTTGGTTTTCTAAATTTGAGACCCTGTTCTGTTTTGTAATTCAGTTCATGGGTAGCCAAGTTTACATTCCGTGTATTAGTGATATCTTATGATGTTTCTTTTTTGTGTGACTTATTTCTCGTAGAATCGTCATACCTGAATCCACTCATTATGCCGCTACGGGCCTGATGACGTAGATTTCATTGCTGAGTGATATTCCATTGTACGTGCGTACCACAACATCTTTATCCATTTTTTACTTTCTGGGATATTTTACTTGTACCGTAGACGAGGTTCTTGTAAACAGAGCCGTCCCAAACTCTGGGGTGGCTGTGTGTTTTTGATTTTAATTTCCGTAAGCTATAGGACCATAAGTGGAAGTGCCATAGGCTGTGTTGCTTTGTTTCCTACGTGTTTCTGGAAACACCATACACTTCTCCAGAGTGGTTGTTGGCAATTTACATCCCGCCCATCAGCATGACAAGGCTCCCTGTTCTCCATGACCTGTCCTGCCTTTCTGGATTTTACACTTTATTCAGATGGCTCTTTTGACCGGGGGGGCAGTGAGACTTCATTGTAGTGCAGATTTCTTTTACACGCTTGCTTGGTTGGCCAAAAAGGGCGTATGCGTTTTTTCCTGAATATATTCAGGAAAAAACGCATACGCCCTTTTTGGCCAAGTGCATCGTTGTCGACATTCTGCCTCTTTTCCTATACTTTTAGTACAATTCCAGTCTACCCCCTGAAATCGTTTTCCTGAAATTCTGCCCCGCTTTCAAGTCCTCTTGGAAAACTTACTTCAATACATTTTTGGACGATAGCTGTCATTCATAACTCTGCAGGTTTGTGAATTACAGTGCCCCTGAGCTCATGTCTTCAACTCGCTTTCTTGTGAGCTGGCCGCAAAACCGCAGGATTGCTTCAGGCCAAAGTCTCTTTCTGGCAGGGCACGCTGAGCTTTTGTTTAATTCCTCTTCCTGGTCGGAAATGAGCGTTCCATTTGCCCGTGCAGACACCTACAGCTAGTCCCTCATTGCTTCTCCCTTTTCCTGTTCATTTTGCACAGAAATTGCAAAGTGTGCCAAACAGGAGGTTAAATGCACTGACTCTCCAAGTGGGGAGAGTGTTAGTAAAGCGTCTGGAATGGTGAACCCGAGTACCAGGGGACGAAAACTGAGATGCATTTGAAAACGTTTCCCAATCACACGGTGGACCATACTATGGGTTTCCCATGCATGTTTTAGCTGAAGGAAGAATCCCTTAAACCTGGAAATTTGGAACCCATGGAATGGGTACCATGCAGTATGACTTCAAAGGGTCTGCGTTTGCTCACCGAACCTCACAAATGCTATCAGCCCGAAGTGTCCAGCCTTATGTCTCACCCAGCTCTGGGTGTAGATGTGGGAAATCCAGGTTGCATCACAAGCCCTGAATGAATTATTTAAGAATTGCTCTCTATTTCACTGTCATTTTGTTTTGTTTTTGAAATTTATTTTGATAATGGGATTTATCGGATTTTCACTGCTGCGTTTATGCCGCTGTACACACGCTTGATTTCCTTATGGAGACATATAAATCCATGGGTTTTAAGATTCTTACTTGTCAGGTATCTTGCCAGGCGTTGAATATGGGGTGTTGAGTCCATTTCGTTGAGCAAGGAGTAGGTCTTGTCTATTATATATTTTGCTTATGGAACGGTATCTGTGCTAATTTCAATCTCTGGTTTTATGCAGCACCCCAACTCACCTTTCCCCATAAGCAAGCATAAGTTGGTTTTCTAAATTTGAGACCCTGTTCTGTTTTGTAATTCAGTTCATGGGTAGCCAAGTTAACATTCTGTTTATTAGTGATATCTTATGATGTTTCTTTTTCTGTGTGACTTATTTCTCGTAGAATCATCATACCTGAATCCACTCATTATGCTGCTACGGGCCTGATGACGTAGATTTTATTGCTGAGTGATATTCCATTGTACGTGCGTACCACAACTTCTTTATCCATTTTTTGCTTTCTGGGATATTTTACTTGTACCGTAGACGAGGTTCTTGTAAACAGAGCCGTCCCAAACTCTGGGGTGGCTGTGTGTTTTTGATTTTAATTTCCCTAAGCTATAGGACCATAAGTGGAAGTGCCATAGGCTGTGTTGCTTTGTTTCCTACGTGTTTCTGGAAACACCATACACTTCTCCAGAGTGGTTGTTGGCAATTTACATCCCACCCATCAGCATGACAAGGCTCCCTGTTCTCCATGACCTGTCCTGCCTTTCTGGATTTTACCCTTTTTTCAGATGGCCCTTTTGACCGGGGGGGCAGTGAGACTTCATTGTAGTGCAGATTTCCTTTACATGCTTGCTTGGTTGGCCAAAAAGGGCGTATGCGTTTTTTCCTGAATATATTCAGGAAAAAACGCATACGCCCTTTTTGGCCAAGTGCATCGTTGTCGACATTCTGCCTCTTTTCCTATGCTTTAAGTACAATTCCAGTCTACCCCCTGAAATCGTTTTCCTGAAATTCTGCCCCGCTTTCAAGTCCTCTTTGAAGACTTACTTCAATACATTTTTGGACGATAACTGTCATTCATAACTCTGCAGGTTTGTGAATTACAGTGCCCCTGAGCTCCTTTCTTCAACTCGCTTTCTTGTGAGCTGGCCGCAAAACCGCAAGATTGCTTCAGGCCCTAATCTGTTTCCGGCAGGGCACGCTGAGCCTTTGGTTAATTCCTCTTCCTGGTGGGAAATGAGCGTTCCATTTGCCCGTGCAGACACCTACAGCTAGTCTCTCATTGCTTCTCCCTATGCCTGTTCATCTTGCGCAGAAATTGCCAAGTGTGCCAAACAGGAGTTTAAATGCACTGACTCTCCAAGTGGGGAGAGTGTTAGTAAAGCGTCTGGAATGGTGAACCCGAGTACCAGGGGACGAAAACTGAGATGCATTTGAAAACGTTTCCCAATCACACGGCGGACGATAGTCTGGGTTTCCCATTCATGTTTTAGCTGAAGGAAGAATCCCTTAAACCTGGAGAGTTGGGACCCATGGAATGGGTACCATGCAGTATGACTTCAAAGGGTCTGCGTTTGCTCACCGAACCTCACCAATGCTATCAGCCCGAAGTGTCCAGCCTTATGTCTCACCCAGCTCTGGGTGTAGATGTGGTAAATCCAGGTTGCATCACAAGCCCTGAATGAATTATTTAAGAATTGCTCTCTATTTCACTGTCATTGTGTTTTGTTTTTGAAATTTATTTTGATAATGGGATTTATCGGATTTTCACTGCTGCATTTAGGCCGCTGTACACACGCTTGATTTCCTTATGGAGACATATAAATCCATGGGTTTTAAGATTCTTACTTGTCAGGTATCTTGCCAGGCGTTGAATATGGGGTGTTGAGTCCATTTCGTTGAGCAAGGAGTAGGGCTTGTCTATTATATATTTGGCTTATGGAACGGTATCTGTGCTAATTTCAATCTCTGGTTTTATGCAGCACCCCAACTCACCTTTCCCCATAAGCAAGTATAAGTTGGTTTTCTAAATTTGAGACCCTGTTCTGTTTTGTATTTCATTTCATATGTAGCCAACTTTACATTCCGTGTATTAGTGATATCTTATGATGTTTCTTTTTCTGTGTGACTTATTTCTCGTAGAATCATCGTACCTGAATCCACTCATTATGCTGCTACGGGCCTGATGACGTAGATTTCATTGCTGAGTGATATTCCATTGTACGTGCGTACCACAACTTCTTTATCCATTTTTTGCTTTCTGGGATATTTTACTTGTACCATAGACGAGGTTCTTGTAAACAGAGCCGTCCCAAACTCTGGGGTGGCTGTGTGTTTTTGAATTTAATTTCCCTAAGCTATAGTACCATAAGTGGAAGTGACATAGGCTGTGTTGCTTTGTTTCCTATGTGTTTCTGGAAAAACCATACACTTCTCCACACTCGTTGTTGGCAATTTACATCCCGCCCATCAGCATGACAAGGCTCCCTGTTCTCCATGACCTGTCCTGTCTTTATGGATTTTACACTTTTTTCAGATGGCCCTTTTGACCGGGAGGCAGTGAGACTTCATTGTAGTGCAGATTTCCTTTACACGCTTGCTTGGTTGGCCAAAAAGTGCGTATGCGTTTTTTCCTGAATATATACAGTAAAAAACGCATACGCCCTTTTTGGCCAAGTGCATCATTGTTGACATTCTGCCACTTTTCCTACGCTTTAAGTGCAATTCCAGCCTACCCCCTGAAATCGTTTTCCTGAAATTCTGCCCCGCTTTCAAGTCCTCTTTGAAGACTTACTTCAGTACATTTTTGGACGATAGCTGTCATTCATAACTCTGCATGTTTGTGAATTACAGTGCCCCTGAGCTCCTTTCTTCAACTCCTTTTCTTGTGAGCTGGCCGCAAAACCGCAGGATTGCTTCAGGCCCTAATATGTTTCCGGCCGGGCATGCTGAGCCTTTGGTTAATTCCTCTTCCTGGTGGGAAATGAGCGTTCAATTTGCCCGTGCAGACACCAACAGCTAGTCTCTCATTGCTTTTCCCTATTCCTGTTCATCTTGCGCAGAAATTGCAAACTGTGCCAAACAGGAGGTTAATGGCACTGACTCTCCAAGTGGGGAGAGTGTTAGTAAAGCGTTCAAATGTTGAACCCGAGTACCAGGGGACGAAAACTGAGATGCATTTGAAAACGTTTCCCAATCACATGTTGGACCATACTCTGGGTTTCCCATGCATGTTTTAGCTGAAGGAAGAATCCCTTAAACCTGGAGAGTTAGGACCCATGGAATGGGTACCATGCAGTATGACTTCAAAGGGTCTGCGTTTGCTCACCGAACCTCACCAATGCTATCAGCCCGAAGTGTCCAGCCTTATGTCTCATCCAGCTCTGGGTGTAGATGTGGTAAATCCAGGTTGCATTACAAGCCCTGAATGAATTATTTAAGAATTGCTCTCTATTTCACTGTCATTGTGTTTTGTTTTTGAAATTCATTTTGATAATGGGATTTATCGGATTTTCACTGCTGCTTTTAGGCCACTGTACACACGCTTGATTTCCTTATGGAGACATATATATCCATGGGTTTTAAGATTCTTACTTGTCAGGTATCTTCCCAGGCGTTGAACATAAGGTGTTGAGTCCATTTCGTTGAGCAAGGAGTAGGTCTTGTCTATTATATATTGAGCTTATGGAAAGGTATCTGTGCTAATTTCACTCTCTGGTTTTATGCAGCACCCCAACTCACCTTTCCCCATATGCAAGCATAAGTTGGTTTTCTAAATTTGAGACCCTGTTCTGTTTTGTAATTCAGTTCATGTGTAGGCAAGTTTACATTCCGTGTATTAGTGATATCCTATGATATTTCTTTTTCTGTGTGACTTATTTCTCGTAAAATCATCGTACCTGAATCCACTCATTATGCCGCCACGGGCCTGATGACTTAGATTTCATTGCTGAGTGATATTCCATTGTACGTGCGTACCACAACTTCTTTATCCATTTTTTGCTCTCTCGGATATTTAACTTGTACTGTAGACGAGGTTCTTGTAAACAGAGCCGTCCCAAACTTTGGGGTGGCTGTGTGTTTTTGATTTTAATTTCCCTAAGCTATAGGACCATAAGTGGAAGTGCCATAGGCTGTGTTGCTTTGTTTCCTACGTGTTTCAGGAAACACCATACACTTCTCCAGAGTGGCTGTTGGCTATTTACATCCCGCCCATCAGCATGACAAGGCTCCCTGTTCTCCATGACCTGTCCTGACTTTCTGGATTGTACACGTTTTTCAGATGGCCCTTTTGACCGCTGGGCAGTGAGACTTCACTGTAGTGCAGATATCTTTTACACGCCGGCCTGGTTGGCCAAAAAGGGCGTATGCGTTTTTTCCTGAATATATTCAGGAAAAAACGCATACGCCCTTTTTGGCCAAGTGCATCATTGTCGACATTCTGCCTCTTTTCCTATGCTTTAAGTGCAATTCCAGCCTACCCCCTGAAATCGTTTTCCTGAAATTCTGCCCCACTTTCAAGTCCTCTTCGAAGACTTACTTCAGTACATTTTTGGACGATAGCTGTCATTCATAACTCTGCAGGTTTGTGAATTACAGTGCCCCTGAGCTCCTTTCCTCAACACGCTTTCTTGTGATCTGGCCGCAAACCCGCAGGATTGCTTCAGGCCCTAATCTGTTTCCGGCAGGGCACGCTGAGCCTTTGGTTAATTCCTCTTCCTGGTGGGAAATGAGCATTCCATTTGCCCGTGCAGACACCTACAGCTAGTCTCTCATTTGTTCTCCCTATTCCTGTTCATCTTGCGCAGAAATTGCAAAGTGTGCCAAACAGGAGGTTAAATGCACTGACTCTCCAAGTGGGGAGAGTGTTAGTAAAGCGTCTGGAATGGTGAACCCGAGTACCAGGGGACGAAAGCTGAGATGCATTTGAAAACGTTTACCGGTCACACAGTGCACTGTACTGTGGGTTTACCATGCATGTTTTAGCTGAAGGAAGAATCCCTTAAACCTGGAGAGTTGGGACCCATGGAATGGGTACCATGCAGTATGACTTCAAAGGGTCTGCGTTTGCTCCCCGAACCTCACCAATGCTATCAGCCCAAAGGGTCCAGCCTTATGTCTCACCCAGCTCTGGGTGTAGATGTGGTAAATCCAGGTTGCATCACAAGCCCTGAATGAATTATTTAAGAATTGCTCTCTATTTCACTGTCACTGTGTTTTGTTTTTGAAATTTATTTTGATAATGGGATTTATCGGATTTTCACTTCTGCCTTTAGGCCGCTGTTCACACGCTTGATTTCCTTATGGAGACATATAAATCCATGGGTTTTAAGATTCTTACTTGTCAGGTATCTTGCCAGGCGTTGAATATGGGGTGTTGAGTCCATTTCGTTGAGCAAGGAGTAGGGCTTGTCTATTATATATTTGGCTTATGGAACGGTATCTGTGCTAATTTCAATCTCTGGTTTTATGCAGCACCCCAACTCACCTTTCCCCATAAGCAAGCATAAGTTGGTTTTCTAAATTTGAGACCCTGTTCTGTTTTGTATTTCATTTCATGTGTAGCCAACTTTACATTCCGTGTATTAGTGATATCTTATGATGTTTCTTTTTCTGTGTGACTTATTTCTCGTAGAATCATCGTACCTGAATCCACTCATTATGCTGCTACGGGCCTGATGACGTAGATTTCATTGCTGAGTGATATTCCATTGTACGTGCGTACCACAACTTCTTTATCCATTTTTTGCTTTCTGGGATATTTTACTTGTACCGTAGACGAGGTTCTTGTAAACAGAGCCGTCCCAAACTCTGGGGTGGCTGTGTGTTTTTGAATTTAATTTCCCTAAGCTATAGGACCATAAGTGGAAGTGACATAGGCTGTGTTGCTTTGTTTCCTATGTGTTTCTGGAAAAACCATACACTTCTCCAGACTCGTTGTTGGCAATTTACATCCCGCCCATCAGCATGACAAGGCTCCCTGTTCTCCATGACCTGTCCTGTCTTTCTGGATTTTACACTTTTTTCAGATGGCCCTTTTGACCGGGAGGCAGTGAGACTTCATTGTAGTGCAGATTTCCTTTACACGCTTGCTTGGTTGGCCAAAAAGTGCGTATGCGTTTTTTCCTGAATATATACAGTAAAAAACGCATACGCCCTTTTTGGCCAAGTGCATCATTGTTGACATTCTGCCACTTTTCCTACGCTTTAAGTGCAATTCCAGTCTACCCCCTGAAATCGTTTTCCTGAAATTCTGCCCCGCTTTCAAGTCCTCTTTGAAGACTTACTTCAGTACATTTTTGGACGATAGCTGTCATTCATAACTCTGCATGTTTGTGAATTACAGTGCCCCTGAGCTCCTTTCTTCAACTCCTTTTCTTGTGAGCTGGCCGCAAAACCGCAGGATTGCTTCAGGCCCTAATATGTTTCCGGCCGGGCATGCTGAGCCTTTGGTTAATTCCTCTTCCTGGTGGGAAATGAGCGTTCAATTTGCCCGTGCAGACACCAACAGCTAGTCTCTCATTGCTTCTCCCTATTCCTGTTCATCTTGCGCAGAAATTGCAAACTGTGCCAAACAGGAGGTTAATGGCACTGACTCTCCAAGTGGGGAGAGTGTTAGTAAAGCGTTCAAATATTGAACCCGAGTACCAGGGGACGAAAACTGAGATGCATTTGAAAACGTTTCCCAATCACATGTTGGACCATACTCTGGGTTTCCCATGCATGTTTTAGCTGAAGGAAGAATCCCTTAAACCTGGAGAGTTAGGACCCATGGAATGGGTACCATGCAGTATGACTTCAAAGGGTCTGCGTTTGCTCACCGAACCTCACCAATGCTATCAGCCCGAAGTGTCCAGCCTTATGTCTCATCCAGCTCTGGGTGTAGATGTGGTAAATCCAGGTTGCATTACAAGCCCTGAATGAATTATTTAAGAATTGCTCTCTATTTCACTGTCATTGTGTTTTGTTTTTGAAATTCATTTTGATAATGGGATTTATCGGATTTTCACTGCTGCATTTAGGCCGCTGTACACACGCTTGATTTCCTTATGGAGACATATAAATCCATGGGTTTTAAGATTCTTACTTGTCTGGTATCTTGCCAGGCATTGAATATGGGGTGTTGAGTCCATTTCGTTGAGCAAGGAGTAGGTCTTGTCTATTATATATTTGGCTTATGGAACGGTATCTGTGCTAATTTCAATCTCTGGTTTTATGCAGCACCCCAACTCACCTTTCCCCATAAGCAAGCATAAGTTGGTTTTCTAAATTTGAGACCCTGTTCTGTTTTGTAATTCAGTTCATGGGGAGCCAAGTTTACATTCCGTGTATTAGTGATATCTTATGATGTTTCTTTTTTGTGTGACTTATTTCTCGTAGAATCGTCATACCTGAATCCACTCATTATGCCGCTACGGGCCTGATGACGTAGATTTCATTGCTGAGTGATATTCCATTGTACGTGCGTACCACAACATCTTTATCCATTTTTTACTTTCTGGGATATTTTACTTGTACCGTAGACGAGGTTCTTGTAAACAGAGCCGTCCCAAACTCTGGGGTGGCTGTGTGTTTTTGATTTTAATTTCCCTAAGCTATAGGACCATAAGTGGAAGTGCCATAGGCTGTGTTGCTTTGTTTCCTACGTGTTTCAGGAAACACCATACACTTCTCCAGAGTGGTTGTTGGCAATTTACATCCCGCCCATCAGCATGACAAGGCTCCCTGTTCTCCATGACCTGTCCTGCCTTTCTGGATTTTACACTTTATTCAGATGGCTCTTTTGACCGGGGGGGCAGTGAGACTTCATTGTAGTGCAGATTTCTTTTACACGCTTGCTTGGTTGGCCAAAAAGGGCGTATGCGTTTTTTCCTGAATATATTCAGGAAAAAACGCATACGCCCTTTTTGGCCAAGTGCATCGTTGTCGACATTCTGCCTCTTTTCCTATACTTTTAGTACAATTCCAGTCTACCCCCTGAAATCGTTTTCCTGAAATTCTGCCCCGCTTTCAAGTCCTCTTGGAAAACTTACTTCAATACATTTTTGGACGATAGCTGTCATTCATAACTCTGCAGGTTTGTGAATTACAGTGCCCCTGAGCTCATGTCTTCAACTCGCTTTCTTGTGAGCTGGCCGCAAAACCGCAGGATTGCTTCAGGCCAAAGTCTCTTTCTGGCAGGGCACGCTGAGCTTTTGTTTAATTCCTCTTCCTGGTCGGAAATGAGCGTTCCATTTGCCCGTGCAGACACCTACAGCTAGTCTCTCATTGCTTCTCCCTTTTCCTGTTCATTTTGCACAGAAATTGCAAAGTGTGCCAAACAGGAGGTTAAATGCACTGACTCTCCAAGTGGGGAGAGTGTTAGTAAAGCGTCTGGAATGGTGAACCCGAGTACCAGGGGACGAAAACTGAGATGCATTTGAAAACGTTTCCCAATCACACGGTGGACCATACTATGGGTTTCCCATGCATGTTTTAGCTGAAGGAAGAATCCCTTAAACCTGGAAATTTGGAACCCATGGAATGGGTACCATGCAGTATGACTTCAAAGGGTCTGCGTTTGCTCACCGAACCTCACAAATGCTATCAGCCCGAAGTGTCCAGCCTTATGTCTCACCCAGCTCTGGGTGTAGATGTGGGAAATCCAGGTTGCATCACAAGCCCTGAATGAATTATTTAAGAATTGCTCTCTATTTCACTGTCATTTTGTTTTGTTTTTGAAATTTATTTTGATAATGGGATTTATCGGATTTTCACTGCTGCTTTTAGGCCGCTGTACACACGCTTGATTTCCTTATGGAGACATATAAATCCATGGGTTTTAAGATTCTTACTTGTCAGGTATCTTGCCAGGCGTTGAATATGGGGTGTTGAGTCCATTTCGTTGAGCAAGGAGTAGGGCTTGTCTATTATATATTTGGCTTATGGAACGGTATCTGTGCTAATTTCAATCTCTGGTTTTATGCAGCACCCCAACTCACCTTTCCCCATAAGCAAGCATAAGTTGGTTTTCTAAATTTGAGACCCTGTTCTGTTTTGTATTTCATTTCATATGTAGCCAACTTTACATTCCGTGTATTAGTGATATCTTATGATGTTTCTTTTTCTGTGTGACTTATTTCTCGTAGAATCATCGTACCTGAATCCACTCATTATGCTGCTACGGGCCTGATGACGTAGATTTCATTGCTGAGTGATATTCCATTGTACGTGCGTACCACAACTTCTTTATCCATTTTTTGCTTTCTGGGATATTTTACTTGTACCGTAGACGAGGTTCTTGTAAACAGAGCCGTCCCAAACTCTGGGGTGGCTGTGTGTTTTTGAATTTAATTTCCCTAAGCTATAGGACCATAAGTGGAAGTGACATAGGCTGTGTTGCTTTGTTTCCTATGTGTTTCTGGAAAAACCATACATTTCTCCAGACTCGTTGTTGGCAATTTACATCCCGCCCATCAGCATGACAAGGCTCCCTGTTCTCCATGACCTGTCCTGTCTTTCTGGATTTTACACTTTTTTCAGATGGCCCTTTTGACCGGGAGGCAGTGAGACTTCATTGTAGTGCAGATTTCCTTTACACGCTTGCTTGGTTGGCCAAAAAGTGCGTATGCGTTTTTTCCTGAATATATACAGTAAAAAACGCATACGCCCTTTTTGGCCAAGTGCATCATTGTTGACATTCTGCCACTTTTCCTACGCTTTAAGTGCAATTCCAGTCTACCCCCTGAAATCGTTTTCCTGAAATTCTGCCCCGATTTCAAGTCCTCTTTGAAGACTTACTTCAGTACATTTTTGGACGATAGCTGTCATTCATAACTCTGCATGTTTGTGAATTACAGTGCCCCTGAGCTCCTTTCTTCAACTCCTTTTCTTGTGAGCTGGCCGCAAAACCGCAGGATTGCTTCAGGCCCTAATATGTTTCCGGCCGGGCATGCTGAGCCTTTGGTTAATTCCTCTTCCTGGTGGGAAATGAGCGTTCAATTTGCCCGTGCAGACACCAACAGCTAGTCTCTCATTGCTTCTCCCTATTCCTGTTCATCTTGCGCAGAAATTGCAAACTGTGCCAAACAGGAGGTTAATGGCACTGACTCTCCAAGTGGGGAGAGTGTTAGTAAAGCGTTCAAATGTTGAACCCGAGTACCAGGGGACGAAAACTGAGATGCATTTGAAAACGTTTCCCAATCACATGTTGGACCATACTCTGGGTTTCCCATGCATGTTTTAGCTGAAGGAAGAATCCCTTAAACCTGGAGAGTTAGGACCCATGGAATGGGTACCATGCAGTATGACTTCAAAGGGTCTGCGTTTGCTCACCGAACCTCACCAATGCTATCAGCCCGAAGTGTCCAGCCTTATGTCTCATCCAGCTCTGGGTGTAGATGTGGTAAATCCAGGTTGCATTACAAGCCCTGAATGAATTATTTAAGAATTGCTCTCTATTTCACTGTCATTGTGTTTTGTTTTTGAAATTCATTTTGATAATGGGATTTATCGGATTTTCACTGCTGCTTTTAGGCAACTGTACACACGCTTGATTTCCTTATGGAGACATATATATCCATGGGTTTTAAGATTCTTACTTGTCAGGTATCTTCCCAGGCGTTGAATATAAGGTGTTGAGTCCATTTCGTTGAGCAAGGAGTAGGTCTTGTCTATTATATATTGAGTTTATGGAAAGGTATCTGTGCTAATTTCACTCTCTGGTTTTATGCAGCACCCCAACTCACCTTTCCCCATATGCAAGCATAAGTTGGTTTTCTAAATTTGAGACCCTGTTCTGTTTTGTAATTCAGTTCATGTGTAGGCAAGTTTACATTCCGTGTATTAGTGATATCCTATGATATTTCTTTTTCTGTGTGACTTATTTCTCGTAAAATCATCGTACCTGAATCCACTCATTATGCCGCCACGGGCCTGATGACTTAGATTTCATTGCTGAGTGATATTCCATTGTACGTGCGTACCACAACTTCTTTATCCATTTTTTGCTCTCTCGGATATTTAACTTGTACTGTAGACGAGGTTCTTGTAAACAGAGCCGTCCCAAACTTTGGGGTGGCTGTGTGTTTTTGATTTTAATTTCCCTAAGCTATAGGACCATAAGTGGAAGTGCCATAGGCTGTGTTGCTTTGTTTCCTACGTGTTTCAGGAAACACCATACACTTCTCCAGAGTGGCTGTTGGCTATTTACATCCCGCCCATCAGCATGACAAGGCTCCCTGTTCTCCATGACCTGTCCTGACTTTCTGGATTGTACACGTTTTTCAGATGGCCCTTTTGACCGCTGGGCAGTGAGACTTCACTGTAGTGCAGATATCTTTTACACGCCGGCCTGGTTGGCCAAAAAGGGCGTATGCGTTTTTCCCTGAATATATTCAGGAAAAAACGCATACGCCCTTTTTGGCCAAGTGCATCATTGTCGACATTCTGCCTCTTTTCCTATGCTTTAAGTGCAATTCCAGCCTACCCCCTGAAATCGTTTTCCTGAAATTCTGCCCCACTTTCAAGTCCTCTTCGAAGACTTACTTCAGTACATTTTTGGACGATAGCTGTCATTCATAACTCTGCAGGTTTGTGAATTACAGTGCCCCTGAGCTCCTTTCCTCAACACGCTTTCTTGTGATCTGGCCGCAAACCCGCAGGATTGCTTCAGGCCCTAATCTGTTTCCGGCAGGGCACGCTGAGCCTTTGGTTAATTCCTCTTCCTGGTGGGAAATGAGCATTCCATTTGCCCGTGCAGACACCTACAGCTAGTCTCTCATTTGTTCTCCCTATTCCTGTTCATCTTGCGCAGAAATTGCAAACTGTGCCAAACAGGAGGTTAATGGCACTGACTCTCCAAGTGGGGAGAGTGTTAGTAAAGCGTTCAAATGTTGAACCCGAGTACCAGGGGACGATAACTGAGATGCATTTGAAAACGTTTCCCAATCACATGTTGGACCATACTCTGGGTTTCCCATGCATGTTTTAGCTGAAGGAAGAATCCCTTAAACCTGGAGAGTTGGGACCCATGGAATGGGTACCATGCAGTATGACTTCAAAGGGTCTGTGTTTGCTCAACGAACCTCACCAATGCTATCAGCCCGAAGTGTCCAGCCTTATGTCTCATCCAGCTCTGGGTGTAGATGTGGTAAATCCAGGTTGCATCACAAGCCCTGAATGAATTATTTAAGAATTGCTCTCTATTTCACTGTCATTGTGTTTTGTTTTTGAAATTCATTTTGATAATGGGATTTATCGGATTTTCACTGCTGCTTTTAGGCCACTGTACACACGCTTGATTTCCTTATGGAGACATATATATCCATGGGTTTTAAGATTCTTACTTGTCAGGTATCTTCCCAGGCATTGAATATAGTGTGTTGAGTCCATTTCGTTGAGCAAGGAGTAGGTTTTGTCTATTATATATTTCGCTAATGGAACGGTATCTGTGCTAATTTCAATCTCTGGTTTTATGCAGCATCCCAACTGACCTTTCCCCATAAGCAAGCATAAGTTGGTTTGCTAAATTTGAGACCCTGTTCTGTTTTGTAATTCAGTTCATGCGTAGCCAAGTTTACATTCCGTGTATTAGTGATAACTTATGATGTTTCTTTTTCTGTCTGCCTTGTTTCTCATAGAATCATCGTACCTGAATCCACTCATTATGCCGCTATGGTCCTGATGACGTAGATTTCATTGCTGAGAGATATTCCATTGTACGTGCGTACCACAACTTCTTTATCCATTTTATGCTTTCTCGGATATTTAACTTCTACCGTAGATGTGGTTCTTGTAAACAGAGCCATCCCAAACTTTGGGGTGGCTGTGTGTTTTTGATTTTAATTTCCCTAAGCTATAGGACCATAAGTGGAAGTGCCATAGGCTGTGTTGCTTTGTTTCCTACGTGTTTCAGGAAACACCATACACTTTTCCAGAGTGGCTGTTGGCAATTTAAATCCGCCCATCAGCATAACAAGGCTCCCTGTTCTCCATGACCTGTCCTGGCTTTCTGGATTTTACATTTTTTTCAGATGGCCCTTTTGACCAGGGGGCAGTGAGACTTCATTGTAGTGCAGATTTCCTTTACACGCTTGCTTGGTTGGCCAAAAAGGGCATATGCGTTTTTTCCTGAATATATTCAGGAATAAACGCATACGCCCTTTTTGGCCAAGTGCATCGTTGTCGACATTCTGCCTCTTTTCCTATGCTTTTAGTACAATTCCAGTCTACCCCCTGAAATCGTTTTCCTGCAATTCTGCCCCGCTTTCAAGTCCTCTTGGAAGACTTACTTCAATACATTTTTGGACGATAGCTGTCATTCATAACTCTGCAGGTTTGTGAATTACAGTGCCCCTGAGCTCATGTCTTCAACTCGCTTTCTTGTGAGCTGGCCGCAAAACCGCAGGATTGCTTCAGGCCAAAGTCTCTTTCCAGCAGGGCACGCTGAGCCTTTGTTTAATTCCTCTTCCTGTTCGGAAATGAGCGTTCCATTTGCCCATGCAGACACCTACAGCTAGTCTCTCATTGCTTCTCCCTATTCCTGTTGATCTTGTGCAGAAATTGCAAAGTGTGCCAAACAGGAGGTGAAATGCACTGACTCTCCAAGTGGGGAGAGTGTTAATAAAGCGTCTGGAATGGTGAACCCGAGTACCAGGGGACGAAAACTGAGATGCATTTGAAAACGTTTCCCAATCACACGGTGGACCATACTATGGGTTTCCCATGCATGTTTTAGCTGAAGGAAGAATCCCTTAAACCTGGAAATTTGGAACCCATGGAATGGGTACCATGCAGTATGACTTCAAAGGGTCTGCGTTTGCTCACCGAACCTCACCAATGCTATCAGCCCGAAGTGTCCAGCCTTATGTCTCACCCAGCTCTGGGTGTAGATGTGGGAAATCCAGGTTGCATCACAAACCCTGAATGAATTATTTAAGAATTGCTCTCTATTTCACTGTCATTGTGGTTTTTTTTGAAATTTATTTTGATAATGGGATTTATCGGATTTTCACTGCTGTGTTTAGGCCGCTGTACACACGCTTGATTTCCTTATGGAGACATATAAATCCATGGGTTTTAAGATTCTTACTTGTCAAGTATCTTGCCAGGCGTTGAATATGGGGTGTTGAGTCCATTTCGTTGAGCAAGGAGTAGGTCTTGTCTATTATATATTTGGCTTATGGAACGGTATCTGTGCTAATTTCAATCTCTGGTTTTATGCAGCACCCCAACTCACCTTTCCCCATAAGCAAGCATAAGTTGGTTTTCTAAATTTGAGACCCTGTTCTGTTTTGTAATTCAGTTCATGGGTAGCCAAGTTTACATTCCGTGTATTAGTGATATCTTATGATGTTTCTTTTTCTGTGTGACTTATTTCTCGTAGAATCATCATACCTGAATCCACTCATTATGCCGCTATGGTCCTGATGACGTAGATTTCATTGCTGAGTGATATTCCATTGTACGTGCGTACCACAATTTCTTTATCCATTTTTTACTTTCTGGGATATTTTACTTGTACCGTAGAGGAGGTTCTTGTAAACAGAGCCGTCCCAAACTCTGGGGTGGCTGTGTGTTTTTGATTTTAATTTCCCTAAGCTATAGGACCATAAGTGGAAGTGCCATAGGCTGTGTTGCTTTGTTTCCTACGTGTTTCTGGAAACACCATACACTTCTCCAGAGTGGTTGTTGGCAATTTACATCCCGCCCATCAGCATGACAAGGCTCCCTGTTCTCCATGACCTGTCCTGCCTTTCTGGATTTTACACTTTTTTCAGATGGCCCTTTTGACCGGGGGGGCAGTGAGACTTCCTTGTAGTGCAGAGTTCCTTTACACGCTTGCTTGGTTGGCCAAAAAGGGCGTATGCGGTTTTTCCTGAATATATTCAGGAAAAAACGCTTACGCCCTTTTTGGCCAAGTGCATCGTTGTCGACATTCTGCCTCTTTTCCTATGCTTTTAGTACAATTCCAGTCTACCCCCTGAAATCGTTTTCCTGAAATCCTGCCCCGCTTTCAAGTCCTCTTGGAAGACTTACTTCAATACATTTTTGGACGATAGCTGTCATTCATAACTCTGCAGGTTTGTGAATTACAGTGCCCCTGAGCTCATGTCTTCAACTCGCTTTCTTGTGAGCTGGCCGCAAAACCGCAGGATTGCTTCAGGCCAAAGTCTCTTTCCGGCAGGGCATGCTGAGCCTTTGTTTAATTCCTCTTCCTGGTCGGAAATGATCGCTCCTTTTGCCCGTGCAGGCACCTACAGCTTGTCTCTCATTGGTTCTCCCTATTCCTGTACATCTTGCGCAGAAATTGCAAACTGTGCCAAACAGGAGGTTAATGGCACTGACTCTCCAAGTGGGGAGAGTGTTAGTAAAGCGTCTGGAATGGTGAACCCGAGTACCAGGGGACGAAAACTGAGATGCATTTGAAAACGTTTCCCGGTCACACAGTGCACTGTACTGTGGGTTTACCATGCATGTTTTAGCTGAAGGAAGAATCCCTTAAACCTGGAGAGTTGGGACCCATGGAATGGGTACCATGCAGTATGACTTCAGAGGGTCTGCGTTTGCTCACCGAACCTCACCAATGCTATCAGCCCAAAGGGTCCAGCCTTATGTCTCACCCAGCTCTGGGTGTAGATGTGGTAAATCCAGGTTGCATCACAAGCCCTGAATGAATTATTTAAGAATTGCTCTCTATTTCACTGTCATTGTGTTTTGTTTTTGAAATTTATTTTGATAATGGGATTTATCGGATTTTCACTTCTGCCTTTAGGCCGCTGTACACACGCTTGATTTCCTTATGGAGACATATAAATCCATGGGTTTTAAGATTCTTGCTTGTCAGGTATCTTGCCAGGCGTTGAATATGGGGTGTTGAGTCCATTTCGTTGAGCAAGGAGTAGGGCTTGTCTATTATATATTTGGCTTATGGAACGGTATCTGTGCTAATTTCAATCTCTGGTTTTATGCAGCACCCCAACTCACCTTTCCCCATAAGCAAGCATAAGTTGGTTTTCTAAATTTGAGACCCTGTTCTGTTTTGTAATTCAGTTTATGTGTAGCCAAGTATACATTCCGTGTATTACTGATATATTATGATGTTTCTTTTTCTGTGTGACGTATTTCTCGTAGAATCATCGTACCTGAATCCACTCATTATGCCGCTACGGGCCTGAAGACGTAGATTTCATTGCTGAGTGATATTCCATTGTACGTGCGTACCAGGACTTCTTTATCCATTTTTTCCTTTCTCGGATATTTAACTTGTACCGTAGACAAGGTTCTTGTAAACAGAGCCATCCCAAAATTTGGGGTGGCTGTGTGTTTTTGATTTTAATTTCCCTAAGCTATAGGACCATAAGTGGAAGTGACATAGGCTGTGTTGCTTTGTTTCCTACGTGTTTCAGGATACACCATACATTTCTCCAGAGTGGCTGTTGGCAATTTACATCCCGCCCATCAGCATAACAAGGCTCCTTGTGATCCATGTCCTGTCCTGTCTTTCTGGATTTTACTCTTTTTTCAGATGGCCCTTTTGACCGGGAGGCAGTGAGACTTCATTGTAGTGCAGATTTCCTTTACACGCTTGCTTGGTTGGCCAAAAAGGGCGTATGCGTTTTTTCCTGAATATATTCAGGAAAAAACGCATACGCCCTTTTTGGCCAAGTGCATCATTGTCGACATTCTGCCTCTTTTCCTATGCTTTAACGGCAATTCCAGTCTACCCCCTGAAATCGTTTTCCTGAAATTCTGCCCCGCTTTCAAGTCCTCTTTGAAGACTTACTTCAGTACATTTTTGGACGATAGCTGTCATTCATAACTCTGCAGGTTTGTGAATTACAGTGCCCCTGAGCCCCTTTCTTCAACTCGTTTTCTTGTGAGCTGGCCGCAAAACCGCAGGATTGCTTCAGTCCCTAATCTCTTTCCGGCAGGGCACGCTGAGCCTTTGGTTAATTCCTCTTCCTGGTGGGAAATGAGCGTTCCATTTGCCCGTGCAGACACCAACAGCTTGTCTCTCATTGGTTCTCCCTATGCCTGTTCATCTTGCGCAGAAATTGCAAACTGTGCCAAACAGGAGGTTAAAGGCACTGACTCTCCAAGTGGGGAGAGTGTTAGTAAAGCGTCTGGAATGGTGAACCCGAGTACCAGGGGACAAAAACTGAGATGCATTTGAAAACGTTTCCCAATCACACGGCGGACGATAGTCTGGGATTCCCATGCATGTTTTAGCTGAAGGAAGAATCCCTTAAACCTGGAGAGTTGGGACCCATGGAATGGGTACCATGCAGTATGACTTCAAAGGGTCTGCGTTTGCTCACCGAACCTCACCAATGCTATCAGCCCGAAGTGTCCAGCCTTATGTCTCACCCAGCTCTGGGTGTAGATGTGGTAAATCCAGGTTGCATCACAAGCCCTGAATGAATTATTTAAGAATTGCTCTCTATTTCACTGTCATTGTGTTTTGTTTATGAAATTTATTTTGATAATGGGATTTATCGGATTTTCACTGCTGCTTTTAGGCCACTGTACACACGCTTGATTTCCTTATGGAGACATATAAATCCATGGGTTTTAAGATTCTTACTTGTCAGGTATCTTCCCAGGCGTTGAATATAGGGTGTTGAGTCCATTTCGTTGAGCAAGGTGTAGGTTTTGTCTATTATATATTTGGCTTATGGAACGGTATCTGTGCTAATTTCAATCTCTGGTTTTATGCAGCATCCCAACTGACCTTTCCCCATAAGCAAGCATAAGTTGGTTTGCTAAATTTGAGACCCTGTTCTGTTTTGTAATTCAGTTCATGGGTAGCCAAGTTTACATTCCGTGTATTAGTGATAACTTATGATGTTTCTTTTTCTGTCTGACTTATTTCTCATAGAATCATCGTACCTGAATCCACTCATTATGCCGCTACGGTCCTGATGACGTAGATTTCATTGCTGAGTGATATTCCATTGTACGTGCGTACCACAACTTCTTTATCCATTTTATGCTTTCTGGGATATTTAACTGCTACCGTAGATGAGGTTCTTGTAAACAGAGCCATCCCAAACTTTGGGGTGGCTGTGTGTTTTTGATTTTAATTTCCCTAAGCTATAGGACCATAAGTGGAAGTGCCATAGGCTGTGTTGCTTTGTTTCCTACGTGTTTCAGGAAACACCATACACTTTTCCAGAGTGGCTGTTGGCAATTTAAATCCGCCCATCAGCATAACAAGGCTCCCTGTTCTCCATGACCTGTCCTGCCTTTCTGGATTTTACCCTTTTTTCAGGTGGCCCTTTTGACCGGGGGGCAGTGAGACTTCATTTTAGTGCAGATTTCCTTTACACGCTTGCTTGGTTGGCCAAAAAGGGCGTATGCGTTTTTTCCTGAATATATTCAGGTAAAAACGCATACGCCCTTTTTGGCCAAGTGCATCATTGTCAACATTCTGCCTCTTTTCCTATGCTTTAAGTGCAATTCCAGTCTACCCCCTGAAATCGTTTTCCTGAAATTCTGCCCCGCTTTCAAGTCCTCTTCGAAGACTTACTTTTATACATTTTTGGACGATAGGTGTCATTCATAACTCTGCAGGTTTGTGAATTACAGTGCCCCTGAGCTCCTTTCTTCAACTCGCTTTCTTGTGAGCTGGCCGCAAAACCGCAAGATTGCTTCAGGCCCTAATCTGTTTCCGGCAGGGCACGCTGAGCTTTTGGTTAATTCCTCTTCCTGGTGGGAAATGAGCGTTCCATTTGCCCGTGCAGACACCTACAGCTAGTCTCTCATTGCTTCTCCCTATGCCTGTTCATCTTGCGCAGAAATTGCCAAGTGTGCCAAACAGGAGTTTAAATGCACTGACTCTCCAAGTGGGGAGAGTGTTAGTAAAGCGTCTGGAATGGTGAACCCGAGTACCAGGGGACGAAAACTGAGATGCATTTGAAAACGTTTCCCAGTCACACGGTGGACCACACTATGGGTTTCCCATGCATGTTTTAGCTGAAGGAAGAATCCCTTAAACCTGGAAATTTGGGACGCATGGAATGGGTACCATGCAGTATGACTTCAAAGGGTCTGCGTTTGCTCAACGAACCTCACCAATGCTATCAGCCCGAAGTGTCCAGCCTTATGTCTCACCCAGCTCTGGGTGTAGATGTGGGAAATCCACGTTGCATCACAAGCCCTGAATGAATTATTTAAGAATTGCTCTCTATTTCACTGTCATTTTGTTTTGTTTTTGAAATTTATTTTGATAATGGGATTTATCGGATTTTCACTGCTGCGTTTAGGCCGCTGTACACACGCTTGATTTCCTTATGGAGACATATAAATCCATGGGTTTTAAGATTCTTACTTGTCAGGTATCTAGCCAGGCGTTGAATATGGGGTGTTGAGTCCATTTCGTTGAGCAAGGAGTAGGGCTTGTCTATTATATATTTGGCTTATGGAACGGTATCTGTGCTAATTTCAATCTCTGGTTTTATGCAGCACCCCAACTCACCTTTCCCCATAAGCAAGCATAAGTTGGTTTTCTAAATTTGAGACCCTGTTCTGTTTTGTAATTCAGTTTATGTGTAGCCAAGTTTACATTCCGTGTATTACTGATATATTATGATGATTCTTTTTCTGTGTGACTTATTTCTCGTAGAATCATCGTACCTGAATCCACTCATTATGCCGCTATGGGCCTGAAGACGTAGATTTCATTGCTGAGTGATATTCCATTGTACGTGCGTACCAGAACTTCTTTATCCATTTTTTCCTTTCTCGGATATTTAACTTGTACCGTAGACAAGGTTCTTGTAAACAGAGCCATCCCAAACTTTGGGGTGGCTGTGTGTTTTTGATTTTAATTTCCCTAAGCTATAGGACCATAAGTGGAAGAGACATAGGCTGTGTTGCTTTGTTTCCTACGTGTTTCAGGATACACCATACATTTCTCCAGAGTGGCTGTTGGCAATTTACATCCCGCCCATCAGCATAACAAGGCTCCCTGTTCTCCATGTCCTGTCCTGTCTTTCTGGATTTTACACTTTTTTCAGATGGCCCTTTTGACCGGGGGGCAGTGAGACTTCATTGTAGTGCAGATTTCCTTTACACGCTTGCTTGGTTGGCCAAAAAGGGCGTATGCGTTTTTTCCTGAATATATTCAGGAAAAAACGCATACGCCCATTTTGGCCAAGTGCATCATTGTTGACATTCTGCCTCTTTTCCTACGCTTTAAGTGCAATTCCAGTCTACCCCCTGAAATCGTTTTCCTGAAATTCTGCCCCGCTTTCAAGTCCTCTTTGAAGACTTACTTCAGTACATTTTTGGACGATAGCTGTCATTCATAACTCTGCAGTTTTGTGAATTACAGTGCCCCTGAGCTCCTTTCTTCAACTCGCTTTCTTGTGAGCTGGCCGCAAAACCACAGGATTGCTTCCGGCCCTAATCTCTTTCCAGCAGGGCATGCTGAGCCTTTGGTTAATTCCTCTTCCTGGTGGGAAATGAGCGTTCCATTTGCCCGTGCAAACACCAACAGCTAGTCTCTCATTGGTTCTCCCTATGCCTGTTCATCTTGCGCAGAAATTGCAAACTGTGCCAAACAGGAGGTTAAAGGCACTGACTCTCCAAGTGGGGAGAGTGTTAGTAAAGCGTCTGGAATGGTGAACCCGAGTACCAGGGGACGAAAACTAAGATGCATTTGAAAACGTTTCCCAATCACACGGCAGACGATAGTCTGGGTTTCCCATTCATGTTTTAGCTGAAGGAAGAATCCCTTAAACCTGGAGAGTTGGGACCCATGGAATGGGTACCATGCAGTATGACTTCAAAGGGTCTGCGTTTGCTCACCGAACCTCACCAATGCTATCAGCCCGAAGGGTCCAGCCTTATGTCTCACCCAGCTCTGGGTGTAGATGTGGTAAATCCAGGTTGCATCACAAGCCCTGAATGAATTATTTAAGAATTGCTCTCTATTTCACTGTCATTGTGTTTTGTTTTTGAAATTTATTTTGATAATGGGATTTATCGGATTTTCACTGCTGCGTTTAGGCCGCTGTACACACGCTTGATTTCCTTATGGAGACATATAAATCCATGGGTTTTAAGATTCTTACTTGTCAGGTATCTTGCCAGGCGTTGAATATGGGGTGTTGAGTCCATTTCGTTGAGCAAGGAGTAGGGCTTGTCTATTATATATTTGGCTTATGGAACGGTATCTATGCTAATTTCAATCTCTGGTTTTATGCAGCACCCCAGCTCACCTTTCCCCATAAGCAAGCATAAGTTGGTTTTCTAAATTTGAGACCCTGTTCTGTTTTGTATTTCAGTTCATGTGTAGCCAACTTTACATTCCGTGTATTAGTGATATCTTATGATGTTTCTTTTTCTGTGTGACTTATTTCTCGTAGAATCATCGTACCTGAATCCACTCATTATGCCGCTACGGGCCTGATGACGTAGATTTCTTTGCTGAGTGATATTCCATTGTAAGTGCGTACCACAACTTCTTTATCCATTTTTTGCTTTCTGGGATATTTTACTTGTACCGTAGACGAGGTTCTTGTAAATAGAGCCGTCCCAAACTCTGGGGTGGCTGTGTGTTTTTGATTTTAATTTCCCTAAGCTATAGGACCATAAGTGGAAGTGCCATAGGCTGTGTTGCTTTGTTTCCTATGTGTTTCTGGAAAAACCATACACTTCTCCAGAGTGGTTGTTGGCAATTTACATCCCGCCCATCAGCATGACAAGGCTCCCTGTTCTCCATGACCTGTCCTGCCTTTCTGGATTTTACACTTTTTTCAGATGGCCCTTTTGACCGGGGGGCCGTGAGACTTCATTGTAGTGCAGATTTCCTTTACACGCTTGCTTGGTTGGCCAAAAAGTGCGTATGCGTTTTTTCCTGAATATATACAGGAAAAAACGCATACGCCCTTTTTGGCCAAGTGCATCATTGTTGACATTCTGCCTCTTTTCCTACGCTTTAAGTGCAATTCCAGTCTACCCCCTGAAATCGTTTTCCTGAAATTCTGCCCCGCTTTCAAGTCCTCTTTGAAGACTTACTTCAGTACATTTTTGGACGATAGCTGTCATTCATAACTCTGCAGGTTTGTGAATTACAGTGCCCCTGAGCTCATTTCTTCAACTCGTTTTCTTGTGAGCTGGCCGCAAAACCGCAGGATTGCTTCAGGCCCTAATATGTTTCCGGCCGGGCACGCTGAGCCTTTGGTTAATTCCTCTTCCTGGTGGGAAATGAGCGTTCAATTTGCCCGTGCAGACACCAACAGCTAGTCTCTCATTGCTTTTCCCTATTCCTGTTCATCTTGCGCATAAATTGCAAACTGTGCCAAACAGGAGGTTAATGGCACTGACTCTCCAAGTGGGGAGAGTGTTAGTAAAGCGTTCAAATGTTGAACCCGAGTACCAGGGGACGAAAACTGAGATGCATTTGAAAACGTTTCCCAATCACATGTTGGACCATACTCTGGGTTTCCCATGCATGTTTTAGCTGAAGGAAGAATCCCTTAAACCTGGAGAGTTGGGACCCATGGAATGGGTACCATGCAGTATGACTTCAAAGGGTCTGCGTTTGCTCAACGAACCTCACCAATGCTATCAGCCCGAAGTGTCCAGCCTTATGTCTCATCCAGCTCTGGGTGTAGATGTGGTAAATCCAGGTTGCATCACAAGCCCTGAATGAATTATTTAAGAATTGCTCTCTATTTCACTGTCATTGTGTTTTGTTTTTGAAATTCATTTTGATAATGGGATTTATCGGATTTTCACTGCTGCTTTTAGGCCACTGTACACACGCTTGATTTCCTTATGGAGACATATAAATCCATGGGTTTTAAGATTCTTACTTGTCAGGTATCTTCCCAGGCGTTGAATATAGGGTGTTGAGTCCATTTCGTTGAGCAAGGAGTAGGTTTTGTCTATTATATATTTGGCTTATGGAACGGTATCTGTGCTAATTTCAATCTCTGGTTTTATGCAGCATCCCAACTGACCTTTCCCCATAAGCAAGCATAAGTTGGTTTTCTAAATTTGAGACCCTGTTCTGTTTTGTAATTCAGTTCATGGGTAGCCAAGTTTACATCCCGTGTATTAGTGATAACTTATGATGTTTCTTTTTCTGTCTGACTTATTTCTCATAGAATCATCGTACCTGAATCCACTCATTATGCCGCTACGGTCCTGATGACGTAGATTTCATTGCTGAGTGATATTCCATTGTACGTGCGTACCACAACTTCTTTATCCATTTTATGCTTTCTGGGATATTTAACTGCTACCGTAGATGAGGTTCTTGTAAACAGAGCCATCCCAAACTTTGGGGTGGCTGTGTGTTTTTGATTTTAATTTCCCTAAGCTATAGGACCATAAGTGGAAGTGCCATAGGCTGTGTTGCTTTGTTTCCTACGTGTTTCAGGAAACACCATACACTTTTCCAGAGTGGCTGTTGGCAATTTAAATCCGCCCATCAGCATAACAAGGCTCCCTGTTCTCCATGACCTGTCCTGGCTTTCTGGATTTTACATTTTTTTCAGATGGCCCTTTTGACCAGGGGGCAGTGAGACTTCATTGTAGTGCAGATTTCCTTTACACGCTTGCTTGGTTGGCCAAAAAGGGCATATGCGTTTTTTCCTGAATATATTCAGGAATAAACGCATACGCCCTTTTTGGCCAAGTGCATCGTTGTCGACATTCTGCCTCTTTTCCTATGCTTTTAGTACAATTCCAGTCTACCCCCTGAAATCGTTTTCCTGCAATTCTGCCCCGCTTTCAAGTCCTCTTGGAAGACTTACTTCAATACATTTTTGGACGATAGCTGTCATTCATAACTCTGCAGGTTTTTGAATTACAGTGCCCCTGAGCTCATGTCTTCAACTCGCTTTCTTGTGAGCTGGCCGCAAAACCGCAGGATTGATTCAGGCCAAAGTCTCTTTCCAGCAGGGCACGCTGAGCCTTTGTTTAATTCCTCTTCCTGTTCGGAAATGAGCGTTCCATTTGCCCATGCAGACACCTACAGCTAGTCTCTCATTGCTTCTCCCTATTCCTGTTGATCTTGTGCAGAAATTGCAAAGTGTGCCAAACAGGAGGTGAAATGCACTGACTCTCCAAGTGGGGAGAGTGTTAATAAAGCGTCTGGAATGGTGAACCCGAGTACCAGGGGACGAAAACTGAGATGCATTTGAAAACGTTTCCCAATCACACGGTGGACCATACTATGGGTTTCCCATGCATGTTTTAGCTGAAGGAAGAATCCCTTAAACCTGGAAATTTGGAACCCATGGAATGGGTACCATGCAGTATGACTTCAAAGGGTCTGCGTTTGCTCACCGAACCTCACCAATGCTATCAGCCCGAAGTGTCCAGCCTTATGTCTCACCCAGCTCTGGGTGTAGATGTGGGAAATCCAGGTTGCATCACAAGCCCTGAATGAATTATTTAAGAATTGCTCTCTATTTCACTGTCATTGTGTTTTGTTTTTGAAATTTATTTTGATAATGGGATTTATCGGATTTTCACTGCTGCGTTTAGGCCGCTGTACACACGCTTGATTTCCTTATGGAGACATATAAATCCATGGGTTTTAAGATTCTTACTTGTCAAGTATCTTTCCAGGCGTTGAATATGGGGTGTTGAGTCCATTTCGTTGAGCAAGGAGTAGGTCTTGTCTATTATATATTTGGCTTATGGAACGGTATCTGTGCTAATTTCAATCTCTGGTTTTATGCAGCACCCCAACTCACCTTTCCCCATAAGCAAGCATAAGTTGGTTTTCTAAATTTGAGACCCTGTTCTGTTTTGTAATTCAGTTCATGGGTAGCCAAGTTTACATTCCGTGTATTAGTGATATCTTATGATGTTTCTTTTTCTGTGTGACTTATTTCTCGTAGAATCATCATACCTGAATCCACTCATTATGCCGCTACGGGCCTGATGACGTAGATTTCATTGCTGAGTGATATTCCATTGTACGTGCGTACCACAATTTCTTTATCCATTTTTTACTTTCTGGGATATTTTACTTGTACCGTAGACGAGGTTCTTGTAAACAGAGCCGTCCCAAACTCTGGGGTGGCTGTGTGTTTTTGATTTTAATTTCCCTAAGCTATAGGACCATAAGTGGAAGTGCCATAGGCTGTCTTGCTTTGTTTCCTACGTGTTTCTGGAAACACCATACACTTCTCCAGAGTGGTTGTTGGCAATTTACATCCCGCCCATCAGCATGACAAGGCTCCCTGTTCTCCATGACCTGTCCTGCCTTTCTGGATTTTACACTTTTTTCAGATGGCCCTTTTGACCGGGGGGGCAGTGAGACTTCCTTGTAGTGCAGAGTTCCTTTACACGCTTGCTTGGTTGGCCAAAAAGGGCGTATGCGGTTTTTCCTGAATATATTCAGGAAAAAACGCATACGCCCTTTTTGGCCAAGTGCATCGTTGTCGACATTCTGCCTCTTTTCCTATGCTTTTAGTACAATTCCAGTCTACCCCCTGAAATCGTTTTCCTGAAATCCTGCCCCGCTTTCAAGTCCTCTTGGAAGACTTACTTCAATACATTTTTGGACGATAGCTGTCATTCATAACTCTGCAGGTTTGTGAATTACAGTGCCCCTGAGCTCATGTCTTCAACTCGCTTTCTTGTGAGCTGGCCGCAAAACCGCAGGATTGCTTCAGGCCAAAGTCTCTTTCCGGCAGGGCACGCTGCACCTTTGTTTAATTCCTCTTCCTGGTCGGAAATGATCGCTCCTTTTGCCCGTGCAGGCACCTACAGCTAGTCTCTCATTGGTTCTCCCTATTCCTGTACAACTTGCGCAGAAATTGCAAACTGTGCCAAACAGGAGGTTAATGGCACTGACTCTCCAAGTGGGGAGAGTGTTAGTAAAGCGTCTGGAATGGTGAACCCGAGTACCAGGGGACGAAAACTGAGATGCATTTGAAAACGTTTCCTGGTCACACAGTGCACTGTACTGTGGGTTTACCATGCATGTTTTAGCTGAAGGAGGAATCCCTTAAACCTGGAAATTTGGAACCCATGGAATGGGTACCATGCAGTATGACTTCAAAGGGTCTGCGTTTGCTCACCGAACCTCACCAATGCTATCAGCCCGAAGTGTCCAGCCTTATGTCTCACCCAGCTCTGGGTGTAGATATGGGAAATCCAGGTTGCATCACAAGCCCTGAATGAATTATTTAAGAATTGCTCTCTATTTCACTGTCATTTTGTTTTGTTTTTGAAATTTATTTTGATAATGGGATTTATCGTATTTTCACTGCTGCGTTTATGCCGCTGTACACACGCTTGATTTCCTTATGGAGACATATAAATCCATGGGTTTTAAGATTCTTACTTGTCAGGTATATTCCCAGGCGTTGAATATGGGGTGTTGAGTCCATTTCGTTGAGCAAGGAGTAGGTCTTCTCTATTATATATTTGGCTTATGGAACGGTATCTGTGCTAATTTCAATCTCTGGTTTTATGCAGCACCCCAACTCACCTTTCCCCATAAGCAAGCATAAGTTGGTTTTCTAAATTTGAGACCCTGTTCTGTTTTGTAATTCAGTTCATGGGTAGCCAAGTTTACATTCCGTGTATTAGTGATATCTTATGATGTTTCTTTTTCTGTGTGACTTATTTCTCGTAGAATCATCATACCTGAATCCACTCATTATGCCGCTACGGGCCTGATGACGTAGATTTTATTGCTGAGTGATATTCCATTGTACGTGCGTACCACAACTTCTTTATCCATTTTTTACTTTCTGGGATATTTTACTTGTACCGTAGACGAGGTTCTTGTAAACAGAGCCGTCCCAAACTCTGGGGTGGCTGTGTGTTTTTGATTTTAATTTCCCTAAGCTATAGGACCATAAGTGGAAGTGCCATAGGCTGTGTTGCTTTGTTTCCTACGTGTTTCAGGAAACACCATACACTTCTCCAGAGTGGTTGTTGGTAATTTACATCCCACCCATCAGCATGACAAGGCTCCCTGTTCTCCATGACCTGTCCTGCCTTTCTGGATTTTACACTTTTTTCAGATGGCCCTTTTGACCGGGGGGGCAGTGAGACTTCATTGTAGTGCAGATTTCCTTTACACGCTTGCTTGGTTGGCCAAAAAGGGCGTATGCGTTTTTTCCTGAATATATTCAGGAAAAAACGCATACGCCCTTTTTGGCCAAGTGCATCGTTGTCGACATTCTGCCTCTTTTCCTATGCTTTTAGTACAATTCCAGTCTACCCCCGAAATCGTTTTCCTGAAATTCTGCCCCGCTTTCAAGTCCTCTTTGAAGACTTACTTCAGTACATTTTTGGACGATAGCTGTCATTCATAACTCTGCAGGTTTGTGAATTACAGTGCCCCTGAGCCCCTTTCTTCAACTCGTTTTCTTGTGAGCTGGCCGCAAAACCGCAGGATTGCTTCAGTCCCTAATCTCTTTCCGGCAGGGCACGCTGAGCCTTTGGTTAATTCCTCTTCCTGGTGGGAAATGAGCGTTCCATTTGCCCGTGCAGACACCAACAGCTTGTCTCTCATTGGTTCTCCCTATGCCTGTTCATCTTGCGCAGAAATTGCAAACTGTGCCAAACAGGAGGTTAAAGGCACTGACTCTCCAAGTGGGGAGAGTGTTAGTAAAGCGTCTGGAATGGTGAACCCGAGTACCAGGGGACGAAAACTGAGATGCATTTGAAAACGTTTCCCAATCACACGGCGGACGATAGTCTGGGTTTCCCATTCATGTTTTAGCTGAAGGAAGAATCCCTTAAACCTGGAGAGTTGGGACCCATGGAATGGGTACCATGCAGTATGACTTCAAAGGGTCTGCGTTTGCTCAACGAACCTCACCAATGCTATCAGCCCGAAGTGTCCAGCCTTATGTCTCACCCAGCTCTGGGTGTAGATGTGGTAAATCCAGGTTGCATCACAAGCCCTGAATGAATTATTTAAGAATTGCTCTCTATTTCACTGTCATTGTGTTTTGTTTTTGAAATTTATTTTGATAATGGGATTTATCGGATTTTCACTGCTGCGTTTAGGCCGCTGTACACACGCTTGATTTCCTTATGGAGACATATAAATCCATGGGTTTTAAGATTCTTACTTGTCAGGTATCTTGCCAGGCGTTGAATATGGGGTGTTGAGTCCATTTCGTTGAGCAAGGAGTAGGGCTTGTCTATTATATATTTGGCTTATGGAACGGTATCTGTGCTAATTTCAATCTCTGGTTTTATGCAGCACCCCAACTCACCTTTCCCCATAAGCAAGCATAAGTTGGTTTGCTAAATTTGAGACGCTGTTCTGTTTTGTAATTCATTTCATGTGTAGCCAACTTTACATTCCGTGTATTAGTGATATCTTATGATGTTTCTTTTTCTGTGTGACTTATTTCTCGTAGAATCATCGTACCTGAATCCTCTCATTATGCCGCTACAGGCCTGATGCCGTAGATTTCATTGCTGAGTGATATTCCATTGTACGTGCGTACCACAACTTCTTTATCCATTTTTTGCTTTCTGGGATATTTTACTTGTACCGTAGACGAGGTTCGTGTAAACAGAGCCGTCCCAAACTCTGGGGTGGCTGTGTGTTTTTGAATTTAATTTCCCTAAGCTATAGGACCATAAGTGGAAGTGCCATAGGCTGTGTTGCTTTGTTTCCTATGTGTTTCTGGAAAAACCATACACTTCTCCAGAGTGGTTGTTGGCAATTTACATCCCGCCCATCAGCATGACAAGGCTCCCTGTTCTCCATGACATGTCCTGTCTTTCTGGATTTTACACTTTTTTCAGATGGCCCTTTTGACCGGGGGGCAGTGAGACTTCATTGTAGTGCAGATTTCCTTTACACGCTTGCTTGGTTGGCCAAAAAGGGCATATGCGTTTTTTCCTGAATATATTCAGGAAAAAACGCATACGCCCTTTTTGGCCAAGTGCATCATTGTTGACATTCTGCCTCTTTTTCTACGCTTTAAGTGCAATTCCAGTCTACGCCCTGAAATCGTTTTCCTGAAATTCTGCCCTGCTTTCAAGTCCTCTTTTAAGACTTACTTCAATATATTTTTGGACGATAGCTGTCATTCATAACTCTGCAGGTTTGTGAATTACAGTGCCCCTGAGCTCCTTTCTTCAACTCGTTTTCTTGTGAGCTGGCCGCAAAACCGCAGGATTGCTTCAGGCCCTAATATGTTTCCGGCCGGGCACGCTGAGCCTTTGGTTAATTCCTCTTCCTGGTGGGAAATGAGCGTTCAATTTGCCCGTGCAGACACCAACAGCTAGTCTCTCATTGCTTCTCCCTATTCCTGTTCATCTTGCGCAGAAATTGCAAACTGTGCCAAACAGGAGGTTAATGGCACTGACTCTCCAAGTGGGGAGAGTGTTAGTAAAGCGTTCAAATGTTGAACCCGAGTACCAGGGGACGAAAACTGAGATGCATTTGAAAACGTTTCCCAATCACATGGTGGACCATACTCTGGGTTTCCCATGCATGTTTTAGCTGAAGGAAGAATCCCTTAATCCTGGAAATTTGGAACCCATGGAATGGGTACCATGCAGTATGACTTCAAAGGGTCTGCGTTTGCTCACCGAACCTCACCAATGCTATCAGCCCGAAGTGTCCAGCCTTATGTCTCACCCAGCTCTGGGTGTAGATGTGGGAAATCCAGGTTGCATCACAAGCCCTGAATGAATTATTTAAGAATTGCTCTCTATTTCACTGTCATTGTGTTTTGTTTTTGAAATTTATTTTGATAATGGGATTTATCGGATTTTCACTGCTGCGTTTAGGCCGCTGTACACACGCTTGATTTCCTTATGGAGACATATAAATCCATGGGTTTTAAGATTCTTACTTGTCAGGTATCTTGCCAGGCATTGAATATGGGGTGTTGAGTCCATTTCGTTGAGCAAGGAGTAGGTCTTGTCTATTATATATTTGGCTTATGGAACGGTATCTGTGCTAATTTCAATCTCTGGTTTTATGCAGCACCGCAACTCACCTTTCCCCATAAGCAAGCATAAGTTGGTTTTCTAAATTTGAGACCCTGTTCTGTTTTGTAATTCAGTTCATTGGTAGCCAAGTTTACATTCCGTGTATTAGTGATATCTTATGATGTTTCTTTTTCTGTGTGACTTATTTCTCGTAGAATCATCATACCAGAATCCACTCATTATGCCGCTACGGGCCTGATGACGTAGATTTCATTGCTGAGTGATATTCCATTGTACGTGCGTACCACAACATCTTTATCCATTTTTTACTTTCTGGGATAATTTACTAGTACCGTAGACGAGGTTCTTGTAAACAGAGCCGTCCCAAACTCTGGGGTGGCTGTGTGTTTTTGAATTTAATTTCCCTAAGCTATAGGACCATAAGTGGAAGTGCCATAGGCTGTGTTGCTTTGTTTCCTACGTGTTTCTGGAAACACCATACACTTCTCCAGAGTGGTTGTTGGCAATTTACATCCCGCCCATCAGCATGACAAGGCTCACTGTTCTCCATGACCTGTCCTGCCTTTCTGGATTTTACACTTTATTCAGATGGCTCTTTTGACCGAGGGGGCAGTGAGACTTCATTGTAGTGCAGATTTCTTTTACACGCTTGCTTGGTTGGCCAAAAAGGGCGTATGCGTTTTTTCCTGAATATATTCAGGAAAAAACGCATACGCCCTTTTTGGCCAAGTGCATCGTTGTCGACATTCTGCCTCTTTTCCTATGCTTTTAGTACAATTCCAGTCTACCCCCTGAAATCGTTTTCCTGAAATTCTGCCCCGCTTTCAAGTCCTCTTGGAAGACTTACTTCAATACATTTTTGGACGATAGCTGTCATTCATACCTCTGCAGGTTTGTGAATTACAGTGCCCCTGAGCTCATGTCTTCAACTCGCTTTCTTGTGAGCTGGCCGCAAAACCGCAGGATTGCTTCAGGCCAAAGTCTCTTTCTGGCAGGGCACGCTGAGCCTTTGGATAATTCCACTTTCTGGTGGGAAATGAGCGTTCCATTTGCCAGTGCAGACACCTACAGCTAGTCTCTCATTGCTTCTCCCTATTCCTGTTCATCTTGCGCAGAAATTGCAAACTGTGCCAAACAGGAGTTTAAAGTCCCTGACTCTCCAAGTGGGGAGAGTGTTAGTAAAGCGTCTGCAATGCTAAACCCGAGTACCAGGGTTCGAAAACTGAGATGCATTTGAAAACGTTTCCCAATCACACGGTGGACCAAACTCTGGGTTTCCCATGCATGTTTTAGCTGAAGGAAGAATCCCTTAAACGTGGAGAGTTGGGACCCATGGAATGGGTACCGTGCAGTATGACTTCAAAGGGTCTGCGTTTGCTCACCGAACCTCACCAATGCTATCAGCCCGATGTGTCCAGCCTTATGTCTCACCCAGCTCTGGGTGTAGATGTTGTAAATCCAGGTGCATCACAAGCCCTGAATGAATTATTTAAGAATTGCTCTCTATTTCACTGTCATTGTGTTTTGTTTTTGAAATTTATTTTGATAATGGGACTTATCGGATTTTCACTGCTGCGTTTAGGCCGCTGTACACACGCTTGATTTCCTTATGGAGACATATAAATCCATGGGTTTTAAGATTCTTACTTGTCAGGTATCTTCCGAGGCATTGAATATGGGGTGTTGAGTCCATTTCATTGAGCAAGGAGTAGGTCTTGTCTATTATATATTGAGCTTATGGAAAGGTATCTGTGCTAATTTCACTCTCTGGTTTTATGCAGCACCCCAACTCAACTTTCCCCATATGCAAGCATAAGTTGGTTTTCTAAATTTGAGACCCTGTTCTGTTTTGTAATTCAGTTCATGTGTAGGCAAGTTTACATTCCGTGTATTAGTGATATCCTATGATATTTCTTTTTCTGTGTGACTTATTTCTCGTAAAATCATCGTACCTGAATCCACTCATTATGCCGCCACGGGCCTGATGACTTAGATTTCATTGCTGAGTGATATTCCATTGTACGTGCGTACCACAACTTCTTTATCCATTTTTTGCTCTCTCGGATATTTAACTTGTACTGTAGACGAGGTTCTTGTAAACAGAGCCGTCCCAAACTTTGGGGTGGCTGTGTGTTTTTGATTTTAATTTCCCTAAGCTATAGGACCATAAGTGGAAGTGCCATAGGCTGTGTTGCTTTGTTTCCTACGTGTTTCAGGAAACACCATACAGTTCTCCAGAGTGGCTGTTGGCAATTTACACCCCGCCCATCAGCATGACAAGGCTCCCTGTTCTCCATGACCTGTCCTGCCTTTCTGGATTTTACACGTTTTTCAGATGGCCCTTTTCACCGCTGGGCAGTGAGACTTCACTGTAGTGCAGATTTCTTTTACACGCCGACCTGGTTGGCCAAAAAGGGCGTATGCGTTTTTTCCTGAATATATTCAGGAAAAAACGCATACGCCCTTTTTGGCCAAGTGCATCATTGTCGACATTCTGCCTCTTTTCCTATGCTTTAAGTGCAATTCCAGCCTACCCCCTGAAATCGTTTTCCTGAAATTCTGCCCCGCTTTCAAGTCCTCTTCGAAGACTTACTTCAGTACATTTTTGGACGATAGCTGTCATTCATAACTCTGCAGGTTTGTGAATTACAGTGCCCCTGAGCTCCTTTCCTCAACACGCTTTCTTGTGATCTGGCCGCAAAACCGCAGGATTGCTTCAGGCCCTAATCTGTTTCCGGCAGGGAACGCTGAGCCTTTGGTTAATTCCTCTTCCTGGTGGGAAATGAGCGTTCCATTTGCCCGTGCAGACACCTACAGCTAGTCTCTCATTGGTTCTCCCTATTCCTGTTCATCTTGCGCAGAAATTGCAAACTGTGCCAAACAGGACGTTAAAGGCACTGACTCTCCAAGAGGGGAGAATGTTAGTAAAGCGTCTGGAATGGTGAACCCGAGTACCAGGGTTCGAAAACTGAGATGCATTTGAAAACGTTTCCCAATCACACGGTGGACCATACTCTGGGTTTCCCATGCATGTTTTAGCTGAAGGAAGAATCCCTTAAACGTGGAGAGTTGGGACCCATGGAATGGGTACCATGCAGTATGACTTCAAAGGGTCTGCGTTTGGCCACCGAAGCTAACCAATGCTATCAGCCCGAAGTGCGCAGCCTTATGTCTCACCCAGGTCTGGGTGTAGATGTGGTAAATCCAGGTTGCATCACAAGCCCTGAATGAATTATTTAAGAATTGCTCTCTATTTCACTGTCATTGTGTTTTGTTTTTGAAATTTATTTTTATAATGGGATTTATCGGATTTTCACTGCTGCATTTAGGCCGCTGTACACACGCTTGATTTCCTTATGGAGACATATAAATCCATGGGTTTTAAGATTCTTAATTGTCAGGTATCTTGCCAGGCGTTGAATATGGGGTGTTGAGTCCATTTCGTTGAGCAAGGAGTAGGTATTGTCTATTATATATTTGGCTTATGGAATGGTATCTGTGCTAATTTCAATCTCTACTTTTATGCAGCACCCCAACTCACCTTTCCCCATAAGCAAACATAAGTTGGTTTTCTAAATTTGAGACCCTGTTCTGTTTTGTAATTCAGTTCATGTGTGGCCAAGTTTACATTCCGTGTATTAGTGATATCTTATGATGTTTCTTTTTCTGTGTGACTTATTTCTCGTAGAATCATCGTACCTGAATCCACTCATTATTTCGCTACGGGCCTGATGACGTAGGTTTCATTACTGAGTGATATTCCATTGTACGTGCGTACCACAACTTCTTTATCCATTTTTTGCTTTCTCGGATATTTAACTTGTACCGTAGATGAGGTTCTTGTAAACAGAGCCATCCCAAATTTTGGGGTGGCTGTGTGATTTTGATTTTAATTTCTCTATGCTATAGGACCATAAGTGGAAGTGCCATAGGCTGTGTTGCTTTTTTTCCTACGTGTTTCAGGAAACACCATACACTTCTCCAGAGTGGCTGTTGGCAATTTACACCCCGCCCATCAGCATAACAAGGCTCCCTGTTCTCCATGACCTGTCCTGCCTTTCTGGAATTTACACATTTTTCAGATGGCCCTTTTGACCGGGGGGCAGTGAGACTTCATTGTAGTGCACATTTCCTTTACACGGTTGCTTGGTTGGCCAAAAAGGGCGTATGCGTTTTTTCCTGAATATATTCAGGAAAAAACGCATACGCCCTTTTTGGCCAAGTGCATCATTGTCGACATTCTGCCTCTAATCTTATTCTTTAAGTGCAATTCCATTCTACCCCCTGAAATCGTTTTCCTGAAATTCTGCCCCGATTTCAAGTCCTCTTCGAAGACTTACTTCAAAATATTTTTGGACGATAGCTGTCATTCATTACTCTGCAGGTTTGTGAATTACAGTGCCCCTGAGCTCCTTTCTTCAACTCGCTTTCTTGTGAGCTGGCCGCAAACCCGCAGGATTGCTTCAGGCCCTAATATAGTTCCGGCATGGCATGCTGAGCCTTTGGTTAATTCCTCTTCCTTGTGGGAAATGAGCGTTAAATTTGCATGTGCAGACACCTTCACATGAGTCGTCATGGTGCCCCTTTGCCCCGGTTATCTCTATGGAGGTTGGAGTTGGAGGGCCTCCTCACTCAAGATCAGTGTGCCCACGGAGCCAACCCTGCAACTTCAGGGCATGGTTGGGGGTGAGGATCACCACGAGGGTTCCTTTTCCCTTAGGAGGGAGGTGGCCTTTTGGGCTGCTGATTTCCAGGTTATCAGATACTGCCAGTATCTTGGCCAGATGTGGCGGTGGGCCAAGCCCCTTGGTGACCGTATTTTATCCTACCTGGATCGCATTCTTGCATTGTTCCATTTCAAGTGGTCCCAGGTTTTGCACTAATACTCCAGTGGCGATTCACCGTTCACCAGGAATGTAAAGGTCAAAGGGTTTAGCTAAATTAGGGAGTTCCAGGGCAAGGGTCTGAATTGACTGCTCTTTCCATTCTTGAAAGGCCACTTCTGCATTCTATTCAAAAGGATCATCACCTTTTCCTTTCAGTGTTTCATATAGAGGCCGAGCTAGTAGACTGTAGTTAGGGATCCAGAAGCAGCAAACCCTGGCCTCCCCAGGAACCCCTAAGCTGTCTTCTAGTTTTAGAAATGGGTAAGGCTGTAAATTGTTTCTTCCCTTTCCTGGGATGGGCTTCTCCGACCTTCTGTGAGAATGAAGCCCAGGCAGGTCACCGTAGTCTGTGATATTTGAGCTTTTTCTTGGACAACTTGTATCCTTTATTGGCTTCGTAGTTCAGAGGTATCCTTAGTAGGGCTGGCGATCAGAATGTCGTCTGCATATTGAAGGAGTGTTTCCTTTTCCAGAGGTAGAACTTTTAGGTCTTTAGCTGAGCTTTCCCCAAAGATGGTGTGGGAATTTTTGAACCCTTGGGGCAACACGGCCCGGAAGTATTGTTTTAGTTGTATGTTGAGTCCTGCCACTCACAAGCCAAAATTTCTTGTGACTCTGGGACTAATAGAATACAAAAGAAGGCATCATTGAAGACTAATACAGAATACCATGTCCTGGTGGTTGGTAGAATGACCAGCAGGGTGTAGGATTTAGGAACTACTGGAGGTATATCCTCGGTGGCTTCACTGACTGTCCTGACATCCTTTACCAGGACTCTAGCAGCCTATGGGGCTCTCGAGGTCAGGCCAATCCCAGGATATGGAGCTCACCTGGGCAGGTACCCCACCCCAGCCCACGGGGCTCTCGTGGTCAGGCCCCTCCCAGGATACAGAGCTACCCTTGCAGGTACCATGGCAGGGCTGGGAACACAGGAACCGTGCATATCGCCCTCATTGCAGAGCACTCCCAGCTCACCTGTCACTCAGATCTGACACAGAGCACCTCAGAGCAGGACTTGAACTAACAAACAGCAGCTCCGACAGGTCTGTGACCCTGGGCATCACTCTGTGTGGCCTCCCTCCACCTGGTCTTCCAGAGACTTCCACTGCACCCGGGGCACCAGGCCTCTGTCTCCACCCACCAGCCACCCCTCCTCTCCCTGACTCCTGGGTTCCTCTCATTAGGAGAGGGTTTTCTTGAAGTTGTCTCCCACTCATGGGCCAGATAATATAATTAGAAAACAAGCCAGAGCTGCAGCCCCTTGTCTATCCTGACTCTCAGGAGCCCACACCTGTTCCTTGGACCTGGCCGATTCAGCATTTCCAGTTTCTGCAACTGTGAGCCCCTGAGGGGTGATTATTGGCTGGCCTGGGAAGCCTGACCGTGCCGGCCAGCCCTCCCCAGGTGTGCCTGGGTTCAGATCAATATAAACACCGCTCCAGGCAGCAAGAGCCCCTGCAGCTGTGCCTGACGCCATTTTCTCTGCCCTGTCAGCAGTCTTGGGGCTGGACTGGTGGGAGGGAGTGAGAGGCCACGGCTTTGTGGGTGGCCCAGTGTGAGTGGGGCTCTGCTGGACTTTCTGCAGCAGTTGCCAAGATGCCACCTGCTAAAGAAGAGGATGTGTCACCCATACCTGCCGCTGGAATTTCTCCCTGGGCAGAGGTGAGTGAGGAAGAAAGCAGTGGGGGCCGGGACAGCAGGGGTATCTCAGGCAGGGAAATGGAAAGCTTCCAGAAGAGCACCCAGGGCCAGGACCACCCTGGCTGGCCTGCAGGCACCAAGTCGGCTGGCATGCTGTCGCTCATGTGGCTCCATGGCCCTTCCTCTAGGCTTTCAAGTCCTTGTACATATTCAGGTGTTTTACCTGGGAAGGGTGGGAACATTTCAGCAGCAGCTGGCCTGGGGCTCAGCCCACGTTTACTCACAGATGCCTCGGCACGGTCCCCCAGCTTTGCAATGAGGACGCTTGTTGCGTGGGGCCTGCTGGCTGAATGGGAGATGATTCCCCACCACCGACCAACTTCAGAATTGTTTACAACTGGAGCAAGTGCCCTGATACGGTTTTCCTCTGTGTAGCTGGTGGGTTCTGTTTTTTCTTCTTTTTTTCTTTTTTGGTTCAAGGTAGATTTTATTCCTCTTTTTTGTATTTACAGATATAAGCATGGAAATAATTTATTCATATAAATACATGTATGTGAAGGGAAGAATATTTTTTCTGTTTTACTTTTTGTAATTTGAATTTTATTTTATTTTTTTATACAGCAGGTTCTTTTTGGTTATCTATTTTATACATATAAATGTATACATGCCAATCCCAATCTCTCAACTCCTCCCACCACCACCCCCCAACAGCTTTCCCCCCTTGGTGTCCATACGTTTGTTGTCTACATCTGTTGCTCTATTTCTGCCTTGCAAAACGGTTCATCTGTACAATTTGTCTAGGTTCCACATATAGCCATTAATAGACAAGATTTCTTTTTCTCTTTCTGACTTACTTCACTCTGTATGACAGTCTCTAGATCCATCAACGTCTCTACAAATGACCCAATTTCATTCCTTTTTATGGCTTAGTAATATTCCATTTTATATATGTACCACGTCTTTATGCATTCGTCTGTCTGTGGGCATTTAGGTTGCTTCCATTACCTGGATATTGTAAATAGTGATGCAATGAACATTGCGGTGAATGTCTCTTTTTGACTTATGGCTTTGTCTGGGTATATGCCCAGTAGTGGGACTGCTGTATCATATGGTAATTCTATTCTTAGTTTTATAAGAAACTCCATAACTTTCTCCACAGTGACTGTATCAATTTCATTCCCAACAATAGAGGAAGAGGGTTCCTTATCTCCACACCCTTTCCAGCATTTGTTGTTTGTAGATATTCTGATGATGCCCATTCTAACAGGTGTGAGGTGATACACCATGGATGAGTCTATTTCGTTGAGCAAAGAGTAGGTCTTGTCTATTACATATTTGGCTTATGGAACGGTATGTGTGCTAATTTCAATCTCTGGTTTTATACAGCACCGCAACTCAACTTTCCCCTTAAGCAAGCATAACTTTTTATCTAAATGTGAGACTCTGTTCAGTTTTGGAATTCAGTTTATGTGTAGCCAAGTTTACACTCTCTCTATTAGTGATATCTTATGATAATTACCTTTCTCTGTGTGACATATTTCTCTTAGAATCATCATACTTAAATCCACTCAATTTGCTGCTACAGGCCTGATGACATTGATTTCATTGCTGAGTGATATTCCATTGTACGTAAGTAGCACAACTCCTTTATCCATATTTTTCTTTCTGGGATATTTAATTTGTACTGGACTCAAGGTTCTTGTAAACACAGCAGCCCTAAATTTGGTGTTGGCTGTGTCTTGTTGATTTTAATTTTCCTAAGCTATAGGGCCAAAAGTGGAAGTGCCCTAGGGTCTGTAGCTTTGTTTTTCAGATGTTTCAGGATACACCATAAACATCTCCAGAGTGTCTGTTGGCAATTTACATCCCGCCCATCAGCATAACAAGGCTCCCTGTTCTCCATGGCCTGTCCTGTGTTTCTGGTTTTTACACTTTTTTCAGATGGCCCTTTTGACGAATGGGAAATGAGACTTCATTGTAGTGCGGATTTCCATTGCTCGAGTGCTTGGTTGGCCAAAAAGGGCATATGTGTTTTTTCCTGAATATATTCAGGAAAAAATGTTTACGCACTTTTGTCCAAGTGCATCACTGTCAAAGATCTGCCGCTTTTCACATGCTTTAAACGCAATTCCAATCTACCTCCTGAAATATGATTCCTGCAATTCTGCCTCGTTTTGAAGTCCTCTTTGCAGACTTACTTCAGTATATTTTTGCCAATAGCTGTCATTTATAACTCTGCAGGTTTGTGAATTACAGTGCCTGTGATTTCCTTTCTTAACTCGTTTCCTTGAAAGCTGGCCACAGAACCGCAGGTTTGCTTTAGGCCATAATCAGGGTCTGGCACGGCACTCTGAGCCTTTGGTTAATTCCTCTTCCTGGTGGGAAATTAGAGTTAAATGTGCCCCTCCGGACACCTGCCTCACTCCCAGCCCCTTGGTGATGTGTGTCCTGTGGTTTGAGGCCACATGTGCTGGGTTCCTCACCTTTGGCTGATGTGGCCCCACTGGTGTGAGGACACTCCTGCCTGGTTCCCATCCCCTTGGTGATGTGGGCCATCCGCTGAGAGTCTGATCCTGGTTGGGTTCCTCACACTTCTGTGAGGTGGGCCCTCTTCTCTGACGTCACTCCTGCCTGGCTGGCACACCCCGCCTTGGCGAAGTCGGCCCTCTGGTGGGATTTGGTGCCTGCTGGGGGTCTCCTGCCCTCGGTAATGAGGGCCCTCTGGCGTCAGGCCCTAATTCCTGGGCTCCCAATATTTTCTGATATGCGCCCTGTGGTTCGAGTACACTCCTGCCAGGTTCCCAACCCCATGGGAATGTGGGCCTTCTGCTCTGAGGTCCCAACCGTGGGTTGCTCAGTTTCATGATGAGGGCCCTCTGCTGTGAGTTCTCTCCGGCCTGGATCCCATAGCCTCGCTGCTCCTGGCCACCTGCTGGGAGGTTCCAACTGCGGGATTCCTCACCTTTTTTCTTCTATGGGCCCTCTGTTTTGAGACTCCTCCTGCCTGCCTCACTCCCAGTCCCTTGGTGATGTGTGTCCTCTGGTGTGAGGCCACGTGTGCTGGGTCCCTCGCCTTTGGATGATGTGGCCACACTGGTGTGAGGACACTCCTGCCTGCTTCCTATCCCCTTGATGATGTGGGCCCTCTGGTGAGAGTCTGATCCTGGCTGGGTTCCTCACCCTTCTGTGAGGTGGGCCCTCTGCTGTGAGGTCACTCCTGCCTGGCTGGCACACCCCACCTGGGCAACATCGGCCCTCTTGTGGCACTTGGAGCCTGCTGGGAGCCTCCTCCCCTCGGTGATGGGGGCCCTCTAGCGTCAGGCCCTAACTGCTGGGTACCCACATTTTCTGATACGTGCTAAGTGGTGCGAGGACACTCCTGCGAGGTTCCCATCCCCATGGGCATGTGGGCCTTCTGCTCTAAGGTCCCAACACCTGTGTTGTTCACCGTTTCATGATGTTGTCTCTCTGGTGTTAGTTCACTCAGGCCTAGATCCCATAGACTCTGTGCTCTGAGCCGACTGCTGGGAGGTTCCTACTGCTGGATTCCTTACCTTTTTTATTCTTTGGGTCCTGTGTTTTTATGCTCCTACTTCCTGACTCACTCCCAGCCCCTTTGTGATGTAGGTCCTCTGGTTTAAGGCCACATGTACCGGTTTCCTCACCTTTATTGATGTGGCCCCACTGGTGTGAGGACACTCCTGCCTGGTTCCCATCCCCTTGGTGATTGGGGCCCTCTTGTGAGAGTCTGATCCTGTCTGGATTCCTCACACTTCTGGGAGGTGGGCCCTCTGCTGTGAGGTCACTCCTGCCTGGCTGGCACACGTCACGTTGGCGATGTGGGCCCTCAGTTGGGAGTTGGTGCCTGCTGGGAGTCTCCTCCCCTCGGTAATGAGGGCCCTCTGGCGTCAGGCCCTAACTCATGGGCTCCCAAAATTTTCTGATGTGCGCCCTGTCGTGTGAGTACACTCCAGCCAGGGTCCCTTCCCTAGGGGATGTGGGCTTTCTGCTCTGTGGTTCCAACGGCTGGGTTGCTCACAGTGTCAGAATGTGGGCCCTCTGTTTTGAGTTCAGTCAGGCCTGGATCCCATAGCCTCGCTGCTCCTGGCCGCCTCCTGGGAGGTTCCAACTGCGGGATTCCTCACCTTTTTTACGCAATGGGCCCTCGGTTTTGAGGCTCCTCCTGCCTGCCTCACTCCCAGCCCCTTGGTGATGTGTGTCCTGTAGTTTGAGGCCACGTGTGCTGGGTCCGTCACATTTCGGTGATGTGGCCCCACTGGTGTGAGGACACTCCTGCCTGGTTTCCATTCCCTTGGTGATGTGGGCCCTCTGGTGAGAGTCTGATCCTCTTTGGGTTCCTCACACTTTTGTGTGGTTGGCCCTCTGCTCTGAGGTCACTCCTGCCTGGCTGGCACACCCCTCATTGGCGACGTCGGCCCTCTGGTAGCAGTTGGAGCTTGCTGGGAGCCTCCTCTCCTCAGTGATGAGGGCCCTCTGGCGTCCGGCCCTAACTGCTGGGCTCCCCACATTTTCTGTTGTGTGCCCACTGGTGCGATGACACTCCTGCTTGGTTCCCTTCCCCATGGGGATGTGGGCCTTGTGCTCTGAGGTCACAACGGCTGGGTTGCTTACAGTATCACGATGAGGGCCCTCTGTTGTGAGTTCATCACTGCCTGGATCCCATAGCCTCGGTGCTCTGGGCCGCCTGCTGGGATGTTCCAACTGCTGGATTCCTCACCTTTCTATACAATGGGCCATGTGTTTTGAGGTTAATCCTGCCTGCCTCGCTCTGAGACCCATGGTGATGTGGGTCTTCTGGTTTGAGGCCACATGTGCTGGGTACCTCAACTTTCGATGATGTGGCCCCACGGGTGTGAGGACACTCGTGCCTGATTCCCAGCCCCTTGCTTATGTGGGCACTCTGGTGAGAGTCTGATCATGACTGGGTTCCTTACCCTTCTGTGAGGTGGGCGCTCTGATGTGAGGTCACTCCTGCCTGGATGGCTCACGTCGCCTTGGCGACGTAGGCCCTCTGTTGGCCACTGAAGCATGCTGGGAGCCTCCTACCCTCTTTAATGAGGGCCCTGGAAGAAACACATATGCCCTTTTTGACCAAGTGCATCATT
Organism: Delphinapterus leucas; assembly: GCF_059928025.1. Classification (NCBI taxonomy): domain Eukaryota; kingdom Metazoa; phylum Chordata; class Mammalia; order Artiodactyla; family Monodontidae; genus Delphinapterus; species Delphinapterus leucas. The sequence continues at coordinate 10,976,729 of NW_028322241.1, read as the reverse complement.
GTCGAAGTTCTGCCTCTTCTCCTATACTTTCAGAGGACTTCTCATCTACCTCCTGAAATCGTATTCCTGGAATTCTGCCCCGCGTTCCAGTCCTCTTTGCAGCCTTACTTCAATATATTTTTGGACGATAGCTGTCATTTATAACTCTGCAGGTTTGTGAATTACAGTGCCCCTGAGCTCCATTCTTCAACTCGCTTTCTTGTGAGCTGGCCGCAAAACCGCAGGATTGCTTCAGGCCCTAATCTGGTTCCGGCACGGCATGTTGAGCCTTTGGCTAATTCCTCTTCCTGATGGGAAATGAGCGTTAAATTTGCTCGTGCAGACACCTACAGCTAATCTCTCATTGGTTCTCCCTATTCCTGTTCATCTTGCTCAGAAATTCCAAACTGTGCCAAACAGGAGGTTAAAGGCACTGACTCTCCAATTGGGGAAAGAGTTAGTAAAGCGTCTGGAATGGTAAAACCGAGTATGAGGGGAAGAAAACTGAGATGCATTTAAAAAGGTTTCCCGGTCACACGGTGGACCATATTCTGGGTTTCCCATGCGTGTTTTACCTGAAGGAAGAATCCCTTAAACCTGGAGGGGTGGGACCCATGCAATGGGTACCATGCAGTATGACTTCAAATGGCCTGCATTTTCTCACCGAACCTCACCAATGCTATCAGCCCAAAGTGTCGAACCTTATGTCTCACTCAGCTCTAGGTGTAGATGTGGTAAATCCAGGTTGCATCACAAGCTCTGAATGAATTATTTAAGAATTGCTCTCTATTTCACTGTCAATGTGTTTTGGCTTTGAAATTTATTTTGATAATGAAATTTATCGGATTTTCACTGCTGCGTTTAGGCTGCTGTACACACGCTTGATTTCCTTATGGAGACATATAAATCCATGGGTTTTAAGATTCTTACTTGTCAGGTATATTCCCAGGCTTTGAGTCCGTTTCGTTGAGCAAGGAGTAGGTCTTGTCTATTATATATTTGGCTTATGGAACGGTATCTGTGCTAATTTCAATCTCTGGTTTTATGCAGCACCCCAACTCACCTTTCCCCATAAGCAAGCATAAGTTGGTTTTCTAAATTTGAGACCCTGTTCTCTTTTGTAATTCAGTTCATGGGTAGCCAAGTTTACATTCCGTGTATTAGTGATATCTTATGATGTTTCTTTTTCTGTGTGACTTATTTCTCGTAGAATCATCATACCTGAATCCACTCATTATGCCGCTACGGACCTGATGACGTAGATTTCATTGCTGAGTGATATTCCATTGTACGTGCGTACCACAACTTCTTTATCCATTTTTTGCTTTCTGGGATATTTTACTTGTACCGTAGACGAGGTTCTTGTAAACAGAGCCGTCCCAAACTCTGGGGTGGCTGTGTGTTTTTGATTTTAATTTCCCTAAGCTATAGGACCATAAGTGGAAGTGCCATAGGCTGTGTTGCTTTGTTTCCTTCGTGTTTCTGGAAACACCATACACTTCTCCAGAGTGGTTGTTGGCAATTTACATCCCGCCCATCAGGATGACAAGGCTCCCTGTTCTCCATGACCTGTCCTGCCTTTCTGGATTTTACACTTTTTTCAGATGGCCCTTTTGACCGGGGGGGCAGTGAGACTTCCTTGTAGTGCAGAGTTCCTTTACACGCTTGCTTGGTTGGCCAAAAAGGGCGTATGCGTTTTTTCCTGAATATATTCAGGAAAAAACGCATACGCCCTTTCTGGCCAAGTGCATCGTTGTCGACATTCTGCCACTTTTCCTATGCTTTTAGTACAATTCCAGTCTACCCCCTGAAATCGTTTTCCTGAAATTCTGCCCCACTTACAAGTCCTCTTCGAAGACTTACTTCAATACATTTTTGGACGATAGCTGTCATTCATAACTCTGCAGGTTTGTGAATTACAGTGCCCCTGAGCTCATGTCTTCAACTCGCTTTCTTGTGAGCTGGCCGCAAAACCGCAGGATTGCTTCAGGCCATAATCTCTTTCCGGCAGGGCCTGCTGAGCCTTTGTTTAATTCCTCTTCCTGGTCGGAAATGAGTGTTCCTTTTGCCCGTGCAGGCACCTACAGCTAGTCACTCATTGGTTCTCCCTATTCCTGTACATCTTGCGCAGAAATTGCACACTGTGCCAAACAGGAGGTTAATGGCACTGACTCTCCAAGTGGGGAGAGTGTTAGTAAAGCGTCTGGAATGGTGAACCCGAGTACCAGGGGACGATAACTGAGATGCATTTGAAAACGTTTCCCGGTCACACAGTGCACTGTACTGTGGGTTTCCCATGCATGTTTTAGCTGAAGGAAGAATTCCTTAAACCTGGAGAGTTGGGACCCATGGAATGGTTACCATGCAGTATGACTTCAAAGGGTCTGCGTTTGCTCACCGAACCTCACCAATTCTATCAGCCCGAAGTGTCCAGCCTTATGTCTCACCCAGCTCTGGGTGTAGATGTGGTAAATCCAGGTTGCATCACAAACCCTGAATGAATTATTTAAGAATTGCTCTCTATTTCACTGTCATTTTGTTTTGTTTATGAAATTTATTTTGATAATGGGATTTATCGGATTTTCACTGCTGCGTTTAGGCCGCTGTACACACGCTTGATTTCCTTATGGAGACATATAAATCCATGGGTTTTAAGATTCTTACTTGTCAGGTATCTAGCCAGGCGTTGAATATGGGGTGTTGAGTCCATTTCGTTGAGCAAGGAGTAGGGCTTGTCTATTATATATTTGGCTTATGGAACGGTATCTGTGCTAATTTCAATCTCTGGTTTTATGCAGCACCCCAACTCACCTTTCCCCATAAGCAAGCATAAGTTGGTTTTCTAAATTTGAGACCCTGTTCTGTTTTGTAATTCAGTTTATGTGTAGCCAAGTTTACATTCCGTGTATTACTGATATATTATGATGATTCTTTTTCTGTGTGACTTATTTCTCGTAGAATCATCGTACCTGAATCCACTCATTATGCCGCTATGGGCCTGAAGACGTAGATTTCATTGCTGAGTGATATTCCATTGTACGTGCGTACCAGAACTTCTTTATCCATTTTTTCCTTTCTCGGATATTTAACTTGTACCGTAGACAAGGTTCTTGTAAACAGAGCCATCCCAAACTTTGGGGTGGCTGTGTGTTTTTGATTTTAATTTCCCTAAGCTATAGGACCATAAGTGGAAGAGACATAGGCTGTGTTGCTTTGTTTCCTACGTGTTTCAGGATACACCATACATTTCTCCAGAGTGGCTGTTGGCAATTTACATCCCGCCCATCAGCATAACAAGGCTCCCTGTTCTCCATGTCCTGTCCTGTCTTTCTGGATTTTACACTTTTTTCAGATGGCCCTTTTGACCGGGGGGCAGTGAGACTTCATTGTAGTGCAGATTTCCTTTACACGCTTGCTTGGTTGGCCAAAAAGGGCGTATGCGTTTTTTCCTGAATATATTCAGGAAAAAACGCATACGCCCTTTTTGGCCAAGTGCATCATTGTTGACATTCTGCCTCTTTTCCTACGCTTTAAGTGCAATTCCAGTCTACCCCCTGAAATCGTTTTCCTGAAATTCTGCCCCGCTTTCAAGTCCTCTTTGAAGACTTACTTCAGTACATTTTTGGACGATAGCTGTCATTCATAACTCTGCAGTTTTGTGAATTACAGTGCCCCTGAGCTCCTTTCTTCAACTCGCTTTCTTGTGAGCTGGCCGCAAAACCACAGGATTGCTTCCGGCCCTAATCTCTTTCCAGCAGGGCATGCTGAGCCTTTGGTTAATTCCTCTTCCTGGTGGGAAATGAGCGTTCCATTTGCCCGTGCAAACACCAACAGCTAGTCTCTCATTGGTTCTCCCTATGCCTGTTCATCTTGCGCAGAAATTGCAAACTGTGCCAAACAGGAGGTTAAAGGCACTGACTCTCCAAGTGGGGAGAGTGTTAGTAAAGCGTCTGGAATGGTGAACCCGAGTACCAGGGGACGAAAACTAAGATGCATTTGAAAACGTTTCCCAATCACACGGCAGACGATAGTCTGGGTTTCCCATTCATGTTTTAGCTGAAGGAAGAATCCCTTAAACCTGGAGAGTTGGGACCCATGGAATGGGTACCATGCAGTATGACTTCAAAGGGTCTGCGTTTGCTCACCGAACCTCACCAATGCTATCAGCCCGAAGGGTCCAGCCTTATGTCTCACCCAGCTCTGGGTGTAGATGTGGTAAATCCAGGTTGCATCACAAGCCCTGAATGAATTATTTAAGAATTGCTCTCTATTTCACTGTCATTGTGTTTTGTTTTTGAAATTTATTTTGATAATGGGATTTATCTGATTTTCACTGCTGCGTTTAGGCCGCTGTACACACGCTTGATTTCCTTATGGAGACATATAAATCCATGGGTTTTAAGATTCTTACTTGTCAGGTATCTTGCCAGGCGTTGAATATGGGGTGTTGAGTCCATTTCGTTGAGCAAGGAGTAGGGCTTGTCTATTATATATTTGGCTTATGGAACGGTATCTATGCTAATTTCAATCTCTGGTTTTATGCAGCACCCCAACTCACCTTTCCCCATAAGCAAGCATAAGTTGGTTTTCTAAATTTGAGACGCTGTTCTGTTTTGTATTTCAGTTCATGTGTAGCCAACTTTACATTCCGTGTATTAGTGATATCTTATGATGTTTCTTTTTCTGTGTGACTTATTTCTCGTAGAATCATCGTACCTGAATCCACTCATTATGCCGCTACGGGCCTGATGACGTAGATTTCTTTGCTGAGTGATATTCCATTGTACGTGCGTACCACAACTTCTTTATCCATTTTTTGCTTTCTGGGATATTTTACTTGTACCGTAGACGAGGTTCTTGTAAACAGAGCCGTCCCAAACTCTGGGGTGGCTGTGTGTTTTTGAATTTAATTTCCCTAAGCTATAGGACCATAAGTGGAAGTGCCATAGGCTGTGTTGCTTTGTTTCCTATGTGTTTCTGGAAAAACCATACACTTCTCCAGAGTGGTTGTTGGCAATTTACATCCCGCCCATCAGCATGACAAGGCTCCCTGTTCTCCATGACCTGTCCTGCCTTTCTGGATTTTACACTTTTTTCAGATGGCCCTTTTGACCGGGTGGCAGTGAGACTTCATTGTAGTGCAGATTTCCTTTACACGCTTGCTTGGTTGGCCAAAAAGTGCGTATGCGTTTTTTCCTGAATATATACAGGAAAAAACGCATACGCCCTTTTTGGCCAAGTGCATCATTGTTGACATTCTGCCTCTTTTCCTACGCTTTAAGTGCAATTCCAGTCTACCCCCTTAAAATCGTTTTCCTGAAATTCTGCCCCGCTTTCAAGTCCTCTTTGAAGACTTACTTCAGTACATTTTTGGACGATAGCTGTCATTCATAACTCTGCAGGTTTGTGAATTACAGTGCCCCTGAGCTCATTTCTTCAACTCGTTTTCTTGTGAGCTGGCCGCAAAACCGCAGGATTGCTTCAGGCCCTAATATGTTTCCGGCCGGGCACACTGAGCCTTTGGTTAATTCCTCTTCCTGGTGGGAAATGAGCGTTCAATTTGCCCGTGCAGACACCAACAGCTAGTCTCTCATTGCTTTTCCCTATTCCTGTTCATCTTGCGCAGAAATTGCAAACTGTGCCAAACAGGAGGTTAATGGCACTGACTCTCCAAGTGGGGAGAGTGTTAGTAAATCGTTCAAATGTTGAACCCGAGTACCAGGGGACGAAAACTGAGATGCATTTTAAAACGTTTCCCAATCACATGTTGGACCATACTCTGGGTTTCCCATGCATGTTTTAGCTGAAGGAAGAATCCCTTAAACCTGGAGAGTTGGGACCCATGGAATGGGTACCATGCAGTATGACTTCAAAGGGTCTGCGTTTGCTCAACGAACCTCACCAATGCTATCAGCCCGAAGTGTCCAGCCTTATGTCTCATCCAGCTCTGGGTGTAGATGTGGTAAATACAGGTTGCATCACAAGCCCTGAATGAATTATTTAAGAATTGCTCTCTATTTCACTGTCATTGTGTTTTGTTTTTGAAATTCATTTTGATAATGGGATTTATCGGATTTTCACTGCTGCTTTTAGGCCACTGTACACACGCTTGATTTCCTTATGGAGACATATAAATCCATGGGTTTTAAGATTCTTACTTGTCAGGTATCTTCCCAGGCGTTGAATATAGGGTGTTGAGTCCATTTCGTTGAGCAAGGTGTAGGTTTTGTCTATTATATATTTGGCTTATGGAACGGTATCTGTGCTAATTTCAATCTCTGGTTTTATGCAGCATCCCAACTGACCTTTCCCCATAAGCAAGCATAAGTTGGTTTGCTAAATTTGAGACCCTGTTCTGTTTTGTAATTCAGTTCATGGGTAGCCAAGTTTACATTCCGTGTATTAGTGATAACTTATGATGTTTCTTTTTCTGTCTGACTTATTTCTCATAGAATCATCGTACCTGAATCCACTCATTATGCCGCTACGGTCCTGATGACGTAGATTTCATTGCTGAGTGATATTCCATTGTACGTGCGTACCACAACTTCTTTATCCATTTTATGCTTTCTGGGATATTTAACTGCTACCGTAGATGAGGTTCTTGTAAACAGAGCCATCCCAAACTTTGGGGTGGCTGTGTGTTTTTGATTTTAATTTCCCTAAGCTATAGGACCATAAGTGGAAGTGCCATAGGCTGTGTTGCTTTGTTTCCTACGTGTTTCAGGAAACACCATACACTTCTCCAGAGTGGTTGTTGGCAATTTACATCCCGCCCATCAGCATGACAAGGCTCCCTGTTCTCCATGACCTGTCCTGCCTTTCTGGATTTTACACTTTTTTCAGATGGCCCTTTTGACCGGGGGGCCGTGAGACTTCATTGTAGTGCAGATTTCCTTTACACGCTTGCTTGGTTGGCCAAAAAGTGCGTATGCGTTTTTTCCTGAATATATACAGGAAAAAACGCATACGCCCTTTTTGGCCAAGTGCATCATTGTTGACATTCTGCCCCTTTTCCTACGCTTTAAGTGCAATTCCAGTCTACCCCCTGAAATCGTTTTCCTGAAATTCTGCCCCGCTTTCAAGTCCTCTTTGAAGACTTACTTCAGTACATTTTTGGACGATAGGTGTCATTCATAACTCTGCAGGTTTGTGAATTACAGTGCCCCTGAGCTCCTTTCTTCAACTCGCTTTCTTGTGAGCTGGCCGCAAAACCGCAAGATTGCTTCAGGCCCTAATCTGTTTCCGGCAGGGCACGCTGAGCTTTTGGTTAATTCCTCTTCCTGGTGGGAAATGAGCGTTCCATTTGCCCGTGCAGACACCTACAGCTAGTCTCTCATTGCTTCTCCCTATGCCTGTTCATCTTGCGCAGAAATTGCCAAGTGTGCCAAACAGGTGTTTAAATGCACTGACTCTCCAAGTGGGGAGAGTGTTAGTAAAGCGTCTGGAATGGTGAACCCGAGTACCAGGGGACGAAAACTGAGATGCATTTGAAAACGTTTCCCAGTCACACGGTGGACCACACTATGGGTTTCCCATGCATGTTTTAGCTGAAGGAAGAATCCCTTAAACCTGGAAATTTGGGACGCATGGAATGGGTACCATGCAGTATGACTTCAAAGGGTCTGCGTTTGCTCACCGAACCTCACCAATGCTATCAGCCCGAAGTGTCCAGCCTTATGTCTCACCCAGCTCTGGGTGTAGATGTGGGAAATCCACGTTGCATCACAAGCCCTGAATGAATTATTTAAGAATTGCTCTCTATTTCACTGTCATTTTGTTTTGTTTTTGAAATTTATTTTGATAATGGGATTTATCGGTTGTTCACTGCTGCGTTTAGGCCGCTGTACACACGCTTGATTTCCTTATGGAGACATATAAATCCATGGGTTTTAAGATTCTTACTTGTCAGGTATCTTGCCAGGCGTTGAATATGGGGTGTTGAGTCCATTTCTTTGAGCAAGGAGTAGGTCTTGTCTATTATATATTTGGCTTATGAAACGGTATCTGTGCTAATTTCAATCTCTGGTTTTATGCAGCACCCCAACTCACCTTTCCCCATAAGCAAGCATAAGTTGGTTTTCTAAATTTGAGACCCTGTTCTGTTTTGTAATTCAGTTCATGTGTAGTCAAGTTTACATTCCGTGTATTAGTGATATCTTATGATGTTTCTTTTTCTGTGTGACTTATTTCTCGTAGAATCATCGTACCTGAATCCACTCATTATGCCGCTACGGGACTGATGACGTAGATTTCATTGCTGAGTGATATTCCATTGTACGTGCGTACCACAACATCTTTATCCATTTTTTACTTTCTGGGATATTTTACTTGTACCGTAGACGAGGTTCTTGTAAACAGAGCCGTCCCAAACTCTGGGGTGGCTGTGTGTTTTTGATTTTAATTTCCCTAAGCTATAGGACCATAAGTGGAAGTGCCATAGGCTGTGTTGCTTTGTTTCCTACGTGTTTCTGGAAACACCATACACTTCTCCGGAGTGGTTGTTGGCAATTTACATCCCGCCCATCAGGATGACAAGGCTCCCTGTTCTCCATGACCTGTCCTGCCTTTCTGGATTTTACACTTTTTTCAGATGGCCCTTTTGACCGGGGGGGCAGTGAGACTTCCTTGTAGTGCAGAGTTCCTTTACACGCTTGCTTGGTTGGCCAAAAAGGGCGTATGCGTTTTTTCCTGAATATATTCAGGAAAAAACGCATACGCCCTTTCTGGCCAAGTGCATCGTTGTCGACATTCTGCCACTTTTCCTATGCTTTTAGTACAATTCCAGTCTACCCCCTGAAATCGTTTTCCTGAAATTCTGCCCCACTTACAAGTCCTCTTCGAAGACTTACTTCAATACATTTTTGGACGATAGCTGTCATTCATAACTCTGCAGGTTTGTGAATTACAGTGCCCCTGAGCTCATGTCTTCAACTCGCTTTCTTGTGAGCTGGCCGCAAAACCGCAGGATTGCTTCAGGCCATAATCTCTTTCCGGCAGGGCCTGCTGAGCCTTTGTTTAATTCCTCTTCCTGGTCGGAAATGAGTGTTCCTTTTGCCCGTGCAGGCACCTACAGCTAGTCTCTCATTGGTTCTCCCTATTCCTGTACATCTTGCGCAGAAATTGCACACTGTGCCAAACAGGAGGTTAATGGCACTGACTCTCCAAGTGGGGAGAGTGTTAGTAAAGCGTCTGGAATGGTGAACCCGAGTACCAGGGGACGAAAACTGAGATGCATTTGAAAACGTTTCCCGGTCACACAGTGCACTGTACTGTGGGTTTCCCATGCATGTTTTAGCTGAAGGAAGAATCCCTTAAACCTGGAGAGTTGGGACCCATGGAATGGTTACCATGCAGTATGACTTCAAAGGGTCTGCGTTTGCTCACCGAACCTCACCAATTCTATCAGCCCGAAGTGTCCAGCCTTATGTCTCACCCAGCTCTGGGTGTAGATGTGGTAAATCCAGGTTGCATCACAAACCCTGAATGAATTATTTAAGAATTGCTCTCTATTTCACTGTCATTTTGTTTTGTTTATGAAATTTATTTTGATAATGGGATTTATCGGATTTTCACTGCTGCGTTTAGGCCGCTGTACACACGCTTGATTTCCTTATGGAGACATATAAATCCATGGGTTTTAAGATTCTTACTTGTCAGGTATCTAGCCAGGCGTTGAATATGGGGTGTTGAGTCCATTTCGTTGAGCAAGGAGTAGGGCTTGTCTATTATATATTTGGCTTATGGAACGGTATCTGTGCTAATTTCAATCTCTGGTTTTATGCAGCACCCCAACTCACCTTTCCCCATAAGCAAGCATAAGTTGGTTTTCTAAATTTGAGACCCTGTTCTGTTTTGTAATTCAGTTTATGTGTAGCCAAGTTTACATTCCGTGTATTACTGATATATTATGATGATTCTTTTTCTGTGTGACTTATTTCTCGTAGAATCATCGTACCTGAATCCACTCATTATGCCGCTATGGGCCTGAAGACGTAGATTTCATTGCTGAGTGATATTCCATTGTACGTGCGTACCAGAACTTCTTTATCCATTTTTTCCTTTCTCGGATATTTAACTTGTACCGTAGACAAGGTTCTTGTAAACAGAGCCATCCCAAACTTTGGGGTGGCTGTGTGTTTTTGATTTTAATTTCCCTAAGCTATAGGACCATAAGTGGAAGAGACATAGGCTGTGTTGCTTTGTTTCCTACGTGTTTCAGGATACACCATACATTTCTCCAGAGTGGCTGTTGGCAATTTACATCCCGCCCATCAGCATAACAAGGCTCCCTGTTCTCCATGTCCTGTCCTGTCTTTCTGGATTTTACACTTTTTTCAGATGGCCCTTTTGACCGGGGGGCAGTGAGACTTCATTGTAGTGCAGATTTCCTTTACACGCTTGCTTGATTGGCCAAAAAGTGCGTATGCGTTTTTTCCTGAATATATTCAGGAAAAAACGCATACGCCCTTTTTGGCCAAGTGCATCATTGTTGACATTCTGCCTCTTTTCCTACGCTTTAAGTGCAATTCCAGTCTACCCCCTGAAATCGTTTTCCTGAAATTCTGCCCCGCTTTCAAGTCCTCTTTGAAGACTTACTTCAGTACATTTTTGGACGATAGCTGTCATTCATAACTCTGCAGTTTTGTGAATTACAGTGCCCCTGAGCTCCTTTCTTCAACTCGCTTTCTTGTGAGCTGGCCGCAAAACCGCAGGATTGCTTCCGGCCCTAATCTCTTTCCAGCAGGGCACGCTGAGCCTTTGGTTAATTCCTCTTCCTGGTGGTAAATGAGCGTTCCATTTGCCCGTGCAAACACCAACAGCTAGTCTCTCATTGGTTCTCCCTATGCCTGTTCATCTTGCGCAGAAATTGCAAACTGTGCCAAACAGGAGGTTAAAGGCACTGACTCTCCAAGTGGGGAGAGTGTTAGTAAAGCGTCTGGAATGGTGAACCCGAGTACCAGGGGACGAAAACTAAGATGCATTTGAAAACGTTTCCCAATCACACGGCGGACGATAGTCTGGGTTTCCCATTCATGTTTTAGCTGAAGGAAGAATCCCTTAAACCTGGAGAGTTGGGACCCATGGAATGGGTACCATGCAGTATGACTTCAAAGGGTCTGCGTTTGCTCACCGAACCTCACCAATGCTATCAGCCCGAAGGGTCCAGCCTTATGTCTCACCCAGCTCTGGGTGTAGATGTGGTAAATCCAGGTTGCATCACAAGCCCTGAATGAATTATTTAAGAATTGCTCTCTATTTCACTGTCATTGTGTTTTGTTTTTGAAATTTATTTTGATAATGGGATTTATCGGATTTTCACTGCTGCGTTTAGGCCGCTGTACACACGCTTGATTTCCTTATGGAGACATATAAATCCATGGGTTTTAAGATTCTTACTTGTCAGGTATCTTGCCAGGCGTTGAATATGGGGTGTTGAGTCCATTTCGTTGAGCAAGGAGTAGGGCTTGTCTATTATATATTTGGCTTATGGAACGGTATCTATGCTAATTTCAATCTCTGGTTTTATGCAGCACCCCAACTCACCTTTCCCCATAAGCAAGCATAAGTTGGTTTTCTAAATTTGAGACCCTGTTCTGTTTTGTATTTCAGTTCATGTGTAGCCAACTTTACATTCCGTGTATTAGTGATATCTTATGATGTTTCTTTTTCTGTGTGACTTATTTCTCGTAGAATCATCGTACCTGAATCCACTCATTATGCCGCTACAGGCCTGATGACGTGGATTTCTTTGCTGAGTGATATTCCATTGTACGTGCGTACCACAACTTCTTTATCCATTTTTTGCTTTCTGGGATATTTTACTTGTACCGTAGACGAGGTTCTTGTAAACAGAGCCGTCCCAAACTCTGGGGTGGCTGTGTGTTTTTGATTTTAATTTCCCTAAGCTATAGGACCATAAGTGGAAGTGCCATAGGCTGTGTTGCTTTGTTTCCTATGTGTTTCTGGAAAAACCATACACTTCTCCAGAGTGGTTGTTGGCAATTTACATCCCGCCCATCAGCATGACAAGGCTCCCTGTTCTCCATGACCTGTCCTGCCTTTCTGGATTTTACACTTTTTTCAGATGGCCCTTTTGACCGGGGGGCCGTGAGACTTCATTGTAGTGCAGATTTGCTTTACACGCTTGCTTGGTTGGCCAAAAAGTGCGTATGCGTTTTTTCCTGAATATATACAGGAAAAAACGCATACGCCCTTTTTGGCCAAGTGCATCATTGTTGACATTCTGCCTCTTTTCCTACGCTTTAAGTGCAATTCCAGTCTACCCCCTGAAATCGTTTTCCTGAAATTCTGCCCCGCTTTCAAGTCCTCTTTGAAGACTTACTTCAGTACATTTTTGGACGATAGCTGTCATTCATAACTCTGCAGGTTTGTGAATTACAGTGCCCCTGAGCTCATTTCTTCAACTCGTTTTCTTGTGAGCTGGCCGCAAAACCGCAGGATTGCTTCAGGCCCTAATATGTTTCCGGCCGGGCACGCTGAGCCTTTGGTTAATTCCTCTTCCTGGTGGGAAATGAGCGTTCAATTTGCCCGTGCAGACACCAACAGCTAGTCTCTCATTGCTTTTCCCTATTCCTGTTCATCTTGCGCAGAAATTGCAAACTGTGCCAAACAGGAGGTTAATGGCACTGACTCTCCAAGTGGGGAGAGTGTTAGTAAAGCGTTCAAATGTTGAACCCGAGTACCAGGGGACGAAAACTGAGATACATTTTAAAACGTTTCCCAATCAAATGTTGGACCATACTCTGGGTTTCCCATGCATGTTTTAGCTGAAGGAAGAATCCCTTAAACCTGGAGAGTTGGGACCCATGGAATGGGTACCATGCAGTATGACTTCAAAGGGTCTGCGTTTGCTCAACGAACCTCACCAATGCTATCAGCCCGAAGTGTCCAGCCTTATGTCTCATCCAGCTCTGGGTGTAGATGTGGTAAATCCAGGTTGCAACACAAGCCCTGAATGAATTATTTAAGAATTGCTCTCTATTTCACTGTCATTGTGTTTTGTTTTTGAAATTCATTTTGATAATGGGATTTATCGGATTTTCACTGCTGCTTTTAGGCCACTGTACACACGCTTGATTTCCTTATGGAGACATATATATCCATGGGTTTTAAGATTCTTACTTGTCAGGTATCTTCCTAGGCATTGAATATAGGGTGTTGAGTCCATTTCGTTGAGCAAGGAGTAGGTTTTGTCTATTATATATTTGGCTAATGGAACAGTATCTGTGCTAATTTCAATCTCTGGTTTTATGCAGCATCCCAACTGACCTTTCCCCATAAGCAAGCATAAGTTGGTTTGCTAAATTTGAGACCCTGTTCTGTTTTGTAATTCAGTTCATGGGTAGCCAAGTTTACATCCCGTGTATTAGTGATAACTTATGATGTTTCTTTTTCTGTCTGACTTATTTCTCATAGAATCATCGTACCTGAATCCACTCATTATGCCGCTATGGTCCTGATGACGTAGATTTCATTGCTGAGAGATATTCCATTGTACGTGCGTACCACAACTTATTTATCCATTTTATGCTTTCTCGGATATTTAACTTCTACCGTAGATGTGGTTCTTGTAAACAGAGCCATCCCAAACTTTGGGGTGGCTGTGTGTTTTTGATTTTAATTTCCCTAAGCTATAGGACCATAAGTGGAAGTGCCATAGGCTGTGTTGCTTTGTTTCCTACGTGTTTCAGGAAACACCATACACTTTTCCAGAGTGGCTGTTGGCAATTTAAATCCGCCCATCAGCATAACAAGGCTCCCTGTTCTCCATGACCTGTCCTGGCTTTCTGGATTTTACATTTTTTTCAGATGGCCCTTTTGACCAGGGGGCAGTGAGACTTCATTGTAGTGCAGATTTCCTTTACACGCTTGCTTGGTTGGCCAAAAAGGGCATATGCGTTTTTTCCTGAATATATTCAGGAATAAACGCATACGCCCTTTTTGGCCAAGTGCATCGTTGTCGACATTCTGCCTCTTTTCCTATGCTTTTAGTACAATTCCAGTCTACCCCCTGAAATCGTTTTCCTGCAATTCTGCCTCGCTTTCAAGTCCTCTTGGAAGACTTACTTCAATACATTTTTGGACGATAGCTGTCATTCATAACTCTGCAGGTTTTTGAATTACAGTGCCCCTGAGCTCATGTCTTCAACTCGCTTTCTTGTGAGCTGGCCGCAAAACCGCAGGATTGATTCAGGCCAAAGTCTCTTTCCAGCAGGGCACGCTGAGCCTTTGTTTAATTCCTCTTCCTGTTCGGAAATGAGCGTTCCATTTGCCCATGCAGACACCTACAGCTAGTCTCTCATTGCTTCTCCCTATTCCTGTTGATCTTGTGCAGAAATTGCAAAGTGTGCCAAACAGGAGGTGAAATGCACTGACTCTCCAAGTGGGGAGAGTGTTAATAAAGCGTCTGGAATGGTGAACCCGAGTACCAGGGGACGAAAACTGAGATGCATTTGAAAACGTTTCCCAATCACACGGTGGACCATACTATGGGTTTCCCATGCATGTTTTAGCTGAAGGAAGAATCCCTTAAACCTGGAAATTTGGAACCCATGGAATGGGTACCATGCAGTATGACTTCAAAGGGTCTGCGTTTGCTCACCGAACCTCACCAATGCTATCAGCCCGAAGTGTCCAGCCTTATGTCTCACCCAGCTCTGGGTGTAGATGTGGGAAATCCAGGTTGCATCACAAGCCCTGAATGAATTATTTAAGAATTGCTCTCTATTTCACTGTCATTGTGTTTTGTTTTTGAAATTTATTTTGATAATGGGATTTATCGGATTTTCACTGCTGCGTGTAGGCCGCTGTACACACGCTTGATTTCCTTATGGAGACATATAAATCCATGGGTTTTAAGATTCTTACTTGTCAAGTATCTTGCCAGGCGTTGAATATGTGGTGTTGAGTCCATTTCGTTGAGCAAGGAGTAGGTCTTGTCTATTATATATTTGGCTTATGGAACGGTATCTGTGCTAATTTCAATCTCTGGTTTTATGCAGCACCCCAACTCACCTTTCCCCATAAGCAAGCATAAGTTGGTTTTCTAAATTTGAGACCCTGTTCTGTTTTGTAATTCAGTTCATGGGTAGCCAAGTTTACATTCCGTGTATTAGTGATATCTTATGATGTTTCTTTTTCTGTGTGACTTATTTCTCGTAGAATCATCATACCTGAATCCACTCATTATGCCGCTACGGGCCTGATGACGTAGATTTCATTGCTGAGTGATATTCCATTGTACGTGCGTACCACAATTTCTTTATCCATTTTTTACTTTCTGGGATATTTTACTTGTACCGTAGACGAGGTTCTTGTAAACAGAGCCGTCCCAAACTCTGGGGTGGCTGTGTGTTTTTGATTTTAATTTCCCTAAACTATAGGACCATAAGTGGAAGTGCCATAGGCTGTGTTGCTTTGTTTCCTACGTGTTTCTGGAAACACCATACACTTCTCCAGAGTGGTTGTTGGCAATTTACATCCCGCCCATCAGCATGACAAGGCTCCCTGTTCTCCATGACCTGTCCTGCCTTTCTGGATTTTACAATTTTTTCAGATGGCCCTTTTGACCGGGGGGCAGTGAGACTTCCTTGTAGTGCAGAGTTCCTTTACACGCTTGCTTGGTTGGCCAAAAAGGGCGTATGCGGTTTTTCCTGAATATATTCAGGAAAAAACGCATACGCCCTTTTTGGCCAAGTGCATCGTTGTCGACATTCTGCCTCTTTTCCTATGCTTTTAGTACAATTCCAGTCTACCCCCTGAAATCGTTTTCCTGAAATCCTGCCCCGCTTTCAAGTCCTCTTGGAAGACTTACTTCAATACATTTTTGGACGATAGCTGTCATTCATAACTCTGCAGGTTTGTGAATTACAGTGCCCCTGAGCTCATGTCTTCAACTCGCTTTCTTGTGAGCTGGCCGCAAAACCGCAGGATTGCTTCAGGCCAAAGTCTCTTTCCGGCAGGGCATGCTGCACCTTTGTTTAATTCCTCTTCCTGGTCGGAAATGATCGCTCCTTTTGCCCGTGCAGGCACCTACAGCTAGTCTCTCATTGGTTCTCCCTATTCCTGTACAACTTGCGCAGATATTGCAAACTGTGCCAAACAGGAGGTTAATGGCACTGACTCTCCAAGTGGGGAGAGTGTTAGTAAAGCGTCTGGAATGGTGAACCCGAGTACCAGGGGACGAAAACTGAGATGCATTTGAAAACGTTTCCTGGTCACACAGTGCACTGTACTGTGGGTTTACCATGCATGTTTTAGCTGAAGGAAGAATCCCTTAAACCTGGAGAGTTGGGACCCATGGAATGGGTACCATGCAGTATGACTTCAAAGGGTCTGCGTTTGCTCACCGAACCTCACCAATGCTATCAGCCCAAAGGGTCCAGCCTTATGTCTCACCCAGCTCTGGGTGTAGATGTGGTAAATCCAGGTTGCATCACAAGCCCTGAATGAATTATTTAAGAATTGCTCTCTATTTCACTGTCATTGTGTTTTGTTTTTGAAATTTATTTTGATAATGGGATTTATCGGATTTTCACTGCTGCGTTTAGGCCGCTGTACACACGCTTGATTTCCTTATGGAGACATATAAATCCATGGGTTTTAAGATTCTTACTTGTCAGGTATCTTGCCAGGCGTTGAATATGGGGTGTTGAGTCCATTTCGTTGAGCAAGGAGTAGGGCTTGTCTATTATATATTTGGCTTATGGAACGGTATCTGTGCTAATTTCAATCTCTGGTTTTATGCAGCACCCCAACTCACCTTTCCCCATAAGCAAGCATAAGTTGGTTTTCTAAATTTGAGACCCTGTTCTGTTTTGTAATTCAGTTTATGTGTAGCCAAGTTTACATTCCGTGTATTACTGATATATTATGATGTTTCTTTTTCTGTGTGACGTATTTCTCGTAGAATCATCGTACCTGAATCCACTCATTATGCCGCTACGGGCCTGAAGACGTAGATTTCATTGCTGAGTGATATTCCATTGTACGTGCGTACCAGAATTTCTTTATCCATTTTTTCCTTTCTCGGATATTTAACTTGTACCGTAGACAAGGTTCTTGTAAACAGAGCCATCCCAAAATTTGGGGTGGCTGTGTGTTTTTGATTTTAATTTCCCTAAGCTATAGGACCATAAGTGGAAGTGACATAGGCTGTGTTGCTTTGTTTCCTACGTGTTTCAGGATACACCATACATTTCTCCAGAGTGGCTGTTGGCAATTTACATCCCGCCCATCAGCATAACAAGGCTCCCTGTGATCCATGTCCTGTCCTGTCTTTCTGGATTTTACTCTTTTTTCAGATGGCCCTTTTGACCGGGAGGCAGTGAGACTTCATTGTAGTGCAGATTTCCTTTACACGCTTGCTTGGTTGGCCAAAAAGGGCGTATGCGTTTTTTCCTGAATATATTCAGGAAAAAACGCATACGCCCTTTTTGGCCAAGTGCATCATTGTCGACATTCTGCCTCTTTTCCTATGCTTTAACGGCAATTCCAGTCTACCCCCTGAAATCGTTTTCCTGAAATTCTGCCCCGCTTTCAAGTCCTCTTTGAAGACTTACTTCAGTACATTTTTGGACGATAGCTGTCATTCATAACTCTGCAGGTTTGTGAATTACAGTGCCCCTGAGCCCCTTTCTTCAACTCGTTTTCTTGTGAGCTGGCCGCAAAACCGCAGGATTGCTTCAGTCCCTAATCTCTTTCCGGCAGGGCACGCTGAGCCTTTGGTTAATTCCTCTTCCTGGTGGGAAATGAGCGTTCCATTTGCCCGTGCAGACACCAACAGCTTGTCTCTCATTGGTTCTCCCTATGCCTGTTCATCTTGCGCAGAAATTGCAAACTGTGCCAAACAGGAGGTTAAAGGCACTGACTCTCCAAGTGGGGAGAGTGTTAGTAAAGCGTCTGGAATGGTGAACCCGAGTACCAGGGGACGAAAACTGAGATGCATTTGAAAACGTTTCCCAATCACACGGCGGACGATAGTCTGGGTTTCCCATTCATGTTTTAGCTGAAGGAAGAATCCCTTAAACCTGGAGAGTTGGGACCCATGGAATGGGTACCATGCAGTATGACTTCAAAGGGTCTGCGTTTGCTCAACGAACCTCACCAATGCTATCAGCCCGAAGTGTCCAGCCTTATGTCTCACCCAGCTCTGGGTGTAGATGTGGTAAATCCAGGTTGCATCACAAGCCCTGAATGAATTATTTAAGAATTGCTCTCTATTTCACTGTCATTTTGTTTTGTTTTTGAAATTTATTTTGATAATGGGATTTATCGGATTTTCACTGCTGCGTTTAGGCCGCTGTACACACGCTTGATTTCCTTATGGAGACATATAAATCCATGGGTTTTAAGATTCTTACTTGTCAGGTATCTTGCCAGGCGTTGAATATGGGGTGTTGAGTCCATTTCGTTGAGCAAGGAGTAGGGCTTGTCTATTATATATTTGGCTTATGGAACGGTATCTGTGCTAATTTCAATCTCTGGTTTTATGCAGCACCCCAACTCACCTTTCCCCATAAGCAAGCATAAGTTGGTTTGCTAAATTTGAGACGCTGTTCTGTTTTGTAATTCATTTCATGTGTAGCCAACTTTACATTCCGTGTATTAGTGATATCTTATGATATTTCTTTTTCTGTGTGACTTATTTCTCGTAGAATCATCGTACCTGAATCCTCTCATTATGCCGCTACAGGCCTGATGCCATAGATTTCATTGCTGAGTGATATTCCATTGTACGTGCGTACCACAACTTCTTTATCCATTTTTTGCTTTCTGGGATATTTTACTTGTACCGTAGACGAGGTTCGTGTAAACAGAGCCGTCCCAAACTCTGGGGTGGCTGTGTGTTTTTGAATTTAATTTCCCTAAGCTATAGGACCATAAGTGGAAGTGCCATAGGCTGTGTTGCTTTGTTTCCTATGTGTTTCTGGAAAAACCATACACTTCTCCAGAGTGGTTGTTGGCAATTTACATCCCGCCCATCAGCATGACAAGGCTCCCTGTTCTCCATGACATGTCCTGTCTTTCTGGATTTTACACTTTTTTCAGATGGCCCTTTTGACCGGGGGGCAGTGAGACTTCATTGTAGTGCAGATTTCCTTTACACGCTTGCTTGGTTGGCCAAAAAGGGCGTATGCGTTTTTTCCTGAATATATTCAGGAAAAAACGCATACGCCCTTTTTGGCCAAGTGCATCATTGTTGACATTCTGCCTCTTTTTCTACGCTTTAAGTGCAATTCCAGTCTACGCCCTGAAATCGTTTTCCTGAAATTCTGCCCTGCTTTCAAGTCCTCTTTTAAGACTTACTTCAATATATTTTTGGACGATAGCTGTCATTCATAACTCTGCAGGTTTGTGAATTACAGTGCCCCTGAGCTCCTTTCTTCAACTCGTTTTCTTGTGAGCTGGCCGCAAAACCGCAGGATTGCTTCAGGCCCTAATATGTTTCCGGCCGGGCACGCTGAGCCTTTGGTTAATTCCTCTTCCTGGTGGGAAATGAGCGTTCAATTTGCCCGTGCAGACACCAACAGCTAGTCTCTCATTGCTTCTCCCTATTCCTGTTCATCTTGCGCAGAAATTGCAAACTGTGCCAAACAGGAGGTTAATGGCACTGACTCTCCAAGTGGGGAGAGTGTTAGTAAAGCGTTCAAATGTTGAACCCGAGTACCAGGGGACGAAAACTGAGATGCATTTGAAAACGTTTCCCAATCACATGGTGGACCATACTCTGGGTTTCCCATGCATGTTTTAGCTGAAGGAAGAATCCCTTAATCCTGGAAATTTGGAACCCATGGAATGGGTACCATGCAGTATGACTTCAAAGGGTCTGCGTTTGCTCACCGAACCTCACCAATGCTATCAGCCCGAAGTGTCCAGCCTTATGTCTCACCCAGCTCTGGGTGTAGATGTGGGAAATCCAGGTTGCATCACAAGCCCTGAATGAATTATTTAAGAATTGCTCTCTATTTCACTGTCATTGTGTTTTGTTTTTGAAATTTATTTTGATAATGGGATTTATCGGATTTTCACTGCTGCGTTTAGGCCGCTGTACACACGCTTGATTTCCTTATGGAGACATATAAATCCATGGGTTTTAAGATTCTTACTTGTCAGGTATCTTGCCAGGCATTGAATATGGGGTGTTGAGTCCATTTCGTTGAGCAAGGAGTAGGTCTTGTGTATTATATATTTGGCTTATGGAACGGTATCTGTGCTAATTTCAATCTCTGGTTTTATGCAGCACCGCAACTCACCTTTCCCCATAAGCAAGCATAAGTTGGTTTTCTAAATTTGAGACCCTGTTCTGTTTTGTAATTCAGTTCATTGGTAGCCAAGTTTACATTCCGTGTATTAGTGATATCTTATGATGTTTCTTTTTCTGTGTGACTTATTTCTCGTAGAATCATCATACCAGAATCCACTCATTATGCCGCTACGGGCCTGATGACGTAGATTTCATTGCTGAGTGATATTCCATTGTACGTGCGTACCACAACATCTTTATCCATTTTTTACTTTCTGGGATAATTTACTAGTACCGTAGACGAGGTTCTTGTAAACAGAGCCGTCCCAAACTCTGGGGTGGCTGTGTGTTTTTGAATTTAATTTCCCTAAGCTATAGGACCATAAGTGGAAGTGCCATAGGCTGTGTTGCTTTGTTTCCTACGTGTTTCTGGAAACACCATACACTTCTCCAGAGTGGTTGTTGGCAATTTACATCCCGCCCATCAGCATGACAAGGCTCACTGTTCTCCATGACCTGTCCTGCCTTTCTGGATTTTACACTTTATTCAGATGGCTCTTTTGACCGGGGGGGCAGTGAGACTTCATTGTAGTGCAGATTTCTTTTACACGCTTGCTTGGTTGGCCAAAAAGGGCGTATGCGTTTTTTCCTGAATATATTCAGGAAAAAACGCATACGCCCTTTTTGGCCAAGTGCATCGTTGTCGACATTCTGCCTCTTTTCCTATGCTTTTAGTACAATTCCAGTCTACCCCCTGAAATCGTTTTCCTGAAATTCTGCCCCGCTTTCAAGTCCTCTTGGAAGACTTACTTCAATACATTTTTGGACGATAGCTGTCATTCATACCTCTGCAGGTTTGTGAATTACAGTGCCCCTGAGCTCATGTCTTCAACTCGCTTTCTTGTGAGCTGGCCGCAAAACCGCAGGATTGCTTCAGGCCAAAATCTCTTTCTGGCAGGGCACGCTGAGCCTTTGTTTAATTCCTCTTCCTGGTCGGAAATGAGCGTTCCATTTGCCCGTGCCGACACCTACAGCTAGTCTCTCATTGCTTCTCCCTGTTCCTGTTCATTTTGCACAGAAATTGCAAAGTGTGCCAAACAGGAGGTTAAATGCAGTGACTCTCCAAGTGGGGACAGTGTTAGTAAAGCGTCTGGAATGGTGAACCCGAGTACCAGGGGACGAAAACTGAGATGCATTTGAAAACGTTTCCCAATCACACGGTGGACCATACTATGGGTTTCCCATGCATGTTTTAGCTGAAGGAGGAATCCCTTAAACCTGGAAATTTGGAACCCATGGAATGGGTACCATGCAGTATGACTTCAAAGGGTCTGCGTTTGCTCACCGAACCTCACCAATGCTATCAGCCCGAAGTGTCCAGCCTTATGTCTCACCCAGGTCTGGGTGTAGATGTGGTAAATCCAGGTTGCATCACAAGCCCTGAATGAATTATTTAAGAATTGCTCTCTATTTCACTGTCATTTTGTTTTGTTTTTGAAATTTATTTTGATAATGGGATTTATCGTATTTTCACTGCTGCGTTTATGCCGCTGTACACACGCTTGATTTCCTTATGGAGACATATAAATCCATGGGTTTTAAGATTCTTACTTGTCAGGTATATTCCCAGGCGTTGAATATGGGGTGTTGAGTCCATTTCGTTGAGCAAGGAGTAGGTCTTGTCTATTATATATTTGGCTTATGGAACGGTATCTGTGCTAATTTCAATCTCTGGTTTTATGCAGCACCCCAACTCACCTTTCCCCATAAGCAAGCATAAGTTGGTTTTCTAAATTTGAGACCCTGTTCTGTTTTGTAATTCAGTTCATGGGTAGCCAAGTTTACATTCCGTGTATTAGTGATATCTTATGATGTTTCTTTTTCTGTGTGACTTATTTCTCGTAGAATCATCATACCTGAATCCACTCATTATGCTGCTACGTGCCTGATGACGTAGATTTTATTGCTGAGTGATATTCCATTGTACGTGCGTACCACAACTTCTTTATCCATTTTTTACTTTCTGGGATATTTTACTTGTACCGTAGACGAGGTTCTTGTAAACAGAGCCGTCCCAAACTCTGGGGTGGCTGTGTGTTTTTGATTTTAATTTCCCTAAGCTATAGGACCATAAGTGGAAGTGCCATAGGCTGTGTTGCTTTGTTTCCTACGTGTTTCAGGAAACACCATACACTTCTCCAGAGTGGTTGTTGGTAATTTACATCCCACCCATCAGCATGACAAGGCTCCCTGTTCTCCATGACCTGTCCTGCCTTTCTGGATTTTACACTTTTTTCAGATGGCCCTTTTGACCGGGGGGGCAGTGAGACTTCATTGTAGTGCAGATTTCCTTTACACGCTTGCTTGGTTGGCCAAAAAGGGCGTATGCGTTTTTTCCTGAATATATTCAGGAAAAAACGCATACGCCCTTTTTGGCCAAGTGCATCGTTGTCGACATTCTGCCTCTTTTCCTATGCTTTTAGTACAATTCCAGTCTACCCCCGAAATCGTTTTCCTGAAATTCTGCCCCGCTTACAAGTCCTCTTTGAAGACTTACTTCAATACATTTTTGGACGATAACTGTCATTCATAACTCTAAACGTTTGTGAATTACAGTGCCCCTGAGCTCATGTCTTCAACTCGCTTTCTTGTGAGCTGGCCGCAAAACCGCAGGATTCCTTCAGCCCAAAGTCTCTTTCCGGCAGGGCATGCTGAGCCTTTGGTTAATTCCTCTTCCTGGTGGGAAATGATCGTTCAATTTGCCCGTGCAGACACTAACAGCTAGTCTCTCATTGGTTCTCCCTATGCCTGTTCATCTTGCGCAGAAATTGCATACTGTGCCAAACAGGAGGTTAAAGGCACTGACTCTCCAAGTGGGGAGAGTGTTAGTAAAGCGTCTGGAATTGTGAACCCGAGTACCAGAGGATGAAAACTGAGATGCATTTGAAAACGTTTCCCAATCACATGGTGGACCATACTCTGGGTTTAACATGCATGTTTTAGCTCAAGGAAGAATCCCTTAAACCTGGAGAGTTGGGACCCTTGGAATGGGTACCATGCAGTATGACTTCAAGAGGTCTGCGTTTGCTCACCGAACCTCACCAATGCTTTCAGCCCGAAGGGTCCAGCCTTATGTCTCACCCAGCTCTGGGTGTAGATGTGGTAATTCCAGGTTGCATCACAATCCCTGTATGAATTATTTAAGAATTGCTCTCTATTTCACTGTCATTGTGTTTTGTTTTTGAAATTTATTTTGATAATGGGATTTATCGGAGTTTCACTGCTGCATTTAGGCCGCTGTACACACGCTTGACTTCCTTATGGAGACATATAAATCCATGGATTTTAAGATTCTTACTTGTCAGGTATAGTCCCAGGCGTTGCGTCCGTTTCGTTGAGCAAGGAGTAGGTCTTGTCTATTATATATTTGGCTTATGGAACGGTATCTGTGCTAATTTCAATCTCTGGTTTTATGCAGCACCCCAACTGAACTTTCCGCATAAGCAAGCATAAGTTGATTTTCTCAATTTGAGACCATTTTCTGTTTTGTAATTCAGTTCATGTGTAGCCAAGTTTACATTCCGTGTATTAGTCATATCTTATGATGTTTCTTTTTCTGTGAGACTTATTTCTCATAGAATCATCGTAACTGAATCCACTCATTATGGCGCTTCGGGCCTGATGACGTAGATTTCATTGCTGAGTGATATTCCATTGTACGTGCGTATCACAACTTCTTTATCCATTTTTTGCTTTCTCGGATATTTAACTTGTACCATAGACGACGTTCTTGTAAACAGAGCCGTCCCAAATTTTGGGGTGGCTGGGTGTTTTTGATTTTAATTTCCCTAAGCTATAGGACCATAAGTGGAAGTGCCGTTGGCTGTGTTGATTTGTTGCCTACGTGTTTCAGGAAACACTATACACTTCTCCAGAGTGGCTGTTGGCAATTTATCTCCCGCACATCAGCATAACTAGGCTCCCTGTTCTCCATGACCTGTCCTGCCTTTCAAGATTTTACACTTTTTTCAGATGGCCCTTTTGATTGGGGAGCAGTGAGACTTCATTGTAGTGCAGATTTCCTTTACACGCCTGCTTGGTTGGCCAAAAAGGGCGTATGCGTTTTTTCCTGAATATATTCAGGAAAAAACGCATACGCCCTTTTTGGCCAAGTGCATCATTGTGGACATTCTGCCTCTTTTCCTATGCTTTAAGTGCAATTCCAGTCTACCCCCTGAAATCGTTTTCCTGAAATTCTGCCCCGCTTTCAACTCCTTTTCGAAGACTTACTTCAATACATTTTTGGACGATAGCTGTCATTCATAACTCTGCAGGTTTGTGAATTTCAGGGGCCCTGAGCTCCTTTCTTCAAGTCACTTTCTTGTGAGCTGGCTGCAAAACCGCAGGATTGCTTAAGGCGCTAATCTGTTTCTGGCAGGGCACGCTGAGTCTTTGGATAATTCCACTTTCTGGTGGGAAATGAGCGTTCCATTTGCCAGTGCAGACACCTACAGCTAGTCTCTCATTGCTTCTCCCTATTCCTGTTCATCTTGCGCAGAAATTGCAAACTGTGCCAAACAGGAGTTTAAAGTCCCTGACTCTCCAAGTGGGGAGAGTGTTAGTAAAGCGTCTGCAATGCTAAACCCGAGTACCAGGGTTCGAAAACTGAGATGCATTTGAAAACGTTTCCCAATCACACGGTGGACCAAACTCTGGGTTTCCCATGCATGTTTTAGCTGAAGGAAGAATCCCTTAAACGTGGAGAGTTGGGACCCATGGAATGGGTACCGTGCAGTATGACTTCAAAGGGTCTGCGTTTGCTCACCGAACCTCACCAATGCTATCAGCCCGATGTGTCCAGCCTTATGTCTCACCCAGCTCTGGGTGTAGATGTGGGAAATCCAGGTGCATCACAAGCCCTGAATGAATTATTTAAGAATTGCTCTCTATTTCACTGTCATTGTGTTTTGTTTTTGAAATTTATTTTGATAATGGGACTTATCGGATTTTCACTGCTGCGTTTAGGCCGCTGTACACACGCTTGATTTCCTTATGGAGACATATAAATCCATGGGTTTTAAGATTCTTACTTGTCAGGTATCTTCCGAGGCATTGAATATGGGGTGTTGAGTCCATTTCATTGAGCAAGGAGTAGGTCTTGTCTATTATATATTGAGCTTATGGAAAGGTATCTGTGCTAATTTCACTCTCTGGTTTTATGCAGCACCCCAACTCAACTTTCCCCATATGCAAGCATAAGTTGGTTTTCTAAATTTGAGACCCTGTTCTGTTTTGTAATTCAGTTCATGTGTAGGCAAGTTTACATTCCGTGTATTAGTGATATCCTATGATATTTCTTTTTCTGTGTGACTTATTTCTCGTAAAATCATCGTACCTGAATCCACTCATTATGCCGCCACGGGCCTGATGACTTAGATTTCATTGCTGAGTGATATTCCATTGTACGTGCGTACCACAACTTCTTTATCCATTTTTTGCTCTCTCGGATATTTAACTTGTACTGTAGACGAGGTTCTTGTAAACAGAGCCGTCCCAAACTTTGGGGTGGCTGTGTGTTTTTGATTTTAATTTCCCTAAGCTATAGGACC
Organism: Delphinapterus leucas; assembly: GCF_059928025.1. Classification (NCBI taxonomy): domain Eukaryota; kingdom Metazoa; phylum Chordata; class Mammalia; order Artiodactyla; family Monodontidae; genus Delphinapterus; species Delphinapterus leucas. The sequence goes on along the minus strand of NW_028322241.1, from coordinate 10,950,872 downwards.
ATAAGTGGAAGTGCCATAGGCTGTGTTGCTTTGTTTCCTACGTGTTTCAGGAAACACCATACAGTTCTCCAGAGTGGCTGTTGGCAATTTACACCCCGCCCATCAGCATGACAAGGCTCCCTGTTCTCCATGACCTGTCCTGCCTTTCTGGATTTTACACGTTTTTCAGATGGCCCTTTTCACCGCTGGGCAGTGAGACTTCACTGTAGTGCAGATTTCTTTTACACGCCGACCTGGTTGGCCAAAAAGGGCGTATGCGTTTTTTCCTGAATATATTCAGGAAAAAACGCATACGCCCTTTTTGGCCAAGTGCATCATTGTCGACATTCTGCCTCTTTTCCTATGCTTTAAGTGCAATTCCAGCCTACCCCCTGAAATCGTTTTCCTGAAATTCTGCCCCGCTTTCAAGTCCTCTTCGAAGACTTACTTCAGTACATTTTTGGACGATAGCTGTCATTCATAACTCTGCAGGTTTGTGAATTACAGTGCCCCTGAGCTCCTTTCCTCAACACGCTTTCTTGTGATCTGGCCGCAAAACCGCAGGATTGCTTCAGGCCCTAATCTGTTTCCGGCAGGGAACGCTGAGCCTTTGGTTAATTCCTCTTCCTGGTGGGAAATGAGCGTTCCATTTGCCCGTGCAGACACCTACAGCTAGTCTCTCATTGGTTCTCCCTATTCCTGTTCATCTTGCGCAGAAATTGCAAACTGTGCCAAACAGGACGTTAAAGGCACTGACTCTCCAAGAGGGGAGAATGTTAGTAAAGCGTCTGGAATGGTGAACCCGAGTACCAGGGTTCGAAAACTGAGATGCATTTGAAAACGTTTCCCAATCACACGGTGGACCATACTCTGGGTTTCCCATGCATGTTTTAGCTGAAGGAAGAATCCCTTAAACGTGGAGAGTTGGGACCCATGGAATGGGTACCATGCAGTATGACTTCAAAGGGTCTGCGTTTGGTCACCGAAGCTCACCAATGCTATCAGCCCGAAGTGTCCAGCCTTATGTCTCACCCAGCTCTGGGTGTAGATGTGGTAAATCCAGGTTGCATCACAAGCCCTGAATGAATTATTTAAGAATTGCTCTCTATTTCACTGTCATTGTGTTTTGTTTTTGAAATTTATTTTGATAATGGGATTTATCGGATTTTCACTGCTGCATTTAGGCCGCTGTACACACGCTTGATTTCCTTATGGAGACATATAAATCCATGGGTTTTAAGATTCTTAATTGTCAGGTATCTTGCCAGGCGTTGAATATGGGGTGTTGAGTCCATTTCGTTGAGCAAGGAGTAGGTATTGTCTATTATATATTTGGCTTATGGAATGGTATCTGTGCTAATTTCAATCTCTACTTTTATGCAGCACCCCAACTCACCTTTCCCCATAAGCAAGCATAAGTTGGTTTTCTAAATTTGAGACCCTGTTCTGTTTTGTAATTCAGTTCATGTGTGGCCAAGTTTACATTCCGTGTATTAGTGATATCTTATGATGTTTCTTTTTCTGTGTGACTTATTTCTCGTAGAATCATCGTACCTGAATCCACTCATTATGCCGCTACGGGCCTGATGACGTAGGTTTCATTACTGAGTGATATTCCATTGTACGTGCGTACCACAACTTCTTTATCCATTTTTTGCTTTCTCGGATATTTAACTTGTACCGTAGATGAGGTTCTTGTAAACAGAGCCATCCCAAATTTTGGGGTGGCTGTGTGATTTTGATTTTAATTTCTCTATGCTATAGGACCATAAGTGGAAGTGCCATAGGCTGTGTTGCTTTTTTTCCTACGTGTTTCAGGAAACACCATACACTTCTCCAGAGTGGCTGTTGGCAATTTACATCCCGCCCATCAGCATAACAAGGCTCCCTGTTCTCCATGACCTGTCCTGCCTTTCTGGAATTTACACATTTTTCAGATGGCCCTTTTGACCGGGGGGCAGTGAGACTTCATTGTAGTGCACATTTCATTTACACGGTTGCTTGGTTGGCCAAAAAGGGCGTATGCGTTTTTTCCTGAATATATTCAGGAAAAAACGCATACGCCCTTTTTGGCCAAGTGCATCATTGTCGACATTCTGCCTCTAATCTTATTCTTTAAGTGCAATTCCATTCTACCCCCTGAAATCGTTTTCCTGAAATTCTGCCCCGATTTCAAGTCCTCTTCGAAGACTTACTTCAAAATATTTTTGGACGATAGCTGTCATTCATTACTCTGCAGGTTTGTGAATTACAGTGCCCCTGAGCTCCTTTCTTCAACTCGCTTTCTTGTGAGCTGGCCGCAAACCCGCAGGATTGCTTCAGGCCCTAATATAGTTCCGGCATGGCATGCTGAGCCTTTGGTTAATTCCTCTTCCTTGTGGGAAATGAGCGTTAAATTTGCATGTGCAGACACCTTCACATGAGTCGTCATGGTGTCCCTTTGCCCCGGTTATCTCTATGGAGGTTGGAGTTGGAGGGCCTCCCCACTCAAGATCAGTGTGCCCACGGAGCCAACCCTGCAACTTCAGGGCATGGTTGGGGGTGAGGATCACCACGAGGGTTCCTTTTCCCTTAGGAGGGAGGTGGCCTTTTGGGCTGCTGATTTCCAGGTTATCAGATACTGCCAGTATCTTGGCCAGATGTGGCGGTGGGCCAAGCCCCTTGGTGACCGTATTTTATCCTACCTGGATCGCATTCTTGCATTGTTCCATTTCAAGTGGTCCCAGGTTTTGCACTAATACTCCAGTGGCGATTCACCGTTCACCAGGAATGTAAAGGTCAAAGGGTTTAGCTAAATTAGGGAGTTCCAGGGCAAGGGTCTGAATTGACTGCTCTTTCCATTCTTGAAAGGCCACTTCTGCATTCTATTCAAAAGGATCATCACCTTTTCCTTTCAGTGTTTCATATAGAGGCCGAGCTAGTAGACTGTAGTTAGGGATCCAGAAGCAGCAAACCCTGGCCTCCCCAGGAACCCCTAAGCTGTCTTCTAGTTTTAGAAATGGGTAAGGCTGTAAATTGTTTCTTCCCTTTCCTGGGATGGGCTTCTCCGACCTTCTGTGAGAATGAAGCCCAGGCAGGTCACCGTAGTCTGTGATATTTGAGCTTTTTCTTGGACAACTTGTATCCTTTATTGGCTTCGTAGTTCAGAGGTATCCTTAGTAGGGCTGGCGATCAGAATGTCGTCTGCATATTGAAGGAGTGTTTCCTTTTCCAGAGGTAGAACTTTTAGGTCTTTAGCTGAGCTTTCCCCAAAGATGGTGTGGGAATTTTTGAACCCTTGGGGCAACACGGCCCGGAAGTATTGTTTTAGTTGTATGTTGAGTCCTGCCACTCACAAGCCAAAATTTCTTGTGACTCTGGGACCAATAGAATACAAAAGAAGGCATCATTGAAGACTAATACAGAATACCATGTCCTGGTGGTTGGTAGAATGACCAGCAGGGTGTAGGATTTAGGAACTACTGGAGGTATATCCTCGGTGGCTTCACTGACTGTCCTGACATCCTTTACCAGGACTCCAGCAGCCTATGGGGCTCTCGAGGTCAGGCCAATCCCAGGATATGGAGCTCACCTGGGCAGGTATCCCAACCCAGCCCACGGGGCTCTCATGTTCAGGACCCTCCCAGGATATGGTGTTCCCTGGGCAGGTCCCCCTGCAGCCCATGGGGCTCTCGTGGTCAGGCCCCTCCCAGGATACAGAGCTACCCTTGCAGGTACCATGGCAGGGCTGGGAACACAGGAACCGTGCATATCGCCCTCATTGCAGAGCACTCCCATCTCACCTGTCACTCAGATCTGACACAGAGCACCTCAGAGCAGGACTTGAACTAACAAACAGCAGCTCCGACAGGTCTGTGACCCTGGGCATCACTCTGTGTGGCCTCCCTCCACCTGGTCTTCCAGAGACTTCCACTGCACCCGGGGCACCAGGCCTCTGTCTCCACCCACCAGCCACCCCTCCTCTCCCTGACTCCTGGGTTCCTCTCATTAGGAGAGGGTTTTCTTGAAGTTGTCTCCCACTCATGGGCCAGATAATATAATTAGAAAACAAGCCAGAGCTGCAGCCCCTTGTCTATCCTGACTCTCAGGAGCCCACACCTGTTCCTTGGACCTGGCCGATTCAGCAAGTTCCAGTTTCTGCAACTGTGAGCCCCTGAGGGGTGATTATTGGCTGGCCTGGGAAGCCTGACCGTGCCGGCCAGCCCTCCCCAGGTGTGCCTGGGTTCAGATCAATATAAACACCGCTCCAGGCAGCAAGAGCCCCTGCAGCTGTGCCTGACGCCATTTTCTCTGCCCTGTCAGCAGTCTTGGGGCTGGACTGGTGGGAGGGAGTGAGAGGCCACGGCTTTGTGGGTGGCCCAGTGTGAGTGGGGCTCTGCTGGACTTTCTGCAGCAGTTGCCAAGATGCCACCTGCTAAAGAAGAGGATGTGTCACCCATACCTGCCGCTGGAATTTCTCCCTGGGCAGAGGTGAGTGAGGAAGAAAGCAGTGGGGGCCGGGACAGCAGGGGTATCTCAGGCAGGGAAATGGAAAGCTTCCAGAAGAGCACCCAGGGCCAGGACCATCCTGGCTGGCCTGCAGGCACCAAGTCGGCTGGCATGCTGTCGCTCATGTGGCTCCATGGCCCTTCCTCTAGGCTTTCAAGTCCTTGTACATATTCAGGTGTTTTACCTGGGAAGGGTGGGAACATTTCAGCAGCAGCTGGCCTGGGGCTCAGCCCACGTTTACTCACAGATGCCTCGGCACGGTCCCCCAGCTTTGCAATGAGGACGCTTGTTGCGTGGGGCCTGCTGGCTGAATGGGAGATGATTCCCCACCACCGACCAACTTCAGAATTGTTTACAACTGGAGCAAGTGCCCTGATACGGTTTTCCTCTGTGTAGCTGGTGGGTTCTGTTTTTTTTTCTTTTTTTCTTTTTTGGTTCAAGGTAGATTTTATTCCTCTTTTTTGTATTTACAGATATAAGCATGGAAATAATTTATTCATATAAATACATGTATGTGAAGGGAAGAATATTTTTTCTGTTTTACTTTTTGTAATTTGAATTTTATTTTATTTTTTTATACAGCAGGTTCTTTTTGGTTATCTATTTTATACATATAAATGTATACATGCCAATCCCAATCTCTCAACTCCTCCCACCACCACCCCCCAACAGCTTTCCCCCCTTGGTGTCCATACGTTTGTTGTCTACATCTGTTGCTCTATTTCTGCCTTGCAAAACGGTTCATCTGTACAATTTGTCTAGGTTCCACATATAGCCATTAATAGACAAGATTTCTTTTTCTCTTTCTGACTTACTTCACTCTGTATGACAGTCTCTAGATCCATCAACGTCTCTACAAATGACCCAATTTCATTCCTTTTTATGGCTTAGTAATATTCCATTTTATATATGTACCACGTCTTTATGCATTCGTCTGTCTGTGGGCATTTAGGTTGCTTCCATTACCTGGATATTGTAAATAGTGATGCAATGAACATTGCGGTGAATGTCTCTTTTTGATTTATGGCTTTGTCTGGGTATATGCCCAGTAGTGGGACTGCTGTATCATATGGTAATTCTATTCTTAGTTTTATAAGAAACTCCATAACTTTCTCCACAGTGACTGTATCAATTTCATTCCCAACAATAGAGGAAGAGGGTTCCTTATCTCCACACCCTTTCCAGCATTTGTTGTTTGTAGATATTCTGATGATGCCCATTCTAACAGGTGTGAGGTGATACACCATGGATGAGTCTATTTCGTTGAGCAAAGAGTAGGTCTTGTCTATTACATATTTGGCTTATGGAACGGTATGTGTGCTAATTTCAATCTCTGGTTTTATACAGCACCGCAACTCAACTTTCCCCTTAAGCAAGCATAACTTTTTATCTAAATGTGAGACTCTGTTCAGTTTTGGAATTCAGTTTATGTGTAGCCAAGTTTACACTCTCTCTATTAGTGATATCTTATGATAATTACCTTTCTCTGTGTGACATATTTCTCTTAGAATCATCATACTTAAATCCACTCAATTTGCTGCTACAGGCCTGATGACATTGATTTCATTGCTGAGTGATATTCCATTGTACGTAAGTAGCACAACTCCTTTATCCATATTTTTCTTTCTGGGATATTTAATTTGTACTGGACTCAAGGTTCTTGTAAACACAGCAGCCCTAAATTTGGTGTTGGCTGTGTCTTGTTGATTTTAATTTTCCTAAGCTATAGGGCCAAAAGTGGAAGTGCCCTAGGGTCTGTAGCTTTGTTTTTCAGATGTTTCAGGATACACCATAAACATCTCCAGAGTGTCTGTTGGCAATTTACATCCCGCCCATCAGCATAACAAGGCTCCCTGTTCTCCATGGCCTGTCCTGTGTTTCTGGTTTTTACACTTTTTTCAGATGGCCCTTTTGACGAATGGGAAATGAGACTTCATTGTAGTGCGGATTTCCATTGCTCGAGTGCTTGGTTGGCCAAAAAGGGCATATGTGTTTTTTCCTGAATATATTCAGGAAAAAATGTTTACGCACTTTTGTCCAAGTGCATCACTGTCAAAGATCTGCCGCTTTTCACATGCTTTAAACGCAATTCCAATCTACCTCCTGAAATATGATTCCTGCAATTCTGCCTCGTTTTGAAGTCCTCTTTGCAGACTTACTTCAGTATATTTTTGCCAATAGCTGTCATTTATAACTCTGCAGGTTTGTGAATTACAGTGCCTGTGATTTCCTTTCTTAACTCGTTTCCTTGAAAGCTGGCCACAGAACCGCAGGTTTGCTTTAGGCCATAATCAGGGTCTGGCACGGCACTCTGAGCCTTTGGTTAATTCCTCTTCCTGGTGGGAAATTAGAGTTAAATGTGCCCCTCCGGACACCTGCCTCACTCCCAGCCCCTTGGTGATGTGTGTCCTGTGGTTTGAGGCCACATGTGCTGGGTTCCTCACCTTTGGCTGATGTGGCCCCACTGGTGTGAGGACACTCCTGCCTGGTTCCCATCCCCTTGGTGATGTGGGCCATCCGCTGAGAGTCTGATCCTGGTTGGGTTCCTCACACTTCTGTGAGGTGGGCCCTCTTCTCTGACGTCACTCCTGCCTGGCTGGCACACCCCGCCTTGGCGAAGTCGGCCCTCTGGTGGGATTTGGTGCCTGCTGGGGGTCTCCTGCCCTCGGTAATGAGGGCCCTCTGGCGTCAGGCCCTAATTCCTGGGCTCCCAATATTTTCTGATATACGCCCTGTGGTTCGAGTACACTCCTGCCAGGTTCCCAACCCCATGGGAATGTGGGCCTTCTGCTCTGAGGTCCCAACCGTGGGTTGCTCAGTTTCATGATGAGGGCCCTCTGCTGTGAGTTCTCTCCGGCCTGGATCCCATAGCCTCGCTGCTCCTGGCCACCTGCTGGGAGGTTCCAACTGCGGGATTCCTCACCTTTTTTCTTCTATGGGCCCTCTGTTTTGAGACTCCTCCTGCCTGCCTCACTCCCAGTCCCTTGGTGATGTGTGTCCTCTGGTGTGAGGCCACGTGTGCTGGGTCCCTCGCCTTTGGATGATGTGGCCACACTGGTGTGAGGACACTCCTGCCTGCTTCCTATCCCCTTGATGATGTGGGCCCTCTGGTGAGAGTCTGATCCTGGCTGGGTTCCTCACCCTTCTGTGAGGTGGGCCCTCTGCTGTGAGGTCACTCCTGCCTGGCTGGCACACCCCACCTGGGCAACATCGGCCCTCTTGTGGCACTTGGAGCCTGCTGGGAGCCTCCTCCCCTCGGTGATGGGGGCCCTCTAGCGTCAGGCCCTAACTGCTGGGTACCCACATTTTCTGATACGTGCTAAGTGGTGCGAGGACACTCCTGCGAGGTTCCCATCCCCATGGGCATGTGGGCCTTCTGCTCTAAGGTCCCAACACCTGTGTTTTTCACCGTTTCATGATGTTGTCTCTCTGGTGTTAGTTCACTCAGGCCTAGATCCCATAGACTCTGTGCTCTGAGCCGACTGCTGGGAGGTTCCTACTGCTGGATTCCTTACCTTTTTTATTCTTTGGGTCCTGTGTTTTTATGCTCCTACTTCCTGACTCACTCCCAGCCCCTTTGTGATGTAGGTCCTCTGGTTTAAGGCCACATGTACCGGTTTCCTCACCTTTATTGATGTGGCCCCACTGGTGTGAGGACACTCCTGCCTGGTTCCCATCCCCTTGGTGATTGGGGCCCTCTTGTGAGAGTCTGATCCTGTCTGGATTCCTCACACTTCTGGGAGGTGGGCCCTCTGCTGTGAGGTCACTCCTGCCTGGCTGGCACACGTCACGTTGGCAATGTGGGCCCTCAGTTGGGAGTTGGTGCCTGCTGGGAGTCTCCTCCCCTCGGTAATGAGGGCCCTCTGGCGTCAGGCCCTAACTCATGGGCTCCCAAAATTTTCTGATGTGCGCCCTGTCGTGTGAGTACACTCCAGCCAGGGTCCCTTCCCTAGGGGATGTGGGCTTTCTGCTCTGTGGTTCCAACGGCTGGGTTGCTCACAGTGTCAGAATGTGGGCCCTCTGTTTTGAGTTCAGTCAGGCCTGGATCCCATAGCCTCGCTGCTCCTGGCCGCCTGCTGGGAGGTTCCAACTGCGGGATTCCTCACCTTTTTTACGCAATGGGCCCTCGGTTTTGAGGCTCCTCCTGCCTGCCTCACTCCCAGCCCCTTGGTGATGTGTGTCCTGTAGTTTGAGGCCACGTGTGCTGGGTCCGTCACATTTCGGTGATGTGGCCCCACTGGTGTGAGGACACTCCTGCCTGGTTTCCATTCCCTTGGTGATGTGGGCCCTCTGGTGAGAGTCTGATCCTCTTTGGGTTCCTCACACTTTTGTGTGGTTGGCCCTCTGCTCTGAGGTCACTCCTGCCTGGCTGGCACACCCCGCATTGGCGACGTCGGCCCTCTGGTAGCAGTTGGAGCTTGCTGGGAGCCTCCTCTCCTCAGTGATGAGGGCCCTCTGGCGTCCGGCCCTAACTGCTGGGCTCCCCACATTTTCTGTTGTGTGCCCACTGGTGCGATGACACTCCTGCTTGGTTCCCTTCCCCATGGGGATGTGGGCCTTGTGCTCTGAGGTCACAACGGCTGGGTTGCTTACAGTATCACGATGAGGGCCCTCTGTTGTGAGTTCATCACTGCCTGGATCCCATAGCCTCGGTGCTCTGGGCCGCCTGCTGGGATGTTCCAACTGCTGGATTCCTCACCTTTCTATACAATGGGCCATGTGTTTTGAGGTTAATCCTGCCTGCCTCGCTCTGAGACCCATGGTGATGTGGGTCTTCTGGTTTGAGGCCACATGTGCTGGGTACCTCAACTTTCGATGATGTGGCCCCACGGGTGTGAGGACACTCGTGCCTGATTCCCAGCCCCTTGCTTATGTGGGCACTCTGGTGAGAGTCTGATCATGACTGGGTTCCTTACCCTTCTGTGAGGTGGGCGCTCTGATGTGAGGTCACTCCTGCCTGGATGGCTCACGTCGCCTTGGTGACGTAGGCCCTCTGTTGGCCACTGAAGCATGCTGGGAGCCTCCTACCCTCTTTAATGAGGGCCCTGGAAGAAACACATATGCCCTTTTTGACCAAGTGCATCATTGTCGAAGTTCTGCCTCTTCTCCTATACTTTCAAGGACTTCTCATCTACCTCCTGAAATCGTATTCCTGGAATTCTGCCCCGCGTTCCAGTCCTCTTTGCAGCCTTACTTCAATATATTTTTGGACGATAGCTGTCATTTATAACTCTGCAGGTTTGTGAATTACAGTGCCCCTGAGCTCCATTCTTCAACTCGCTTTCTTGTGAGCTGGCCGCAAAACCGCAGGATTGCTTCAGGCCCTAATCTGGTTCCGGCACGGCATGTTGAGCCTTTGGCTAATTCCTCTTCCTGATGGGAAATGAGCGTTAAATTTGCTCGTGCAGACACCTACAGCTAATCTCTCATTGGTTCTCCCTATTCCTGTTCATCTTGCTCAGAAATTCCAAACTGTGCCAAACAGGAGGTTAAAGGCACTGACTCTCCAATTGGGGAAAGAGTTAGTAAAGCGTCTGGAATGGTAAAACCGAGTATGAGGGGAAGAAAACTGAGATGCATTTAAAAAGGTTTCCCGGTCACACGGTGGACCATATTCTGGGTTTCCCATGCGTGTTTTACCTGAAGGAAGAATCCCTTAAACCTGGAGGGGTGGGACCCATGCAATGGGTACCATGCAGTATGACTTCAAATGGCCTGCATTTTCTCACCGAACCTCACCAATGCTATCAGGCCAAAGTGTCGAACCTTATGTCTCACTCAGCTCTAGGTGTAGATGTGGTAAATCCAGGTTGCATCACAAGCTCTGAATGAATTATTTAAGAATTGCTCTCTATTTCACTGTCATTGTGTTTGTTTTTGTAGTTTATTTTGATAATGGGATTTATCGGATTTTCTCTGCTGCCTTCATGCAGCTGTACACACACTTGATTCTCTTACGGAGACATATAAATCCATGGGTTTGAAGATTCTGATCAGTCAGGTGTAATCCTAGGAGTTGAATATGGTGTGTTTAGTCCATTTCGTTGAGCAAGGTGTAAGTCTTGACTATTACATATTTGGCTTATGGAAAGGTATGTGTGCTAATTTCTATCTCTGGTTTTATGCAGCACCCCACCTCACCTTTCCCCATAAGCAAGCATAAGTTGGTGTTCTAAATTTGAGACCCTGTTCTGTTTTGTAATTCAGTTCATGTGTAGCCAAGTTTACATTCCGTGTATTAGTGATATCTTATGATGTTTCATTTTCTGTGTGACTTATTTCACTTAGAATCATCGTACCTGGATCCACTCAATATGCCGCGACGGGCCTGATGACATAGATTTCATTGGTGAGTGATATTCCATTGTACGTGCGTACCACAACTTCTTTAACCATTTTTCACATTCTGGGATATTTAACTTGTACCGTAGACGACGTTCTTGTAAACAGAGCTGTCCCAAACTTTGGGGCGGCTGTGTGTTTTTGATTTTAATTTCCCTAAGCTATAGGACCATAAGTGGAAGTGACATAGGCTCTGTTGCTTTGTTTCCTACGTGTTTCAGGAAACCCCATACACTTCTCCAGAGTGGCTGTTTGCAATTTACATCCCCCCCATCAGCATAACAAGTCTCCCTGTTCTCCATGACCTGTCCTGCCTTTCTGGATTTTACACTTTTTCAGATGCCCCTTTTGACCGGGGGGAAGTGAGACTTCATTGTAGTGCAGATTTCATTTACCTGCTTGCTTGCTTGGCCAAAAATGGCGAATGCGTTTTTTCCTGAATATATTCAGGAAAAAACGCATACGCACTTTTTGGCCAGTGCATCATTGTCGACATTCTGCCTCTATTCCTATGCTTTAAGTGCAATTCCAGACTACCCCCTGAAATCGTTTTCCTGAAATTCTGCCCCGCTTTCAAGTCCTATTCGAAGACTTACTTCAATACATTTTTGGACGATAGCTGTCATTCATAACTCTGCAGGTTTGTGAATTACAGTGCCCCTGAGCTCGTTTCCTCAACTCGCTTTCTTGTGAGCTGGCCACAAAACCGCAGGATTGCTGCAGGCCCTAATCTGTTTCCGTCAGGGCACACTGAGCCTTTGGTGAATTCCTCATCCTGGTGGGAAATGAGCGTTCCATTTGCCCGTGCAGACACCTACAGCTAGTCTCTCATTGTTTCTCCCTATTCCTGTTAATATTGCGTAGAAATTGCAAACTGTGCCAAACAGGAGGTTAAAGGCACTGACTCTCCAAGTGGGGAGAATGTTAGTAAAGTGTCTGGAATGGTGAACACGAGTGCCAGGGTTCGAAAACTGAGATATATTTGAAAACGTTTCCCAATCACACGGTGGACAATACTCTGGGTTTCCCATGCATGTCTTAGCTGAAGGAAGAATCCCTTAAACCTGGAGAGCTGGGAACCATGGAATGGGTACCATGCAGTATGACTACAAAGGGTCTGCGTTTGCTCACCGAACCTCACAAATGCTATCAGCCCGAAGTGTCCAGCCGTATATCTCACCCAGCTCTGGGTGTAGATGTGGTAAATCCAGGTTGCATCACAAGCCCTGAATGAATTATTTAAGAATTGCTCTCTATTTCACTGTCAATGTGTTTTGGTTTTGAAATTTATTTTGATAATGAAATTTATCGGATTTTCACTGCTGCGTTTAGGCTGCTGTACACACGCTTGATTTCCTTATGGAGACATATAAATCCATGGGTTTTAAGATTCTTACTTGTCAGGTATATTCCCAGGCTTTGAGTCCGTTTCGTTGAGCAAGGAGTAGGGCTTGTCTATTATATATTTGGCTTATGGAACGGTATCTGTGCTAATTTCAATCTCTGGTTTTATGCAGCACCCCAACTCACCTTTCCCCATAAGCAAGCATAAGTTGGTTTTCTAAATTTGAGACCCTGTTCTGTTTTGTAATTCAGTTCATGGGTAGCCAAGTTTACATTCCGTGTATTAGTCATATCTTATGATGTTTCTTTTTCTGTGTGACTTATTTCTCGTAGAATCATCATACCTGAATCCACTCATTATGCCGCTACGGGCCTGATGACGTAGATTTCATTGCTGAGTGATATTCCATTGTACGTGCGTACCACAACTTCTTTATCCATTTTTTGCTTTCTGGGATATTTTACTTGTACCGTAGACGAGGTTCTTGTAAACAGAGCCGTCCCAAACTCTGGGGTGGCTGTGTGTTTTTGATTTTAATTTCCCTAAGCTATAGGACCATAAGTGGAAGTGACATAGGCTGTGTTGCTTTGTTTCCTACGTGTTTCTAGAAACACCATACACTTCTCCAGAGTGGTTGTTGACAATTTACATCCCGCCCATCAGCATGACAAGGCTCCCTGTTCTCCATGACCTGTCCTGCCTTTCTGGATTTTACACTTTTTTTCAGATGGCCCTTTTGACCGGGGGGGCAGTGAGACTTCATTGTAGTGCAGATTTCCTTTACACGCTTGCTTGGTTGGCCAAAAAGGGCGTAAGCATTTTTTCCTGAATATATTCAGGAAAAAACGCATACGCCCTTTTTGGCCAAGTGCATCGTTGTCGACATTCTGCCTCTTTTCCTATGCTTTTAGTACAATTCCAGTCTACCCCCTGAAATCGTTTTCCTGAAATTCTTCCCCGCATTCAAGTTCTCTTCGAAGACTTACTTCAATACATTTTTGGACGATAGCTGTCATTCATAACTCTGCAGGTTTGTGAATTACAGTGCCCCTGAGCTCATGTCTTCAACTCGTTTTCTTGTGAGCTGGCCGCAAAACCGCAGGATTGCTTCAGGCCGTAATCTCTTTCCGGCAGGGCTTGCTGAGCCTTTGTTTAATTCCTCTTCCTGGTCGGAAATGAGCGTTCCTTTTGCCCGTGCAGGCACCTACAGCTAGTCTCTCATTGGTTCTCCCTATTCCTGTACATCTTGCGCAGAAATTGCAAACTGTGCCAAACAGGAGGTTAATGGCCCTGACTCTCCACGTGGGGAGAGTGTTAGTAAAGCGTCTGGAATGGTGAACCCGAGTACCAGGGGACGAAAACTGAGATGCATTTGAAAACGTTTCCCGGTCACACAGTGCACTGTACTGTGGGTTTCCCATGCATGTTTTAGCTGAAGGAAGAATCCCTTAAACCTGGAGAGTTGGGACCCATGGAATGGGTACCATGCAGTTTGACTTCAAAGGGTCTGCGTTTGCTCACCGAACCTCACCAATGCTATCAGCCCGAAGTGTCCAGCCTTATGTCTCACCCAGCTCTGGGTGTAGATGTGGTAAATCCAGGTTGCATCACAAGCCCTGAATGAATTATTTAAGAATTGCTCTCTATTTCACTGTCATTGTGTTTTGTTTTTGAAATTTATTTTGATAATGGGATTTATCGGATTTTCACTGCTGCATTTAGGCCGTTGTACACACGCTTGATTTCATTATGGAGACATATAAATCCATGGGTTTTAAGATTCTTACTTGTCAGGTATCTTGCCAGGCGTTGAATATGGGGTGTTGAGTCCATTTCGTTGAGCAAGGAGTAGGTCTTGTCTATTATATATTTGGCTTATGGAACGGTATCTGTGCTAATTTCAATCTCTGGTTTTATGCAGCACCCCAACTCACCTTTCCCCATTAGCAAGCATAAGTTGGTTTTCTAAATTTGAGATCCTGTTCTGTTTTGTAATTCAGTTTATGTGTAGCCAAGTTTACATTCCGTGTATTACTTATATATTATGATGTTTCTTTTTCTGTGTGACGTATTTCTCGTAGAATCATCGTACCTGAATCCACTCATTATGCCGCTATGGGCCTGAAGACGTAGATTTCTTTGCTGAGTGATATTCCATTGTACGTGCGTACCAGAACTTCTTTATCCATTTTTTCCTTTCTCAGATATTTAACTTGTACCGTAGACAAGGTTCTTGTAAACAGAGCCATCCCAAACTTTGGGGTGGCTGTGTGTTTGTGATTTTAATTACCCTAAGCTATAGGACCATAGTGGAAGTTACTTAGGCTGTGTTGCTTTCTTTCCTACGTGTTTCCGGATACACCATACATTTCTCCAGAGTGGCTGTTGGCAATTTACATCCCGCCCATCAGCATAACAAGGCTCCCTGTTCTACAAGACCTGTCCTGCCTTTCTGGATTTTACAATTTTTTCAGATGGCCCTTTTTTTCGGGGGGCAGTGAGACTTCATTGTAGTGCAGATTTCCTTTACACGCTTGCTTGGTTGGCCAAAAAGTGCGTATGCGTTTTTTCCTGAATATATTCAGGAAAAAACGCATACGCCCTTTTTGGCCAAGTGCATCATTGTCGACATTCTGCCTCTTTTCCTATGCTTTAAGTGCAATTCCAGTCTACCCCCTGAAATCGTTTTCCTGAAATTCTGCCCCGCTTTCAAGTCCTCTTTGAAGACTTACTTCAGTACATTTTTGAACGATAGCTGTCATTCATAACTCTGCAGGTTTGTGAATTACAGTGCCCCTGAGCTCCTTTCTTCAACTCCTTTTCTTGTGAGCTGGCCGCAAAACCGCAGGATTGCTTCAGGCCGTAATATGTTTCCGGCCGGGCACGCTGAGCCTTTGGTTAATTCCACTTCCTGGTGGGAAATGATTGTTCAATTTGCCCGTGCAGACACCAACAGCTAGTCTCTCATTGGTTCTCCCTATGCCTGTTCATCTTGCGCAGAAATTGCAAACTGTGCCAAACAGGAGGTTAAAGGCACTGACTCTCCAAGTGGGGAGAGTGTTAGTAAAGCGTCTGGAATGGTGAACCCGAGTACCAGGGGACGAAAACTGAGATGCATTTGAAAACGTTTCCCAATCACACAGTGGATGATAGTCTGGGTTTCCCATGCATGTTTTAGCTGAAGGAAGAATCCCTTAAACCTGGAAATTTGGAACCCATGGAATGGGTACCATGCAGTATGACTTCAAAGGGTCTGCGTTTGCTCACCGAACCTCACCAATGCTATCAGCCCGAAGTGTCCAGCCTTATGTCTCACCCAGCTCTGGGTGTAGATGTGGGAAATCCAGGTTGCATCACAAACCCTGAATGAATTATTTAAGAATTGCTCTCTATTTCACTGTCATTGTGTTTTGTTTTTGAAATTTATTTTGATAATGGGATTTATCGGATTTTAACTGCTGCGTTTAGGCCGCTGTACACACGCTTGATTTCCTTATGGAGACATATAAATCCATGGGTTTTAAGATTCTTACTTGTCAAGTATCTTGCCAGGCGTTGAATATGGGGTGTTGAGTCCATTTCGTTGAGCAAGGAGTAGGTCTTGTCTATTATATATTTGGCTTATGGAACGGTATCTGTGCTAATTTCAATCTCTGGTTTTATGCAGCACCCCAACTCACCTTTCCCCATAAGCAAGCGTAAGTTGGTTTTCTAAATTTGAGACCCTGTTCTGTTTTGTAATTCAGTTCATGTGTAGCCAAGTTTACATTCCGTGTATTAGGGATATCTAATGATGTTTCTTTTTCTGTGTGACTTATTTCTCGAAGAATCATCGTACCTGAATCCACTCATTATGCCGCTACGGGCCTGATGACGTAGATTTCATTGCTGAGTGATATTCCATTGTACGTGCGTACCACAATTTCTTTATCCATTTTTTACTTTCTGGGATATTTTACTTGTACCGTAGACGAGGTTCTTGTAAACAGAGCCGTCCCAAACTCTGGGGTGGCTGTGTGTTTTTGATTTTAATTTCCCTAAGCTATAGGACCATAAGTGGAAGTGCCATAGGCTGTGTTGCTTTGTTTCCTACGTGTTTCTGGAAACACCATACACTTCTCCAGAGTGGTTGTTGGCAATTTACATCCCGCCCATCAGCATGACAAGGCTCCCTGTTCTCCATGACCTGTCCTGCCTTTCTGGATTTTACACTTTTTTCAGATGGCCCTTTTGACCGGGGGGGCAGTGAGACTTCCTTGTAGTGCAGAGTTCCTTTACACGCTTGCTTGGTTGGCCAAAAAGGGCGTATGCGTTTTTTCCTGAATATATTCAGGAAAAAACGCATACGCCCTTTTTGGCCAAGTGCATCGTTGTCGACATTCTGCCTCTTTTCCTGTGCTTTTAGTACAATTCCAGTCTACCCCCTGAAATCGTTTTCCTGAAATTCTGCCCCGCTTTCAAGTCCTCTTGGAAGACTTACTTCAATACATTTTTGGACGATAGCTGTCATTCATAACTCTGCAGGTTTGTGAATTACAGTGCCCCTGAGCTCATGTCTTCAACTCGCTTTCTTGTGAGCTGGCCGCAAAACCGCAGGATTGCTTCAGGCCAAAGTCTCTTTCCGGCAGGGCATGCTGAGCCTTTGTTTAATTCCTCTTCCTGGTCGGAAATGATCGCTCCTTTTGCCCGTGCAGGCACCTACAGCTAGTCTCTCATTGGTTCTCCCTATTCCTGTACATCTTGCGCAGAAATTGCAAACTGTGCCAAACAGGAGGTTAATGGCACTGACTCTCCAAGTGGGGAGAGTGTTAGTAAAGCGTCTGGAATGGTGAACCCGAGTACCAGGGGACGAAAACTGAGATGCATTTGAAAACGTTTACCGGTCACACAGTGCACTGTACTGTGGGTTTACCATGCATGTTTTAGCTGAAGGAAGAATCCCTTAAACCTGGAGAGTTGGGACCCATGGAATGGGTACCATGCAGTATGACTTCAAAGGGTCTGCGTTTGCTCACCGAACCTCACCACTGCTATCAGCCCAAAGGGTCCAGCCTTATGTCTCACCCAGCTCTGGGTGTAGATGTGGTAAATCCAGGTTGCATCACAAGCCCTGAATGAATTATTTAATAATTGCTCTCTATTTCACTGTCATTGTGTTTTGTTTTTGAAATTTATTTTGATAATGGGATTTATCGGATTTTCACTTCTGCCTTTAGGCCGCTGTACACACGCTGGATTTCCTTATGGAGACATATAAATCCATGGGTTTTAAGATTCTTACTTGTCAGGTATCTTGCCAGGCGTTGAATATGGGGTGTTGAGTCCATTTCGTTGAGCAAGGAGTAGGGCTTGTCTATTATATATTTGGCTTATGGAACGGTATCTGTGCTAATTTCAATCTCTGGTTTTATGCAGCACCCCAACTCACCTTTCCCCATAAGCAAGCATAAGTTGGTTTTCTAAATTTGAGACCCTGTTCTGTTTTGTAATTCAGTTTATGTGTAGCCAAGTTTACATTCCGTGTATTACTGATATATTATGATGTTTCTTTTTCTGTGTGACTTATTTCTCGTAGAATCATCGTACCTGAATCCACTCATTATGCCGCTATGGGCCTGAAGACGTAGATTTCATTGCTGAGTGATATTCCATTGTACGTGTGTACCAGAACTTCTTTATCCATTTTTTCCTTTCTCGGATATTTAACTTGTACCGTAGACAAGGTTCTTGTAAACAGAGCCATCCCAAAATTTGGGGTGGCTGTGTGTTTTTGATTTTAATTTCCCTAAGCTATAGGACCATAAGTGGAAGTGACATAGGCTGTGTTGCTTTGTTTCCTACGTGTTTCAGGATACACCATACATTTCTCCAGAGTGGCTGTTGGCAATTTACATCCCGCCCATCAGCATAACAAGGCTCCCTGTGATCCATGTCCTGTCCTGTCTTTCTGGATTTTACTCTTTTTTCAGATGGCCCTTTTGACCAGGAGGCAGTGAGACTTCATTGTAGTGCAGATTTCCTTTACACGGTTGCTTGGTTGGCCAAAAAGGGCGTATGCGTTTTTTCCTGAATATATTCAGGAAAAAACGCATACGCCCTTTTTGGCCAAGTGCATCATTGTCGACATTCTGCCTCTTTTCCTATGCTTTAACGGCAATTCCAGTCTACCCCCTGAAATCGTTTTCCTGAAATTCTGCCCCGCTTTCAAGTCCTCTTTGAAGACTTACTTCAGTACATTTTTGGACGATAGCTGTCATTCATAACTCTGCAGGTTTGTGAATTACAGTGCCCCTGAGCCCCTTTCTTCAACTCGTTTTCATGTGAGCTGGCCGCAAAACCGCAGGATTGCTTCAGTCCCTAATCTCTTTCCGGCAGGGCACGCTGAGCCTTTGGTTAATTCCTCTTCCTTGTGGGAAATGAGCGTTAAATTTGCATGTGCAGACACCTTCACATGAGTCGTCATGGTGTCCCTTTGCCCCGGTTATCTCTATGGAGGTTGGAGTTGGAGGGCCTCCCCACTCAAGATCAGTGTGCCCACGGAGCCAACCCTGCAACTTCAGGGCATGGTTGGGGGTGAGGATCACCACGAGGGTTCCTTTTCCCTTAGGAGGGAGGTGGCCTTTTGGGCTGCTGATTTCCAGGTTATCAGATACTGCCAGTATCTTGGCCAGATGTGGCGGTGGGCCAAGCCCCTTGGTGACCGTATTTTATCCTACCTGGATCGCATTCTTGCATTGTTCCATTTCAAGTGGTCCCAGGTTTTGCACTAATACTCCAGTGGCGATTCACCGTTCACCAGGAATGTAAAGGTCAAAGGGTTTAGCTAAATTAGGGAGTTCCAGGGCAAGGGTCTGAATTGACTGCTCTTTCCATTCTTGAAAGGCCACTTCTGCATTCTATTCAAAAGGATCATCACCTTTTCCTTTCAGTGTTTCATATAGAGGCCGAGCTAGTAGACTGTAGTTAGGGATCCAGAAGCAGCAAACCCTGGCCTCCCCAGGAACCCCTAAGCTGTCTTCTAGTTTTAGAAATGGGTAAGGCTGTAAATTGTTTCTTCCCTTTCCTGGGATGGGCTTCTCCGACCTTCTGTGAGAATGAAGCCCAGGCAGGTCACCGTAGTCTGTGATATTTGAGCTTTTTCTTGGACAACTTGTATCCTTTATTGGCTTCGTAGTTCAGAGGTATCCTTAGTAGGGCTGGCGATCAGAATGTCGTCTGCATATTGAAGGAGTGTTTCCTTTTCCAGAGGTAGAACTTTTAGGTCTTTAGCTGAGCTTTCCCCAAAGATGGTGTGGGAATTTTTGAACCCTTGGGGCAACACGGCCCGGAAGTATTGTTTTAGTTGTATGTTGAGTCCTGCCACTCACAAGCCAAAATTTCTTGTGACTCTGGGACCAATAGAATACAAAAGAAGGCATCATTGAAGACTAATACAGAATACCATGTCCTGGTGGTTGGTAGAATGACCAGCAGGGTGTAGGATTTAGGAACTACTGGAGGTATATCCTCGGTGGCTTCACTGACTGTCCTGACATCCTTTACCAGGACTCCAGCAGCCTATGGGGCTCTCGAGGTCAGGCCAATCCCAGGATATGGAGCTCACCTGGGCAGGTATCCCAACCCAGCCCACGGGGCTCTCATGTTCAGGACCCTCCCAGGATATGGTGTTCCCTGGGCAGGTCCCCCTGCAGCCCATGGGGCTCTCGTGGTCAGGCCCCTCCCAGGATACAGAGCTACCCTTGCAGGTACCATGGCAGGGCTGGGAACACAGGAACCGTGCATATCGCCCTCATTGCAGAGCACTCCCATCTCACCTGTCACTCAGATCTGACACAGAGCACCTCAGAGCAGGACTTGAACTAACAAACAGCAGCTCCGACAGGTCTGTGACCCTGGGCATCACTCTGTGTGGCCTCCCTCCACCTGGTCTTCCAGAGACTTCCACTGCACCCGGGGCACCAGGCCTCTGTCTCCACCCACCAGCCACCCCTCCTCTCCCTGACTCCTGGGTTCCTCTCATTAGGAGAGGGTTTTCTTGAAGTTGTCTCCCACTCATGGGCCAGATAATATAATTAGAAAACAAGCCAGAGCTGCAGCCCCTTGTCTATCCTGACTCTCAGGAGCCCACACCTGTTCCTTGGACCTGGCCGATTCAGCAAGTTCCAGTTTCTGCAACTGTGAGCCCCTGAGGGGTGATTATTGGCTGGCCTGGGAAGCCTGACCGTGCCGGCCAGCCCTCCCCAGGTGTGCCTGGGTTCAGATCAATATAAACACTGCTCCAGGCAGCAAGAGCCCCTGCAGCTGTGCCTGACGCCATTTTCTCTGCCCTGTCAGCAGTCTTGGGGCTGGACTGGTGGGAGGGAGTGAGAGGCCACGGCTTTGTGGGTGGCCCAGTGTGAGTGGGGCTCTGCTGGACTTTCTGCAGCAGTTGCCAAGATGCCACCTGCTAAAGAAGAGGATGTGTCACCCATACCTGCCGCTGGAATTTCTCCCTGGGCAGAGGTGAGTGAGGAAGAAAGCAGTGGGGGCCGGGACAGCAGGGGTATCTCAGGCAGGGAAATGGAAAGCTTCCAGAAGAGCACCCAGGGCCAGGACCATCCTGGCTGGCCTGCAGGCACCAAGTCGGCTGGCATGCTGTCGCTCATGTGGCTCCATGGCCCTTCCTCTAGGCTTTCAAGTCCTTGTACATATTCAGGTGTTTTACCTGGGAAGGGTGGGAACATTTCAGCAGCAGCTGGCCTGGGGCTCAGCCCACGTTTACTCACAGATGCCTCGGCACGGTCCCCCAGCTTTGCAATGAGGACGCTTGTTGCGTGGGGCCTGCTGGCTGAATGGGAGATGATTCCCCACCACCGACCAACTTCAGAATTGTTTACAACTGGAGCAAGTGCCCTGATACGGTTTTCCTCTGTGTAGCTGGTGGGTTCTGTTTTTTTTTCTTTTTTTCTTTTTTGGTTCAAGGTAGATTTTATTCCTCTTTTTTGTATTTACAGATATAAGCATGGAAATAATTTATTCATATAAATACATGTATGTGAAGGGAAGAATATTTTTTCTGTTTTACTTTTTGTAATTTGAATTTTATTTTATTTTTTTATACAGCAGGTTCTTTTTGGTTATCTATTTTATACATATAAATGTATACATGCCAATCCCAATCTCTCAACTCCTCCCACCACCACCCCCCAACAGCTTTCCCCCCTTGGTGTCCATACGTTTGTTGTCTACATCTGTTGCTCTATTTCTGCCTTGCAAAACGGTTCATCTGTACAATTTGTCTAGGTTCCACATATAGCCATTAATAGACAAGATTTCTTTTTCTCTTTCTGACTTACTTCACTCTGTATGACAGTCTCTAGATCCATCAACGTCTCTACAAATGACCCAATTTCATTCCTTTTTATGGCTTAGTAATATTCCATTTTATATATGTACCACGTCTTTATGCATTCGTCTGTCTGTGGGCATTTAGGTTGCTTCCATTACCTGGATATTGTAAATAGTGATGCAATGAACATTGCGGTGAATGTCTCTTTTTGATTTATGGCTTTGTCTGGGTATATGCCCAGTAGTGGGACTGCTGTATCATATGGTAATTCTATTCTTAGTTTTATAAGAAACTCCATAACTTTCTCCACAGTGACTGTATCAATTTCATTCCCAACAATAGAGGAAGAGGGTTCCTTATCTCCACACCCTTTCCAGCATTTGTTGTTTGTAGATATTCTGATGATGCCCATTCTAACAGGTGTGAGGTGATACACCATGGATGAGTCTATTTCGTTGAGCAAAGAGTAGGTCTTGTCTATTACATATTTGGCTTATGGAACGGTATGTGTGCTAATTTCAATCTCTGGTTTTATACAGCACCGCAACTCAACTTTCCCCTTAAGCAAGCATAACTTTTTATCTAAATGTGAGACTCTGTTCAGTTTTGGAATTCAGTTTATGTGTAGCCAAGTTTACACTCTCTCTATTAGTGATATCTTATGATAATTACCTTTCTCTGTGTGACATATTTCTCTTAGAATCATCATACTTAAATCCACTCAATTTGCTGCTACAGGCCTGATGACATTGATTTCATTGCTGAGTGATATTCCATTGTACGTAAGTAGCACAACTCCTTTATCCATATTTTTCTTTCTGGGATATTTAATTTGTACTGGACTCAAGGTTCTTGTAAACACAGCAGCCCTAAATTTGGTGTTGGCTGTGTCTTGTTGATTTTAATTTTCCTAAGCTATAGGGCCAAAAGTGGAAGTGCCCTAGGGTCTGTAGCTTTGTTTTTCAGATGTTTCAGGATACACCATAAACATCTCCAGAGTGTCTGTTGGCAATTTACATCCCGCCCATCAGCATAACAAGGCTCCCTGTTCTCCATGGCCTGTCCTGTGTTTCTGGTTTTTACACTTTTTTCAGATGGCCCTTTTGACGAATGGGAAATGAGACTTCATTGTAGTGCGGATTTCCATTGCTCGAGTGCTTGGTTGGCCAAAAAGGGCATATGTGTTTTTTCCTGAATATATTCAGGAAAAAATGTTTACGCACTTTTGTCCAAGTGCATCACTGTCAAAGATCTGCCGCTTTTCACATGCTTTAAACGCAATTCCAATCTACCTCCTGAAATATGATTCCTGCAATTCTGCCTCGTTTTGAAGTCCTCTTTGCAGACTTACTTCAGTATATTTTTGCCAATAGCTGTCATTTATAACTCTGCAGGTTTGTGAATTACAGTGCCTGTGATTTCCTTTCTTAACTCGTTTCCTTGAAAGCTGGCCACAGAACCGCAGGTTTGCTTTAGGCCATAATCAGGGTCTGGCACGGCACTCTGAGCCTTTGGTTAATTCCTCTTCCTGGTGGGAAATTAGAGTTAAATGTGCCCCTCCGGACACCTGCCTCACTCCCAGCCCCTTGGTGATGTGTGTCCTGTGGTTTGAGGCCACATGTGCTGGGTTCCTCACCTTTGGCTGATGTGGCCCCACTGGTGTGAGGACACTCCTGCCTGGTTCCCATCCCCTTGGTGATGTGGGCCATCCGCTGAGAGTCTGATCCTGGTTGGGTTCCTCACACTTCTGTGAGGTGGGCCCTCTTCTCTGACGTCACTCCTGCCTGGCTGGCACACCCCGCCTTGGCGAAGTCGGCCCTCTGGTGGGATTTGGTGCCTGCTGGGGGTCTCCTGCCCTCGGTAATGAGGGCCCTCTGGCGTCAGGCCCTAATTCCTGGGCTCCCAATATTTTCTGATATACGCCCTGTGGTTCGAGTACACTCCTGCCAGGTTCCCAACCCCATGGGAATGTGGGCCTTCTGCTCTGAGGTCCCAACCGTGGGTTGCTCAGTTTCATGATGAGGGCCCTCTGCTGTGAGTTCTCTCCGGCCTGGATCCCATAGCCTCGCTGCTCCTGGCCACCTGCTGGGAGGTTCCAACTGCGGGATTCCTCACCTTTTTTCTTCTATGGGCCCTCTGTTTTGAGACTCCTCCTGCCTGCCTCACTCCCAGTCCCTTGGTGATGTGTGTCCTCTGGTGTGAGGCCACGTGTGCTGGGTCCCTCGCCTTTGGATGATGTGGCCACACTGGTGTGAGGACACTCCTGCCTGCTTCCTATCCCTTTGATGATGTGGGCCCTCTGGTGAGAGTCTGATCCTGGCTGGGTTCCTCACCCTTCTGTGAGGTGGGCC
Organism: Delphinapterus leucas; assembly: GCF_059928025.1. Classification (NCBI taxonomy): domain Eukaryota; kingdom Metazoa; phylum Chordata; class Mammalia; order Artiodactyla; family Monodontidae; genus Delphinapterus; species Delphinapterus leucas. Next base: position 10,927,039 of record NW_028322241.1, on the reverse strand, counting down.
CTCTGCTGTGAGGTCACTCCTGCCTGGCTGGCACACCCCACCTGGGCAACATCGGCCCTCTTGTGGCACTTGGAGCCTGCTGGGAGCCTCCTCCCCTCGGTGATGGGGGCCCTCTAGCGTCAGGCCCTAACTGCTGGGTACCCACATTTTCTGATACGTGCTAAGTGGTGCGAGGACACTCCTGCGAGGTTCCCATCCCCATGGGCATGTGGGCCTTCTGCTCTAAGGTCCCAACACCTGTGTTTTTCACCGTTTCATGATGTTGTCTCTCTGGTGTTAGTTCACTCAGGCCTAGATCCCATAGACTCTGTGCTCTGAGCCGACTGCTGGGAGGTTCCTACTGCTGGATTCCTTACCTTTTTTATTCTTTGGGTCCTGTGTTTTTATGCTCCTACTTCCTGACTCACTCCCAGCCCCTTTGTGATGTAGGTCCTCTGGTTTAAGGCCACATGTACCGGTTTCCTCACCTTTATTGATGTGGCCCCACTGGTGTGAGGACACTCCTGCCTGGTTCCCATCCCCTTGGTGATTGGGGCCCTCTTGTGAGAGTCTGATCCTGTCTGGATTCCTCACACTTCTGGGAGGTGGGCCCTCTGCTGTGAGGTCACTCCTGCCTGGCTGGCACACGTCACGTTGGCAATGTGGGCCCTCAGTTGGGAGTTGGTGCCTGCTGGGAGTCTCCTCCCCTCGGTAATGAGGGCCCTCTGGCGTCAGGCCCTAACTCATGGGCTCCCAAAATTTTCTGATGTGCGCCGTGTCGTGTGAGTACACTCCAGCCAGGGTCCCTTCCCTAGGGGATGTGGGCTTTCTGCTCTGTGGTTCCAACGGCTGGGTTGCTCACAGTGTCAGAATGTGGGCCCTCTGTTTTGAGTTCAGTCAGGCCTGGATCCCATAGCCTCGCTGCTCCTGGCCGCCTGCTGGGAGGTTCCAACTGCGGGATTCCTCACCTTTTTTACGCAATGGGCCCTCGGTTTTGAGGCTCCTCCTGCCTGCCTCACTCCCAGCCCCTTGGTGATGTGTGTCCTGTAGTTTGAGGCCACGTGTGCTGGGTCCGTCACATTTCGGTGATGTGGCCCCACTGGTGTGAGGACACTCCTGCCTGGTTTCCATTCCCTTGGTGATGTGGGCCCTCTGGTGAGAGTCTGATCCTCTTTGGGTTCCTCACACTTTTGTGTGGTTGGCCCTCTGCTCTGAGGTCACTCCTGCCTGGCTGGCACACCCCGCATTGGCGACGTCGGCCCTCTGGTAGCAGTTGGAGCTTGCTGGGAGCCTCCTCTCCTCAGTGATGAGGGCCCTCTGGCGTCCGGCCCTAACTGCTGGGCTCCCCACATTTTCTGTTGTGTGCCCACTGGTGCGATGACACTCCTGCTTGGTTCCCTTCCCCATGGGGATGTGGGCCTTGTGCTCTGAGGTCACAACGGCTGGGTTGCTTACAGTATCACGATGAGGGCCCTCTGTTGTGAGTTCATCACTGCCTGGATCCCATAGCCTCGGTGCTCTGGGCCGCCTGCTGGGATGTTCCAACTGCTGGATTCCTCACCTTTCTATACAATGGGCCATGTGTTTTGAGGTTAATCCTGCCTGCCTCGCTCTGAGACCCATGGTGATGTGGGTCTTCTGGTTTGAGGCCACATGTGCTGGGTACCTCAACTTTCGATGATGTGGCCCCACGGGTGTGAGGACACTCGTGCCTGATTCCCAGCCCCTTGCTTATGTGGGCACTCTGGTGAGAGTCTGATCATGACTGGGTTCCTTACCCTTCTGTGAGGTGGGCGCTCTGATGTGAGGTCACTCCTGCCTGGATGGCTCACGTCGCCTTGGCGACGTAGGCCCTCTGTTGGCCACTGAAGCATGCTGGGAGCCTCCTACCCTCTTTAATGAGGGCCCTGGAAGAAACACATATGCCCTTTTTGACCAAGTGCATCATTGTCGAAGTTCTGCCTCTTCTCCTATACTTTCAAGGACTTCTCATCTACCTCCTGAAATCGTATTCCTGGAATTCTGCCCCGCGTTCCAGTCCTCTTTGCAGCCTTACTTCAATATATTTTTGGACGATAGCTGTCATTTATAACTCTGCAGGTTTGTGAATTACAGTGCCCCTGAGCTCCATTCTTCAACTCGCTTTCTTGTGAGCTGGCCGCAAAACCGCAGGATTGCTTCAGGCCCTAATCTGGTTCCGGCACGGCATGTTGAGCCTTTGGCTAATTCCTCTTCCTGATGGGAAATGAGCGTTAAATTTGCTCGTGCAGACACCTACAGCTAATCTCTCATTGGTTCTCCCTATTCCTGTTCATCTTGCTCAGAAATTCCAAACTGTGCCAAACAGGAGGTTAAAGGCACTGACTCTCCAATTGGGGAAAGAGTTAGTAAAGCGTCTGGAATGGTAAAACCGAGTATGAGGGGAAGAAAACTGAGATGCATTTAAAAAGGTTTCCCGGTCACACGGTGGACCATATTCTGGGTTTCCCATGCGTGTTTTACCTGAAGGAAGAATCCCTTAAACCTGGAGGGGTGGGACCCATGCAATGGGTACCATGCAGTATGACTTCAAATGGCCTGCATTTTCTCACCGAACCTCACCAATGCTATCAGCCCAAAGTGTCGAACCTTATGTCTCACTCAGCTCTAGGTGTAGATGTGGTAAATCCAGGTTGCATCACAAGCTCTGAATGAATTATTTAAGAATTGCTCTCTATTTCACTGTCATTGTGTTTGTTTTTGTAGTTTATTTTGATAATGGGATTTATCGGATTCTCTCTGCTGCCTTCATGCAGCTGTACACACACTTGATTCTCTTACGGAGACATATAAATCCATGGGTTTGAAGATTCTGATCAGTCAGGTGTAATCCTAGGAGTTGAATATGGTGTGTTTAGTCCATTTCGTTGAGCAAGGTGTAAGTCTTGACTATTACATATTTGGCTTATGGAAAGGTATGTGTGCTAATTTCTATCTCTGGTTTTATGCAGCACCCCACCTCACCTTTCCCCATAAGCAAGCATAAGTTGGTGTTCTAAATTTGAGACCCTGTTCTGTTTTGTAATTCAGTTCATGTGTAGCCAAGTTTACATTCCGTGTATTAGTGATATCTTATGATGTTTCATTTTCTGTGTGACTTATTTCACTTAGAATCATCGTACCTGGATCCACTCAATATGCCGCGACGGGCCTGATGACATAGATTTCATTGGTGAGTGATATTCCATTGTACGTGCGTACCACAACTTCTTTAACCATTTTTCACATTCTGGGATATTTAACTTGTACCGTAGACGACGTTCTTGTAAACAGAGCTGTCCCAAACTTTGGGGTGGCTGTGTGTTTTTGATTTTAATTTCCCTAAGCTATAGGACCATAAGTGGAAGTGACATAGGCTCTGTTGCTTTGTTTCCTACGTGTTTCAGGAAACCCCATACACTTCTCCAGAGTGGCTGTTTGCAATTTACATCCCCCCCATCAGCATAACAAGTCTCCCTGTTCTCCATGACCTGTCCTGCCTTTCTGGATTTTACACTTTTTCAGATGCCCCTTTTGACCGGGGGGAAGTGAGACTTCATTGTAGTGCAGATTTCATTTACCTGCTTGCTTGCTTGGCCAAAAATGGCGAATGCGTTTTTTCCTGAATATATTCAGGAAAAAACGCATACGCACTTTTTGGCCAGTGCATCATTGTCGACATTCTGCCTCTATTCCTATGCTTTAAGTGCAATTCCAGTCTACCCCCTGAAATCGTTTTCCTGAAATTCTGCCCCGCTTTCAAGTCCTATTCGAAGACTTACTTCAATACATTTTTGGACGATAGCTGTCATTCATAACTCTGCAGGTTTGTGAATTACAGTGCCCCTGAGCTCGTTTCCTCAACTCGCTTTCTTGTGAGCTGGCCACAAAACCGCAGGATTGCTGCAGGCCCTAATCTGTTTCCGTCAGGGCACACTGAGCCTTTGGTGAATTCCTCTTCCTGGTGGGAAATGAGCGTTCCATTTGCCCGTGCAGACACCTACAGCTAGTCTCTCATTGTTTCTCCCTATTCCTGTTAATATTGCGTAGAAATTGCAAACTGTGCCAAACAGGAGGTTAAAGGCACTGACTCTCCAAGTGGGGAGAATGTTAGTAAAGTGTCTGGAATGGTGAACACGAGTGCCAGGGTTCGAAAACTGAGATATATTTGAAAACGTTTCCCAATCACACGGTGGACAATACTCTGGGTTTCCCATGCATGTCTTAGCTGAAGGAAGAATCCCTTAAACCTGGAGAGCTGGGAACCATGGAATGGGTACCATGCAGTATGACTACAAAGGGTCTGCGTTTGCTCACCGAACCTCACAAATGCTATCAGCCCGAAGTGTCCAGCCGTATATCTCACCCAGCTCTGGGTGTAGATGTGGTAAATCCAGGTTGCATCACAAGCCCTGAATGAATTATTTAAGAATTGCTCTCTATTTCACTGTCAATGTGTTTTGGTTTTGAAATTTATTTTGATAATGAAATTTATCGGATTTTCACTGCTGCGTTTAGGCTGCTGTACACACGCTTGATTTCCTTATGGAGACATATAAATCCATGGGTTTTAAGATTCTTACTTGTCAGGTATATTCCCAGGCTTTGAGTCCGTTTCGTTGAGCAAGGAGTAGGTCTTGTCTATTATATATTTGGCTTATGGAACGGTATCTGTGCTAATTTCAATCTCTGGTTTTATGCAGCACCCCAACTCACCTTTCCCCATAAGCAAGCATAAGTTGGTTTTCTAAATTTGAGACCCTGTTCTGTTTTGTAATTCAGTTCATGGGTAGCCAAGTTTACATTCCGTGTATTAGTCATATCTTATGATGTTTCTTTTTCTGTGTGACTTATTTCTCGTAGAATCATCATACCTGAATCCACTCATTATGCCGCTACGGGCCTGATGACGTAGATTTCATTGCTGAGTGATATTCCATTGTACGTGCGTACCACAACTTCTTTATCCATTTTTTGCTTTCTGGGATATTTTACTTGTACCGTAGACGAGGTTCTTGTAAACAGAGCCGTCCCAAACTCTGGGGTGGCTGTGTGTTTTTGATTTTAATTTCCCTAAGCTATAGGACCATAAGTGGAAGTGACATAGGCTGTGTTGCTTTGTTTCCTACGTGTTTCTAGAAACACCATACACTTCTCCAGAGTGGTTGTTGACAATTTACATCCCGCCCATCAGCATGACAAGGCTCCCTGTTCTCCATGACCTGTCCTGCCTTTCTGGATTTTACACTTTTTTTCAGATGGCCCTTTTGACCGGGGGGGCAGTGAGACTTCATTGTAGTGCAGATTTCCTTTACACGCTTGCTTGGTTGGCCAAAAAGGGCGTAAGCATTTTTTCCTGAATATATTCAGGAAAAAACGCATACGCCCTTTTTGGCCAAGTGCATCGTTGTCGACATTCTGCCTCTTTTCCTATGCTTTTAGTACAATTCCAGTCTACCCCCTGAAATCGTTTTCCTGAAATTCTTCCCCGCATTCAAGTTCTCTTCGAAGACTTACTTCAATACATTTTTGGACGATAGCTGTCATTCATAACTCTGCAGGTTTGTGAATTACAGTGCCCCTGAGCTCATGTCTTCAACTCGTTTTCTTGTGAGCTGGCCGCAAAACCGCAGGATTGCTTCAGGCCGTAATCTCTTTCCGGCAGGGCTTGCTGAGCCTTTGTTTAATTCCTCTTCCTGGTCGGAAATGAGCGTTCCTTTTGCCCGTGCAGGCACCTACAGCTAGTCTCTCATTGGTTCTCCCTATTCCTGTACATCTTGCGCAGAAATTGCAAACTGTGCCAAACAGGAGGTTAATGGCCCTGACTCTCCACGTGGGGAGAGTGTTAGTAAAGCGTCTGGAATGGTGAACCCGAGTACCAGGGGACGAAAACTGAGATGCATTTGAAAACGTTTCCCGGTCACACAGTGCACTGTACTGTGGGTTTCCCATGCATGTTTTAGCTGAAGGAAGAATCCCTTAAACCTGGCGAGTTGGGACCCGTGGAATGGGTACCATGCAGTTTGACTTCAAAGGGTCTGCGTTTGCTCACCGAACCTCACCAATGCTATCAGCCCGAAGTGTCCAGCCTTATGTCTCACCCAGCTCTGGGTGTAGATGTGGTAAATCCAGGTTGCATCACAAGCCCTGAATGAATTATTTAAGAATTGCTCTCTATTTCACTGTCATTGTGTTTTGTTTTTGAAATTTATTTTGATAATGGGATTTATCGGATTTTCACTGCTGCATTTAGGCCGTTGTACACACGCTTGATTTCATTATGGAGACATATAAATCCATGGGTTTTAAGATTCTTACTTGTCAGGTATCTTGCAAGGCGTTGAATATGGGGTGTTGAGTCCATTTCGTTGAGCAAGGAGTAGGTCTTGTCTATTATATATTTGGCTTATGGAACGGTATCTGTGCTAATTTCAATCTCTGGTTTTATGCAGCACCCCAACTCACCTTTCCCCATTAGCAAGCATAAGTTGGTTTTCTAAATTTGAGATCCTGTTCTGTTTTGTAATTCAGTTTATGTGTAGCCAAGTTTACATTCCGTGTATTAGTCATATCTTATGATGTTTCTTTTTCTGTGTGACGTATTTCTCGTAGAATCATCGTACCTGAATCCACTCATTATGTCGCTATGGGCCTGAAGACGTAGATTTCTTTGCTGAGTGATATTCCATTGTACGTGCGTACCAGAACTTCTTTATCCATTTTTTCCTTTCTCAGATATTTAACTTGTACCGTAGACAAGGTTCTTGTAAACAGAGCCATCCCAAACTTTGGGGTGGCTGTGTGTTTGTGATTTTAATTACCCTAAGCTATAGGACCATAGTGGAAGTTACTTAGGCTGTGTTGCTTTCTTTCCTACGTGTTTCCGGATACACCATACATTTCTCCAGAGTGGCTGTTGGCAATTTACATCCCGCCCATCAGCATAACAAGGCTCCCTGTTCTACAAGACCTGTCCTGCCTTTCTGGATTTTACAATTTTTTCAGATGGCCCTTTTTTTCGGGGGGCAGTGAGACTTCATTGTAGTGCAGATTTCCTTTACACGCTTGCTTGGTTGGCCAAAAAGTGCGTATGCGTTTTTTCCTGAATATATTCAGGAAAAAACGCATACGCCCTTTTTGGCCAAGTGCATCATTGTTGACATTCTGCCTCTTTTCCTATGCTTTAAGTGCAATTCCAGTCTACCCCCTGAAATCGTTTTCCTGAAATTCTGCCCCGCTTTCAAGTCCTCTTTGAAGACTTACTTCAGTACATTTTTGAACGATAGCTGTCATTCATAACTCTGCAGGTTTGTGAATTACAGTGCCCCTGAGCTCCTTTCTTCAACTCCTTTTCTTGTGAGCTGGCCGCAAAACCGCAGGATTGCTTCAGGCCGTAATATGTTTCCGGCCGGGCACGCTGAGCCTTTGGTTAATTCCTCTTCCTGGTGGGAAATGATTGTTCAATTTGCCCGTGCAGACACCAACAGCTAGTCTCTCATTGGTTCTCCCTATGCCTGTTCATCTTGCGCAGAAATTGCAAACTGTGCCAAACAGGAGGTTAAAGGCACTGACTCTCCAAGTGGGGAGAGTGTTAGTAAAGCGTCTGGAATGGTGAACCCGAGTACCAGGGGACGAAAACTGAGATGCATTTGAAAACGTTTCCCAATCACACAGTGGATGATAGTCTGGGTTTCCCATGCATGTTTTAGCTGAAGGAAGAATCCCTTAAACCTGGAAATTTGGAACCCATGGAATGGGTACCATGCAGTATGACTTCAAAGGGTCTGCGTTTGCTCACCGAACCTCACCAATGCTATCAGCCCGAAGTGTCCAGCCTTATGTCTCACCCAGCTCTGGGTGTAGATGTGGGAAATCCAGGTTGCATCACAAACCCTGAATGAATTATTTAAGAATTGCTCTCTATTTCACTGTCATTGTGTTTTGTTTTTGAAATTTATTTTGATAATGGGATTTATCGGATTTTAACTGCTGTGTTTAGGCCGCTGTACACACGCTTGATTTCCTTATGGAGACATATAAATCCATGGGTTTTAAGATTCTTACTTGTCAAGTATCTTGCCAGGCGTTGAATATGGGGTGTTGAGTCCATTTCGTTGAGCAAGGAGTAGGTCTTGTCTATTATATATTTGGCTTATGGAACGGTATCTGTGCTAATTTCAATCTCTGGTTTTATGCAGCACCCCAACTCACCTTTCCCCATAAGCAAGCATAAGTTGGTTTTCTAAATTTGAGACCCTGTTCTGTTTTGTAATTCAGTTCATGGGTAGCCAAGTTTACATTCCGTGTATTAGTGATATCTTATGATGTTTCTTTTTCTGTGTGACTTATTTCTCGTAGAATCATCATACCTGAATCCACTCATTATGCCGCTACGGGCCTGATGACGTAGACTTCATTGCTGAGTGATATTCCATTGTACGTGCGTACCACAATTTCTTTATCCATTTTTTACTTTCTGGGATATTTTACTTGTACCGTAGATGAGGTTCTTGTAAACAGAGCCGTCCCAAACTCTGGGGTGGCTGTGTGTTTTTGATTTTAATTTCCCTAAGCTATAGGACCATAAGTGGAAGTGCCATAGGCTGTGTTGCTTTGTTTCCTACGTGTTTCTGGAAACACCATACACTTCTCCAGAGTGGTTGTTGGCAATTTACATCCCGCCCATCAGCATGACAAGGCTCCCTGTTCTCCATGACCTGTCCTGCCTTTCTGGATTTTACACTTTTTTCAGATGGCCCTTTTGACCGGGGGGGCAGTGAGACTTCCTTGTAGTGCAGAGTTCCTTTACACGCTTGCTTGGTTGGCCAAAAAGGGCGTATGCGTTTTTTCCTGAATATATTCAGGAAAAAACGCATACGCCCTTTTTGGCCAAGTGCATCGTTGTCGACATTCTGCCTCTTTTCCTGTGCTTTTAGTACAATTCCAGTCTACCCCCTGAAATCGTTTTCCTGAAATTCTGCCCCGCTTTCAAGTCCTCTTGGAAGACTTACTTCAATACATTTTTGGACGATAGCTGTCATTCATAACTCTGCAGGTTTGTGAATTACAGTGCCCCTGAGCTCATGTCTTCAACTCGCTTTCTTGTGAGCTGGCCGCAAAACCGCAGGATTGCTTCAGGCCAAAGTCTCTTTCCGGCAGGGCATGCTGAGCCTTTGTTTAATTCCTCTTCCTGGTCGGAAATGATCGCTCCTTTTGCCCGTGCAGGCACCTACAGCTAGTCTCTCATTGGTTCTCCCTATTCCTGTACATCTTGCGCAGAAATTGCAAACTGTGCCAAACAGGAGGTTAAATGCACTGACTCTCCAAGTGGGGAGAGTGTTAGTAAAGCGTCTGGAATGGTGAACCCGAGTACCAGGGGACGAAAACTGAGATGCATTTGAAAACGTTTACCGGTCACACAGTGCACTGTACTGTGGGTTTACCATGCATGTTTTAGCTGAAGGAAGAATCCCTTAAACCTGGAGAGTTGGGACCCATGGAATGGGTACCATGCAGTATGACTTCAAAGGGTCTGCGTTTGCTCACCGAACCTCACCACTGCTATCAGCCCAAAGGGTCCAGCCTTCTGTCTCACCCAGCTCTGGGTGTAGATGTGGTAAATCCAGGTTGCATCACAAGCCCTGAATGAATTATTTAATAATTGCTCTCTATTTCACTGTCATTGTGTTTTGTTTTTGAAATTTATTTTGATAATGGGATTTATCGGATTTTCACTTCTGCCTTTAGGCCGCTGTACACACGCTGGATTTCCTTATGGAGACATATAAATCCATGGGTTTTAAGATTCTTACTTGTCAGGTATCTTGCCAGGCGTTGAATATGGGGTGTTGAGTCCATTTCGTTGAGCAAGGAGTAGGGCTTGTCTATTATATATTTGGCTTATGGAACGGTATCTGTGCTAATTTCAATCTCTGGTTTTATGCAGCACCCCAACTCACCTTTCCCCATAAGCAAGCATAAGTTGGTTTTCTAAATTTGAGACCCTGTTCTGTTTTGTAATTCAGTTTATGTGTAGCCAAGTTTACATTCCGTGTATTACTGATATATTATGATGTTTCTTTTTCTGTGTGACTTATTTCTCGTAGAATCATCGTACCTGAATCCACTCATTATGCCGCTATGGGCCTGAAGACGTAGATTTCATTGCTGAGTGATATTCCATTGTACGTGTGTACCAGAACTTCTTTATCCATTTTTTCCTTTCTCGGATATTTAACTTGTACCGTAGACAAGGTTCTTGTAAACAGAGCCATCCCAAAATTTGGGGTGGCTGTGTGTTTTTGATTTTAATTTCCCTAAGCTATAGGACCATAAGTGGAAGTGACATAGGCTGTGTTGCTTTGTTTCCTACGTGTTTCAGGATACACCATACATTTCTCCAGAGTGGCTGTTGGCAATTTACATCCCGCCCATCAGCATAACAAGGCTCCCTGTGATCCATGTCCTGTCCTGTCTTTCTGGATTTTACTCTTTTTTCAGATGGCCCTTTTGACCGGGAGGCAGTGAGACTTCATTGTAGTGCAGATTTCCTTTACACGGTTGCTTGGTTGGCCAAAAAGGGCGTATGCGTTTTTTCCTGAATATATTCAGGAAAAAACGCATACGCCCTTTTTGGCCAAGTGCATCATTGTCGACATTCTGCCTCTTTTCCTATGCTTTAACGGCAATTCCAGTCTACCCCCTGAAATCGTTTTCCTGAAATTCTGCCCCGCTTTCAAGTCCTCTTTGAAGACTTACTTCAGTACATTTTTGGACGATAGCTGTCATTCATAACTCTGCAGGTTTGTGAATTACAGTGCCCCTGAGCCCCTTTCTTCAACTCGTTTTCATGTGAGCTGGCCGCAAAACCGCAGGATTGCTTCAGTCCCTAATCTCTTTCCGGCAGGGCACGCTGAGCCTTTGGTTAATTCCTCTACCTGGTGGGAAATGAGCGTTCCATTTGCCCGTGCAGACACCAACAGCTTGTCTCTCATTGGTTCTCCCTATGCCTGTTCATCTTGCGCAGAAATTGCAAACTGTGCCAAACAGGAGGTTAAAGGCACTGACTCTCCTAGTGGGGAGAGTGTTAGTAAAGCGTCTGGAATGGTGAACCCGAGTACCAGGGGACGAAAACTGAGATGCATTTGAAAACGTTTCCCAATCACACGGCGGACGATAGTCTGGGTTTCCCATTCATGTTTTAGCTGAAGGAAGAATCCCTTAAACCTGGAGAGTTGGGACCCATGGAATGGGTACCATGCAGTATGACTTCAAAGGGTCTGCGTTTGCTCACCGAACCTCACCAATGCTATCAGCCCGAAGTGTCCAGCCTTATGTCTCACCCAGCTCTGGGTGTAGATGTGGTAAATCCAGGTTGCATCACAAGCCCTGAATGAATTATTTAAGAATTGCTCTCTATTTCACTGTCATTTTGTTTTGTTTTTGAAATTTATTTTGATAATGGGATTTATCGGATTTTCACTGCTGCGTTTAGGCCGCTGTACACACGCTTGATTTCCTTATGGAGACATATAAATCCATGGGTTTTAAGATTCTTACTTGTCAGGTATCTTGCCAGGCGTTGAATATGGGGTGTTGAGTCCATTTCGTTGAGCAAGGAGTAGGGCTTGTCTATTATATATTTGGCTTATGGAACGGTATCTGTGCTAATTTCAATCTCTGGTTTTATGCAGCACCCCAACTCACCTTTCCCCATAAGCAAGCATAAGTTGGTTTGCTAAATTTGAGACCCTGTTCTGTTTTGTAATTCATTTCATGTGTAGCCAACTTTACATTCCGTGTATTAGTGATATCTTATGATGTTTCTTTTTCTGTGTGACTTATTTCTCGTAGAATCATCGTACCTGAATCCACTCATTATGCCGCTACGGGCCTGATGCCGTAGATTTCATTGCTGAGTGATATTCCATTGTACGTGCGTACCACAAATTCTTTATCCATTTTTTGCTTTCTGGGATATTTTACTTGTACCGTAGACGAGGTTCTTGTAAACAGAGCCGTCCCAAACTCTGGGGTGGCTGTGTGTTTTTGAATTTAATTTCCCTAAGCTATAGGACCATAAGTGGAAGTGCCATAGGCTGTGTTGCTTTGTTTCCTATGTGTTTCTGGAAAAACCATACACTTCTCCAGAGTGGTTGTTGGCAATTTACATCCCGCCCATCAGCATGACAAGGCTCCCTGTTCTCCATGACCTGTCCTGCCTTTCTGGATTTTACACTTTTTTTCAGATGGCCCTTTTGACCGGGGGGGCAGTGAGACTTCATTGTAGTGCAGATTTCCTTTACACGCTTGCTTGGTTGGCCAAAAAGGGCGTAAGCGTTTTTTCCTGAATATATTCAGGAAAAAACGCATACGCCCTTTTTGGCCAAGTGCATCGTTGTCGACATTCTGCCTCTTTTCCTATGCTTTTAGTACAATTCCAGTCTACCCCCTGAAATCGTTTTCCTGAAATTCTTCCCCGCATTCAAGTTCTCTTCGAAGACTTACTTCAATACATTTTTGGACGATAGCTGTCATTCATAACTCTGCAGGTTTGTGAATTACAGTGCCCCTGAGCTCATGTCTTCAACTCGTTTTCTTGTGAGCTGGCCGCAAAACCGCAGGATTGCTTCAGGCCGTAATCTCTTTCCGGCAGGGCTTGCTGAGCCTTTGTTTAATTCCTCTTCCTGGTCGGAAATGAGCGTTCCTTTTGCCCGTGCAGGCACCTACAGCTAGTCTCTCATTGGTTCTCCCTATTCCTGTACATCTTGCGCAGAAATTGCAAACTGTGCCAAACAGGAGGTTAATGGCCCTGACTCTCCACGTGGGGAGAGTGTTAGTAAAGCGTCTGGAATGGTGAACCCGAGTACCAGGGGACGAAAACTGAGATGCATTTGAAAACGTTTCCCGGTCACACAGTGCACTGTACTGTGGGTTTCCCATGCATGTTTTAGCTGAAGGAAGAATCCCTTAAACCTGGAGAGTTGGGACCCATGGAATGGGTACCATGCAGTTTGACTTCAAAGGGTCTGCGTTTGCTCACCGAACCTCACCAATGCTATCAGCCCGAAGTGTCCAGCCTTATGTCTCACCCAGCTCTGGGTGTAGATGTGGTAAATCCAGGTTGCATCACAAGCCCTGAATGAATTATTTAAGAATTGCTCTCTATTTCACTGTCATTGTGTTTTGTTTTTGAAATTTATTTTGATAATGGGATTTATCGGATTTTCACTGCTGCATTTAGGCCGTTGTACACACGCTTGATTTCATTATGGAGACATATAAATCCATGGGTTTTAAGATTCTTACTTGTCAGGTATCTTGCAAGGCGTTGAATATGGGGTGTTGAGTCCATTTCGTTGAGCAAGGAGTAGGTCTTGTCTATTATATATTTGGCTTATGGAACGGTATCTGTGCTAATTTCAATCTCTGGTTTTATGCAGCACCCCAACTGAACTTTCCGCATAGCAAGCATAAGTTGATTTTCTCAATTTGAGACCATTTTCTGTTTTGTAATTCAGTTCATGTGTAGCCAAGTTTACATTCCGTGTATTAGTCATATCTTATGATGTTTCTTTTTCTGTGAGACTTATTTCTCATAGAATCATCGTAACTGAATCCACTCATTATGGCGCTTCGGGCCTGATGACGTAGATTTCATTGCTGAGTGATATTCCATTGTACGTGCGTATCACAACTTCTTTATCCATTTTTTGCTTTCTCGGATATTTAACTTGTACCATAGACAACGTTCTTGTAAACAGAGCCGTCCCAAATTTTGGGGTGGCTGGGTGTTTTTGATTTTAATTTCCCTAAGCTATAGGACCATAAGTGGAAGTGCCATAGGCTGTGTTGATTTGTTGCCTACGTGTTTCAGGAAACACTATACACTTCTCCAGAGTGGCTGTTGGCAATTTATATCCCGCACATCAGCATAACTAGGCTTCCTGTTCTCCATGACCTGTTCTGCCTTTCAAGATTTTACACTTTTTTCAGATGGCCCTTTTGATTGGGGAGCAGTGAGACTTCATTGTAGTGCAGATTTCCTTTACACGCCTGCTTGGTTGGCCAAAAAGGGCGTATGCGTTTTTTCCTGAATATATTCAGGAAAAAACGCATACGCCCTTTTTGGCCAAGTGCATCATTGTGGACATTCTGCCTCTTTTCCTATGCTTTAAGTGCAATTCCAGTCTACCCAATGAAATCGTTTTCCTGAAATTTTGCCCCGCTTTCAACTCCTTTTCGAAGACTTACTTCAATACATTTTTGGACGATAGCTGTCATTCATAACTCTGCAGGTTTGTGAATTTCAGTGGCCCTGAGCTCCTTTCTTCAAGTCACTTTCTTGTGAGCTGGCTGCAAAACCGCAGGATTGCTTAAGGCGCTAATCTGTTTCTGGCAGGGCACGCTGAGTCTTTGGATAATTCCACTTCCTGGTGGGAAATGAGCGTTCCATTTGCCAGTGCAGACACCTACAGCTAGTCTCTCATTGCTTCTCCCTATTCCTGTTCATCTTGCGCAGAAATTGCAAACTGTGCCAAACAGGAGTTTAAAGTCCCTGACTCTCCAAGTGGGGAGAGTGTTAGTAAAGCGTCTGCAATGCTAAACCCGAGTACCAGGGTTCGAAAACTGAGATGCATTTGAAAACGTTTCCCAATCACACGGTGGACCATACTCTGGGTTTCCCATGCATGTTTTAGCTGAAGGAAGAATCCCTTAAACGTGGAGAGTTGGGACCCATGGAATGGGTACCGTGCAGTATGACTTCAAAGGGTCTGCGTTTGCTCACCGAACCTCACCAATGCTATCAGCCCGATGTGTCCAGCCTTATGTCTCACCCAGCTCTGGGTGTAGATGTTGTAAATCCAGGTGCATCACAAGCCCTGAATGAATTATTTAAGAATTGCTCTCTATTTCACTGTCATTGTGTTTTGTTTTTGAAATTTATTTTGATAATGGGACTTATCGGATTTTCACTGCTGCGTTTAGGCCGCTGTACACACGCTTGATTTCCTTATGGAGACATATAAATCCATGGGTTTTAAGATTCTTACTTGTCAGGTATCTTCCGAGGCATTGAATATGGGGTGTTGAGTCCATTTCATTGAGCAAGGAGTAGGTCTTGTCTATTATATATTGAGCTTATGGAAAGGTATCTGTGCTAATTTCACTCTCTGGTTTTATGCAGCACCCCAACTCAACTTTCCCCATATGCAAGCATAAGTTGGTTTTCTAAATTTGAGACCCTGTTCTGTTTTGTAATTCAGTTCATGTGTAGGCAAGTTTACATTCCGTGTATTAGTGATATCCTATGATATTTCTTTTTCTGTGTGACTTATTTCTCGTAAAATCATCGTACCTGAATCCACTCATTATGCCGCCACGGGCCTGATGACTTAGATTTCATTGCTGAGTGATATTCCATTGTACGTGCGTACCACAACTTCTTTATCCATTTTTTGCTCTCTCGGATATTTAACTTGTACTGTAGACGAGGTTCTTGTAAACAGAGCCATCCCAAACTTTGGGGTGGCTGTGTGTTTTTGATTTTAATTTCCCTAAGCTATAGGACCATAAGTGGAAGTGCCATAGGCTGTGTTGCTTTGTTTCCTACGTGTTTCAGGAAACACCATACACTTCTCCAGAGTGGCTGTTGGCAATTTACACCCCGCCCATCAGCATGACAAGGCTCCTTGTTCTCCATGACCTGTCCTGCCTTTCTGGATTTTACACGTTTTTCAGATGGCCCTTTTCACCGCTGGGCAGTGAGACTTCACTGTAGTGCAGATTTCTTTTACACGCCGACCTGGTTGGCCAAAAAGGGCGTATGCGTTTTTTCCTGAATATATTCAGGAAAAAACGCATACGCCCTTTTTGGCCAAGTGCATCATTGTCGACATTCTGCCTCTTTTCCTATGCTTTAAGTGCAATTCCAGCCTACCCCCTGAAATCGTTTTCCTGAAATTCTGCCCCGCTTTCAAGTCCTCTTCGAAGACTTACTTCAGTACATTTTTGGACGATAGCTGTCATTCATAACTCTGCAGGTTTGTGAATTACAGTGCCCCTGAGCTCCTTTCCTCAACACGCTTTCTTGTGATCTGGCCGCAAAACCGCAGGATTGCTTCAGGCCCTAATCTGTTTCCGGCAGGGCACGCTGAGCCTTTGGTTAATTCCTCTTCCTGGTGGGAAATGAGCGTTCCATTTGCCCGTGCAGACACCTACAGCTAGTCTCTCATTGGTTCTCCCTATTCCTGTTCATCTTGCGCAGAAATTGCAAACTGTGCCAAACAGGACGTTAAAGGCACTGACTCTCCAAGAGGGGAGAATGTTAGTAAAGCGTCTGGAATGGTGAACCCGAGTACCAGGGTTCGAAAACTGAGATGCATTTGAAAACGTTTCCCAATCACACGGTGGACCATACTCTGGGTTTCCCATGCATGTTTTAGCTGAAGGAAGAATCCCTTAAACGTGGAGAGTTGGGACCCATGGAATGGGTACCATGCAGTATGACTTCAAAGGGTCTGCGTTTGGTCACCGAAGCTAACCAATGCTATCAGCCCGAAGTGCGCAGCCTTATGTCTCACCCAGCTCTGGGTGTAGATGTGGTAAATCCAGGTTGCATCACAAGCCCTGAATGAATTATTTAAGAATTGCTCTCTATTTCACTGTCATTGTGTTTTGTTTTTGAAATTTATTTTTATAATGGGATTTATCGGATTTTCACTGCTGCATTTAGGCCGCTGTACACACGCTTTATTTCCTTATGGAGACATATAAATCCATGGGTTTTAAGATTCTTAATTGTCAGGTATCTTGCCAGGCGTTGAATATGGGGTGTTGAGTCCATTTCGTTGAGCAAGGAGTAGGTATTGTCTATTATATATTTGGCTTATGGAATGGTATCTGTGCTAATTTCAATCTCTACTTTTATGCAGCACCCCAACTCACCTTTCCCCATAAGCAAACATAAGTTGGTTTTCTAAATTTGAGACCCTGTTCTGTTTTGTAATTCAGTTCATGTGTGGCCAAGTTTACATTCCGTGTATTAGTGATATCTTATGATGTTTCTTTTTCTGTGTGACTTATTTCTCGTAGAATCATCGTACCTGAATCCACTCATTATGCCGCTACGGGCCTGATGACGTAGGTTTCATTACTGAGTGATATTCCATTGTACGTGCGTACCACAACTTCTTTATCCATTTTTTGCTTTCTCGGATATTTAACTTGTACCGTAGATGAGGTTCTTGTAAACAGAGCCATCCCAAATTTTGGGGTGGCTGTGTGATTTTGATTTTAATTTCTCTATGCTATAGGACCATAAGTGGAAGTGCCATAGGCTGTGTTGCTTTTTTTCCTACGTGTTTCAGGAAACACCATACACTTCTCCAGAGTGGCTGTTGGCAATTTACATCCCGCCCATCAGCATAACAAGGCTCCCTGTTCTCCATGACCTGTCCTGCCTTTCTGGAATTTACACATTTTTCAGATGGCCCTTTTGACCGGGGGGCAGTGAGACTTCATTGTAGTGCACATTTCCTTTACACGGTTGCTTGGTTGGCCAAAAAGGGCGTATGCGTTTTTTCCTGAATATATTCAGGAAAAAACGCATACGCCCTTTTTGGCCAAGTGCATCATTGTCGACATTCTGCCTCTAATCTTATTCTTTAAGTGCAATTCCATTCTACCCCCTGAAATCGTTTTCCTGAAATTCTGCCCCGATTTCAAGTCCTCTTCGAAGACTTACTTCAAAATATTTTTGGACGATAGCTGTCATTCATTACTCTGCAGGTTTGTGAATTACAGTGCCCCTGAGCTCCTTTCTTCAACTCGCTTTCTTGTGAGCTGGCCGCAAACCCGCAGGATTGCTTCAGGCCCTAATATAGTTCCGGCATGGCATGCTGAGCCTTTGGTTAATTCCTCTTCCTTGTGGGAAATGAGCGTTAAATTTGCATGTGCAGACACCTTCACATGAGTCGTCATGGTGCCCCTTTGCCCCGGTTATCTCTATGGAGGTTGGAGTTGGAGGGCCTCCTCACTCAAGATCAGTGTGCCCACGGAGCCAACCCTGCAACTTCAGGGCATGGTTGGGGGTGAGGATCACCACGAGGGTTCCTTTTCCCTTAGGAGGGAGGTGGCCTTTTGGGCTGCTGATTTCCAGGTTATCAGATACTGCCAGTATCTTGGCCAGATGTGGCGGTGGGCCAAGCCCCTTGGTGACCGTATTTTATCATACCTGGATCGCATTCTTGCATTGTTCCATTTCAAGTGGTCCCAGGTTTTGCACTAATACTCCAGTGGCGATTCACCGTTCACCAGGAATGTAAAGGTCAAAGGGTTTAGCTAAATTAGGGAGTTCCAGGGCAAGGGTCTGAATTGACTGCTCTTTCCATTCTTGAAAGGCCACTTCTGCATTCTATTCAAAAGGATCATCACCTTTTCCTTTCAGTGTTTCATATAGAGGCCGAGCTAGTAGACTGTAGTTAGGGATCCAGAAGCAGCAAACCCTGGCCTCCCCAGGAACCCCTAAGCTGTCTTCTAGTTTTAGAAATGGGTAAGGCTGTAAATTGTTTCTTCCCTTTCCTGGGATGGGCTTCTCCGACCTTCTGTGAGAATGAAGCCCAGGCAGGTCACCATAGTCTGTGATATTTGAGCTTTTTCTTGGACAACTTGTATCCTTTATTGGCTTCGTAGTTCAGAGGTATCCTTAGTAGGGCTGGCGATCAGAATGTCGTCTGCATATTGAAGGAGTGTTTCCTTTTCCAGAGGTAGAACTTTTAGGTCTTTAGCTGAGCTTTCCCCAAAGATGGTGTGGGAATTTTTGAACCCTTGGGGCAACACGGCCCGGAAGTATTGTTTTAGTTGTATGTTGAGTCCTGCCACTCACAAGCCAAAATTTCTTGTGACTCTGGGACTAATAGAATACAAAAGAAGGCATCATTGAAGACTAATACAGAATACCATGTCCTGGTGGTTGGTAGAATGACCAGCAGGGTGTAGGATTTAGGAACTACTGGAGGTATATCCTCGGTGGCTTCACTGACTGTCCTGACATCCTTTACCAGGACTCTAGCAGCCTATGGGGCTCTCGAGGTCAGGCCAATCCCAGGATATGGAGCTCACCTGGGCAGGTACCCCACCCCAGCCCACGGGGCTCTCGTGGTCAGGCCCCTCCCAGGATACAGAGCTACCCTTGCAGGTACCATGGCAGGGCTGGGAACACAGGAACCGTGCATATCGCCCTCATTGCAGAGCACTCCCAGCTCACCTGTCACTCAGATCTGACACAGAGCACCTCAGAGCAGGACTTGAACTAACAAACAGCAGCTCCGACAGGTCTGTGACCCTGGGCATCACTCTGTGTGGCCTCCCTCCACCTGGTCTTCCAGAGACTTCCACTGCACCCGGGGCACCAGGCCTCTGTCTCCACCCACCAGCCACCCCTCCTCTCCCTGACTCCTGGGTTCCTCTCATTAGGAGAGGGTTTTCTTGAAGTTGTCTCCCACTCATGGGCCAGATAATATAATTAGAAAACAAGCCAGAGCTGCAGCCCCTTGTCTATCCTGACTCTCAGGAGCCCACACCTGTTCCTTGGACCTGGCCGATTCAGCATTTCCAGTTTCTGCAACTGTGAGCCCCTGAGGGGTGATTATTGGCTGGCCTGGGAAGCCTGACCGTGCCGGCCAGCCCTCCCCAGGTGTGCCTGGGTTCAGATCAATATAAACACCGCTCCAGGCAGCAAGAGCCCCTGCAGCTGTGCCTGACGCCATTTTCTCTGCCCTGTCAGCAGTCTTGGGGCTGGACTGGTGGGAGGGAGTGAGAGGCCACGGCTTTGTGGGTGGCCCAGTGTGAGTGGGGCTCTGCTGGACTTTCTGCAGCAGTTGCCAAGATGCCACCTGCTAAAGAAGAGGATGTGTCACCCATACCTGCCGCTGGAATTTCTCCCTGGGCAGAGGTGAGTGAGGAAGAAAGCAGTGGGGGCCGGGACAGCAGGGGTATCTCAGGCAGGGAAATGGAAAGCTTCCAGAAGAGCACCCAGGGCCAGGACCACCCTGGCTGGCCTGCAGGCACCAAGTCGGCTGGCATGCTGTCGCTCATGTGGCTCCATGGCCCTTCCTCTAGGCTTTCAAGTCCTTGTACATATTCAGGTGTTTTACCTGGGAAGGGTGGGAACATTTCAGCAGCAGCTGGCCTGGGGCTCAGCCCACGTTTACTCACAGATGCCTCGGCACGGTCCCCCAGCTTTGCAATGAGGACGCTTGTTGCGTGGGGCCTGCTGGCTGAATGGGAGATGATTCCCCACCACCGACCAACTTCAGAATTGTTTACAACTGGAGCAAGTGCCCTGATATGGTTTTCCTCTGTGTAGCTGGTGGGTTCTGTTTTTTCTTCTTTTTTTCTTTTTTGGTTCAAGGTAGATTTTATTCCTCTTTTTTGTATTTACAGATATAAGCATGGAAATAATTTATTCATATAAATACATGTATGTGAAGGGAAGAATATTTTTTCTGTTTTACTTTTTGTAATTTGAATTTTATTTTATTTTTTTATACAGCAGGTTCTTTTTGGTTATCTATTTTATACATATAAATGTATACATGCCAATCCCAATCTCTCAACTCCTCCCACCACCACCCCCCAACAGCTTTCCCCCCTTGGTGTCCATACGTTTGTTGTCTACATCTGTTGCTCTATTTCTGCCTTGCAAAACGGTTCATCTGTACAATTTGTCTAGGTTCCACATATAGCCATTAATAGACAAGATTTCTTTTTCTCTTTCTGACTTACTTCACTCTGTATGACAGTCTCTAGATCCATCAACGTCTCTACAAATGACCCAATTTCATTCCTTTTTATGGCTTAGTAATATTCCATTTTATATATGTACCACGTCTTTATGCATTCGTCTGTCTGTGGGCATTTAGGTTGCTTCCATTCCCTGGATATTGTAAATAGTGATGCAATGAACATTGCGGTGAATGTCTCTTTTTGACTTATGGCTTTGTCTGGGTATATGCCCAGTAGTGGGACTGCTGTATCATATGGTAATTCTATTCTTAGTTTTATAAGAAACTCCATAACTTTCTCCACAGTGACTGTATCAATTTCATTCCCAACAATAGAGGAAGAGGGTTCCTTATCTCCACACCCTTTCCAGCATTTGTTGTTTGTAGATATTCTGATGATGCCCATTCTAACAGGTGTGAGGTGATACACCATGGATGAGTCTATTTCGTTGAGCAAAGAGTAGGTCTTGTCTATTACATATTTGGCTTATGGAACGGTATGTGTGCTAATTTCAATCTCTGGTTTTATACAGCACCGCAACTCAACTTTCCCCTTAAGCAAGCATAACTTTTTATCTAAATGTGAGACTCTGTTCAGTTTTGGAATTCAGTTTATGTGTAGCCAAGTTTACACTCTCTCTATTAGTGATATCTTATGATAATTACCTTTCTCTGTGTGACATATTTCTCTTAGAATCATCATACTTAAATCCACTCAATTTGCTGCTACAGGCCTGATGACATTGATTTCATTGCTGAGTGATATTCCATTGTACGTAAGTAGCACAACTCCTTTATCCATATTTTTCTTTCTGGGATATTTAATTTGTACTGGACTCAAGGTTCTTGTAAACACAGCAGCCCTAAATTTGGTGTTGGCTGTGTCTTGTTGATTTTAATTTTCCTAAGCTATAGGGCCAAAAGTGGAAGTGCCCTAGGGTCTGTAGCTTTGTTTTTCAGATGTTTCAGGATACACCATAAACATCTCCAGAGTGTCTGTTGGCAATTTACATCCCGCCCATCAGCATAACAAGGCTCCCTGTTCTCCATGGCCTGTCCTGTGTTTCTGGTTTTTACACTTTTTTCAGATGGCCCTTTTGACGAATGGGAAATGAGACTTCATTGTAGTGCGGATTTCCATTGCTCGAGTGCTTGGTTGGCCAAAAAGGGCATATGTGTTTTTTCCTGAATATATTCAGGAAAAAATGTTTACGCACTTTTGTCCAAGTGCATCACTGTCAAAGATCTGCCGCTTTTCACATGCTTTAAACGCAATTCCAATCTACCTCCTGAAATATGATTCCTGCAATTCTGCCTCGTTTTGAAGTCCTCTTTGCAGACTTACTTCAGTATATTTTTGCCAATAGCTGTCATTTATAACTCTGCAGGTTTGTGAATTACAGTGCCTGTGATTTCCTTTCTTAACTCGTTTCCTTGAAAGCTGGCCACAGAACCGCAGGTTTGCTTTAGGCCATAATCAGGGTCTGGCACGGCACTCTGAGCCTTTGGTTAATTCCTCTTCCTGGTGGGAAATTAGAGTTAAATGTGCCCCTCCGGACACCTGCCTCACTCCCAGCCCCTTGGTGATGTGTGTCCTGTGGTTTGAGGCCACATGTGCTGGGTTCCTCACCTTTGGCTGATGTGGCCCCACTGGTGTGAGGACACTCCTGCCTGGTTCCCATCCCCTTGGTGATGTGGGCCATCCGCTGAGAGTCTGATCCTGGTTGGGTTCCTCACACTTCTGTGAGGTGGGCCCTCTTCTCTGACGTCACTCCTGCCTGGCTGGCACACCCCGCCTTGGCGAAGTCGGCCCTCTGGTGGGATTTGGTGCCTGCTGGGGGTCTCCTGCCCTCGGTAATGAGGGCCCTCTGGCGTCAGGCCCTAATTCCTGGGCTCCCAATATTTTCTGATATGCGCCCTGTGGTTCGAGTACACTCCTGCCAGGTTCCCAACCCCATGGGAATGTGGGCCTTCTGCTCTGAGGTCCCAACCGTGGGTTGCTCAGTTTCATGATGAGGGCCCTCTGCTGTGAGTTCTCTCCGGCCTGGATCCCATAGCCTCGCTGCTCCTGGCCACCTGCTGGGAGGTTCCAACTGCGGGATTCCTCACCTTTTTTCTTCTATGGGCCCTCTGTTTTGAGACTCCTCCTGCCTGCCTCACTCCCAGTCCCTTGGTGATGTGTGTCCTCTGGTGTGAGGCCACGTATGCTGGGTCCCTCGCCTTTGGATGATGTGGCCACACTGGTGTGAGGACACTCCTGCCTGCTTCCTATCCCCTTGATGATGTGGGCCCTCTGGTGAGAGTCTGATCCTGGCTGGGTTCCTCACCATTCTGTGAGGTGGGCCCTCTGCTGTGAGGTCACTCCTGCCTGGCTGGCACACCCCACCTGGGCAACATCGGCCCTCTTGTGGCACTTGGAGCCTGCTGGGAGCCTCCTCCCCTCGGTGATGGGGGCCCTCTAGCGTCAGGCCCTAACTGCTGGGTACCCACATTTTCTGATACGTGCTAAGTGGTGCGAGGACACTCCTGCGAGGTTCCCATCCCCATGGGCATGTGGGCCTTCTGCTCTAAGGTCCCAACACCTGTGTTGTTCACCGTTTCATGATGTTGTCTCTCTGGTGTTAGTTCACTCAGGCCTAGATCCCATAGACTCTGTGCTCTGAGCCGACTGCTGGGAGGTTCCTACTGCTGGATTCCTTACCTTTTTTATTCTTTGGGTCCTGTGTTTTTATGCTCCTACTTCCTGACTCACTCCCAGCCCCTTTGTGATGTAGGTCCTCTGGTTTAAGGCCACATGTACCGGTTTCCTCACCTTTATTGATGTGGCCCCACTGGTGTGAGGACACTCCTGCCTGGTTCCCATCCCCTTGGTGATTGGGGCCCTCTTGTGAGAGTCTGATCCTGTCTGGATTCCTCACACTTCTGGGAGGTGGGCCCTCTGCTGTGAGGTCACTCCTGCCTGGCTGGCACACGTCACGTTGGCGATGTGGGCCCTCAGTTGGGAGTTGGTGCCTGCTGGGAGTCTCCTCCCCTCGGTAATGAGGGCCCTCTGGCGTCAGGCCCTAACTCATGGGCTCCCAAAATTTTCTGATGTGCGCCCTGTCGTGTGAGTACACTCCAGCCAGGGTCCCTTCCCTAGGGGATGTGGGCTTTCTGCTCTGTGGTTCCAACGGCTGGGTTGCTCACAGTGTCAGAATGTGGGCCCTCTGTTTTGAGTTCAGTCAGGCCTGGATCCCATAGCCTCGCTGCTCCTGGCCGCCTCCTGGGAGGTTCCAACTGCGGGATTCCTCACCTTTTTTACGCAATGGGCCCTCGGTTTTGAGGCTCCTCCTGCCTGCCTCACTCCCAGCCCCTTGGTGATGTGTGTCCTGTAGTTTGAGGCCACGTGTGCTGGGTCCGTCACATTTCGGTGATGTGGCCCCACTGGTGTGAGGACACTCCTGCCTGGTTTCCATTCCCTTGGTGATGTGGGCCCTCTGGTGAGAGTCTGATCCTCTTTGGGTTCCTCACACTTTTGTGTGGTTGGCCCTCTGCTCTGAGGTCACTCCTGCCTGGCTGGCACACCCCTCATTGGCGACGTCGGCCCTCTGGTAGCAGTTGGAGCTTGCTGGGAGCCTCCTCTCCTCAGTGATGAGGGCCCTCTGGCGTCCGGCCCTAACTGCTGGGCTCCCCACATTTTCTGTTGTGTGCCCACTGGTGCGATGACACTCCTGCTTGGTTCCCTTCCCCATGGGGATGTGGGCCTTGTGCTCTGAGGTCACAACGGCTGGGTTGCTTACAGTATCACGATGAGGGCCCTCTGTTGTGAGTTCATCACTGCCTGGATCCCATAGCCTCGGTGCTCTGGGCCGCCTGCTGGGATGTTCCAACTGCTGGATTCCTCACCTTTCTATACAATGGGCCATGTGTTTTGAGGTTAATCCTGCCTGCCTCGCTCTGAGACCCATGGTGATGTGGGTCTTCTGGTTTGAGGCCACATGTGCTGGGTACCTCAACTTTCGATGATGTGGCCCCACGGGTGTGAGGACACTCGTGCCTGATTCCCAGCCCCTTGCTTATGTGGGCACTCTGGTGAGAGTCTGATCATGACTGGGTTCCTTACCCTTCTGTGAGGTGGGCGCTCTGATGTGAGGTCACTCCTGCCTGGATGGCTCACGTCGCCTTGGCGACGTAGGCCCTCTGTTGGCCACTGAAGCATGCTGGGAGCCTCCTACCCTCTTTAATGAGGGCCCTGGAAGAAACACATATGCCCTTTTTGACCAAGTGCATCATTGTCGAAGTTCTGCCTCTTCTCCTATACTTTCAGAGGACTTCTCATCTACCTCCTGAAATCGTATTCCTGGAATTCTGCCCCGCGTTCCAGTCCTCTTTGCAGCCTTACTTCAATATATTTTTGGACGATAGCTGTCATTTATAACTCTGCAGGTTTGTGAATTACAGTGCCCCTGAGCTCCATTCTTCAACTCGCTTTCTTGTGAGCTGGCCGCAAAACCGCAGGATTGCTTCAGGCCCTAATCTGGTTCCGGCACGGCATGTTGAGCCTTTGGCTAATTCCTCTTCCTGATGGGAAATGAGCGTTAAATTTGCTCGTGCAGACACCTACAGCTAATCTCTCATTGGTTCTCCCTATTCCTGTTCATCTTGCTCAGAAATTCCAAACTGTGCCAAACAGGAGGTTAAAGGCACTGACTCTCCAATTGGGGAAAGAGTTAGTAAAGCGTCTGGAATGGTAAAACCGAGTATGAGGGGAAGAAAACTGAGATGCATTTAAAAAGGTTTCCCGGTCACACGGTGGACCATATTCTGGGTTTCCCATGCGTGTTTTACCTGAAGGAAGAATCCCTTAAACCTGGAGGGGTGGGACCCATGCAATGGGTACCATGCAGTATGACTTCAAATGGCCTGCATTTTCTCACCGAACCTCACCAATGCTATCAGCCCAAAGTGTCGAACCTTATGTCTCACTCAGCTCTAGGTGTAGATGTGGTAAATCCAGGTTGCATCACAAGCTCTGAATGAATTATTTAAGAATTGCTCTCTATTTCACTGTCAATGTGTTTTGGCTTTGAAATTTATTTTGATAATGAAATTTATCGGATTTTCACTGCTGCGTTTAGGCTGCTGTACACACGCTTGATTTCCTTATGGAGACATATAAATCCATGGGTTTTAAGATTCTTACTTGTCAGGTATATTCCCAGGCTTTGAGTCCGTTTCGTTGAGCAAGGAGTAGGTCTTGTCTATTATATATTTGGCTTATGGAACGGTATCTGTGCTAATTTCAATCTCTGGTTTTATGCAGCACCCCAACTCACCTTTCCCCATAAGCAAGCATAAGTTGGTTTTCTAAATTTGAGACCCTGTTCTGTTTTGTAATTCAGTTCATGGGTAGCCAAGTTTACATTCCGTGTATTAGTGATATCTTATGATGTTTCTTTTTCTGTGTGACTTATTTCTCGTAGAATCATCATACCTGAATCCACTCATTATGCCGCTACGGACCTGATGACGTAGATTTCATTGCTGAGTGATATTACATTGTACGTGCGTACCACAACTTCTTTATCCATTTTTTGCTTTCTGGGATATTTTACTTGTACCGTAGACGAGGTTCTTGTAAACAGAGCCGTCCCAAACTCTGGGGTGGCTGTGTGTTTTTGATTTTAATTTCCCTAAGCTATAGGACCATAAGTGGAAGTGACATAGGCTGTGTTGCTTTGTTTCCTACGTGTTTCTAGAAACACCATACACTTCTCCAGAGTGGTTGTTGGCAATTTACATCCCGCCCATCAGCATGACAAGGCTCCCTGTTCTCCATGACCTGTCCTGCCTTTCTGGATTTTACACTTTTTTTCAGATGGCCCTTTTGACCGGGGGGGCAGTGAGACTTCATTGTAGTGCAGATTTCCTTTACACGCTTGCTTGGTTGGCCAAAAAGGGCGTAAGCATTTTTTCCTGAATATATTCAGGAAAAAACGCATACGCCCTTTTTGTCCAAGTGCATCGTTGTCGACATTCTGCCTCTTTTCCTATGCTTTTAGTACAATTCCAGTCTACCCCCTGAAATCGTTTTCCTGAAATTCTTCCCCGCATTCAAGTTCTCTTCGAAGACTTACTTCAATACATTTTTGGACGATAGCTGTCATTCATAACTCTGCAGTTTTGTGAATTACAGTGCCCCTGAGCTCATGTCTTCAACTCGTTTTCTAGTGAGCTGGCCGCAAAACCGCAGGATTGCTTCAGGCCGTAATCTGTTTCTGGCAGGGCTTGCTGAGCCTTTGTTTAATTCCTCTTCCTGGTCGGAAATGAGCGTTCCTTTTGCCCGTGCAGGCACCTACAGCTAGTCTCTCATTGGTTCTCCCTATTCCTGTACATCTTGCGCAGAAATTGCAAACTGTGCCAAACAGGAGGTTAATGGCCCTGACTCTCCACGTGGGGAGAGTGTTAGTAAAGCGTCTGGAATGGTGAACCCGAGTACCAGGGGACGAAAACTGAGATGCATTTCAAAACGTTTCCCGGTCACACAGTGCACTGTACCGTGGGTTTCCCATGCATGTTTTAGCTGAAGGAAGAATCCCTTAAACCTGGAGAGTTGGGACCCATGGAATGGGTACCATGCAGTTTGACTTCAAAGGGTCTGCGTTTGCTCACCGAACCTCACCAATGCTATCAGCCCGAAGTGTCCAGCCTTATGTCTCACCCAGCTCTGGGTGTAGATGTGGTAAATCCAGGTTGCATCACAAGCCCTGAATGAATTATTTAAGAATTGCTCTCTATTTCACTGTCATTGTGTTTTGTTTTTGAAATTTATTTTGATAATGGGATTTATCGGATTTTCACTGCTGCATTTAGGCCGTTGTACACACGCTTGATTTCATTATGGAGACATATAAATCCATGGGTTTTAAGATTCTTACTTCTCAGGTATCTTGCAAGGCGTTGAATATGGGGTGTTGAGTCCATTTCGTTGAGCAAGGAGTAGGTCTTGTCTATTATATATTTGGCTTATGGAACGGTATCTGTGCTAATTTCAATCTCTGGTTTTATGCAGCACCCCAACTCACCTTTCCCCGTAAGCAAGCATAAGTTAGTTTTCTAAATTTGAGACCCTGTTCTGTTTTGTAATTCAGTTCATGTGTAGCCAAGTTTATATTCCGTGTATTAGTGATATCTTATGATGTTTCTTTTTCTGTGTGACTTATTTCTCGTAGAATCATCGTACCTGAATCCACTGATTATGCCGCTAGAGACCTGATGACGTAGATTTCATTGCTGAGTGATATTCCATTGTACGTGCGTACCACTACATCTTTTTGCATTTTTTGCTTTCTGGGATATTTAACTTGTACCGTAGACGAGGTTGTTGTAAATAGAGCCCTCCCAAACTTTGGGGTGGCTGTGTGTTTTTGATTTTAATTTCCCTAAGCTATAGGAACATAAGTGGAAATGACATAGGCTGTGTTGCTTTGTTTCCTACGTGTTTCAGGAAACACCATACACTTCTCCAGAGTGGTTGTTGGCAATTTACATCCCGCCCATCAGCATGACAAGGCTCCCTGTTCTCCATGACCTGTCCTGCCTTTCTGGATTTTACACTTTTTTCAGATGGCCCTTTTGACCGGGGGGCAGTGAGACTTCATTGTAGTGCAGATTTCCTTTACACGCTTGCTTGGTTGGCCAAAAACGGCGTATGCGTTTTTTCCTGAATTTATTCGGGAAAAAAGGCATACGCCCTTTTTGGCCAAGTGCATCATTGTCGACATTCTGCCTCTTTTCCTATGCGTTAAGTGCAATTCCAGTCTACCTCGTGAAATCGTTTTCCTGAAATTTTGCCCCGCTTTCAAGTCCTCTTCAAAAACTTACTTCAATACATTTTTGGACGATAGCTGTTATTCATAACTCTGCAGGTTTCTGAATTACACTGCCCCTGAGCTCCTTTGTTCAACTCGCTTTCTTGTGAGCGGGCCGCAAAACCGCAGGATTGCTTCAGGCCATAATCTCTTTCTGGCAGGGCACGCTGAGCTTTTGGTTAATTCCTCTTCCTGGTGGGAAATGAGCGTTCCATTTGCCTGTGCAGACACCTACAGCTAGTCTCTCATTGGTTCTCCCTATTCGTGTTCATCTTGCGCAGAAATTGCAAATTGTGCCAAACAGGAGGTTAAAGGCACTGACTCTCCAAGTGGGGATAGTGTTAGTAAAGCATCTGGAATGGTGAACCCGAGTACCAGGGGACGAAAACTGAGATGCATTTGAAAACGTTTCCCGGTCACACAGTGCACTGTACTGTGGGTTTCCCATGCATGTTTTAGCTGAAGGAAGAATCCCTTAAACCTGGAGAGTTGGGACCCATGGAATGGATACCATGCAGGATGACTTCAATGGGTCTGCGTTTGCTCACCGAACCTCACCAATGCTATCAGCCCGAAGTGTCCAGCGTTATGTCTCACGCAGCTCTGTGTGTAGATGTGGTAAATCCAGGTTGCATCACAAGCCCTGAATGAATTATTTAAAAATTGCTCTCTATTTCACTGTCATTGTTTTGTTTTTGAAATTTATTTTGATAATGGGATTTATCGGATTTTCTCTGCTGCGTTCAGGCCGTTGTACACACGCTTGATTTCCTTATGGAGACATATAAATCCATGGGTTTTAAGATCCTTACTTGTCAGGTATCTTCCCAGGCGTTGAATATGGGGTGTTGAGTCCATTTCGTTGAGCAAGGAGTAGGTCTTGTCTATTATATATTTGGCTTATGGAACGGTATCTGTGCTAATTTCAATCTCTGGTTTTATGCAGCACCCCAACTCACCTTTCCCCATAAGCAAGCATAAGTTGGTTTTCTAAATTTGAGACCCTGTTCTGTTTTGTATTTCAGTTCATGTGTAGCCAAGGTTATATTCCGTGTATTAGTGATATCTTATGATGTTTCTTTATCTGTGTGACTTATTTCTCGTAGAATCATCGTACCTGAATCCACTAATTATGCCGGTACGGGCCTCATGACGTAGATTTCATTGCTGAGTTATATTCCATTGTACGTGCGTACCACAACTTCTTTATCCATTTTTTGCTTTCTCGGATATTTAACTTGTACTGTAGACGAGTTTCTTGTAAACAGAGCCGTCCCAAACTTTGGGGTGGCTGTGTGTTTTTGATTTTAATTTCCCTAAGCTATAGGACCATATGTGGAAGTGCCATAGGCTGTGTTGCTTTGTTTCCTACGTGTTTCAGGATACACCATACATTTCTCCAGAGTGGCTGTTGGCAATTTACATCCCGCCCATCAGCATAACAAGGCTCCCTGTTCTCCATGACCTGTCCTGCCTTTCTGGATTTTACACTTTTTTCAGATGGCCCTTTTGACCGGGGGGCAGTGAGACTTAATTGTAATGCAGATTTCCTTTACACGCTTGCTTGGTTGGCCAAAAAGGGCGTATGCGTTTATTCCTGAATATATTCAGGAAAAAACGCATACGCCCTTTTTCGCCAAGTGCATCATTGTCGACATTCTGCCTCTTTTCCTATGCTTTAAGTGCAATTCCAGTCTACCCCCTGAAATCGTTTTCCTGAAATTCTGCCCCGCTTTCAAGTCCTCTTTGAAGACTTACTTCAGTACATTTTTGGACGATAGCTGTCATTCATAACTCTGCAGGTTTGTGAATTACAGTGCCCCTGAGCCCCTTTCTTCAACTCGTTTTCTTGTCAGCTGGCCGCAAAACCGCAGGATTGCTTCAGGCCCTAATCTCTTTCCAGCAGGGCACGCTGAGCTTTTGGTTAATTCCTCTTCCTGGTGGGAAATGAGCGTTCCATTTGCCCGTGCAGACACCAACAGCTAGTCTCTCATTGGTTCTCCCTATGCCTGTTCATCTTGCGCAGAAATTGCAAACTGTGCCAAACAGGAGGTTAAAGGCACTGACTCTCTAAGTGGGGAGAGTGTTAGTAAAGCGTCTGGAATGGTGAACCCGAGTACCAGGGGACGAAAACTTAGATGCATTTGAAAACGTTTCCCAATCACACGGCGGACGATAGTCTGGGTTTCCCATTCATGTTTTAGCTGAAGGAAGAATCCCTTAAACCTGGAGAGTTGGGACCCATGGAATGGGTCCAATGCAGTATGACTTCAAAGGGTCTGCGTTTGCTCACCGAACCTCACCAATGCTATCATCCCGAAGTGTCCAGCCTTATGTCTCACCCAGCTCTGGGTGTAGATGTGGGAAATCCAGGTTGCATCACAAGCCCTGAATGAATTATTTAAGAATTGCTCTCTATTTCACTGTCATTGTGTTTTGTTTTTGAAATTTATTTTGATAATGGGATTTATCGGATTTTCACTGCTGCGTTTAGGCCGCTGTACACACGCTTGATTTCCTTATGGAGACATATAAATCCATGGGTTTTAAGATTCTTACTTGTCAGGTATCTTGCCAGGCGTTGAATATGGGGTGTTGAGTCCATTTCGTTGAGCAAGGAGTAGGTCTTGTCTATTATATATTTGGCTTATGGAACGGTATCTGTGCTAATTTCAATCTCTGGTTTTATGCAGCACCCCAACTCACCTTTCCCCATAAGCAAGCATAAGTTGGTTTTCTAAATTTGAGACCCTGTTCTGTTTTGTAATTCAGTTCATGTGTAGCCAACTTTACATTCCGTGTATTAGTGATATCTTATGATGTTTCTTTTTCTGTGTGACTTATTTCTCGTAGATTCATCGTACCTGAATCCACTCATTATGCCGCTACGGGCCTGATGACGTAGATTTCATTGCTGAGGGATATTCCATTGTACGTGCGTACCAGAACTTCTTTATCCAGTTTTTCCTTTCTCGGATATTTAACTTGTACCGTAGACAAGGTTCTTGTAAACAGAGCCATCCCAAACTTTGGGGTGGCTGTGTGTTTTTGATTTTAATTTCCCTAAGCTATAGGACCATAAGTGGAAATGCCATAGGCTGTGTTGCTTTGTTTCCTACGTGTTTCTGGAAACACCATACACTTCTCCAGAATGGTTGTTGGCAATTTACATCCCGCCCATCAGCATGACAAGGCTCCCTGTTCTCCATGACCTGTCCTGACTTTCTGGAATTTACATTTTTTTCAGATGGCCCTTTTGACCGTGGGGCAGTGAGACTTCATTGTAGTGCAGATTTCCATTACACGCTTGCTTGGTTGGCCAAAAAGTGCGTATGCGTTTTTTCCTGAATATATTCAGGAAAAAACGCATACGCCCTTTTTGGCCAAGTGCATCATTGTCGACATTCTGCCTCTTTTCCTATGCTTTTAGTACAATTCCAGTCTACCCCCTGAAATCGTTTACCTGAAATTCTGCGCCGCTTTCAAGTCCTCTTCGAAGACTTACTTAAATATATTTTTGGACGATAGCTGTCATTCATAACTCTGCAAGTTTGTGAATTACAGTGCCCCTGAGCTCATTTCTTCAACTCGCTTTCTTGTGAGCTGTCCGCAAAACCGTAGGATTGCTTCAGGCCCTAATCTTTTTCCGGCAGGGCACGCTGAGCCTTTGGTTAATTCCTCTTCCTGGTGGGAAATGAGCGTTCCATTTGCCCGTGCAGACACCTACAGCTAGTATCTCATTGCTTCTCCCTATTCCTGTTCATCTTGCACAGAAATTGCAAACTGTGCCAAACAGGAGGTTAATGGCACTGACTCTCCAAGTGGGGAGAGTGTTAGTAAAGCGTTCAAATGTTGAACCCGAGTACCAGGGGACGAAAACTGAGATGCATTTGAAAACGTTTCCCAATCACACGGTGGACCATACTCTGGGTTTCCCATGCATGTTTTAGCTGAAGGAAGAATCCCTTAAACCTGGAGAGTTGGGACCCATGGAATGGGTACCATGCAGTATGACTTCAAAGGGTCTGCGTTTGCTCACCGAACCTCACCAATGCTATCAGCCCGAAGTGTCCAGCCTTATGTCTCATCCAGCTCTGGGTGTAGATGTGGTAAATCCAGGTTGCATCACAAGCCCTGAATGAATTATTTAAGAATTGCTCTCTATTTCACTGTCATTGTGTTTTGTTTTTGAAATTCATTTTGATAATGGGATTTATCGGATTTACACTGCTGCTTTTAGGCCACTGTACACACGCTTGATTTCCTTATGGAGACATATAAATCCATGGGTTTTAAGATTCTTACTTGTCAGGTATCTTCCCAGGCGTTGAATATGCGGTGTTGAGTCCATTTCGTTGAGCAAGGAGTAGGTTTTGTCTATTATATATTTGGCTTATGGAACGGTATCTGTGCTAATTTCAATCTCTGGTTTTATGCAGCATCCCAACTGACCTTTCCCCATAAGCAAGCATAAGTTGGTTTGCTAAATTGGGACCCTTTTCTGTTTTGTAATTCAGTTCATGCGTAGCCAAGTTTACATTCCGTGTATTAGTGATAACTTATGATGTTTCTTTTTCTGTCTGACTTATTTCTCATAGAATCATCGTACCTGAATCCACTCATTATGCCGCTACGGTCCTGATGACGTAGATTTCATTGCTGAGTGATATTCCATTGTACGTGCGTACCACAACTTCTTTATCCATTTTATGCCTTCTCGGATATTTAACTGCTACCGTAGATGAGGTTCTTGTAAACAGAGCCATCCCAAACTTTGGGCTGGCTGTGTGTTTTTTATTTTAATTTCCCTAAGCTATAGGACCATAAGTGGAAGTGCCATAGGCTGTGTTGCTTTGTTTCCTACGTGCTTCAGGAAACACCATACACTTTTCCAGAGTGACTGTTGGCAATTTAAATCCGCCCATCAGCATAACAAGGCTCCCTGTTCTCCATGACCTGTCCTGCCTTTCTGGATTTTACACTTTTTTCAGATGGCCCTTTTGACCGGGGGGCAGTGAGACTTCATTGTAGTGCAGATTTCCTTTACACGCTTGCTTGGTTGGCCAAAAAGGGCGTATGAGTTTTTTCCTGAATATATTCAGGAAAAAACGCATACGCCCTTTTTGGCCAAGTGCATCATTGTCAACATTCTGCCTCTTTTCCTATGCTTTAAGTGCAATTCCAGTCTACCCCCTGAAATCGTATTCCTGAAATTCTGCCCCACTTTCAAGTCCTCTTCGAAGACTTACTTCTATACATTTTTGGACGATAGGTGTCATTCAAAACTCTGCAGGTTTGTGAATTGCAGTGCCCCTGAGCTCCTTTCTTCAACTCGCTTTCTTGTGAGCTGGCCGCAAAACCGCAGGATTTCTTCAGGCCCTAATCTCTTTCCGGCAGGGCACGCTGAGCCTTTGGTTAATTCCTCTTCCTGGTGGGAAATGAGCGTTCCATTTGCCCGTGCAGACACCTACAGCTAGTCTCTCATTGCTTCTCCCTATGCCTGTTCATCTTGCGCAGAAATTGCAAGGTGTGCCAAACAGGAGGTTAAATGCACTGACTCTCCAAGTGGGGAGAGTGTTAGTAAAGCGTCTGGAATGGTGAACCCGAGTACCAGGGGACGAAAACTGAGATGCATTTGAAAACGTTTGCCAATCACACAGTGGACCATACTATGGGTTTCCCATGCATGTTTTAGCTGAAGGAAGAATCCCTTAAACCTGGAAATTTGGGACGCATGGAATGGGTACCATGCAGTATGACTTCAAAGGGTCTGCGTTTGCTCACCGAACCTCACCAATGCTATCAGCCCGAAGTGTCCAGCCTTATGTCTCACCCAGCTCTGGGTGTAGATGTGGTAAATCCAGGTTGCATCACAAGCCCTGAATGAATTATTTAAGAATTGCTCTCTATTTCACTGTCATTTTGTTTTGTTTTTGAAATTTATTTTGATAATGGGATTTATAGGATTTTCACTGCTGCGTTTAGGCCGCTGTACACACGCTTGATTTCATTATGGAGACATATAAATCCATGGGTTTTAAGATTCTTACTTGTCAGGTATGTTCCCAGGCGTTGAATATGGGGTGTTGAGTCCATTTCGTTGAGCAAGGAGTAGGTCTTGTCTATTATATATTTGGCTTATGGAACGGTATCTGTGCTAATTTCAATCTCCGGTTTTATGCAGCACCCCAACTCACCTTTCCCCATAAGCAAGCATAAGTTCGTTTTCTAAATTTGAGACCCTGTTCTGTTTTGTAATTCAGTTCATGGGTAGCCAAGTTTACATTCCGTGTATTAGTGATATCTTATGATGTTTCTTTTTCTGTGTGACTTATTTCTCGTAGAATCATCATACCTGAATCCACTCATTATGCCACTACGGGCCTGATGACGTAGATTTCATTGCTGAGTGATATTCCATTGTACGTGCGTACCACAACTTCTTTATCCATTTCTTACTTTCTGGGATATTTTACTTGTACCGTAGACGAGGTTCTTGTAAACAGAGCCGTCCCAAACTCTGGGGTGGCTGTGTGTTTTTGATTTTAATTTCCCTAAGCTATAGGACCATAAGTGGAAGTGCCATAGGCTGTGTTGCTTTGTTTCCTACGTGTTTCCGGAAACACCATACAGTTTTCCAGAGTGGCTGTTGGCAATTTAAATCCGCCCATCAGCATAACAAGGCTCCTTGTTCTCCAAGACCTGTCCGGCCTTTCTGGATTTTACAATTTTTTCAGATGTCCCTTTTGACCAGGGGGCAGTGAGACTTCATTGTAGTGCGGATTTCCTTTACACGCTTGCTTCGTTGGCCAAAAAGGGCGTATGCATTTTTTCCTGAATATATTCAGGAAAAAACGCATACGCCCTTTTTGGCCCAGTGCATCATTGTCGACATTCTGCCTCTTTTCCTATGCTTTAAGTGCAATTCCAGTCTACCCCCTGAAATCGTTTTCCTGAAATTCTGCCCCGCTTTCAAGTCCTCTCCGAAGACTTACTTCTATACATTTTTGGACGATAGCTGTCATTCATAACTCTGCAGGTTGTGAATTACAGTGCCCCTGAGCTCCTTTCTTCAACTCCTTTTCTTGTGAGCTGGCCGCAAACCCGCAGGATTGCTTCAGGCCCTAATATGTTTCCGGCCGGGCACGCTGAGCCTTTGGTTAATTCCTCTTCCTGGTGGGAAATGAGCGTTCCATTTGCCCGTGCAGACACCAACAGCTAGTCTCTCATTGGTTCTCCCTATGCCTGTTCATCTTGCGCAGAAATTGGAAACTGTGCCAAACAGGAGGTTAAAGGCACTGACTCTCCAAGTGGGGAGAGTGTTAGTAAAGCGTCTGGAATGGTGAACCCGTGTACCAGGGAACGAAAACTGAGATGCATTTGAAAACGTTTCCCAATCACACGGCGGACGATAGTCTGGGTTTCCCATGCATGTTTTAGCTGAAGGAAGAATCCCTTAAACCTGGAGAGTTGGGACCCATGGAATGGGTACCATGCAGTATGACTTCAAAGGGTCTGCGTTTGCTCACCGAACCTCACCAATGCTATCAGCCCGAAGTGTCCAGCCTTATGTCTCACCCAGCTCTGGGTGTAGATGTGGGAAATCCAGGTTGCATCACAAGCCCTGAATGAATTATTTAAGAATTGCTCTCTATTTCACTGTCATTTTGTTTTGTTTTTGAAATTTATTTTGATAATGGGATTTATCGGATTTTCACTGCTGCGTTTAGGCCGCTGTACACACGCTTGATTTCCTTATGGAGACATATAAATCCATGGGTTTTAAGATTCTTACTTGTCAGGTATCTTGCCAGGCGTTGAATATGTGGTGTTGAGTCCATTTCGTTGAGCAAGGAGTAGGGCTTGTCTATTATATATTTGGCTTATGGAACGGTATCTGTGCTAATTTCAATCTCTGGTTTTATGCAGCACCCCAACTCACCTTTCCCCATAAGCAAGCATAAGTTGGTTTTCTAAATTTGAGACCCTGTTCTGTTTTGTAATTCAGTTCATGTGTAGCCAACTTTACATTCCGTGTATTAGTGATATCTTATGATGTTTCTTTTTCTGTGTGACTTATTTCTCGTAGAATCATCGTACCTGAATCCACTCATTATGCCGCTACGGGCCTGATGACGTAGATTTCATTGCTGAGTGATATTCCATTGTACGTGCGTACCACAACTTCTTTATCCATTTTTTACTTTCTGGGATATTTTACTTGTACCGTAGACGAGGTTCTTGTAAACAGAGCCATCCCAAACTTTGGGTTGGCTGTGTGTTTTTTATTTTAATTTCCCTAAGCTATAGGACCATAAGTGGAAGTGACATAGGCTGTGTTGCTTTGTTTCCTACGTGTTTCAGGATAGACCATACATTTCTCCAGAGTGGCTGTTGGCACTTTACATCCCACCCATCAGCATAACAAGGCTCCCTGTTCTCCAAGACCTGTCCTGCCTTTCTGGATTTTACACTTTTTTCAGATGGCCCTTTTGACCGGGGGGCAGTGAGACTTCATTGTAGTGCAGATTTCCTTTACACGCTTGCTTGGTTGGCCAAAAAGGGCGTATGCGTTTTTTCCTGAATATATTCAGGAAAAAACGCATACGCCCTTTTTGGCCAAGTGCATCATTGTCGACATTCTGCCTCTTTTCCTATACTTTAAGTGCAATTCCAGTCTACCCCCTGAAATCGTTTTCCTGAAATTCTGCCCCGCTTTCAAGTCCACTTTGAAGACTTACTTCAGTACATTTTTGGACGATAGCTGTCATTCATAACTCTGCAGCTTTGTGAATTAGAGTGCCCCTGAGCTCCTTTCTTCAACTCCTTTTCTTGTGAGCTGGCCGCAAAACCGCAGGATTGCTTCATGCCCTAATATGTTTCCGGCCGGGCACGCTGAGCCTTTGGTTAATTCCTCTTCCTGGTGGGAAATGATCGTTCAATTTGCCCGTGCAGACACCGACAGTTAGTCTCTCATTGGTTCTCCCTATGCCTGTTCATCTTGCGCAGAAATTGCAAACTGTGCCAAACAGGAGGTTAAAGGCACTGACTCTCCAAGTGGGGAGAGTGTTAGTAAAGCGTCTGGAATGTTGAACCCGAGTACCAGGGTTCGAAAACTGAGATGCATTTGAAAACGTTTCCCAATCACACGGCCGACGATAGTCTGGGTTTCCCATGCATGTTTTAGCTGAAGGAAGAATTCCTTAAACCTGAAGAGTTGGGACCCATGGAATGGGTACCATGCAGTATGACTTCAAAGGGTCTGCGTTTGCTCACCGAACCTCACCAATGCTATCAGCCCGAAGTGTCCAGCCATATGTCTCACCCAGCTCTGGGTGTAGATGTGGTAAATCCAGGTTGCATCACAAGCCCTGAATGAATTATTTAAGAATTGCTCTCTATTTCACTGTCATTGTGTTTTGTTTTTGAAATTTATTTTGATAATGGGATTTATCGGATTTTCACTGCTGCGTTTAGGCCGCTGTACACACGCTTGATTTCCTTATGGAGAAATATAAATCCATGGGTTTTAAGATTCTTACTTGTCAGGTATCTTGCCAGGCGTTGAATATGGGGTGGTGAGTCCATTTCGTTGAGCAAGGAGTAGGTCTTGTCTATTATATATTTGGCTTATGGAACGGTATCTGTGCTAATTTCAATCTCTGGTTTTATGCAGCACCCCAACTCACCTTTCCCCATAAGCAAGCATAAGTTTGTTTTCTAAATTTGAGACCCTGTTCTGTTTTGTAATTCAGTTTATGCATAGCCAAGTTTACATTCCGTGTATTAGTGATAACTTATGATGTTTCTTTTTCTGTGTGACTTATTTCTCGTAGAATCATCGTACCTGAATCCACTCATTATGCCGCTATGGGCCTGAAGACGTAGATTTCATTGCTGAGTGATATTCCATTGTACGTGCATACCAGATCTTCTTTATTCATTTTTTCCTTTCTCGGATATTTAACTTGTACCGTAGACAAGGTTCTTGTAAACAGAGCCATCCCAAACTTTGGGGTGGCTGTGTGTTTTTGATTTTAATTTCCCTAAGCTATAGGACCATAAGTGGAAGTGACATAGGCTGTGTTGCTTTGTTTCCTACGTGTTTCAGTATACAGCATACATTTTTCCAGCGTGGCTGTTGGCAATTTACATCCCGCCCATCAGCATAACAAGGCTCCCTGTTCTCCATGACCTGTCCTGTCTTTCTGGATTTTACTCTTTTTTCAGATGGCCCTTTTGACCGGGGGGCAGTGAGACTTCATTGTAGTGCAGATTTCCTTTACACGCTTGCTTGGTTGGCCAAAAAGGGCGTATGCGTTTTTTCCTGAATATATTCAGGAAAAAACGCATACGCCCTTTTTGGCCAAGTGCATCATTGTCTACATTCTGCCTCTTTTCCTATGCTTTAAGTGCAATTCCAGTCTACCCCCTGAAATCGTTTTCCTGAAATTCTGCCCCGCTTTCAAGTCCTCTTTGAAGACTTACTTCAGTACATTTTTGGACGATAGCTGTCATTCATAACTCTGCAGGTTTGTGAATTACAGTGCCCCTGAGCTCCTTTCTTCAACTCGTTTTCTTGTGAGCTGGCCGCAAAACCGCAGGATTGCTTCAGGCCCTAAACTGTTTCCGGCATGGTACACTGAGCCTTTGGTTAATTCCTCTTCCTGGTGGGAAATGAGCGTTCAATTTGCCCGTGCAGACACCAACAGCTAGTCTCTCATTGGTTCTCCCTATGCCTGTTCATCTTGCGCAGAAATTGCAAACTGTGCGAAACAGGAGGTTAAAGGCACTGACTCTCCAAGTGGGGAGAGTGTTAGTAAAGCGTCTGGAATGGTGAAACCTAGTACCAGGGGACGAAAACTGAGATGCATTTGAAAACGTTTCCCAATCACACAGCGGACGATAGTCTGGGTTTCCCATGCATGTTTTAGCTGAAGGAAGAATCCCTTAAACCTGGAGAGTTGGGACCCGTGGAATGGGTACCATGCAGTATGACTTCAAAGGGTCTGCGTTTGTTCACCGAACCTCACCAATGCTATCAGCCCGAAGTGTCCAGCCTTATGTCTCATCCAGCTCTGGGTGTAGATGTGGTAAATACAGGTTGCATCACAAGCCCTGAATGAATTATTTAAGAATTGCTCTCTATTTCACTGTCATTGTGTTTTGTTTTTGAAATTCATTTTGATAATGGGATTTATCGGATTTTCACTGCTGCGTTTAGGTCGCTGTACACACGCTTGATTTCCTTATAGAGACATATAAATCCATGGGTTTTAAGATTCTTACTTGTCAGGTATCTTCCCAGGTGTTGAATATAGGGTGTTGAGTCCATTTCGTTGAGCAAGGAGTAGGTTTTGTCTATTATATATTTGGCTTATGGAACGGTATCTGTGCTAATTTCAATCTCTGGTTTTATGCAGCATCCCAACTGACCTTTCCCCATAAGCAAGCATAAGTTGGTTTGCTAAATTTTAGACCCTGTTCTGTTTTGTAATTCAGTTCATGGGTAGCCAAGTTTACATTCCGTGTATTAGTGATAACTTATGATGTTTCTTTTTCTGTCTGACTTATTTCTCGTAGAATCATCGTACCTGAATCCACTCATTATGCCGCTACGGTCCTGATGACGTAGATTTCATTGCTGAGTGATATTCCATTATACGTGCGTACCACAACTTCTTTATCCATTTTATGCTTTCACGGATATTTAACTTCTACCGTAGATGAGGTTCTTGTAAACAGAGCCATTTCAAACTTTGGGGTGGCTGTGTGTTTTTGATTTTAATTTCCCTAAGCTATAGGACCATAAGTGGAAGTGACATAGGCTGTGTTGCTTTGTTTCCTACGTGTTTCTGGAAACACCATACACATCTCCAGAGCGGTTGTTGGCAATTTACATCCCGCCCATCAGCATAACAAGGCTCCCTGTTCTCCATGACCTGTCCTCCCTTTCTGGATTTTACACTTTTTTCAGATGGCCCTTTTGACCGGGGGGCAGTGAGACTTCATTGTAGTGCAGATTTCCTTTACACGCTTGCTTGGTTGGCCAAAAAGTGCCTATGCGTTTTTTCCTGAATATATTCAGGAAAAAACGCATACGCCCTTTTTGGCCAACTGCATCATTGTCGACATTTTGCCTCTTTTCCTATGCTTTAAGTGCAATTCCAGTCTATCCCCTGAAATCGTATTCCTGAAATTCTGCCCCGCTTTCAAGTCCTCTTCGAAGACTTACTTCAATACATTTTTGGACGATAGCTGTCATTCTAACTCTGCAGGTTTCTGAATTACACTGCCCCTGAGCTCTTTCTGCAACTTGCTTTCTTGTGAGCTGGCCCCAAAACCGCAGGATTGCTTCAGGCCCTAATTTGTTTCCGGCAGAGCACCCTGAGCCTTTGTTTAATCCCTCTTCCTGGTGGGAAATGAGTGTTCAGTTTGCCCGTGCAGACACCAACAGCTAGTCTCTCATTGGTTCTCCCTATTCCTGTTCATCTTGCGCAGAAATTCCAAACTGTGCCAAACAGGAGGTTAAAGGCAATGACTCTCCAAGTGGGGAGAGTGTTAGTAAAGCGTCTGGAATGGTGAACCCGAGTACCAGGGGACGAAAACTGAGATGCATTTGAAAACGTTTCCCAATCACACGGCGGACGATAGTCTGGGTTTCCCATGCATGTTTTAGCTGAAGGAAGAGTCCCTTAAACCTGGAGAGTTGGGACCCATGGAATGGGTACCATGCAGTATGACTTCAAAGGGTCTGCGTCTGCTCACCGAACCTCACCAATGCTATCAGCCCGAAGTGTCCAGCCTTATGTCTCACCCAGCTCTGGGTGTAGATGTGGTAAATCCAGGTTGCATCACAAGCCCTGAATGAATTATTTAAGAATTGCTCTATATTTCACTGTCATTGTGTTTTTTTTTTGAAATTTATTTTGATAATGGGAT
The DNA here is from genome assembly GCF_059928025.1 of Delphinapterus leucas. Lineage (NCBI taxonomy): Eukaryota > Metazoa > Chordata > Mammalia > Artiodactyla > Monodontidae > Delphinapterus > Delphinapterus leucas. The sequence continues at coordinate 10,885,464 of NW_028322241.1, read as the reverse complement.
TTACCGGATTTTCACTGTTCCGTTTAGGCTGCTGTACACACGCTTGTTTTCCTTATGGAGACATATAAATCCATGGTTTTTAAGATTCTTACTTGTCAGGTATCTTGCCAGGCGTTGAATATGGGCTGTTGAGTCCATTTCGTTGAGCAAGTAGTAGGTCTTGTCTATAATATATTTGGCTTATGGAACGGTACCTGTGCTAATTCCAATCTCTGGTTTTATGCAGCACCCCAACTCACCTTTCCCCATAAGGAAGCATAAGTTGGTTTTCTAAATTTGCGACCCTGTTCTGTTTTGTAATTCAGTTTATGTGTAGCCAAGTTTACATTCCGTGTATTACTGATACCTTATGATGTTTATTTTTCTGTGTGACTTATTTCTCGTAGAATCATCGTACCTGAATCCACTCATTATACCGCTACGGGCCTGAAGACGTAGATTTAATTGCTGAATGACATTCCATTGTACGTGCGTACCAGAACTTCTTTATCCATTTTTTCCTTTCTCGGATATTTAACTTGTACCGTAGACAAGGTTCTTGTAAACAGAGCCATCCCAAACTTTGGGGTGGCTGTGTGTTTTTGATTTTAATTTCCCTAAGCTATAGGACCATAAGTGGAAGTGACATAGGCTGTGTTCCTTTGTTTCCTACGTGTTTCAGGATACACCATACATTTCTCCAGAGTGGCTGTTGGCAATTTACATCCCGCCCATCAGCATAACAAGGCTCCCTGTTCTCCAAAACCTGTCCTGCCTTTCTGGATTTTACACTTTTTTCAGATGGCCCTTTTGACCGGGGGGGCAGTGAGACTTCCTTGTAGTGCAGAGTTCCTTTACACGCTTGCTTGGTTGGCCAAAAAGGGCGTATGCGTTTTTTCCTGAATATATTCAGGAAAAAACGCATACGCCCTTTTTGGCCAAGTGCATCATTGTCGACATTCTGCCTCTTTTCCTATGCTTTAAGTGCAATTCCAGTCTATCCCCTGAAATCGTTTTCCTGAAATTCTGCCCCGCTTTCAAGTCCTCTTCTAAGACTTACTTCAATACATTTTTGGACGATAGCTGTCATTCATAACTCTGCAGGTTTGTGAATTGCAGTGCCCCTGAGCTCCTTTCTTCAATTCTCTTTCTTGTGAGCTGGCCGCAAAACCGCAGGATTGCTTCAGGCCATAATCTCTTTCCGGGGGGGAACGCTGAGCCTTTGTTTAATTCCTCTTCCTATTCGGAAATGAGCGTTCCATTTGCCCATGCAGGCACCTACAGCTAGTCTCTCATTGGTTCTCCCTATTCCTGTACATCTTGCGCAGAAATTGCAAAATGTGCCAACAGGAGGTTAATGGCACTGACTCTCCAAGTGGGGAGAGTGTTAGTAAAGCGTCTGGAATGATGAACCCGAGTACCAGGGGACGAAATCTGAGATGCATTTGAAAACGTTTCCCGGTCACACAGTGCACAGTTCTGTGGGTTTCCCATGCATGTTTTAGCTGAAGGAAGAATCCCTTAAACCTGGAGAGTTGGGACCCATGGAATGGGTACCATGCAGTATGACTTCAAAGGGTCTGCGTTTGCTCACCGAACCTCACCAATGCTATCAGCCCAAAGTGTCCAGCCTTATGTCTCACCCAGCTCTGGATGTAGATGTGGTAAATCCAGGTTGCATCACATGCCCTGAATGAATTATTTAAGAATTGCTCTCTATTTCACTCTCATTGTGTTTTGTTTTTCTAATTCATTTTGATAATGGGATTTATTGGATTTTCTCTGCTGCGTTCATGCAGCTGTACACACGCTTGATTGTCTTAAGGAGACATATAAATCCATGGGTTTGAAGATTCTTACTAGTCAGGTGTATTCCTAGGCGTTGAATATGAGGTGTTTAGTCCATTTCGTTGAGCAAGGGGTAGGTCTTGACTATTACTTATTTGGCTTATGGAAAGGTATCTGTGCTAATTTCTATCTCTGCTTTTATGCAGCACCCCAACTCACTTTTCCCCTTAAGCAAGCATAAGTTGGTTTTCTAAATTTGAGACCCTGTTCTGTTTTGTAATTCAGTTCATGTGTAGCCAAGTTTACATTCCGTGTATTAGTGATAACTTATGATGTTTCATTTTCTGTGTGACTTATTTCACTTAGAATCATCGTACCTGAATCCACTCATTATGCCGCGACGGGCCTGATGAAATAGATTTCATTGGTGAGTGATATTCATTTGTACGTACGTACCACACTTCTTTATCCATTTTTCGCTTTCTGGGATATTTAACTTGTTCCGTAGATGAGGTTCTTGTAAACAGAGCCGTCCGACACTTTGGGGTGGCTGTCTGTTTTTGATTTTAATTTCCGTGATCTATAAGACCATAAGTGGAAGTGCCGTAGTCTCCGTTGCTTTGTTTCTTAGGTGTTTCAGGAAACACCATACACTTCTCCAGAGTGGCTGTTGGCATTTACATCCCCCCCATCAGCATAACAAGGCTCCCTGTTCTCCATGACCTGTCCTGCCTTTCTGGATTTTACACTTTTTCAGATGTCCCTTTTAACCGGGGGGCAGTGAGACTTCATTGTAGTGCAGATTTCATTTACCTGCTTGCTTGCTTGGCCAAAAATGGCGTATGCGTTTTTTCCTGAATATATTCAGGAAAAAACGCATACGCACTTTTTGGCCAGTGCATCATTGTCGACATTCTGCCTCTATTCCTATGCTTTAAGTGCAATTCCAGTCTACCCCCTGAAATCGTTTTCCTGAAATTTTGCCCCGCTTTCAAGTCCTCTTCGAAGACTTATTTCAATACATTTTTGGACGATAGCTGTCATTCATAACTCTGCAGGTTTGTGAATTACAGTACCCCTGAGCTCGTTTCCTGAACTCGCTTTCTTGTGAGCTGGCCGCAAAACCGCAGGATTGCTGCAGGCCCTAATCTGTTTCCGTCAGGGCACGCTGAGCCTTTGGTGAATTCCTCTTCCTGGTGGGAAATGAGCGTTAAATTTGTTCGTGCAGACACCTACAGCTAATCTCTCATTGGTTCTCCCTATTCCTGTTCATCTTGCGCAGAAATTCCAAACAATGCCAAACAGGAGGTTAAAGGCACTGACTCTCCAAGTGGGGAGAGTGTTAGTAAAGCGTCTGGAATGGTAAAACCGAGTACGAGGGGACGAAAACTGAGATGCATTTGAAAACGTTTCCCAATCACACGGCGGACGATAGTCTGCGTTTCCCATGCATGTTTTAGCTGAAGGAAGAATCCCTTAAACCTTGAGAGTTCGGACTCATGGAATGGGTACCATGCAGTATGACTTCAAAGGGTCTGTGTTTGCTCACCGAACCTCACCAATGCTATCAGCCCGAAGTGTCCAGCCTTATGTCTCACGCAGCTCTGGTTGTAGAACTGGTAAATCCAGGTTGCATCACAAGCCCTGAATGAATTATATAAGAATAGTTCTCTATTTCACTGTCATTGTGTTTTGTTTTTGAAATTTATTTTGATAATGGGATTTATCGGATTTTCACTGCTGCATTTAGGTCGCTGAACACGCTCTTGATTTCCTTATGGAGACATATAAATCCATGGGTTTTAAGATTCTTACTTCTCAGGTATCTTGCCAGGCGTTGAATATGGGGTGTTGAGTCCATTTCGTTGAGCAAGGAGTAGGTCTTGTCTATTATATATTTGGCTTATGGAACGGTATCTGTGCTAATTTCAATCTCTGGTTTTATGCAGCACCCCAACTCACCTTTCCCCATAAGCAAGCATCAGTTGGTTTTCTCAATTTGAGACCCTGTTCTGTTTTGTAATTCAGTTCATGTGTAGCCAAGTTTACATTCCGTGGATTAGTGATATCTTATGATGTTTCTTTTTCTGTGTGACTTATTTCTCGTAGAAACATCGTACCTGAATCCACTCATTATGCCGCTACGGGCCTGATGACGTAGATTTCATTGCTGAGTGATATTCCACTGTACGTGTGTACCACGACTTCTTTATCCATTTTTTGCTTTCTCGGATATTTAACTTGTACCGTAGAGGACGTTCTTGTAAACAGAGACGTCCCAAATTTTGGGGTGGCTGTGTCTTTTTGATTTTAATTTCCCTAAGCTATAGGACCATAAGTCGAAGTGCCATAGGCTGTGTTGTTTTGTTTCCTACGTGTCTCTGGAAACACCATACACTTCTCCAGAGTGGTTGTTCGCAATTTACATCCCGCCCATCAGCATAACAATGCTCCCTGTTCTCCATGACCTGTCCTGCCTTTCTGGATTTTACAATTTTTTAAGATGGCCCTTTTGACCGGGGGGCAGTGAGACATCATTGTAGTGCAGATTTCCTTTACACGCTTGCTTAGTTGGCCAAAAAGGGCGTATGCGTTTTTTCCTGAATATATTCAGGAAAAAACGCATACGCCCTTTTTGGCCAAGTGCATCATTGTCGACATTCTGCTTCTTTTCCTATGCTTTAAGTGCAATTCCAGTCTACCCCCTGAAATCGTGTTCCTGAAATTCTGCCCCGCTTTCAAGTCCTCTTCGAAGACTTACTTCAATACATTTTTGGACGATAGCTGTCATTCATAACTCTGCAGGTTTCTGAATTACACTGCCCCTGAACTCCTTTCTTCAACTCGCTTTCTTGTGAGCTGGCCGCAACACCGCAGGATTGCTTCACGCCATAATCTCTTTATGGCATGGCACACTGAGCCTTTGGTTAATTCCTCTTCCTGGTGGGAAATGAGCATTCCATTTGCCCGTGCAGACACCTACATCTAGTCTCTCATTGGTTCTCCCTATTCCTGTTCAACTTGCGCAGAAATTCCAAACTGTGCCAAACAGGAGGTTAAAGGCACTGACTCTCCAAGTGGGGAGAGTGTTAGTAAAGCATCTGGAATGGTGAACCCGAGTACCAGGGGCGAAAACTGAGATGCATTTGAAAACGTTTCCCAATCACACGGTGGACCATACTCTGGGTTTCCCATGCATGTTTTAGCTGAAGGAAGAATCCTTTAAACCTGGAGAGTTGGGACTCATGGAATGGGTACCATGCAGTATGACTTCAAAGGGTCTGCGTTTGCTCACCGAACCTCACCAATGCTATCAGCCAGAAGTGTACAGCCTTATGTCTCACCCAGCTCTGGGTGTAGAAGTGGTAAATCCAGGTTGAATAACAAGACCTTAATGAATTATTTAAGAATTGCTCTCTATTTCACTGTCATTGCGTTTTGATTTTGAAATTTATTTTGATAATGGGATTTATCGGATTTTCACTGCTGCATTTAGGCCGCTGTACACACTCTTGATTTCCTTATGGAGACATATAAATCCATGGGTTTTAAGGTTCTTACTTGTCAGATATCTTCCCAGGCGTTGAATATGGGGTGTTGAGTCCATTTCGTTGAGCAAGGAGTAGGTCTTGTCTATTATATATTTGGCTTATGGAACGGTATCTGTGCTAATTTCAATCTCTGGTTTTATGCAGCACCCCAACTCACCTTTCCCCGTAAGCAATCATAAGATGGTTTTCTCAATTTGAGACCCTGTTCTGTTTTGTAATTCAGTTCGTGTGTAGCCAAGTTTACATTCCGTGTATTAGGGATATCTAAAGATGTTTCTTTTTCTGTGTGACTTATTTCTCATAGAATCATGGTACCTGAATCCACTCATTATGCCGCTAGGGACCTGATGACTTAGATTTCATTGCTGAGTGATATTCCATTGTACGTGCGTACCACAACTTCTTTATCCATTTGTTGCTTTCTTGGATATTTAACTTGTACCGTAGACGAGGTTCTTGAAAACAGAGCCGTCCGAAAATTTGCGGTGGCTGTGTGTTTTTCATTTTAATTTCCCTAAGCTATAGGACCATAAGTGGAAGTGCCATAGGCTGTGTTGCTTTGTTTCCTACCTGTTTCAGGAAACACGATACACTTCTCCAGAGTGGCTGTTGGCAATTTTCATTCGCCCATCAGCATAACAAGGCTCCCTGTTCTCCATGACATGTCCTGCCTTTCTGGATTTTACACTTTTTTCAGATGGCCCTTTTGACCGGGGGGCAGTGAGACTTCATTGTAGTGCAGATTTTCTTTACACGCTTGCTTGGTTGGCCAAAAAGGGCGTATGCGTTTTTTCCGGAATATATTCAGGAAAAAACGCATACGCCCTTTTTGGCCAAGTGTATCATTGTCGACATTCTGCCTCTTTTCCTATGCTTTAAGTGCAATTCCAGTCTACCCCCTGAAATCGTTTTCCTGAAATTCTGCCCCGCTTTCAAGTCCTCTTCGAAGACTTATTTCAGTACATTTTTGGACGATAGCTGTCATTCATAACACTGCAGGTTTGTGAATTACAGTGCCCTTGAGCTCCTTTCTTCAACTCGCTTTCTTGTGAGCTGGCCGCAAAACCGCAGGATTCCTTCAGGCCCTAATCTCTTTCCAGCAGGGCACGCTGAGCCTTTGGTTAATTCCTCTTCCTGGTGGGAAATGTGCGTTCCATTTGCCCGTGCAGACACCAACAGCTAGTCTCTCATTGGTTCTCCCTATGCCTGTTCATCTTGCGCAGAAATTGCAAACTGTGCCAAACAGGAGGTTAAAGGCACTGACTCTCCAAGTGGGGAGAGTGTTAGTAAAGCGTCTGGAATGGTGAACCCGAGTACCAGGGAACGAAAACTGAGATGCATTTGAAAACGTTTCCCAATCACACGGTGGGCCATACTCTGGGTTTCCCATGCATGTTTTAACTGAAGAAGAATCCCTTAAACCTGGAGAGTTGGGACCCATGGAATGGGTGCCATGCAGTAAGACTTCAAAGGGTCTGAATTTGCTCACCGAACCTCACCAATGCTATCAGCGCGAAGTGTCCAGCCTTTGTCTCACCCAGCTCTGGGTGTAGATGTGGTAAATCCAGGTGGCATCACAAGCCCTGAATGAATTATTTAAGAATTGCTCTCTATTTCACTGTCATTGTGTTTTGTTTTTGAAATTTATTTTGATAATTGGATTTATCAGATGTTCACTGTTGCGTTTAGGCCGCTGTACACACACTTGATTTCCTTATGGAGACATATAAATCCATGGGTTTTAAGATTCTTACTTGTCAGGTATCTTCCCAGGCGTTGAATATGGGGTGTTGAGTCCATTTCGTTGAGCAAGGTGTAGGTCTTGTCTATTATATATTTGGCTTATGGAACGGTATATGTGCTAATTTCAATCTCCGGTTTTATGCAGCACCCCAACTCACCTTTCCCATAAGCAAGCATAAGTTGGTTTTCTAAATTTGAGACCCTGTTCTGTTTTGTAATTCAGTACATGTGTAGCCAAGTTTACATTCCGTGTATTAGGGATATCTTATGATGTTTCTTTTTCTGTGTGACTTATTTCTCGTAGAATCATCATACCAGAATCCACTCATTATGCCGCTACGGGCCTGATGACGTAGATTTCATTGCTGAGTGATATTCCATTGTACATGCGTACCACAACTTCTTTATCCATTTTTTGCTTTCTCGGATATTTAACTTGTACTGTAGACGAGGTTCTTGTAAACAGAGCCGTCCCAAACTTTGGGGTGGCTGTGTGATTTTGATTTTAATTTCCCTAAGCTATAGGACCATAAGTGGAAGTGCCATAGGCTGTGTTGCTTTGTTTCCTACGTGTTTCTGGAAACACCATACACTTCTCCAGAGTGGTTGTTGGGAATTTACATCCCACCCATCAGCATAACAAGGCTCCCTGTTCTCCATGACCTGTCCTGTCTTTCTGGATTTTACACTTTTTTCAGATGGCCCTTTTGACCGGGGGGCAGTGAGACTTCATTGTAGTGCAGATTTCCTTTACACGCTTGCTTGGTTGGCCAAAAAGGGCGTATGCGTTTTTTCCTGAATATATTCAGGAAACAACGCATACGCCCTTTTTGGCCAAGTGCATCATGGTCGACATTCTGCCTCTTCTCCTATGCTTTAAGTGCAATTCCAGTCTATCCCCTGAAATCGTGTTCCTGAAATTCTGCCCCGCTTTCAAGTCCTCTTCGAAGACTTACTTCAATACATTTTTGGACGATAGCTGTCATTCATAACTCTGCAGGTTTGTGAATTACAGTGCCCCTGAGCTCCTTTCTTCATCTCGCTTTCTTGTGAGCTGGCCACAAAACCGCAGGATTGCTTCAGGCCCTAATCTGTTTCCGGCAGAGCACCCTGAGCCTTTGTTTAATCCCTCTTCCTGGTGGGAAATGAGCATTCCTTTTGCCCGTGCAGAGACCTACAGCTAGTCTCTCATTGGTTCTCCCTATTCCTGTACATCTTGCGCAGAAATTGCAAACTGTGCCATACAGGAGGTTAAAGGCACTGACTCTCCAAGTGGGGAGAGTGTTAGTAAAGCGTCTGGAATGGTGAACCCGAGTACCAGGGTTCGAAAACTGAGATGCATTTGAAAACGTTTCCCAATCACACGGTGGACCATACTCTGGGTTTCCCATGCATGTTTTAGCTGAAGGAAGAATCCCTTAAACCTGGAGAGTTTGGACCCATGGAATGGGTACCATGCAGTATGACTTCAAAGGGTCTGCGTTTGCTCACCGAACCTCAACAATGATATCAGCACGAAGTGTCCAGCCTTATGTCTCACCCAGCTCTGGATGTAGATGTGGTAAATCCAGGTTGCATCACATGCCCTGAATGAATTATTTAAGAATTGCTCTCTATTTCACTCTCATTGTGTTTTGTTTTTCTAATTCATTTTGATAATGGGATTTATTGGATTTTCTCTGCTGCGTTCATGCAGCTGTACACACGCTTGATTGTCTTAAGGAGACATATGAATCCATGGGTTTGAAGATTCTTACTAGTCAGGTGTATTCCTAGGCGTTGAATATGAGGTGTTGAGTCCATTTCGTTGAGCAAGGCGTAGGTCTTGACTATTACATATTTGGCTTATGGAAAGGTATCTGTGCTAATTTCTATCTCTGCTTTTATGCAGCACCCCAACTCACTTTTCCCCTTAAGCAAGCATAAGTTGGTTTTCTAAATTTGAGACCCTGTTCTGTTTTGTAATTCAGTTCATGTGTAGCCAAGTTTACATTCCGTGTATTAGTGATAACTTATGATGTTTCATTTTCTGTGTGACTTATTTCACTTAGAATCATCGTACCTGAATCCACTCATTATGCCGCGACGGGCCTGATGAAATAGATTTCATTGGTGAGTGATATTCATTTGTACGTACGTACCACACTTCTTTATCCATTTTTCGCTTTCTGGGATATTTAACTTGTTCCGTAGACGAGGTTCTTGTAAACAGAGCCGTCCGACACTTTGGGGTGGCTGTCTGTTTTTGATTTTAATTTCCGTGATCTATAAGACCATAAGTGGAAGTGCCGTAGTCTCCGTTGCTTTGTTTCTTAGGTGTTTCAGGAAACACCATACACTTCTCCAGAGTGGCTGTTGGCATTTACATCCCGCCCATCAGCATAACAAGGCTCCCTGTTCTCCATGGCCTGTCCTGTGTTTCTGGTTTTTACACTTTTTTCAGATGGCCCTTTTGACGAATGGGAAATGAGACTTCATTGTAGTGCGGATTTCCATTGCTCGAGTGCTTGGTTGGCCAAAAAGGGCATATGTGTTTTTTCCTGAATATATTCAGGAAAAAATGTTTACGCACTTTGGTCCAAGTGCATCACTGTCAAAGATCTGCCGCTTTTCACATGCTTTAAATGCAATTCCAATCTACCTCCTGAAATATGATTCCTGCAATTCTGCCTCGTTTTCAAGTCCTCTTTGCAGACTTACTTCCATATATTTTTGCCAATAGCTGTCATTTATAACTCTGCAGGTTTGTGAATTACAGTGCCCGTGATTTCCTTTCTTAACTCGTTTCCTTGAAAACTGGCCACAGAACCGCAGGTTTGCTTCAGGCCGTAATCAGGGTCCGGCACGGCACTCTGAGACTTTGGTTCATTCCACTTCCTGGTGGGAAATTAGAGTTAAATGTGCCCCTCCAGACACCTGCCTCACTCCTAGCCCCTTGGTGATGTGTGTCCTCTGGTTTGAGGCCACATGTGCTGGGTTCCTCACCTTTGGCTGATGTGGCCCCACTGGTGTGAGGACACTCCTGCCTGGTTCCCATCCCCTTGGTGATGTGGGCCCTCCGGTGAGAGTCTGATCCTGGTTGGGTTCCTCACACTTCTGTGAGGTGGGCCCTCTTCTCTGAGGTCACTCCTGCCTGGCTGGCACACCCCGCCTTGGCGACGTCGGCCCTCTGGTGGGATTTGGTGCCTGCTGGGTGTCTCCTCCCCTCGGTAATGAGGGCCCTCTGGCGTCAGGCCCTAACTCCTGGGCTCCCAATATTTTCTGATATGCGCCCTGTGGTTCGAGTACACTCCTGCCAGGTTCCCAACCCCATGGGAATGTGGGCCTTCTGCTCTGAGGTCCCAACCGTGGGTTACTCAGTTTCATGATGAGGGCCCTCTGCTGCGAGTTCTCTCCGGCCTGGATCCCATAGCCTCGCTGCTCTTGGCCACCTGCTGGGAGGTTACAACTGCGGGATTCCTCACCTTTTTTCTTCTATGGGCCCCCTGTTTTGAGACTCCTCCTGCCTGCCTCACTCCCAGCCCCTTGGTGATGTGTGTCCTCTGGTTTGAGGCCACGTATGCTGGGTCCCTCGCCTTTCGATGATGTGGCCCCACTGATGTGAGGACACTCCTGCCTGGTTCCTATCCCCTTGATGATGTGGGCCCTCTGGTGAGAGTCTGATCCTGGCTGGGTTCCTCACCCTTCTGTGAGGGGGGCCCTCTGCTGTGAGGTCACTCCTGCCTGGCTGGCACACCCCACCTGGGCAACATCGGCCCTCTTGTGGCAGTTGGAGCCTGCTGAGAACCTCCCCTCGGTGATGGGGTCCCTCTTGCCTCAGGCCCTAACTGCTGGGTACCCACATTTTCTGATACGTGCTAAGTGGTGCGAGGACACTCCTGCGAGGTTCCCATCCCCATGGGCATGTGGGCCTTCTGATCTAAGGTCCCAACACCTGTGTTGTTCACCGTTTCTTGATGTTGGCTCTCTGGTGTTAGTTCACCCAGGCCTAGATCCCATAGACTCTGTGCTCTGAGCGGCCTGCTGGGAGGTTCCTACTGCTGGATTCCTTAACTCTTTTATTCTTTGGGTCCTGTGTTTTCATGCTCCTACTTCCTGACTCACTTCCAGCCCATTTGTGATGTAGGTCCTCTGGTTTAAGGCCACATGTACCGGTTTCCTCACCTTTATTGATGTGGCCCCACTGGTGTGAGGACACTCCTGCCTGGTTCCCATCCCCTTGGTGATGGGGGCCCTCTGGTGAGAGTCTGATCCTGTCTGGATTCCTCACACTTCTGGGAGGTGGGCCCTCTGCTGTGAGGTCACTCCTGCCTGGCTGGCACACGTCACGTTGGCGATGTGGGCCCTCAGTTGGGAGTTGGTGCCTGCTGGGAGTCTCCTCCCCTCGGTAATGAGGGCCCTCTGGCGTCAGGCCCTAACTCATGGGCTCCCAAAATTTTCTGATGTGCGCCCTGTCGTGCGAGTACACTCCAGCCAGGGTCCCATCCCCATGGGTATGTGGGCTTTCTGCTCTGTGGTCCCAACGGCTGGGTTGCTCACAGTGTCAGAATGTGGGCCCTCTGCTGTGAGTTCACTCCGGCATGGATCCCATAGCCTCGGTGCTCTGGGCCACCTGCTTGGAGCTTCCAACTGCGGGGTTCCTCACCTTTTTTATTCTATGGGCGCTCTGTTGTGAGTTTCCTCCTGCATGCCTCACTCCCAGCCCTTTCGTGATGTGTGTCCCCTTGTTTGAGGCCACATGTGCTGTGTTCCTCACCTTTCGCTGATGTGGCCCCACTGGTGTGAGGACACTCCTGCCTGGTTTCCATCCCATTGGTGATGTGGGCGCTCTGGTTAGAGTCTGATCCTGTTTGGGCTCCTCACACTTCTGTGAGGTGGGCCCTCTGCTGTGAGGTAACTCCTGCCTGGCTTACTCCCATTGCCTTGGTGACGTCGGCCCTCTGGTGGCATTTGGAGCCTGCTGGTAGCCTCCTCTCCTCAGTGATGAGGGCCCTCTGGCGTCAGGCCATAACTGCTGGGTTCCCACATTTTCTGATACGTGCTAAGTTGTGCGAGGACACTCCTGCGAGGTTCCCATCCCCATGGGGATGTGGGCCTTCTGCTCTGAGGTCCCACTGGCTGGGTTGCTCACAGTTTCATGATGTGGGCCCTCTGCTGTGAGTTCACTGTGGCCTGGATCCCATAGACTCCATGCTCTGGGCCACCTGCTGGGAGGTTCAAACTGCTGGATTCCTCACATTTTTTATTCTGTGGGCCCTGTGTTGTTAGGCTACTCCTGCCTGCCTCACTCGGAGCACCTTGGAAATGTGGGTCCTCTGGTTTAGGCCACATGTGCTGGGTTCCTCACCTTTCGCTGATGTGGCCCCACTGGTGTGAGGACACTCCAGCCTTGTTCCGATCCCCTTGGTGATGTGGGCCCTCTGGTGAGAGTCTTATCCTGGCTGGGTTCCTCACCCTTCTGTGAGGTAGGCCCTCTGCTGTGAGGTCACTCCTGCCTGGCTGGCCCAGGTCACCTTGGCGACGTGGGCCCTCAGTTGGGAGTTGGTGCCTGCTGGGAGTCTCCTCCCCTCGGTAATGAGGGCCCTCTGGCGTCAGACCCTAACTCCTGGGCTCCCAAAATTTTCTGTTGTGCGCCCTGTGGTGCTAGTACACTCCTGCCATGTTCCCAACCCCATGGGAATGTGGGCCTTCTGCTCTGAGGTCCCAACCGTGGGTTGCTCAGTTTCTTGATGAGGGCCCTCTGGTGTGAGTTCACTCCAGCATGGATCCCATAGCCTCGCTGCTCCTGGCCACCTGCGGGGAAGTTCCAACTGCAGGATTCCTCACCTTTTTCCTTCTATGGGCCCTCTGTTTTGAGACTCCTCCTGCCTGCCTCACTCCCAGCCCCTTGGTGATGTGTGTCCTCTGGTTTGAGGCCACGTGTGCTGGGTCCCTCACCTTTCGATGATGTGGCCCCACTGGTGTGAGGACACTCCTGCCTGGTTCCTATCCCCTTGGTGATGTGGGCCCTCTGGTGAGAGTCTGATCCTGGCTGGGTTCCTCACACTTCTGTGAGGTGGGCCCTCTGCTGTGAGGTCACTCCTGCCTGGCTGGCACACCCCGCCTTGGCAATGTCGGCCCTCTTGTGGCAGTTGGAGCCTACTGGGAGCCTCCTCCCCTCGGTGATGAGGGCCCTCTGGCGTCAGGCCCTAACTGCTGGGTACCCACATTTTCTGATACGTGCTAAGTTGTGCGAGGACACTCGTGCCATGTTCCCAACCCCATGGTGATGTGGGCCTTCTGCTCTGAGGTCCAAACGGCTGGGTTGCTCACAGTTTCATGATGTGGGCCCTCTGCTGTGAGTTCACTGTGGCCTGGATCGCATAGACTCGGTGCTCTGGGCCACCCACTGGGAGGTTCCCACTGCAGGATTCCTCAGCTTTTTTATTCTATTCACCCTGTGTTGTGAGGCTACTCATGCCTGCCTCACTCCGAACCCCTTGGAGATCTGGGTCCGCTGGTTTAGGCCACATGTGCTGGGTTCCTCACCTTTCTATGATGTGGTCACCCTGGTGTGAAGACAGTCCTGCCTGGTTCTGATGCCCTTGGTGATGTGGGCCCTCTGGTGAGAGTCTAATCCTGGCTGGGTTCCTCACCATTCTGTGAGGTAGGCCCTCAGCTGTGAGGTCACTCCTGCCTGGCTGTTGCACGTCACCTTGGCGACATGGTCCCTCCATAGGGAATTGGTGCCTGCTTGGGGTCTCCTCCCCTTGGCAATGAGGGCCCTCTGGCATCAGGCCCTAATTTCTGGGTTCCCAAAATTCTCTGATGTGCGCCCTGTGGTGCGAGTACACTTCTGCCAAGTTCCCAACCACATGGGAATGTGGGCCTTCTGCTCTAAAGTCCCAACGGCTGGGTTGCTCACAGTTTCATGATGAGGGCCCTCTGTTTTGAGTTCAGTCAGGCCTGGATCCCATAGCCTCGCTGCTCCTGGCCGCCTGCTGGGAGGTTCCAACTGCGGGATTCCTCACCTTTTTTACGCAATGGGCCCTCTGTTTTGAGGCTCCTCCTGCCTGCCTCACTCCCAGCCCCTTGGTGATGTGTGTCCTGTAGTTTGAGGCCACGTGTGCTGGGTCCGCACATTTCGGTGATGTGGCCCCACTGGTGTGAGGACACTCCTGCCTGGTTTCCATTCCCTTGGTGATGTGGGCCCTCTGGTGAGAGTCTGATCCTCTTTGGGTTCCTCACACTTTTGTGTGGTTGGCCCTCTGCTCTGAGGTCACTCCTGCCTGGCTGGCACACCCCGCATTGGCGACGTCGGCCCTCTGGTAGCAGTTGGAGCTTGCTGGGAGCCTCCTCTCCTCAGTGATGAGGGCCCTCTGGCATCCGGCCCTAACTGCTGGGCTCCCCACATTTTCTGATGTGTGCCCACTGGTGCGATGACACTCCTGCTTGGTTCCCTTCCCCATGGGGATGTGGGCCTTGTGCTCTGAGGTCACAACGGCTGGGTTGCTTACAGTATCACGATGAGGGCCCTCTGTTGTGAGTTCATCACTGCCTGGATCCCATAGCCTCGGTGCTCTGGGCCGCCTGCTGGGATGTTCCAACTGCTGGATTCCTCACCTTTTTATACAATGGGCCATGTGTTTTGAGGTTAATCCTGCCTGCCTCGCTCTGAGACCCATGGTGATGTGGGACTTCTGGTTTGAGGCCACATGTGCTGGGTACCTCAACTTTCGATGATGTGGCCCCACGGGTGTGAGGACACTCGTGCCTGATTCCCAGCCCCTTGCTTATGTGGGCACTCTGGTGAGAGTCTGATCATGACTGGGTTCCTTACCCTTCTGTGAGGTGGGCGCTCTGATGTGAGGTCACTCCTGCCTGAATGGCTCACGTCGCCTTGGCGACGTAGGCCCTCTGTTGGCCACTGAAGCATGCTGGGAGCCTCCTACCCTCTTTAATGAGGGCCCTGGAAGAAACGCATATGCCCTTTTTGACCAAGTGCATCATTGTCGAAGTTCTGCCTCTTCTCCTATACTTTCAGAGGACTTCCCGTCTACCTCCTGAAATCGTATTCCTGGAATTCTGCCCCGCGTTCAAGTCCTCTTTGCAGCCTTACTTCAATATATTTTTGGACGATAGCTGTCATTTATAACTCTGCAGGTTTGTGAATTACAGTGCCCCTGAGCTCCATTCTTCAACTCGCTTTCTTGTGAGCTGGCCACAAAACCGCAGGATTGCTTCAGGCCCTAATCTGGTTCCGGCACGGCATGTTGAGCCTTTGGCTAATTCCTCTTCCTGATGGGAAATGAGTGTTAAATTTGCTCGTGCAGACACCTACAGCTAATCTCTCATTGGTTCTCCCTATTCCTGTTCATCTTGCTCAGAAATTCCAAACTGTGCCAAACAGGAGGTTAAAGGCACTGACTCTCCAATTGGGGAAAGAGTTAGTAAAGTGTCTGGAATGGTAAAACCGAGTATGAGGGGAAGAAAACTGAGATGCATGTAAAAAGGTTTCCCGGTCACACGGTGGACCATATTCTGGGTTTCCCATGCGTGTTTTACCTGAAGGAAGAATCCCTTAAACCTGGAGAGGTGGGACCCATGCAATGGGTACCATGCAGTATGACTTCTAAGGGCCTGCATTTTCTCACCGAACCTCACCAATGCTATCAGCCCAAAGTGTCGAACCTTATGTCTCACTCAGCTCTAGGTGTAGATGTGGTAAATCCAGGTTGCATCACAAGCCCTGAATGAATTATTTAAGAATTGCTCTCTATTTCACTGTCATTGTGTTTGTTTTTGTAGTTTATTTTGATAATGGGATTTATCGGATTTTCTCTGCTGCCTTCATGCAGCTGTACACACACTTGATTCTCTTACGGAGACATATAAATCCATGGGTTTGAAGATTCTTACTAGTCATGTGTAATCCTAGGAGTTGAATATGGTGTGTTTAGTCCATTTCGTTGAGCAAGGTGTAGGTCTTGACTATTACATATTTGGCTTATGGAGAGGTATGTGTGCTAATTTCTATCTCTGGTTTTATGCAGCACCCCACCTCACCTTTCCCCATAAGCAAGCATAAGTTGGTGTTCTAAATTTGAGACCCTGTTCTGTTTTGTAATTCAGTTCATGTGTAGCCAAGTTTACATTCCGTGTATTAGTGATATCTTATGATGTTTCATTTTCTGTGTGACTTATTTCACTTAGAATCATCGTACCTGGATCCACTCAATATGCCGCGACGGGCCTGATGACATAGATTTCATTGGTGAGTGATATTCCATTGTACGTGCGTACCACAACTTCTTTAACCATTTTTCACATTCTGGGATATTTAACTTGTACCGTAGACGACGTTCTTGTAAACAGAGCCGTCCCAAACTTTGGGGTGGCTGTGTGTTTTTGATTTTAATTTCCCTAAGCTATAGGACCATAAGTGGAAGTGCCATAGGCTCTGTTGCTTTGTTTCCTACGTGTTTCAGGAAACCCCATACACTTCTCCAGAGTGGCTGTTTGCAATTTACATCCCCCCCATCAGCATAACAAGGCTCCCTGTTCTCCATGACCTGTCCTGCCTTTCTGGATTTTACACTTTTTCAGATGCCCCTTTTAACCGGGGGGCAGTGAGACTTCATTGTAGTGCAGATTTCATTTACCTGCTTGCTTGCTTGGCCAAAAATGGCGTATGCGTTTTTTCCTGAATATATTCAGGAAAAAACGCATACGCACTTTTTGGCCAGTGCATCATTGTCGACATTCTGCCTCTATTCCTATGCTTTAAGTGCAATTCCAGTCTACCCCCTGAAATCGTTTTCCTGAAATTTTGCCCCGCTTTCAAGTCCTCTTCGAAGACTTACTTCAATACATTTTTGGACGATAGCTGTCATTCATAACTCTGCAGGTTTGTGAATTACAGTACCCCTGAGCTCGTTTCCTCAACTCGCTTTCTTGTGAGCTGGCCGCAAAACCGCAGGATTGCTGCAGGCCCTAATCTGTTTCCGTCAGGGCACGCTGAGCCTTTGGTGAATTCCTCTTCCTGGTGGGAAATGAGCGTTAAATTTGTTCGTGCAGACACCTACAGCTAATCTCTCATTGGTTCTCCCTATTCCTGTTCATCTTGCGCAGAAATTCCAAACTGTGCCAAACAGGAGGTTAAAGGCACTGACTCTCCAAGTGGGGAGAGTGTTAGTAAAGCGTCTGGAATGGTAAAACCAAGTACGAGGGGACGAAAACTGAGATGCATTTGAAAACGTTTCCCAATCACACGGCGGACGATAGTCTGGGTTTCCCATGCATGTTTTAGCTGAAGGAAGAGTCCCTTAAACCTGGAGAGTTGGGACCCATGGAATGGGTACCATGCAGTATGACTTCAAAGGGTCTGCGTCTGCTCACCGAACCTCACCAATGCTATCAGCCCGAAGTGTCCAGCCTTATGTCTCACCCAGCTCTGGGTGTAGATGTGGTAAATCCAGGTTGCATCACAAGCCCTGAATGAATTATTTAAGAATTGCTCTCTATTTCACTGTCATTGTGTTTTTTTTTTTGAAATTTATTTTGATAATGGGATTTACCGGATTTTCACTGTTCCGTTTAGGCTGCTGTACACACGCTTGTTTTCCTTATGGAGACATATAAATCCATGGTTTTTAAGATTCTTACTTGTCAGGTATCTTGCAAGGCGTTGAATATGGGCTGTTGAGTCCATTTCGTTGAGCAAGTAGTAGGTCTTGTCTATAATATATTTGGCTTATGGAACGGTACCTGTGCTAATTCCAATCTCTGGTTTTATGCAGCACCCCAACTCACCTTTCCCCATAAGCAAGCATAAGTTGGTTTTCTAAATTTGAGACCCTGTTCTGTTTTGTAATTCAGTTTATGTGTAGCCAAGTTTACATTCCGTGTATTACTGATATCTTATGATGTTTATTTTTCTGTGTGACTTATTTCTCCACGAATCATCATACCTGAATCCACTCATTATACTGCTACGGGCCTGAAGACGTAGATTTAATTGCTGAATGATATTCCATTGTACGTGCGTACCAGAACTTCTTTATCCATTTTTTCCTTTCTCGGATATTTAACTTGTACCGTAGACAAGGTTCTTGTAAACAGAGCCATCCCAAACTTTGGGGTGGCTGTGTGTTTTTGATTTTAATTTCTTTAAGCTATAGGACCATAAGTGGAAGTGACATAGGCTGTGTTGCTTTGTTTCCTACGTGTTTCAGGATACACCATACATTTCTCCAGAGTGGCTGTTGGCAATTTACATCCCGCCCATCAGCATAACAAGGCTCCCTGTTCTCCAAAACCTGTCCTGCCTTTCTGGATTTTACACATTTTTCAGATGGCCCTTTTGACCGGGGGGCAGTGAGACTTCATTGTAGTGCACATTTCCTTTACACGCTTGCTTGGTTGTCGAAAAAGTGCGTATGCGTTTTTTCCTGAATATATTCAGGAAAAAACGCATACGCCCTTTTTGGCCAAGTGCATCATTGTCGACATTCTGCCTCTTTTCCTATGCTTTAAGTGCAATTCCAGTCTACCCCCTGAAATCGTTTTCCTGAAATTCTGCCCCACTTTCAAGTCCTCTTCTAAGACTTACTTCAATACATTTGTGGACGATAGCTGTCATTCATAACTCTGCAGGTTTGTGAATTGCAGTGCCCCTGAGCTCCTTTCTTCAACTCTCTTTCTTGTGAGCTGGCCGCAAAACCGCAGGATTGCTTCAGGCCATAATCTCTTTCCGGGGGGGAACGCTGAGCCTTTGTTTAATTCCTCTTCCTGGTCGGAAATGAGCGTTCCATTTGCCCATGCAGGCACCTACAGCTAGTCTCTCATTGGTTCTCACTATTCCTGTACATCTTGCGCAGAAATTGCAAACTGTGCCAACAGGAGGTTAATGGCACTGACTCTCCAAGTGGGGAGAGTGTTAGTAAAGCGTCTGGAATGATGAACCCGAGTACCAGGGGACGAAAACTGAGATGCATTTGAAAACGTTTCCCGGTCACACAGTGTACAGTTCTGTGGGTTTCCCATGCATGTTTTAGCTGAAGGAAGAATCCCTTAAACCTGGAGAGTTGGGACCCATGGAATGGGTACCATGCAGTATGACTTCAAAGGGTCTGCGTTTGCTCACCGAACCTCACCAATGCTATCAGCCCGAAGTGTCCAGCCTTATGTCTCACCCAGCTCTGGATGTAGATGTGGTAAATCCAGGTTGCATCACATGCCCTGAATGAATTATTTAAGAATTGCTCTCTATTTCACTCTCATTGTGTTTTGTTTTTCTAATTCATTTTGATAATGGGATTTATTGGATTTTCTCTGCTGCGTTCATGCAGCTGTACACACGCTTGATTGTCTTAAGGAGACATATGAATCCATGGGTTTGAAGATTCTTACTAGTCAGGTGTATTCCTAGGCGTTGAATATGAGGTGTTGAGTCCATTTCGTTGAGCAAGGCGTAGGTCTTGACTATTACATATTTGGCTTATGGAAAGGTATCTGTGCTAATTTCTATCTCTGCTTTTATGCAGCACCCCAACTCACTTTTCCCCTTAAGCAAGCATAAGTTGGTTTTCTAAATTTGAGACCCTGTTCTGTTTTGTAATTCAGTTCATGTGTAGCCAAGTTTACATTCCGTGTATTAGTGATAACTTATGATGTTTCATTTTCTGTGTGACTTATTTCACTTAGAATCATCGTACCTGAATCCACTCATTATGCCGCGACGGGCCTGATGAAATAGATTTCATTGGTGAGTGATATCCATTTGTACGTACGTACCACACTTCTTTATCCATTTTTCGCTTTCTGGGATATTTAACTTGTTCCGTAGACGAGGTTCTTGTAAACAGAGCCGTCCGACACTTTGGGGTGGCTGTCTGTTTTTGATTTTAATTTCCGTGATCTATAAGACCATAAGTGGAAGTGCCGTAGTCTCCGTTGCTTTGTTTCTTAGGTGTTTCAGGAAACACCATACACTTCTCCAGAGTGGCTGTTGGCATTTACATCCCGCCCATCAGCATAACAAGGCTCCCTGTTCTCCATGGCCTGTCCTGTGTTTCTGGTTTTTACACTTTTTTCAGATGGCCCTTTTGACGAATGGGAAATGAGACTTCATTGTAGTGCGGATTTCCATTGCTCGAGTGCTTGGTTGGCCAAAAAGGGCATATGTGTTTTTTCCTGAATATATTCAGGAAAAAATGTTTACGCACTTTGGTCCAAGTGCATCACTGTCAAAGATCTGCCGCTTTTCACATGCTTTAAATGCAATTCCAATCTACCTCCTGAAATATGATTCCTGCAATTCTGCCTCGTTTTCAAGTCCTCTTTGCAGACTTACTTCCATATATTTTTGCCAATAGCTGTCATTTATAACTCTGCAGGTTTGTGAATTACAGTGCCCGTGATTTCCTTTCTTAACTCGTTTCCTTGAAAACTGGCCACAGAACCGCAGGTTTGCTTCAGGCCGTAATCAGGGTCCGGCACGGCACTCTGAGACTTTGGTTCATTCCACTTCCTGGTGCGAAATTACAGTTAAATGTGCCCCTCCAGACACCTGCCTCACTCCTAGCCCCTTGGTGATGTGTGTCCTCTGGTTTGAGGCCACATGTGCTGGGTTCCTCACCTTTGGCTGATGTGGCCCCACTGGTGTGAGGACACTCCTGCCTGGTTCCCATCCCCTTGGTGATGTGGGCCCTCCGGTGAGAGTCTGATCCTGGTTGGGTTCCTCACACTTCTGTGAGGTGGGCCCTCTTCTCTGAGGTCACTCCTGCCTGGCTGGCACACCCCGCCTTGGCGACGTCGGCCCTCTGGTGGGATTTGGTGCCTGCTGGGTGTCTCCTCCCCTCGGTAATGAGGGCCCTCTGGCGTCAGGCCCTAACTCCTGGGCTCCCAATATTTTCTGATATGCGCCCTGTGGTTCGAGTGCACTCCTGCCAGGTTCCCAACCCCATGGGAATGTGGGCCTTCTGCTCTGAGGTCCCAACCGTGGGTTACTCAGTTTCATGATGAGGGCCCTCTGCTGCGAGTTCTCTCCGGCCTGGATCCCATAGCCTCGCTGCTCTTGGCCACCTGCTGGGAGGTTACAACTGCGGGATTCCTCACCTTTTTTCTTCTATGGGCCCCCTGTTTTGAGACTCCTCCTGCCTGCCTCACTCCCAGTCCCTTGGTGATGTGTGTCCTCTGGTTTGAGGCCACGTATGCTGGGTCCCTCGCCTTTCGATGATGTGGCCCCACTGATGTGAGGACACTCCTGCCTGGTTCCTATCCCCTTGATGATGTGGGCCCTCTGGTGAGAGTCTGATCCTGGCTGGGTTCCTCACCCTTCTGTGAGGGGGGCCCTCTGCTGTGAGGTCACTCCTGCCTGGCTGGCACACCCCACCTGGGCAACATCGGCCCTCTTGTGGCAGTTGGAGCCTGCTGAGAACCTCCCCTCGGTGATGGGGTCCCTCTTGCCTCAGGCCCTAACTGCTGGGTACCCACATTTTCTGATACGTGCTAAGTGGTGCGAGGACACTCCTGCGAGGTTCCCATCCCCATGGGCATGTGGGCCTTCTGATCTAAGGTCCCAACACCTGTGTTGTTCACCGTTTCATGATGTTGGCTCTCTGGTGTTAGTTCACCCAGGCCTAGATCCCATAGACTCTGTGCTCTGAGCGGCCTGCTGGGAGGTTCCTACTGCTGGATTCCTTAACTCTTTTATTCTTTGGGTCCTGTGTTTTCATGCTCCTACTTCCTGACTCACTTCCAGCCCATTTGTGATGTAGGTCCTCTGGTTTAAGGCCACATGTACCGGTTTCCTCACCTTTATTGATGTGGCCCCACTGGTGTGAGGACACTCCTGCCTGGTTCCCATCCCCTTGGTGATGGGGGCCCTCTGGTGAGAGTCTGATCCTGTCTGGATTCCTCACACTTCTGGGAGGTGGGCCCTCTGCTGTGAGGTCACTCCTGCCTGGCTGGCACACGTCACGTTGGCGATGTGGGCCCTCAGTTGGGAGTTGGTGCCTGCTGGGAGTCTCCTCCCCTCGGTAATGAGGGCCCTCTGGCGTCAGGCCCTAACTCATGGGCTCCCAAAATTTTCTGATGTGCGCCCTGTCGTGCGAGTACACTCCAGCCAGGGTCCCATCCCCATGGGTATGTGGGCTTTCTGCTCTGTGGTCCCAACGGCTGGGTTGCTCACAGTGTCAGAATGTGGGCCCTCTGCTGTGAGTTCACTCCGGCATGGATCCCATAGCCTCGGTGCTCTGGGCCACCTGCTTGGAGCTTCCAACTGCGGGGTTCCTCACCTTTTTTATTCTATGGGCGCTCTGTTGTGAGTTTCCTCCTGCATGCCTCACTCCCAGCCCTTTCGTGATGTGTGTCCCCTTGTTTGAGGCCACATGTGCTGTGTTCCTCACCTTTCGCTGATGTGGCCCCACTGGTGTGAGGACACTCCTGCCTGGTTTCCATCCCATTGGTGATGTGGGCGCTCTGGTTAGAGTCTGATCCTGTTTGGGCTCCTCACACTTCTGTGAGGTGGGCCCTCTGCTGTGAGGTAACTCCTGCCTGGCTTACTCCCATTGCCTTGGTGACGTCGGCCCTCTGGTGGCATTTGGAGCCTGCTGGTAGCCTCCTCTCCTCAGTGATGAGGGCCCTCTGGCGTCAGGCCATAACTGCTGGGTTCCCACATTTTCTGATACGTGCTAAGTTGTGCGAGGACACTCCTGCGAGGTTCCCATCCCCATGGGGATGTGGGCCTTCTGCTCTGAGGTCCCACTGGCTGGGTTGCTCACAGTTTCATGATGTGGGCCCTCTGCTGTGAGTTCACTGTGGCCTGGATCCCATAGACTCCATGCTCTGGGCCACCTGCTGGGAGGTTCAAACTGCTGGATTCCTCACATTTTTTATTCTGTGGGCCCTGTGTTGTTAGGCTACTCCTGCCTGCCTCACTCGGAGCACCTTGGAAATGTGGGTCCTCTGGTTTAGGCCACATGTGCTGGGTTCCTCACCTTTCGCTGATGTGGCCCCACTGGTGTGAGGACACTCCAGCCTTGTTCCGATCCCCTTGGTGATGTGGGCCCTCTGGTGAGAGTCTTATCCTGGCTGGGTTCCTCACCCTTCTGTGAGGTAGGCCCTCTGCTGTGAGGTCACTCCTGCCTGGCTGGCCCAGGTCACCTTGGCGACGTGGGCCCTCAGTTGGGAGTTGGTGCCTGCTGGGAGTCTCCTCCCCTCGGTAATGAGGGCCCTCTGGCGTCAGACCCTAACTCCTGGGCTCCCAAAATTTTCTGTTGTGCGCCCTGTGGTGCTAGTACACTCCTGCCATGTTCCCAACCCCATGGGAATGTGGGCCTTCTGCTCTGAGGTCCCAACCGTGGGTTGCTCAGTTTCTTGATGAGGGCCCTCTGGTGTGAGTTCACTCCAGCATGGATCCCATAGCCTCGCTGCTCCTGGCCACCTGCGGGGAAGTTCCAACTGCAGGATTCCTCACCTTTTTCCTTCTATGGGCCCTCTGTTTTGAGACTCCTCCTGCCTGCCTCACTCCCAGCCCCTTGGTGATGTGTGTCCTCTGGTTTGAGGCCACGTGTGCTGGGTCCCTCACCTTTCGATGATGTGGCCCCACTGGTGTGAGGACACTCCTGCCTGGTTCCTATCCCCTTGGTGATGTGGGCCCTCTGGTGAGAGTCTGATCCTGGCTGGGTTCCTCACACTTCTGTGAGGTGGGCCCTCTGCTGTGAGGTCACTCCTGCCTGGCTGGCACACCCCGCCTTGGCAATGTCGGCCCTCTTGTGGCAGTTGGAGCCTACTGGGAGCCTCCTCCCCTCGGTGATGAGGGCCCTCTGGCGTCAGGCCCTAACTGCTGGGTACCCACATTTTCTGATACGTGCTAAGTTGTGCGAGGACACTCGTGCCATGTTCCCAACCCCATGGTGATGTGGGCCTTCTGCTCTGAGGTCCAAACGGCTGGGTTGCTCACAGTTTCATGATGTGGGCCCTCTGCTGTGAGTTCACTGTGGCCTGGATCGCATAGACTCGGTGCTCTGGGCCACCCACTGGGAGGTTCCCACTGCAGGATTCCTCAGCTTTTTTATTCTATTCACCCTGTGTTGTGAGGCTACTCATGCCTGCCTCACTCCGAACCCCTTGGAGATCTGGGTCCGCTGGTTTAGGCCACATGTGCTGGGTTCCTCACCTTTCTATGATGTGGTCACCCTGGTGTGAAGACAGTCCTGCCTGGTTCTGATGCCCTTGGTGATGTGGGCCCTCTGGTGAGAGTCTAATCCTGGCTGGGTTCCTCACCATTCTGTGAGGTAGGCCCTCAGCTGTGAGGTCACTCCTGCCTGGCTGTTGCACGTCACCTTGGCGACATGGTCCCTCCATAGGGAATTGGTGCCTGCTTGGGGTCTCCTCCCCTTGGCAATGAGGGCCCTCTGGCATCAGGCCCTAATTTCTGGGTTCCCAAAATTCTCTGATGTGCGCCCTGTGGTGCGAGTACACTTCTGCCAAGTTCCCAACCACATGGGAATGTGGGCCTTCTGCTCTAAAGTCCCAACGGCTGGGTTGCTCACAGTTTCATGATGAGGGCCCTCTGTTTTGAGTTCAGTCAGGCCTGGATCCCATAGCCTCGCTGCTCCTGGCCGCCTGCTGGGAGGTTCCAACTGCGGGATTCCTCACCTTTTTTACGCAATGGGCCCTCTGTTTTGAGGCTCCTCCTGCCTGCCTCACTCCCAGCCCCTTGGTGATGTGTGTCCTGTAGTTTGAGGCCACGTGTGCTGGGTCCGCACATTTCGGTGATGTGGCCCCACTGGTGTGAGGACACTCCTGCCTGGTTTCCATTCCCTTGGTGATGTGGGCCCTCTGGTGAGAGTCTGATCCTCTTTGGGTTCCTCACACTTTTGTGTGGTTGGCCCTCTGCTCTGAGGTCACTCCTGCCTGGCTGGCACACCCCGCATTGGCGACGTCGGCCCTCTGGTAGCAGTTGGAGCTTGCTGGGAGCCTCCTCTCCTCAGTGATGAGGGCCCTCTGGCATCCGGCCCTAACTGCTGGGCTCCCCACATTTTCTGTTGTGTGCCCACTGGTGCGATGACACTCCTGCTTGGTTCCCTTCCCCATGGGGATGTGGGCCTTGTGCTCTGAGGTCACAACGGCTGGGTTGCTTACAGTATCACGATGAGGGCCCTCTGTTGTGAGTTCATCACTGCCTGGATCCCATAGCCTCGGTGCTCTGGGCCGCCTGCTGGGATGTTCCAACTGCTGGATTCCTCACCTTTTTATACAATGGGCCATGTGTTTTGAGGTTAATCCTGCCTGCCTCGCTCTGAGACCCATGGTGATGTGGGACTTCTGGTTTGAGGCCACATGTGCTGGGTACCTCAACTTTCGATGATGTGGCCCCACGGGTGTGAGGACACTCGTGCCTGATTCCCAGCCCCTTGCTTATGTGGGCACTCTGGTGAGAGTCTGATCATGACTGGGTTCCTTACCCTTCTGTGAGGTGGGCGCTCTGATGTGAGGTCACTCCTGCCTGAATGGCTCACGTCGCCTTGGCGACGTAGGCCCTCTGTTGGCCACTGAAGCATGCTGGGAGCCTCCTACCCTCTTTAATGAGGGCCCTGGAAGAAACGCATATGCCCTTTTTGACCAAGTGCATCATTGTCGAAGTTCTGCCTCTTCTCCTATACTTTCAGAGGACTTCCCGTCTACCTCCTGAAATCGTATTCCTGGAATTCTGCCCCGCGTTCAAGTCCTCTTTGCAGCCTTACTTCAATATATTTTTGGACGATAGCTGTCATTTATAACTCTGCAGGTTTGTGAATTACAGTGCCCCTGAGCTCCATTCTTCAACTCGCTTTCTTGTGAGCTGGCCGCAAAACCGCAGGATTGCTTCAGGCCCTAATCTGGTTCCGGCACGGCATGTTGAGCCTTTGGCTAATTCCTCTTCCTGATGGGAAATGAGTGTTAAATTTGCTCGTGCAGACACCTACAGCTAATCTCTCATTGGTTCTCCCTATTCCTGTTCATCTTGCTCAGAAATTCCAAACTGTGCCAAACAGGAGGTTAAAGGCACTGACTCTCCAATTGGGGAAAGAGTTAGTAAAGTGTCTGGAATGGTAAAACCGAGTATGAGGGGAAGAAAACTGAGATGCATGTAAAAAGGTTTCCCGGTCACACGGTGGACCATATTCTGGGTTTCCCATGCGTGTTTTACCTGAAGGAAGAATCCCTTAAACCTGGAGAGGTGGGACCCATGCAATGGGTACCATGCAGTATGACTTCTAAGGGCCTGCATTTTCTCACCGAACCTCACCAATGCTATCAGCCCAAAGTGTCGAACCTTATGTCTCACTCAGCTCTAGGTGTAGATGTGGTAAATCCAGGTTGCATCACAAGCCCTGAATGAATTATTTAAGAATTGCTCTCTATTTCACTGTCATTGTGTTTGTTTTTGTAGTTTATTTTGATAATGGGATTTATCGGATTTTCTCTGCTGCCTTCATGCAGCTGTACACACACTTGATTCTCTTACGGAGACATATAAATCCATGGGTTTGAAGATTCTTACTAGTCATGTGTAATCCTAGGAGTTGAATATGGTGTGTTTAGTCCATTTCGTTGAGCAAGGTGTAGGTCTTGACTATTACATATTTGGCTTATGGAGAGGTATGTGTGCTAATTTCTATCTCTGGTTTTATGCAGCACCCCACCTCACCTTTCCCCATAAGCAAGCATAAGTTGGTGTTCTAAATTTGAGACCCTGTTCTGTTTTGTAATTCAGTTCATGTGTAGCCAAGTTTACATTCCGTGTATTAGTGATATCTTATGATGTTTCATTTTCTGTGTGACTTATTTCACTTAGAATCATCGTACCTGGATCCACTCAATATGCCGCGACGGGCCTGATGACATAGATTTCATTGGTGAGTGATATTCCATTGTACGTGCGTACCACAACTTCTTTAACCATTTTTCACATTCTGGGATATTTAACTTGTACCGTAGACGACGTTCTTGTAAACAGAGCCGTCCCAAACTTTGGGGTGGCTGTGTGTTTTTGATTTTAATTTCCCTAAGCTATAGGACCATAAGTGGAAGTGCCATAGGCTCTGTTGCTTTGTTTCCTACGTGTTTCAGGAAACCCCATACACTTCTCCAGAGTGGCTGTTTGCAATTTACATCCCCCCCATCAGCATAACAAGGCTCCCTGTTCTCCATGACCTGTCCTGCCTTTCTGGATTTTACACTTTTTCAGATGCCCCTTTTAACCGGGGGGCAGTGAGACTTCATTGTAGTGCAGATTTCATTTACCTGCTTGCTTGCTTGGCCAAAAATGGCGTATGCGTTTTTTCCTGAATATATTCAGGAAAAAACGCATACGCACTTTTTGGCCAGTGCATCATTGTCGACATTCTGCCTCTATTCCTATGCTTTAAGTGCAATTCCAGTCTACCCCCTGAAATCGTTTTCCTGAAATTTTGCCCCGCTTTCAAGTCCTCTTCGAAGACTTACTTCAATACATTTTTGGACGATAGCTGTCATTCATAACTCTGCAGGTTTGTGAATTACAGTACCCCTGAGCTCGTTTCCTCAACTCGCTTTCTTGTGAGCTGGCCGCAAAACCGCAGGATTGCTGCAGGCCCTAATCTGTTTCCGTCAGGGCACGCTGAGCCTTTGGTGAATTCCTCTTCCTGGTGGGAAATGAGCGTTAAATTTGTTCGTGCAGACACCTACAGCTAATCTCTCATTGGTTCTCCCTATTCCTGTTCATCTTGCGCAGAAATTCCAAACTGTGCCAAACAGGAGGTTAAAGGCACTGACTCTCCAAGTGGGGAGAGTGTTAGTAAAGCGTCTGGAATGGTAAAACCGAGTACGAGGGGACGAAAACTGAGATGCATTTGAAAACGTTTCCCAATCACACGGCGGACGATAGTCTGGGTTTCCCATGCATGTTTTAGCTGAAGGAAGAGTCCCTTAAACCTGGAGAGTTGGGACCCATGGAATGGGTACCATGCAGTATGACTTCAAAGGGTCTGCGTCTGCTCACCGAACCTCACCAATGCTATCAGCCCGAAGTGTCCAGCCTTATGTCTCACCCAGCTCTGGGTGTAGATGTGGTAAATCCAGGTTGCATCACAAGCCCTGAATGAATTATTTAAGAATTGCTCTCTATTTCACTGTCATTGTGTTTTTTTTTTTGAAATTTATTTTGATAATGGGATTTACCGGATTTTCACTGTTCCGTTTAGGCTGCTGTACACACGCTTGTTTTCCTTATGGAGTCATATAAATCCATGGTTTTTAAGATTCTTACTTGTCAGGTATCTTGCAAGGCGTTGAATATGGGCTGTTGAGTCCATTTCGTTGAGCAAGTAGTAGGTCTTGTCTATAATATATTTGGCTTATGGAACGGTACCTGTGCTAATTCCAATCTCTGGTTTTATGCAGCACCCCAACTCACCTTTCCCCATAAGCAAGCATAAGTTGGTTTTCTAAATTTGAGACCCTGTTCTGTTTTGTAATTCAGTTTATGTGTAGCCAAGTTTACATTCCGTGTATTACTGATATCTTATGATGTTTATTTTTCTGTGTGACTTATTTCTCCACGAATCATCGTACCTGAATCCACTCATTATACCGCTACGGGCCTGAAGACGTAGATTTAATTGCTGAATGATATTCCATTGTACGTGCGTACCAGAACTTCTTTATCCATTTTTTCCTTTCTCGGATATTTAACTTGTACCGTAGACAAGGTTCTTGTAAACAGAGCCATCCCAAACTTTGGGGTGGCTGTGTGTTTTTGATTTTAATTTCTTTAAGCTATAGGACCATAAGTGGAAGTGACATAGGCTGTGTTGCTTTGTTTCCTACGTGTTTCAGGATACACCATACATTTCTCCAGAGTGGCTGTTGGCAATTTACATCCCGCCCATCAGCATAACAAGGCTCCCTGTTCTCCAAAACCTGTCCTGCCTTTCTGGATTTTACACATTTTTCAGATGGCCCTTTTGACCGGGGGGCAGTGAGACTTCATTGTAGTGCACATTTCCTTTACACGCTTGCTTGGTTGTCGAAAAAGTGCGTATGCGTTTTTTCCTGAATATATTCAGGAAAAAACGCATACGCCCTTTTTGGCCAAGTGCATCATTGTCGACATTCTGCCTCTTTTCCTATGCTTTAAGTGCAATTCCAGTCTACCCCCTGAAATCGTTTTCCTGAAATTCTGCCCCGCTTTCAAGTCCTCTTCTAAGACTTACTTCAATACATTTGTGGACGATAGCTGTCATTCATAACTCTGCAGGTTTGTGAATTGCAGTGCCCCTGAGCTCCTTTCTTCAACTCTCTTTCTTGTGAGCTGGCCGCAAAACCGCAGGATTGCTTCAGGCCATAATCTCTTTCCGGGGGGGAACGCTGAGCCTTTGTTTAATTCCTCTTCCTGGTCGGAAATGAGCGTTCCATTTGCCCATGCAGGCACCTACAGCTAGTCTCTCATTGGTTCTCACTATTCCTGTACATCTTGCGCAGAAATTGCAAACTGTGCCAACAGGAGGTTAATGGCACTGACTCTCCAAGTGGGGAGAGTGTTAGTAAAGCGTCTGGAATGATGAACCCGAGTACCAGGGGACGAAAACTGAGATGCATTTGAAAACGTTTCCCGGTCACACAGTGTACAGTTCTGTGGGTTTCCCATGCATGTTTTAGCTGAAGGAAGAATCCCTTAAACCTGGAGAGTTGGGACCCATGGAATGGGTACCATGCAGTATGACTTCAAAGGGTCTGCGTTTGCTCACCGAACCTCACCAATGCTATCAGCCCGAAGTGTCCAGCCTTATGTCTCACCCAGCTCTGGATGTAGATGTGGTAAATCCAGGTTGCATCACATGCCCTGAATGAATTATTTAAGAATTGCTCTCTATTTCACTCTCATTGTGTTTTGTTTTTCTAATTCATTTTGATAATGGGATTTATTGGATTTTCTCTGCTGCGTTCATGCAGCTGTACACACGCTTGATTGTCTTAAGGAGACATATGAATCCATGGGTTTGAAGATTCTTACTAGTCAGGTGTATTCCTAGGCGTTGAATATGAGGTGTTGAGTCCATTTCGTTGAGCAAGGCGTAGGTCTTGACTATTACATATTTGGCTTATGGAAAGGTATCTGTGCTAATTTCTATCTCTGCTTTTATGCAGCACCCCAACTCACTTTTCCCCTTAAGCAAGCATAAGTTGGTTTTCTAAATTTGAGACCCTGTTCTGTTTTGTAATTCAGTTCATGTGTAGCCAAGTTTACATTCCGTGTATTAGTGATAACTTATGATGTTTCATTTTCTGTGTGACTTATTTCACTTAGAATCATCGTACCTGAATCCACTCATTATGCCGCGACGGGCCTGATGAAATAGATTTCATTGGTGAGTGATATTCATTTGTACGTACGTACCACACTTCTTTATCCATTTTTCGCTTTCTGGGATATTTAACTTGTTCCGTAGACGAGGTTCTTGTAAACAGAGCCGTCCGACACTTTGGGGTGGCTGTCTGTTTTTGATTTTAATTTCCGTGATCTATAAGACCATAAGTGGAAGTGCCGTAGTCTCCGTTGCTTTGTTTCTTAGGTGTTTCAGGAAACACCATACACTTCTCCAGAGTGGCTGTTGGCATTTACATCCCGCCCATCAGCATAACAAGGCTCCCTGTTCTCCATGGCCTGTCCTGTGTTTCTGGTTTTTACACTTTTTTCAGATGGCCCTTTTGACGAATGGGAAATGAGACTTCATTGTAGTGCGGATTTCCATTGCTCGAGTGCTTGGTTGGCCAAAAAGGGCATATGTGTTTTTTCCTGAATATATTCAGGAAAAAATGTTTACGCACTTTGGTCCAAGTGCATCACTGTCAACGATCTGCCGCTTTTCACATGCTTTAAATGCAATTCCAATCTACCTCCTGACATATGATTCCTGCAATTCTGCCTCGTTTTCAAGTCCTCTTTGCAGACTTACTTCCATATATTTTTGCCAATAGCTGTCATTTATAACTCTGCAGGTTTGTGAATTACAGTGCCCGTGATTTCCTTTCTTAACTCGTTTCCTTGAAAACTGGCCACAGAACCGCAGGTTTGCTTCAGGCCGTAATCAGGGTCCGGCACGGCACTCTGAGACTTTGGTTCATTCCACTTCCTGGTGCGAAATTACAGTTAAATGTGCCCCTCCAGACACCTGCCTCACTCCTAGCCCCTTGGTGATGTGTGTCCTCTGGTTTGAGGCCACATGTGCTGGGTTCCTCACCTTTGGCTGATGTGGCCCCACTGGTGTGAGGACACTCCTGCCTGGTTCCCATCCCCTTGGTGATGTGGGCCCTCCGGTGAGAGTCTGATCCTGGTTGGGTTCCTCACACTTCTGTGAGGTGGGCCCTCTTCTCTGAGGTCACTCCTGCCTGGCTGGCACACCCCGCCTTGGCGACGTCGGCCCTCTGGTGGGATTTGGTGCCTGCTGGGTGTCTCCTCCCCTCGGTAATGAGGGCCCTCTGGCGTCAGGCCCTAACTCCTGGGCTCCCAATATTTTCTGATATGCGCCCTGTGGTTCGAGTACACTCCTGCCAGGTTCCCAACCCCATGGGAATGTGGGCCTTCTGCTCTGAGGTCCCAACCGTGGGTTACTCAGTTTCATGATGAGGGCCCTCTGCTGCGAGTTCTCTCCGGCCTGGATCCCATAGCCTCGCTGCTCTTGGCCACCTGCTGGGAGGTTACAACTGCGGGATTCCTCACCTTTTTTCTTCTATGGGCCCCCTGTTTTGAGACTCCTCCTGCCTGCCTCACTCCCAGCCCCTTGGTGATGTGTGTCCTCTGGTTTGAGGCCACGTATGCTGGGTCCCTCGCCTTTCGATGATGTGGCCCCACTGATGTGAGGACACTCCTGCCTGGTTCCTATCCCCTTGATGATGTGGGCCCTCTGGTGAGAGTCTGATCCTGGCTGGGTTCCTCACCCTTCTGTGAGGGGGGCCCTCTGCTGTGAGGTCACTCCTGCCTGGCTGGCACACCCCACCTGGGCAACATCGGCCCTCTTGTGGCAGTTGGAGCCTGCTGAGAACCTCCCCTCGGTGATGGGGTCCCTCTTGCCTCAGGCCCTAACTGCTGGGTACCCACATTTTCTGATACGTGCTAAGTGGTGCGAGGACACTCCTGCGAGGTTCCCATCCCCATGGGCATGTGGGCCTTCTGATCTAAGGTCCCAACACCTGTGTTGTTCACCGTTTCATGATGTTGGCTCTCTGGTGTTAGTTCACCCAGGCCTAGATCCCATAGACTCTGTGCTCTGAGCGGCCTGCTGGGAGGTTCCTACTGCTGGATTCCTTAACTCTTTTATTCTTTGGGTCCTGTGTTTTCATGCTCCTACTTCCTGACTCACTTCCAGCCCATTTGTGATGTAGGTCCTCTGGTTTAAGGCCACATGTACTGGTTTCCTCACCTTTATTGATGTGGCCCCACTGGTGTGAGGACACTCCTGCCTGGTTCCCATCCCCTTGGTGATGGGGGCCCTCTGGTGAGAGTCTGATCCTGTCTGGATTCCTCACACTTCTGGGAGGTGGGCCCTCTGCTGTGAGGTCACTCCTGCCTGGCTGGCACACGTCACGTTGGCGATGTGGGGCCTCAGTTGGGAGTTGGTGCCTGCTGGGAGTCTCCTCCCCTCGGTAATGAGGGCCCTCTGGCGTCAGGCCCTAACTCATGGGCTCCCAAAATTTTCTGATGTGCGCCCTGTCGTGCGAGTACACTCCAGCCAGGGTCCCATCCCCATGGGTATGTGGGCTTTCTGCTCTGTGGTCCCAACGGCTGGGTTGCTCACAGTGTCAGAATGTGGGCCCTCTGCTGTGAGTTCACTCCGGCATGGATCCCATAGCCTCGGTGCTCTGGGCCACCTGCTTGGAGCTTCCAACTGCGGGGTTCCTCACCTTTTTTATTCTATGGGCGCTCTGTTGTGAGTTTCCTCCTGCATGCCTCACTCCCAGCCCTTTCGTGATGTGTGTCCCCTTGTTTGAGGCCACATGTGCTGTGTTCCTCACCTTTCGCTGATGTGGCCCCACTGGTGTGAGGACACTCCTGCCTGGTTTCCATCCCATTGGTGATGTGGGCGCTCTGGTTAGAGTCTGATCCTGTTTGGGCTCCTCACACTTCTGTGAGGTGGGCCCTCTGCTGTGAGGTAACTCCTGCCTGGCTTACTCCCATTGCCTTGGTGACGTCGGCCCTCTGGTGGCATTTGGAGCCTGCTGGTAGCCTCCTCTCCTCAGTGATGAGGGCCCTCTGGCGTCAGGCCATAACTGCTGGGTTCCCACATTTTCTGATACGTGCTAAGTTGTGCGAGGACACTCCTGCGAGGTTCCCATCCCCATGGGGATGTGGGCCTTCTGCTCTGAGGTCCCACTGGCTGGGTTGCTCACAGTTTCATGATGTGGGCCCTCTGCTGTGAGTTCACTGTGGCCTGGATCCCATAGACTCCATGCTCTGGGCCACCTGCTGGGAGGTTCAAACTGCTGGATTCCTCACATTTTTTATTCTGTGGGCCCTGTGTTGTTAGGCTACTCCTGCCTGCCTCACTCGGAGCACCTTGGAAATGTGGGTCCTCTGGTTTAGGCCACATGTGCTGGGTTCCTCACCTTTCGCTGATGTGGCCCCACTGGTGTGAGGACACTCCAGCCTTGTTCCGATCCCCTTGGTGATGTGGGCCCTCTGGTGAGAGTCTTATCCTGGCTGGGTTCCTCACCCTTCTGTGAGGTAGGCCCTCTGCTGTGAGGTCACTCCTGCCTGGCTGGCCCAGGTCACCTTGGCGACGTGGGCCCTCAGTTGGGAGTTGGTGCCTGCTGGGAGTCTCCTCCCCTCGGTAATGAGGGCCCTCTGGCGTCAGACCCTAACTCCTGGGCTCCCAAAATTTTCTGTTGTGCGCCCTGTGGTGCTAGTACACTCCTGCCAGGTTCCCAACCCCATGGGAATGTGGGCCTTCTGCTCTGAGGTCCCAACCGTGGGTTGCTCAGTTTCTTGATGAGGGCCCTCTGGTGTGAGTTCACTCCAGCATGGATCCCATAGCCTCGCTGCTCCTGGCCACCTGCGGGGAAGTTCCAACTGCAGGATTCCTCACCTTTTTCCTTCTATGGGCCCTCTGTTTTGAGACTCCTCCTGCCTGCCTCACTCCCAGCCCCTTGGTGATGTGTGTCCTCTGGTTTGAGGCCACGTGTGCTGGGTCCCTCACCTTTCGATGATGTGGCCCCACTGGTGTGAGGACACTCCTGCCTGGTTCCTATCCCCTTGGTGATGTGGGCCCTCTGGTGAGAGTCTGATCCTGGCTGGGTTCCTCACACTTCTGTGAGGTGGGCCCTCTGCTGTGAGGTCACTCCTGCCTGGCTGGCACACCCCGCCTTGGCAATGTCGGCCCTCTTGTGGCAGTTGGAGCCTACTGGGAGCCTCCTCCCCTCGGTGATGAGGGCCCTCTGGCGTCAGGCCCTAACTGCTGGGTACCCACATTTTCTGATACGTGCTAAGTTGTGCGAGGACACTCGTGCCATGTTCCCAACCCCATGGTGATGTGGGCCTTCTGCTCTGAGGTCCAAACGGCTGGGTTGCTCACAGTTTCATGATGTGGGCCCTCTGCTGTGAGTTCACTGTGGCCTGGATCGCATAGACTCGGTGCTCTGGGCCACCCACTGGGAGGTTCCCACTGCAGGATTCCTCAGCTTTTTTATTCTATTCACCCTGTGTTGTGAGGCTACTCATGCCTGCCTCACTCCGAACCCCTTGGAGATCTGGGTCCGCTGGTTTAGGCCACATGTGCTGGGTTCCTCACCTTTCTATGATGTGGTCACCCTGGTGTGAAGACAGTCCTGCCTGGTTCTGATGCCCTTGGTGATGTGGGCCCTCTGGTGAGAGTCTAATCCTGGCTGGGTTCCTCACCATTCTGTGAGGTAGGCCCTCAGCTGTGAGGTCACTCCTGCCTGGCTGTTGCACGTCACCTTGGCGACATGGTCCCTCCATAGGGAATTGGTGCCTGCTTGGGGTCTCCTCCCCTTGGCAATGAGGGCCCTCTGGCATCAGGCCCTAATTTCTGGGTTCCCAAAATTCTCTGATGTGCGCCCTGTGGTGCGAGTACACTTCTGCCAAGTTCCCAACCACATGGGAATGTGGGCCTTCTGCTCTAAAGTCCCAACGGCTGGGTTGCTCACAGTTTCATGATGAGGGCCCTCTGTTTTGAGTTCAGTCAGGCCTGGATCCCATAGCCTCGCTGCTCCTGGCCGCCTGCTGGGAGGTTCCAACTGCGGGATTCCTCACCTTTTTTACGCAATGGGCCCTCTGTTTTGAGGCTCCTCCTGCCTGCCTCACTCCCAGCCCCTTGGTGATGTGTGTCCTGTAGTTTGAGGCCACGTGTGCTGGGTCCGCACATTTCGGTGATGTGGCCCCACTGGTGTGAGGACACTCCTGCCTGGTTTCCATTCCCTTGGTGATGTGGGCCCTCTGGTGAGAGTCTGATCCTCTTTGGGTTCCTCACACTTTTGTGTGGTTGGCCCTCTGCTCTGAGGTCACTCCTGCCTGGCTGGCACACCCCGCATTGGCGACGTCGGCCCTCTGGTAGCAGTTGGAGCTTGCTGGGAGCCTCCTCTCCTCAGTGATGAGGGCCCTCTGGCATCCGGCCCTAACTGCTGGGCTCCCCACATTTTCTGTTGTGTGCCCACTGGTGCGATGACACTCCTGCTTGGTTCCCTTCCCCATGGGGATGTGGGCCTTGTGCTCTGAGGTCACAACGGCTGGGTTGCTTACAGTATCACGATGAGGGCCCTCTGTTGTGAGTTCATCACTGCCTGGATCCCATAGCCTCGGTGCTCTGGGCCGCCTGCTGGGATGTTCCAACTGCTGGATTCCTCACCTTTTTATACAATGGGCCATGTGTTTTGAGGTTAATCCTGCCTGCCTCGCTCTGAGACCCATGGTGATGTGGGACTTCTGGTTTGAGGCCACATGTGCTGGGTACCTCAACTTTCGATGATGTGGCCCCACGGGTGTGAGGACACTCGTGCCTGATTCCCAGCCCCTTGCTTATGTGGGCACTCTGGTGAGAGTCTGATCATGACTGGGTTCCTTACCCTTCTGTGAGGTGGGCGCTCTGATGTGAGGTCACTCCTGCCTGGATGGCTCACGTCGCCTTGGCGACGTAGGCCCTCTGTTGGCCACTGAAGCATGCTGGGAGCCTCCTACCCTCTTTAATGAGGGCCCTGGAAGAAACGCATATGCCCTTTTTGACCAAGTGCATCATTGTCGAAGTTCTGCCTCTTCTCCTATACTTTCAGAGGACTTCCCGTCTACCTCCTGAAATCGTATTCCTGGAATTCTGCCCCGCGTTCAAGTCCTCTTTGCAGCCTTACTTCAATATATTTTTGGACGATAGCTGTCATTTATAACTCTGCAGGTTTGTGAATTACAGTGCCCCTGAGCTCCATTCTTCAACTCGCTTTCTTGTGAGCTGGCCGCAAAACCGCAGGATTGCTTCAGGCCCTAATCTGGTTCCGGCACGGCATGTTGAGCCTTTGGCTAATTCCTCTTCCTGATGGGAAATGAGTGTTAAATTTGCTCGTGCAGACACCTACAGCTAATCTCTCATTGGTTCTCCCTATTCCTGTTCATCTTGCTCAGAAATTCCAAACTGTGCCAAACAGGAGGTTAAAGGCACTGACTCTCCAATTGGGGAAAGAGTTAGTAAAGTGTCTGGAATGGTAAAACCGAGTATGAGGGGAAGAAAACTGAGATGCATGTAAAAAGGTTTCCCGGTCACACGGTGGACCATATTCTGGGTTTCCCATGCGTGTTTTACCTGAAGGAAGAATCCCTTAAACCTGGAGAGGTGGGACCCATGCAATGGGTACCATGCAGTATGACTTCTAAGGGCCTGCATTTTCTCACCGAACCTCACCAATGCTATCAGCCCAAAGTGTCGAACCTTATGTCTCACTCAGCTCTAGGTGTAGATGTGGTAAATCCAGGTTGCATCACAAGCCCTGAATGAATTATTTAAGAATTGCTCTCTATTTCACTGTCATTGTGTTTGTTTTTGTAGTTTATTTTGATAATGGGATTTATCGGATTTTCTCTGCTGCCTTCATGCAGCTGTACACACACTTGATTCTCTTACGGAGACATATAAATCCATGGGTTTGAAGATTCTTACTAGTCATGTGTAATCCTAGGAGTTGAATATGGTGTGTTTAGTCCATTTCGTTGAGCAAGGTGTAGGTCTTGACTATTACATATTTGGCTTATGGAGAGGTATGTGTGCTAATTTCTATCTCTGGTTTTATGCAGCACCCCACCTCACCTTTCCCCATAAGCAAGCATAAGTTGGTGTTCTAAATTTGAGACCCTGTTCTGTTTTGTAATTCAGTTCATGTGTAGCCAAGTTTACATTCCGTGTATTAGTGATATCTTATGATGTTTCATTTTCTGTGTGACTTATTTCACTTAGAATCATCGTACCTGGATCCACTCAATATGCCGCGACGGGCCTGATGACATAGATTTCATTGGTGAGTGATATTCCATTGTACGTGCGTACCACAACTTCTTTAACCATTTTTCACATTCTGGGATATTTAACTTGTACCGTAGACGACGTTCTTGTAAACAGAGCCGTCCCAAACTTTGGGGTGGCTGTGTGTTTTTGATTTTAATTTCCCTAAGCTATAGGACCATAAGTGGAAGTGCCATAGGCTCTGTTGCTTTGTTTCCTACGTGTTTCAGGAAACCCCATACACTTCTCCAGAGTGGCTGTTTGCAATTTACATCCCCCCCATCAGCATAACAAGGCTCCCTGTTCTCCATGACCTGTCCTGCCTTTCTGGATTTTACACTTTTTCAGATGCCCCTTTTAACCGGGGGGCAGTGAGACTTCATTGTAGTGCAGATTTCATTTACCTGCTTGCTTGCTTGGCCAAAAATGGCGTATGCGTTTTTTCCTGAATATATTCAGGAAAAAACGCATACGCACTTTTTGGCCAGTGCATCATTGTCGACATTCTGCCTCTATTCCTATGCTTTAAGTGCAATTCCAGTCTACCCCCTGAAATCGTTTTCCTGAAATTTTGCCCCGCTTTCAAGTCCTCTTCGAAGACTTACTTCAATACATTTTTGGACGATAGCTGTCATTCATAACTCTGCAGGTTTGTGAATTACAGTACCCCTGAGCTCGTTTCCTCAACTCGCTTTCTTGTGAGCTGGCCGCAAAACCGCAGGATTGCTGCAGGCCCTAATCTGTTTCCGTCAGGGCACGCTGAGCCTTTGGTGAATTCCTCTTCCTGGTGGGAAATGAGCGTTAAATTTGTTCGTGCAGACACCTACAGCTAATCTCTCATTGGTTCTCCCTATTCCTGTTCATCTTGCGCAGAAATTCCAAACTGTGCCAAACAGGAGGTTAAAGGCACTGACTCTCCAAGTGGGGAGAGTGTTAGTAAAGCGTCTGGAATGGTAAAACCGAGTACGAGGGGACGAAAACTGAGATGCATTTGAAAACGTTTCCCAATCACACGGCGGACGATAGTCTGGGTTTCCCATGCATGTTTTAGCTGAAGGAAGAGTCCCTTAAACCTGGAGAGTTGGGACCCATGGAATGGGTACTATGTAGTATGACTTCAAAGGGTCTGCGTCTGCTCACCGAACCTCACCAATGCTATCAGCCCGAAGTGTCCAGCCTTATGTCTCACCCAGCTCTGGGTGTAGATGTGGTAAATCCAGGTTGCATCACAAGCCCTGAATGAATTATTTAAGAATTGCTCTCTATTTCACTGTCATTGTGTTTTTTTTTTTGAAATTTATTTTGATAATGGGATTTACCGGATTTTCACTGTTCCGTTTAGGCTGCTGTACACACGCTTGTTTTCCTTATGGAGACATATAAATCCATGGTTTTTAAGATTCTTACTTGTCAGGTATCTTGCAAGGCGTTGAATATGGGCTGTTGAGTCCATTTCGTTGAGCAAGTAGTAGGTCTTGTCTATAATATATTTGGCTTATGGAACGGTACCTGTGCTAATTCCAATCTCTGGTTTTATGCAGCACCCCAACTCACCTTTCCCCATAAGCAAGCATAAGTTGGTTTTCTAAATTTGAGACCCTGTTCTGTTTTGTAATTCAGTTTATGTGTAGCCAAGTTTACATTCCGTGTATTACTGATATCTTATGATGTTTATTTTTCTGTGTGACTTATTTCTCCACGAATCATCGTACCTGAATCCACTCATTATACCGCTACGGGCCTGAAGACGTAGATTTAATTGCTGAATGATATTCCATTGTACGTGCGTACCAGAACTTCTTTATCCATTTTTTCCTTTCTCGGATATTTAACTTGTACCGTAGACAAGGTTCTTGTAAACAGAGCCATCCCAAACTTTGGGGTGGCTGTGTGTTTTTGATTTTAATTTCTTTAAGCTATAGGACCATAAGTGGAAGTGACATAGGCTGTGTTGCTTTGTTTCCTACGTGTTTCAGGATACACCATACATTTCTCCAGAGTGGCTGTTGGCAATTTACATCCCGCCCATCAGCATAACAAGGCTCCCTGTTCTCCAAAACCTGTCCTGCCTTTCTGGATTTTACACATTTTTCAGATGGCCCTTTTGACCGGGGGGCAGTGAGACTTCATTGTAGTGCACATTTCCTTTACACGCTTGCTTGGTTGTCGAAAAAGTGCGTATGCGTTTTTTCCTGAATATATTCAGGAAAAAACGCATACGCCCTTTTTGGCCAAGTGCATCATTGTCGACATTCTGCCTCTTTTCCTATGCTTTAAGTGCAATTCCAGTCTACCCCCTGAAATCGTTTTCCTGAAATTCTGCCCCGCTTTCAAGTCCTCTTCTAAGACTTACTTCAATACATTTGTGGACGATAGCTGTCATTCATAACTCTGCAGGTTTGTGAATTGCAGTGCCCCTGAGCTCCTTTCTTCAACTCTCTTTCTTGTGAGCTGGCCGCAAAACCGCAGGATTGCTTCAGGCCATAATCTCTTTCCGGGGGGGAACGCTGAGCCTTTGTTTAATTCCTCTTCCTGGTCGGAAATGAGCGTTCCATTTGCCCATGCAGGCACCTACAGCTAGTCTCTCATTGGTTCTCACTATTCCTGTACATCTTGCGCAGAAATTGCAAACTGTGCCAACAGGAGGTTAATGGCACTGACTCTCCAAGTGGGGAGAGTGTTAGTAAAGCGTCTGGAATGATGAACCCGAGTACCAGGGGACGAAAACTGAGATGCATTTGAAAACGTTTCCCGGTCACACAGTGTACAGTTCTGTGGGTTTCCCATGCATGTTTTAGCTGAAGGAAGAATCCCTTAAACCTGGAGAGTTGGGACCCATGGAATGGGTACCATGCAGTATGACTTCAAAGGGTCTGCGTTTGCTCACCGAACCTCACCAATGCTATCAGCCCGAAGTGTCCAGCCTTATGTCTCACCCAGCTCTGGATGTAGATGTGGTAAATCCAGGTTGCATCACATGCCCTGAATGAATTATTTAAGAATTGCTCTCTATTTCACTCTCATTGTGTTTTGTTTTTCTAATTCATTTTGATAATGGGATTTATTGGATTTTCTCTGCTGCGTCCATGCAGCTGTACACACGCTTGATTGTCTTAAGGAGACATATGAATCCATGGGTTTGAAGATTCTTACTAGTCAGGTGTATTCCTAGGCGTTGAATATGAGGTGTTGAGTCCATTTCGTTGAGCAAGGCGTAGGTCTTGACTATTACATATTTGGCTTATGGAAAGGTATCTGTGCTAATTTCTATCTCTGCTTTTATGCAGCACCCCAACTCACTTTTCCCCTTAAGCAAGCATAAGTTGGTTTTCTAAATTTGAGACCCTGTTCTGTTTTGTAATTCAGTTCATGTGTAGCCAAGTTTACATTCCGTGTATTAGTGATAACTTATGATGTTTCATTTTCTGTGTGACTTATTTCACTTAGAATCATCGTACCTGAATCCACTCATTATGCCGCGACGGGCCTGATGAAATAGATTTCATTGGTGAGTGATATCCATTTGTACGTACGTACCACACTTCTTTATCCATTTTTCGCTTTCTGGGATATTTAACTTGTTCCGTAGACGAGGTTCTTGTAAACAGAGCCGTCCGACACTTTGGGGTGGCTGTCTGTTTTTGATTTTAATTTCCGTGATCTATAAGACCATAAGTGGAAGTGCCGTAGTCTCCGTTGCTTTGTTTCTTAGGTGTTTCAGGAAACACCATACACTTCTCCAGAGTGGCTGTTGGCATTTACATCCCGCCCATCAGCATAACAAGGCTCCCTGTTCTCCATGGCCTGTCCTGTGTTTCTGGTTTTTACACTTTTTTCAGATGGCCCTTTTGACGAATGGGAAATGAGACTTCATTGTAGTGCGGATTTCCATTGCTCGAGTGCTTGGTTGGCCAAAAAGGGCATATGTGTTTTTTCCTGAATATATTCAGGAAAAAATGTTTACGCACTTTGGTCCAAGTGCATTACTGTCAAAGATCTGCCGCTTTTCACATGCTTTAAATGCAATTCCAATCTACCTCCTGACATATGATTCCTGCAATTCTGCCTCGTTTTCAAGTCCTCTTTGCAGACTTACTTCCATATATTTTTGCCAATAGCTGTCATTTATAACTCTGCAGGTTTGTGAATTACAGTGCCCGTGATTTCCTTTCTTAACTCGTTTCCTTGAAAACTGGCCACAGAACCGCAGGTTTGCTTCAGGCCGTAATCAGGGTCCGGCACGGCACTCTGAGACTTTGGTTCATTCCACTTCCTGGTGCGAAATTACAGTTAAATGTGCACCTCCAGACACCTGCCTCACTCCTAGCCCCTTGGTGATGTGTGTCCTCTGGTTTGAGGCCACATGTGCTGGGTTCCTCACCTTTGGCTGATGTGGCCCCACTGGTGTGAGGACACTCCTGCCTGGTTCCCATCCCCTTGGTGATGTGGGCCCTCCGGTGAGAGTCTGATCCTGGTTGGGTTCCTCACACTTCTGTGAGGTGGGCCCTCTTCTCTGAGGTCACTCCTGCCTGGCTGGCACACCCCGCCTTGGCGACGTCGGCCCTCTGGTGGGATTTGGTGCCTGCTGGGTGTCTCCTCCCCTCGGTAATGAGGGCCCTCTGGCGTCAGGCCCTAACTCCTGGGCTCCCAATATTTTCTGATATGCGCCCTGTGGTTCGAGTACACTCCTGCCAGGTTCCCAACCCCATGGGAATGTGGGCCTTCTGCTCTGAGGTCCCAACCGTGGGTTACTCAGTTTCATGATGAGGGCCCTCTGCTGCGAGTTCTCTCCGGCCTGGATCCCATAGCCTCGCTGCTCTTGGCCACCTGCTGGGAGGTTACAACTGCGGGATTCCTCACCTTTTTTCTTCTATGGGCCCCCTGTTTTGAGACTCCTCCTGCCTGCCTCACTCCCAGCCCCTTGGTGATGTGTGTCCTCTGGTTTGAGGCCACGTATGCTGGGTCCCTCGCCTTTCGATGATGTGGCCCCACTGATGTGAGGACACTCCTGCCTGGTTCCTATCCCCTTGATGATGTGGGCCCTCTGGTGAGAGTCTGATCCTGGCTGGGTTCCTCACCCTTCTGTGAGGGGGGCCCTCTGCTGTGAGGTCACTCCTGCCTGGCTGGCACACCCCACCTGGGCAACATCGGCCCTCTTGTGGCACTTGGAGCCTGCTGAGAACCTCCCCTCGGTGATGGGGTCCCTCTTGCCTCAGGCCCTAACTGCTGGGTACCCACATTTTCTGATACGTGCTAAGTGGTGCGAGGACACTCCTGCGAGGTTCCCATCCCCATGGGCATGTGGGCCTTCTGATCTAAGGTCCCAACACCTGTGTTGTTCACCGTTTCATGATGTTGGCTCTCTGGTGTTAGTTCACCCAGACCTAGATCCCATAGACTCTGTGCTCTGAGCGGCCTGCTGGGAGGTTCCTACTGCTGGATTCCTTAACTCTTTTATTCTTTGGGTCCTGTGTTTTCATGCTCCTACTTCCTGACTCACTTCCAGCCCATTTGTGATGTAGGTCCTCTGGTTTAAGGCCACATGTACCGGTTTCCTCACCTTTATTGATGTGGCCCCACTGGTGTGAGGACACTCCTGCCTGGTTCCCATCCCCTTGGTGATGGGGGCCCTCTGGTGAGAGTCTGATCCTGTCTGGATTCCTCACACTTCTGGGAGGTGGGCCCTCTGCTGTGAGGTCACTCCTGCCTGGCTGGCACACGTCACGTTGGCGATGTGGGCCCTCAGTTGGGAGTTGGTGCCTGCTGGGAGTCTCCTCCCCTCGGTAATGAGGGCCCTCTGGCGTCAGGCCCTAACTCATGGGCTCCCAAAATTTTCTGATGTGCGCCCTGTCGTGCGAGTACACTCCAGCCAGGGTCCCATCCCCATGGGTATGTGGGCTTTCTGCTCTGTGGTCCCAACGGCTGGGTTGCTCACAGTGTCAGAATGTGGGCCCTCTGCTGTGAGTTCACTCCGGCATGGATCCCATAGCCTCGGTGCTCTGGGCCACCTGCTTGGAGCTTCCAACTGCGGGGTTCCTCACCTTTTTTATTCTATGGGCGCTCTGTTGTGAGTTTCCTCCTGCATGCCTCACTCCCAGCCCTTTCGTGATGTGTGTCCCCTTGTTTGAGGCCACATGTGCTGTGTTCCTCACCTTTCGCTGATGTGGCCCCACTGGTGTGAGGACACTCCTGCCTGGTTTCCATCCCATTGGTGATGTGGGCGCTCTGGTTAGAGTCTGATCCTGTTTGGGCTCCTCACACTTCTGTGAGGTGGGCCCTCTGCTGTGAGGTAACTCCTGCCTGGCTTACTCCCATTGCCTTGGTGACGTCGGCCCTCTGGTGGCATTTGGAGCCTGCTGGTAGCCTCCTCTCCTCAGTGATGAGGGCCCTCTGGCGTCAGGCCATAACTGCTGGGTTCCCACATTTTCTGATACGTGCTAAGTTGTGCGAGGACACTCCTGCGAGGTTCCCATCCCCATGGGGATGTGGGCCTTCTGCTCTGAGGTCCCACTGGCTGGGTTGCTCACAGTTTCATGATGTGGGCCCTCTGCTGTGAGTTCACTGTGGCCTGGATCCCATAGACTCCATGCTCTGGGCCACCTGCTGGGAGGTTCAAACTGCTGGATTCCTCACATTTTTTATTCTGTGGGCCCTGTGTTGTTAGGCTACTCCTGCCTGCCTCACTCGGAGCACCTTGGAAATGTGGGTCCTCTGGTTTAGGCCACATGTGCTGGGTTCCTCACCTTTCGCTGATGTGGCCCCACTGGTGTGAGGACACTCCAGCCTTGTTCCGATCCCCTTGGTGATGTGGGCCCTCTGGTGAGAGTCTTATCCTGGCTGGGTTCCTCACCCTTCTGTGAGGTAGGCCCTCTGCTGTGAGGTCACTCCTGCCTGGCTGGCCCAGGTCACCTTGGCGACGTGGGCCCTCAGTTGGGAGTTGGTGCCTGCTGGGAGTCTCCTCCCCTCGGTAATGAGGGCCCTCTGGCGTCAGACCCTAACTCCTGGGCTCCCAAAATTTTCTGTTGTGCGCCCTGTGGTGCTAGTACACTCCTGCCAGGTTCCCAACCCCATGGGAATGTGGGCCTTCTGCTCTGAGGTCCCAACCGTGGGTTGCTCAGTTTCTTGATGAGGGCCCTCTGGTGTGAGTTCACTCCAGCATGGATCCCATAGCCTCGCTGCTCCTGGCCACCTGCGGGGAAGTTCCAACTGCAGGATTCCTCACCTT
Organism: Delphinapterus leucas; assembly: GCF_059928025.1. NCBI lineage: Eukaryota > Metazoa > Chordata > Mammalia > Artiodactyla > Monodontidae > Delphinapterus > Delphinapterus leucas. The sequence continues at coordinate 10,840,675 of NW_028322241.1, read as the reverse complement.
TTTCCTTCTATGGGCCCTCTGTTTTGAGACTCCTCCTGCCTGCCTCACTCCCAGCCCCTTGGTGATGTGTGTCCTCTGGTTTGAGGCCACGTGTGCTGGGTCCCTCACCTTTCGATGATGTGGCCCCACTGGTGTGAGGACACTCCTGCCTGGTTCCTATCCCCTTGGTGATGTGGGCCCTCTGGTGAGAGTCTGATCCTGGCTGGGTTCCTCACACTTCTGTGAGGTGGGCCCTCTGCTGTGAGGTCACTCCTGCCTGGCTGGCACACCCCGCCTTGGCAATGTCGGCCCTCTTGTGGCAGTTGGAGCCTACTGGGAGCCTCCTCCCCTCGGTGATGAGGGCCCTCTGGCGTCAGGCCCTAACTGCTGGGTACCCACATTTTCTGATACGTGCTAAGTTGTGCGAGGACACTCGTGCCATGTTCCCAACCCCATGGTGATGTGGGCCTTCTGCTCTGAGGTCCAAACGGCTGGGTTGCTCACAGTTTCATGATGTGGGCCCTCTGCTGTGAGTTCACTGTGGCCTGGATCGCATAGACTCGGTGCTCTGGGCCACCCACTGGGAGGTTCCCACTGCAGGATTCCTCAGCTTTTTTATTCTATTCACCCTGTGTTGTGAGGCTACTCATGCCTGCCTCACTCCGAACCCCTTGGAGATCTGGGTCCGCTGGTTTAGGCCACATGTGCTGGGTTCCTCACCTTTCTATGATGTGGTCACCCTGGTGTGAAGACAGTCCTGCCTGGTTCTGATGCCCTTGGTGATGTGGGCCCTCTGGTGAGAGTCTAATCCTGGCTGGGTTCCTCACCATTCTGTGAGGTAGGCCCTCAGCTGTGAGGTCACTCCTGCCTGGCTGTTGCACGTCACCTTGGCGACATGGTCCCTCCATAGGGAATTGGTGCCTGCTTGGGGTCTCCTCCCCTTGGCAATGAGGGCCCTCTGGCATCAGGCCCTAATTTCTGGGTTCCCAAAATTCTCTGATGTGCGCCCTGTGGTGCGAGTACACTTCTGCCAAGTTCCCAACCACATGGGAATGTGGGCCTTCTGCTCTAAAGTCCCAACGGCTGGGTTGCTCACAGTTTCATGATGAGGGCCCTCTGTTTTGAGTTCAGTCAGGCCTGGATCCCATAGCCTCGCTGCTCCTGGCCGCCTGCTGGGAGGTTCCAACTGCGGGATTCCTCACCTTTTTTACGCAATGGGCCCTCTGTTTTGAGGCTCCTCCTGCCTGCCTCACTCCCAGCCCCTTGGTGATGTGTGTCCTGTAGTTTGAGGCCACGTGTGCTGGGTCCGCACATTTCGGTGATGTGGCCCCACTGGTGTGAGGACACTCCTGCCTGGTTTCCATTCCCTTGGTGATGTGGGCCCTCTGGTGAGAGTCTGATCCTCTTTGGGTTCCTCACACTTTTGTGTGGTTGGCCCTCTGCTCTGAGGTCACTCCTGCCTGGCTGGCACACCCCGCATTGGCGACGTCGGCCCTCTGGTAGCAGTTGGAGCTTGCTGGGAGCCTCCTCTCCTCAGTGATGAGGGCCCTCTGGCATCCGGCCCTAACTGCTGGGCTCCCCACATTTTCTGATGTGTGCCCACTGGTGCGATGACACTCCTGCTTGGTTCCCTTCCCCATGGGGATGTGGGCCTTGTGCTCTGAGGTCACAACGGCTGGGTTGCTTACAGTATCACGATGAGGGCCCTCTGTTGTGAGTTCATCACTGCCTGGATCCCATAGCCTCGGTGCTCTGGGCCGCCTGCTGGGATGTTCCAACTGCTGGATTCCTCACCTTTTTATACAATGGGCCATGTGTTTTGAGGTTAATCCTGCCTGCCTCGCTCTGAGACCCATGGTGATGTGGGACTTCTGGTTTGAGGCCACATGTGCTGGGTACCTCAACTTTCGATGATGTGGCCCCACGGGTGTGAGGACACTCGTGCCTGATTCCCAGCCCCTTGCTTATGTGGGCACTCTGGTGAGAGTCTGATCATGACTGGGTTCCTTACCCTTCTGTGAGGTGGGCGCTCTGATGTGAGGTCACTCCTGCCTGAATGGCTCACGTCGCCTTGGCGACGTAGGCCCTCTGTTGGCCACTGAAGCATGCTGGGAGCCTCCTACCCTCTTTAATGAGGGCCCTGGAAGAAACGCATATGCCCTTTTTGACCAAGTGCATCATTGTCGAAGTTCTGCCTCTTCTCCTATACTTTCAGAGGACTTCCCGTCTACCTCCTGAAATCGTATTCCTGGAATTCTGCCCCGCGTTCAAGTCCTCTTTGCAGCCTTACTTCAATATATTTTTGGACGATAGCTGTCATTTATAACTCTGCAGGTTTGTGAATTACAGTGCCCCTGAGCTCCATTCTTCAACTCGCTTTCTTGTGAGCTGGCCGCAAAACCGCAGGATTGCTTCAGGCCCTAATCTGGTTCCGGCACGGCATGTTGAGCCTTTGGCTAATTCCTCTTCCTGATGGGAAATGAGTGTTAAATTTGCTCGTGCAGACACCTACAGCTAATCTCTCATTGGTTCTCCCTATTCCTGTTCATCTTGCTCAGAAATTCCAAACTGTGCCAAACAGGAGGTTAAAGGCACTGACTCTCCAATTGGGGAAAGAGTTAGTAAAGTGTCTGGAATGGTAAAACCGAGTATGAGGGGAAGAAAACTGAGATGCATGTAAAAAGGTTTCCCGGTCACACGGTGGACCATATTCTGGGTTTCCCATGCGTGTTTTACCTGAAGGAAGAATCCCTTAAACCTGGAGAGGTGGGACCCATGCAATGGGTACCATGCAGTATGACTTCTAAGGGCCTGCATTTTCTCACCGAACCTCACCAATGCTATCAGCCCAAAGTGTCGAACCTTATGTCTCACTCAGCTCTAGGTGTAGATGTGGTAAATCCAGGTTGCATCACAAGCCCTGAATGAATTATTTAAGAATTGCTCTCTATTTCACTGTCATTGTGTTTGTTTTTGTGGTTTATTTTGATAATGGGATTTATCGGATTTTCTCTGCTGCCTTCATGCAGCTGTACACACACTTGATTCTCTTACGGAGACATATAAATCCATGGGTTTGAAGATTCTTACTAGTCATGTGTAATCCTAGGAGTTGAATATGGTGTGTTTAGTCCATTTCGTTGAGCAAGGTGTAGGTCTTGACTATTACATATTTGGCTTATGGAGAGGTATGTGTGCTAATTTCTATCTCTGGTTTTATGCAGCACCCCACCTCACCTTTCCCCATAAGCAAGCATAAGTTGGTGTTCTAAATTTGAGACCCTGTTCTGTTTTGTAATTCAGTTCATGTGTAGCCAAGTTTACATTCCGTGTATTAGTGATATCTTATGATGTTTCATTTTCTGTGTGACTTATTTCACTTAGAATCATCGTACCTGGATCCACTCAATATGCCGCGATGGGCCTGATGACATAGATTTCATTGGTGAGTGATATTCCATTGTACGTGCGTACCACAACTTCTTTAACCATTTTTCACATTCTGGGATATTTAACTTGTACCGTAGACGACGTTCTTGTAAACAGAGCCGTCCCAAACTTTGGGGTGGCTGTGTGTTTTTGATTTTAATTTCCCTAAGCTATAGGACCATAAGTGGAAGTGCCATAGGCTCTGTTGCTTTGTTTCCTACGTGTTTCAGGAAACCCCATACACTTCTCCAGAGTGGCTGTTTGCAATTTACATCCCCCCCATCAGCATAACAAGGCTCCCTGTTCTCCATGACCTGTCCTGCCTTTCTGGATTTTACACTTTTTCAGATGCCCCTTTTAACCGGGGGGCAGTGAGACTTCATTGTAGTGCAGATTTCATTTACCTGCTTGCTTGCTTGGCCAAAAATGGCGTATGCGTTTTTTCCTGAATATATTCAGGAAAAAACGCATACGCACTTTTTGGCCAGTGCATCATTGTCGACATTCTGCCTCTATTCCTATGCTTTAAGTGCAATTCCAGTCTACCCCCTGAAATCGTTTTCCTGAAATTTTGCCCCGCTTTCAAGTCCTCTTCGAAGACTTACTTCAATACATTTTTGGACGATAGCTGTCATTCATAACTCTGCAGGTTTGTGAATTACAGTACCCCTGAGCTCGTTTCCTCAACTCGCTTTCTTGTGAGCTGGCCGCAAAACCGCAGGATTGCTGCAGGCCCTAATCTGTTTCCGTCAGGGCACGCTGAGCCTTTGGTGAATTCCTCTTCCTGGTGGGAAATGAGCGTTAAATTTGTTCGTGCAGACACCTACAGCTAATCTCTCATTGGTTCTCCCTATTCCTGTTCATCTTGCGCAGAAATTCCAAACTGTGCCAAACAGGAGGTTAAAGGCACTGACTCTCCAAGTGGGGAGAGTGTTAGTAAAGCGTCTGGAATGGTAAAACCGAGTACGAGGGGACGAAAACTGAGATGCATTTGAAAACGTTTCCCAATCACACGGCGGACGATAGTCTGGGTTTCCCATGCATGTTTTAGCTGAAGGAAGAGTCCCTTAAACCTGGAGAGTTGGGACCCATGGAATGGGTACCATGCAGTATGACTTCAAAGGGTCTGCGTCTGCTCACCGAACCTCACCAATGCTATCAGCCCGAAGTGTCCAGCCTTATGTCTCACCCAGCTCTGGGTGTAGATGTGGTAAATCCAGGTTGCATCACAAGCCCTGAATGAATTATTTAAGAATTGCTCTCTATTTCACTGTCATTGTGTTTTTTTTTTTGAAATTTATTTTGATAATGGGATTTACCGGATTTTCACTGTTCCGTTTAGGCTGCTGTACACACGCTTGTTTTCCTTATGGAGACATATAAATCCATGGTTTTTAAGATTCTTACTTGTCAGGTATCTTGCAAGGCGTTGAATATGGGCTGTTGAGTCCATTTCGTTGAGCAAGTAGTAGGTCTTGTCTATAATATATTTGGCTTATGGAACGGTACCTGTGCTAATTCCAATCTCTGGTTTTATGCAGCACCCCAACTCACCTTTCCCCATAAGCAAGCATAAGTTGGTTTTCTAAATTTGAGACCCTGTTCTGTTTTGTAATTCAGTTTATGTGTAGCCAAGTTTACATTCCGTGTATTACTGATATCTTATGATGTTTATTTTTCTGTGTGACTTATTTCTCCACGAATCATCGTACCTGAATCCACTCATTATACCGCTACGGGCCTGAAGACGTAGATTTAATTGCTGAATGATATTCCATTGTACGTGCGTACCAGAACTTCTTTATCCATTTTTTCCTTTCTCGGATATTTAACTTGTACCGTAGACAAGGTTCTTGTAAACAGAGCCATCCCAAACTTTGGGGTGGCTGTGTGTTTTTGATTTTAATTTCTTTAAGCTATAGGACCATAAGTGGAAGTGACATAGGCTGTGTTGCTTTGTTTCCTACGTGTTTCAGGATACACCATACATTTCTCCAGAGTGGCTGTTGGCAATTTACATCCCGCCCATCAGCATAACAAGGCTCCCTGTTCTCCAAAACCTGTCCTGCCTTTCTGGATTTTACACATTTTTCAGATGGCCCTTTTGACCGGGGGGCAGTGAGACTTCATTGTAGTGCACATTTCCTTTACACGCTTGCTTGGTTGTCGAAAAAGTGCGTATGCGTTTTTTCCTGAATATATTCAGGAAAAAACGCATACGCCCTTTTTGGCCAAGTGCATCATTGTCGACATTCTGCCTCTTTTCCTATGCTTTAAGTGCAATTCCAGTCTACCCCCTGAAATCGTTTTCCTGAAATTCTGCCCCGCTTTCAAGTCCTCTTCTAAGACTTACTTCAATACATTTGTGGACGATAGCTGTCATTCATAACTCTGCAGGTTTGTGAATTGCAGTGCCCCTGAGCTCCTTTCTTCAACTCTCTTTCTTGTGAGCTGGCCGCAAAACCGCAGGATTGCTTCAGGCCATAATCTCTTTCCGGGGGGGAACGCTGAGCCTTTGTTTAATTCCTCTTCCTGGTCGGAAATGAGCGTTCCATTTGCCCATGCAGGCACCTACAGCTAGTCTCTCATTGGTTCTCACTATTCCTGTACATCTTGCGCAGAAATTGCAAACTGTGCCAACAGGAGGTTAATGGCACTGACTCTCCAAGTGGGGAGAGTGTTAGTAAAGCGTCTGGAATGATGAACCCGAGTACCAGGGGACGAAAACTGAGATGCATTTGAAAACGTTTCCCGGTCACACAGTGTACAGTTCTGTGGGTTTCCCATGCATGTTTTAGCTGAAGGAAGAATCCCTTAAACCTGGAGAGTTGGGACCCATGGAATGGGTACCATGCAGTATGACTTCAAAGGGTCTGCGTTTGCTCACCGAACCTCACCAATGCTATCAGCCCGAAGTGTCCAGCCTTATGTCTCACCCAGCTCTGGATGTAGATGTGGTAAATCCAGGTTGCATCACATGCCCTGAATGAATTATTTAAGAATTGCTCTCTATTTCACTCTCATTGTGTTTTGTTTTTCTAATTCATTTTGATAATGGGATTTATTGGATTTTCTCTGCTGCGTTCATGCAGCTGTACACACGCTTGATTGTCTTAAGGAGACATATGAATCCATGGGTTTGAAGATTCTTACTAGTCAGGTGTATTCCTAGGCGTTGAATATGAGGTGTTGAGTCCATTTCGTTGAGCAAGGCGTAGGTCTTGACTATTACATATTTGGCTTATGGAAAGGTATCTGTGCTAATTTCTATCTCTGCTTTTATGCAGCACCCCAACTCACTTTTCCCCTTAAGCAAGCATAAGTTGGTTTTCTAAATTTGAGACCCTGTTCTGTTTTGTAATTCAGTTCATGTGTAGCCAAGTTTACATTCCGTGTATTAGTGATAACTTATGATGTTTCATTTTCTGTGTGACTTATTTCACTTAGAATCATCGTACCTGAATCCACTCATTATGCCGCGACGGGCCTGATGAAATAGATTTCATTGGTGAGTGATATCCATTTGTACGTACGTACCACACTTCTTTATCCATTTTTCGCTTTCTGGGATATTTAACTTGTTCCGTAGACGAGGTTCTTGTAAACAGAGCCGTCCGACACTTTGGGGTGGCTGTCTGTTTTTGATTTTAATTTCCGTGATCTATAAGACCATAAGTGGAAGTGCCGTAGTCTCCGTTGCTTTGTTTCTTAGGTGTTTCAGGAAACACCATACACTTCTCCAGAGTGGCTGTTGGCATTTACATCCCGCCCATCAGCATAACAAGGCTCCCTGTTCTCCATGGCCTGTCCTGTGTTTCTGGTTTTTACACTTTTTTCAGATGGCCCTTTTGACGAATGGGAAATGAGACTTCATTGTAGTGCGGATTTCCATTGCTCGAGTGCTTGGTTGGCCAAAAAGGGCATATGTGTTTTTTCCTGAATATATTCAGGAAAAAATGTTTACGCACTTTGGTCCAAGTGCATCACTGTCAAAGATCTGCCGCTTTTCACATGCTTTAAATGCAATTCCAATCTACCTCCTGACATATGATTCCTGCAATTCTGCCTCGTTTTCAAGTCCTCTTTGCAGACTTACTTCCATATATTTTTGCCAATAGCTGTCATTTATAACTCTGCAGGTTTGTGAATTACAGTGCCCGTGATTTCCTTTCTTAACTCGTTTCCTTGAAAACTGGCCACAGAACCGCAGGTTTGCTTCAGGCCGTAATCAGGGTCCGGCACGGCACTCTGAGACTTTGGTTCATTCCACTTCCTGGTGCGAAATTACAGTTAAATGTGCCCCTCCAGACACCTGCCTCACTCCTAGCCCCTTGGTGATGTGTGTCCTCTGGTTTGAGGCCACATGTGCTGGGTTCCTCACCTTTGGCTGATGTGGCCCCACTGGTGTGAGGACACTCCTGCCTGGTTCCCATCCCCTTGGTGATGTGGGCCCTCCGGTGAGAGTCTGATCCTGGTTGGGTTCCTCACACTTCTGTGAGGTGGGCCCTCTTCTCTGAGGTCACTCCTGCCTGGCTGGCACACCCCGCCTTGGCGACGTCGGCCCTCTGGTGGGATTTGGTGCCTGCTGGGTGTCTCCTCCCCTCGGTAATGAGGGCCCTCTGGCGTCAGGCCCTAACTCCTGGGCTCCCAATATTTTCTGATATGCGCCCTGTGGTTCGAGTGCACTCCTGCCAGGTTCCCAACCCCATGGGAATGTGGGCCTTCTGCTCTGAGGTCCCAACCGTGGGTTACTCAGTTTCATGATGAGGGCCCTCTGCTGCGAGTTCTCTCCGGCCTGGATCCCATAGCCTCGCTGCTCTTGGCCACCTGCTGGGAGGTTACAACTGCGGGATTCCTCACCTTTTTTCTTCTATGGGCCCCCTGTTTTGAGACTCCTCCTGCCTGCCTCACTCCCAGCCCCTTGGTGATGTGTGTCCTCTGGTTTGAGGCCACGTATGCTGGGTCCCTCGCCTTTCGATGATGTGGCCCCACTGATGTGAGGACACTCCTGCCTGGTTCCTATCCCCTTGATGATGTGGGCCCTCTGGTGAGAGTCTGATCCTGGCTGGGTTCCTCACCCTTCTGTGAGGGGGGCCCTCTGCTGTGAGGTCACTCCTGCCTGGCTGGCACACCCCACCTGGGCAACATCGGCCCTCTTGTGGCAGTTGGAGCCTGCTGAGAACCTCCCCTCGGTGATGGGGTCCCTCTTGCCTCAGGCCCTAACTGCTGGGTACCCACATTTTCTGATACGTGCTAAGTGGTGCGAGGACACTCCTGCGAGGTTCCCATCCCCATGGGCATGTGGGCCTTCTGATCTAAGGTCCCAACACCTGTGTTGTTCACCGTTTCATGATGTTGGCTCTCTGGTGTTAGTTCACCCAGGCCTAGATCCCATAGACTCTGTGCTCTGAGCGGCCTGCTGGGAGGTTCCTACTGCTGGATTCCTTAACTCTTTTATTCTTTGGGTCCTGTGTTTTCATGCTCCTACTTCCTGACTCACTTCCAGCCCATTTGTGATGTAGGTCCTCTGGTTTAAGGCCACATGTACCGGTTTCCTCACCTTTATTGATGTGGCCCCACTGGTGTGAGGACACTCCTGCCTGGTTCCCATCCCCTTGGTGATGGGGGCCCTCTGGTGAGAGTCTGATCCTGTCTGGATTCCTCACACTTCTGGGAGGTGGGCCCTCTGCTGTGAGGTCACTCCTGCCTGGCTGGCACACGTCACGTTGGCGATGTGGGCCCTCAGTTGGGAGTTGGTGCCTGCTGGGAGTCTCCTCCCCTCGGTAATGAGGGCCCTCTGGCGTCAGGCCCTAACTCATGGGCTCCCAAAATTTTCTGATGTGCGCCCTGTCGTGCGAGTACACTCCAGCCAGGGTCCCATCCCCATGGGTATGTGGGCTTTCTGCTCTGTGGTCCCAACGGCTGGGTTGCTCACAGTGTCAGAATGTGGGCCCTCTGCTATGAGTTCACTCCGGCATGGATCCCATAGCCTCGGTGCTCTGGGCCACCTGCTTGGAGCTTCCAACTGCGGGGTTCCTCACCTTTTTTATTCTATGGGCGCTCTGTTGTGAGTTTCCTCCTGCATGCCTCACTCCCAGCCCTTTCGTGATGTGTGTCCCCTTGTTTGAGGCCACATGTGCTGTGTTCCTCACCTTTCGCTGATGTGGCCCCACTGGTGTGAGGACACTCCTGCCTGGTTTCCATCCCATTGGTGATGTGGGCGCTCTGGTTAGAGTCTGATCCTGTTTGGGCTCCTCACACTTCTGTGAGGTGGGCCCTCTGCTGTGAGGTAACTCCTGCCTGGCTTACTCCCATTGCCTTGGTGACGTCGGCCCTCTGGTGGCATTTGGAGCCTGCTGGTAGCCTCCTCTCCTCAGTGATGAGGGCCCTCTGGCGTCAGGCCATAACTGCTGGGTTCCCACATTTTCTGATACGTGCTAAGTTGTGCGAGGACACTCCTGCGAGGTTCCCATCCCCATGGGGATGTGGGCCTTCTGCTCTGAGGTCCCACTGGCTGGGTTGCTCACAGTTTCATGATGTGGGCCCTCTGCTGTGAGTTCACTGTGGCCTGGATCCCATAGACTCCATGCTCTGGGCCACCTGCTGGGAGGTTCAAACTGCTGGATTCCTCACATTTTTTATTCTGTGGGCCCTGTGTTGTTAGGCTACTCCTGCCTGCCTCACTCGGAGCACCTTGGAAATGTGGGTCCTCTGGTTTAGGCCACATGTGCTGGGTTCCTCACCTTTCGCTGATGTGGCCCCACTGGTGTGAGGACACTCCAGCCTTGTTCCGATCCCCTTGGTGATGTGGGCCCTCTGGTGAGAGTCTTATCCTGGCTGGGTTCCTCACCCTTCTGTGAGGTAGGCCCTCTGCTGTGAGGTCACTCCTGCCTGGCTGGCCCAGGTCACCTTGGCGACGTGGGCCCTCAGTTGGGAGTTGGTGCCTGCTGGGAGTCTCCTCCCCTCGGTAATGAGGGCCCTCTGGCGTCAGACCCTAACTCCTGGGCTCCCAAAATTTTCTGTTGTGCGCCCTGTGGTGCTAGTACACTCCTGCCAGGTTCCCAACCCCATGGGAATGTGGGCCTTCTGCTCTGAGGTCCCAACCGTGGGTTGCTCAGTTTCTTGATGAGGGCCCTCTGGTGTGAGTTCACTCCAGCATGGATCCCATAGCCTCGCTGCTCCTGGCCACCTGCGGGGAAGTTCCAACTGCAGGATTCCTCACCTTTTTCCTTCTATGGGCCCTCTGTTTTGAGACTCCTCCTGCCTGCCTCACTCCCAGCCCCTTGGTGATGTGTGTCCTCTGGTTTGAGGCCACGTGTGCTGGGTCCCTCACCTTTCGATGATGTGGCCCCACTGGTGTGAGGACACTCCTGCCTGGTTCCTATCCCCTTGGTGATGTGGGCCCTCTGGTGAGAGTCTGATCCTGGCTGGGTTCCTCACACTTCTGTGAGGTGGGCCCTCTGCTGTGAGGTCACTCCTGCCTGGCTGGCACACCCCGCCTTGGCAATGTCGGCCCTCTTGTGGCAGTTGGAGCCTACTGGGAGCCTCCTCCCCTCGGTGATGAGGGCCCTCTGGCGTCAGGCCCTAACTGCTGGGTACCCACATTTTCTGATACGTGCTAAGTTGTGCGAGGACACTCGTGCCATGTTCCCAACCCCATGGTGATGTGGGCCTTCTGCTCTGAGGTCCAAACGGCTGGGTTGCTCACAGTTTCATGATGTGGGCCCTCTGCTGTGAGTTCACTGTGGCCTGGATCGCATAGACTCGGTGCTCTGGGCCACCCACTGGGAGGTTCCCACTGCAGGATTCCTCAGCTTTTTTATTCTATTCACCCTGTGTTGTGAGGCTACTCATGCCTGCCTCACTCCGAACCCCTTGGAGATCTGGGTCCGCTGGTTTAGGCCACATGTGCTGGGTTCCTCACCTTTCTATGATGTGGTCACCCTGGTGTGAAGACAGTCCTGCCTGGTTCTGATGCCCTTGGTGATGTGGGCCCTCTGGTGAGAGTCTAATCCTGGCTGGGTTCCTCACCATTCTGTGAGGTAGGCCCTCAGCTGTGAGGTCACTCCTGCCTGGCTGTTGCACGTCACCTTGGCGACATGGTCCCTCCATAGGGAATTGGTGCCTGCTTGGGGTCTCCTCCCCTTGGCAATGAGGGCCCTCTGGCATCAGGCCCTAATTTCTGGGTTCCCAAAATTCTCTGATGTGCGCCCTGTGGTGCGAGTACACTTCTGCCAAGTTCCCAACCACATGGGAATGTGGGCCTTCTGCTCTAAAGTCCCAACGGCTGGGTTGCTCACAGTTTCATGATGAGGGCCCTCTGTTTTGAGTTCAGTCAGGCCTGGATCCCATAGCCTCGCTGCTCCTGGCCGCCTGCTGGGAGGTTCCAACTGCGGGATTCCTCACCTTTTTTACGCAATGGGCCCTCTGTTTTGAGGCTCCTCCTGCCTGCCTCACTCCCAGCCCCTTGGTGATGTGTGTCCTGTAGTTTGAGGCCACGTGTGCTGGGTCCGCACATTTCGGTGATGTGGCCCCACTGGTGTGAGGACACTCCTGCCTGGTTCCCATCCTCTTGGTGATGTGGGCCCTCTGGTGAGAGTCTGATCCTGGTTGGGTTCCTCACACTTCCGTGAACTTGGCCCTCTGCTCTGAGGTCACTCCTGCCTGGCTGGCACACCCCGCCTTGGTGACGTCGGCCCTCTGGTGGCAGTTGGAGCGTGCTGGGAGCCTCCTTCCCTCAGTAATGAGGGCCCTTTGGCGTCAGGCCCTAACTGCTGTGTACCCACATTTTCTAATACGTACTAAGTGGTGCGAGGACACTCCTGCCAGGTTCCCATCCCCGTGGGGATGTGGGACTTCTGCTCTGATGTCCAAACGGCTGGGTTGCTCAAAGTTTCATGATGTGGGCCCTCTGCTGTGAGTGCACTGCGGCCTGGATCCCATAGACTGGGTGCTCTGGGCCACCTGCTGGGAGGTTCGAACTGTTGGATTCCTCACATTTTTTATTCTATGGGCCCTGCGTTGTGAGGCTAGTCCTGCCTGCCTCACTCTGAACCCCTTGGAGATGTGGATCCTCTGGTTTAGGCCACGTGTTCTGGGTTCCTCACCTTTCTATGATTTGGCCACACTGGTGTGAGGTCACTCTTGCCTGGATCCGATCCCCTTGGTGATGCGGGCCCTCTGGTGAGACTCTTATCCTGGCTGGGTGCCTCACCCTTCTGGGACGTATGCCCTCTGCTGTGAGGTCACTCCTGCCTGGCTGGCGCACGTCACCTTGGCGACGTGGGCCCTCAGTTGGGAGTTGGTGCCTGCTGGGAGTCTCCTCCCCTCGGTAATGAGGGCCCTCTGACGTCAGGCCCTAACTCCTGGGCTCCCATACTTTTCTGATGTGTGCCCTCTGGTGGGAGTACGCTCCTGCCAGGTTCCCAACCCCATGGGAATGTGGGCCTTCTTCTCTGTGGTCCCAACCGCTGGGTTGTTCACAGTTTCGTGATGAGGGCCTTCTGTTGTGAGTTCACACCGGCCGGGATCCCATAGCCTCGCTGCTCCTTGCCGCCTGCTGGGAGGTTCCAACTGCGGGTTACCTCACCTTTTTTATTTTATGGCCCTCTGTTTGAGACACCTCCTGCCTGCCTCACTCTGAGCCCCTTGTTGATGTGGGTCCTCTGGTTTAGGCCATATGTTCTGGGTTCCTCACTTTTCTACGATTTGGCCACACTGGTGTGAGGCCACTCCTGCCTGGTTCTGATCCCCTTGGTGATGTGGGCCCTCTGGTGAGAGTCTTATCCTGGCTGGGTTCCTCCCCCTTCTGTGACATAGGCCCTCTGCTGTGAGGTCACTCCTGCCTGGCTAACGCACATCACCTTGGAGACGTGGGCCCTCAGGTGGGAGTTGGTGCCTTCTAGGAGTCTGCTCCCCTCGGTAATTAGGGCCGTCTGGCGTCAGGCCCTAACTCCTGGGCTCCCAAAATTTTCTGATGTGTGCCCTGTGGTGCGAGTACACTCCTGCCAGGTTCCCAACCCCATGGGAATGTGGGCCTTCTGTTCTGTGGTCCCAACAGCTGTGTTGTTCACAGTTTCATGATGAGGGTCCTCTGTTGTGAGTTCACAACGGCCGGGACCCCATAGCCTCGCTGCTCCTTGCTGCATGCTAGGAGGTTCCAACTGCGGGATTCCTCACCTTTTTTATTCTATGGGTCCTCTGTTTTGAGGCTCCTCCTGCCTGCCTCACTCCGAGCCCCTTGGAGATGTGGGTCCTCTTGTTTAGGCCACATGTTCTGGGTTCCTCACCTTTCTATGATTTGGCCACACTGGTGTGAGGCCACTCCTGCCTGGATCAGATCCCCTTGGTGATGTGGGCCCTCTGGTGAGAGTCTGATCCTGGCTGGGTTCCTCACTCTTCTGTGAGGTGGGCCCTCTGCTGTGAGGTAACTCCTGCCTGGCTTGCTCCCGTTGCCCTGGTGACGTCGGACTTCTGGTGGCAGTTGGAGCCTTCTTGTACCCTCCTCTCCAAGGTGATGAGGGCCCTCTTGCGTCAGGCTCTAACTGCTGGGCTCCCCACGATTTCTGATGTGAGCCCAGTGATGCCAGGACACTCCTGTAAGGTTCCAATACTCATGGGGATGTGTGCCTTCTGCTCTGTGGTCGCAACGCCTGGGTTGCTCACAGTTTCGTTATGTTGGCACTCCGGTGTTAGTTCACTCAGGCCTAGATCCCATAGCCTCTGTGCTCTGGGCCGCCTGCTGGGAGGTTCCAACTGCTGGATTCCTCACCTTTCTTATACTTTGGGCCCTGTGTGGTGAAGCTCCTCCTGCCTGCCTCACACCGAGCCCCTTGGTGATGTAGGTCTTCTGGTTTGAGACCACGTGTGCCGTTTGTCTCACCTTTTACGGATGTGGCCCTACTGGTGTGAGGACACTCCTGACTGGTTCCCATCCCCTTGTTGATGTGGGCCCTCTGGTGAGAGTCTGATCCTGGCTTGATTCCTCACACTTCTGTGAGGCGGGCCCTCTGCTGTGAGGTCACACCTGCCTGGCTGGCACACGACGCCTTGGCCACATGGGCCCTCTGGTTGCAGTTGGAGCGTGCTGGGAACCTCCTCCCATCGGTGATGAGGGCCCTCTGGCGTCCGGCCCTAACTGCTGGGCTCACCACATTTTCTGATGTGCGCCCACTTGTGCGATGACACTCCTGCCAGGTTCCCATCCCCATGCAGATTTGGGCCTTCTGTTCTGAGGTGCCAACGGCTGGCTTGCTCACAGTGTCAGGATGTGGGCCCTCTGCTGTGAGTTCACTCCGGCATGCATCCCATAGCCTCGGTGCTCTGGGCCACCTGCTTGGAGCTTCCAACTGCAGGATTCCTTACCTTTTTTCTTCTATGGGCCGTGTGTTGTGAGACACTTCCTGCCTGCCTCACTCTGAGCCCCTTGTTGATGTGGGTCTTCTGGTTTGAGGCCACATGTGGTGGGTTCCTTGCCTTTCAATGATGTGGCCCCACTGGTGTGAGCACACTCCTGCCTGGTTCGCATCCCCTTGGTGATGTGGGCCCTCTGGTGAGAATCTGATCCGGGTTGGGTTCCTCACACTTCCGTGAGCTTGGCCCTCAGCTCTGAGGTCACTCCTGCCTGGCTGGCACACCCCGCCTTGGCGACGTCGGCCCTCTGGTGGCAGTTGGAGCCTGCTGGGAGCCTCCTCCCCTCAGTGATGAGAGCCCTTTGGCGTCAGGCCCTAACTGCTGGGTACCCACATTTTCTAATACGTACTAAGTGGTGCGAGGATACGCCTGCCACGTTCCCATCCCCATGGGGAGGTGGGCGTTCTGCTCTGAGGTCCCAACGGCTGGGTTGCTCACAGTTTCATGATGTGGGCCCTCTGCTGTGAGTTCACTTTGGCCTGGATCCCATAGACTCGGTGCTCTGGGCCTCCTGCTGCGAGGTTCCAACTGCTGGATTCCTCACATTTTTTAATCTATGGGCCCTGTGTTGTTAGGCTAGTCCTGCCTGCCTCACTCCGAGCCCCTTGGAGATGTGGTTCCTCTGGTTTAGGCCACATGGTCTGGGTCCCTCACCTTTCCATTATTTGGCCACACTGGTGTGAGTATACTTCTGCCTGGTTCCGATCCCCTTGGTGATGCGGGCCCTCTGGTGAGAGTCTTATCCTGGCTGGGTTCCTCACCCTTCTGTGACGTGTGCCCTCTGCTGTGATGTCACTCCTGCCTGGCTGGCGCACGTCACCTTGGCGACGTGGGCCCTCATTTGGGATTTGGTGTCTGCTGGGAGTTTCCTCCCTTCGGTAATGAGGGCCCTCTGGCGTCAGGCCTTAAATCCTGGGCTCCCAAACTTTTCTGATGTGTGCCCTGTGGTGCGAGTACACTCCTGCCAGGTTCCCAACCCCATGGCAATGTGGGCCTTCTGCTCTGTGGACCCAATGGCTGGGCTATTCACAGTTTCATGATGAGGGCCCTCTTTTGTGAGTTCACACCGGCCGGGATCCCATAGCCTCGTTGTTCCTTGCCGCCTGCTGGGATGTTCCAACTGCGGGATTCCTCACCTTTTTTATTCTATGGGCCCTCTGTTTTGAGACTACTCCTGCCTGCCTCCCTCCCAGCCCCTTGGTGATGTGTGTCCTCTGGTTTGAGGCCACATGTGGTGGTTTCCTCGCCTTTCAATGATGTGGCCCCACTGGACTGAGAACACTCCTGCCTGGTTCCCATCCTCTTGGTGATGTGGGCCCTCTGGTGAGAGTCTGATCCTGGTTGGGTTCCTCACACTTCCGTGAACTTGGCCCTCTGCTCTGAGGTCACTCCTGCCTGGCTGGCACACCCCGCCTTGGTGACGTCGGCCCTCTGGTGGCAGTTGGAGCGTGCTGGGAGCCTCCTTCCCTCAGTAATGAGGGCCCTTTGGCGTCAGGCCCTAACTGCTGTGTACCCACATTTTCTAATACGTACTAAGTGGTGCGAGGACACTCCTGCCAGGTTCCCATCCCCGTGGGGATGTGGGACTTCTGCTCTGATGTCCAAACGGCTGGGTTGCTCAAAGTTTCATGATGTGGGCCCTCTGCTGTGAGTGCACTGCGGCCTGGATCCCATAGACTGGGTGCTCTGGGCCACCTGCTGGGAGGTTCGAACTGTTGGATTCCTCACATTTTTTATTCTATGGGCCCTGCGTTGTGAGGCTAGTCCTGCCTGCCTCACTCTGAACCCCTTGGAGATGTGGATCCTCTGGTTTAGGCCACGTGTTCTGGGTTCCTCACCTTTCTATGATTTGGCCACACTGGTGTGAGGTCACTCTTGCCTGGATCCGATCCCCTTGGTGATGCGGGCCCTCTGGTGAGACTCTTATCCTGGCTGGGTGCCTCACCCTTCTGGGACGTATGCCCTCTGCTGTGAGGTCACTCCTGCCTGGCTGGCGCACGTCACCTTGGCGACGTGGGCCCTCAGTTGGGAGTTGGTGCCTGCTGGGAGTCTCCTCCCCTCGGTAATGAGGGCCCTCTGACGTCAGGCCCTAACTCCTGGGCTCCCATACTTTTCTGATGTGTGCCCTCTGGTGGGAGTACACTCCTGCCAGGTTCCCAACCCCATGGGAATGTGGGCCTTCTTCTCTGTGGTCCCAACCGCTGGGTTGTTCACAGTTTCGTGATGAGGGCCTTCTGTTGTGAGTTCACACCGGCCGGGATCCCATAGCCTCGCTGCTCCTTGCCGCCTGCTGGGAGGTTCCAACTGCGGGTTACCTCACCTTTTTTATTTTATGGCCCTCTGTTTGAGACACCTCCTGCCTGCCTCACTCTGAGCCCCTTGTTGATGTGGGTCCTCTGGTTTAGGCCATATGTTCTGGGTTCCTCACTTTTCTACGATTTGGCCACACTGGTGTGAGGCCACTCCTGCCTGGTTCTGATCCCCTTGGTGATGTGGGCCCTCTGGTGAGAGTCTTATCCTGGCTGGGTTCCTCCCCCTTCTGTGACATAGGCCCTCTGCTGTGAGGTCACTCCTGCCTGGCTAACGCACATCACCTTGGAGACGTGGGCCCTCAGGTGGGAGTTGGTGCCTTCTAGGAGTCTGCTCCCCTCGGTAATTAGGGCCGTCTGGCGTCAGGCCCTAACTCCTGGGCTCCCAAAATTTTCTGATGTGTGCCCTGTGGTGCGAGTACACTCCTGCCAGGTTCCCAACCCCATGGGAATGTGGGCCTTCTGTTCTGTGGTCCCAACAGCTGTGTTGTTCACAGTTTCATGATGAGGGTCCTCTGTTGTGAGTTCACAACGGCCGGGACCCCATAGCCTCGCTGCTCCTTGCTGCATGCTAGGAGGTTCCAACTGCGGGATTCCTCACCTTTTTTATTCTATGGGTCCTCTGTTTTGAGGCTCCTCCTGCCTGCCTCACTCCGAGCCCCTTGGAGATGTGGGTCCTCTTGTTTAGGCCACATGTTCTGGGTTCCTCACCTTTCTATGATTTGGCCACACTGGTGTGAGGCCACTCCTGCCTGGATCAGATCCCCTTGGTGATGTGGGCCCTCTGGTGAGAGTCTGATCCTGGCTGGGTTCCTCACTCTTCTGTGAGGTGGGCCCTCTGCTGTGAGGTAACTCCTGCCTGGCTTGCTCCCGTTGCCCTGGTGACGTCGGACTTCTGGTGGCAGTTGGAGCCTTCTTGTACCCTCCTCTCCAAGGTGATGAGGGCCCTCTTGCGTCAGGCTCTAACTGCTGGGCTCCCCACGATTTCTGATGTGAGCCCAGTGATGCCAGGACACTCCTGTAAGGTTCCAATACTCATGGGGATGTGTGCCTTCTGCTCTGTGGTCGCAACGCCTGGGTTGCTCACAGTTTCGTTATGTTGGCACTCCGGTGTTAGTTCACTCAGGCCTAGATCCCATAGCCTCTGTGCTCTGGGCCGCCTGCTGGGAGGTTCCAACTGCTGGATTCCTCACCTTTCTTATACTTTGGGCCCTGTGTGGTGAAGCTCCTCCTGCCTGCCTCACACCGAGCCCCTTGGTGATGTAGGTCTTCTGGTTTGAGACCACGTGTGCCGTTTGTCTCACCTTTTACGGATGTGGCCCTACTGGTGTGAGGACACTCCTGACTGGTTCCCATCCCCTTGTTGATGTGGGCCCTCTGGTGAGAGTCTGATCCTGGCTTGATTCCTCACACTTCTGTGAGGCGGGCCCTCTGCTGTGAGGTCACACCTGCCTGGCTGGCACACGACGCCTTGGCCACATGGGCCCTCTGGTTGCAGTTGGAGCGTGCTGGGAACCTCCTCCCATCGGTGATGAGGGCCCTCTGGCGTCCGGCCCTAACTGCTGGGCTCACCACATTTTCTGATGTGCGCCCACTTGTGCGATGACACTCCTGCCAGGTTCCCATCCCCATGCAGATTTGGGCCTTCTGTTCTGAGGTGCCAACGGCTGGCTTGCTCACAGTGTCAGGATGTGGGCCCTCTGCTGTGAGTTCACTCCGGCATGCATCCCATAGCCTCGGTGCTCTGGGCCACCTGCTTGGAGCTTCCAACTGCAGGATTCCTTACCTTTTTTCTTCTATGGGCCGTGTGTTGTGAGACACTTCCTGCCTGCCTCACTCTGAGCCCCTTGTTGATGTGGGTCTTCTGGTTTGAGGCCACATGTGGTGGGTTCCTTGCCTTTCAATGATGTGGCCCCACTGGTGTGAGCACACTCCTGCCTGGTTCGCATCCCCTTGGTGATGTGGGCCCTCTGGTGAGAATCTGATCCGGGTTGGGTTCCTCACACTTCCGTGAGCTTGGCCCTCAGCTCTGAGGTCACTCCTGCCTGGCTGGCACACCCCGCCTTGGCGACGTCGGCCCTCTGGTGGCAGTTGGAGCCTGCTGGGAGCCTCCTCCCCTCAGTGATGAGAGCCCTTTGGCGTCAGGCCCTAACTGCTGGGTACCCACATTTTCTAATACGTACTAAGTGGTGCGAGGATACGCCTGCCACGTTCCCATCCCCATGGGGAGGTGGGCGTTCTGCTCTGAGGTCCCAACGGCTGGGTTGCTCACAGTTTCATGATGTGGGCCCTCTGCTGTGAGTTCACTTTGGCCTGGATCCCATAGACTCGGTGCTCTGGGCCTCCTGCTGCGAGGTTCCAACTGCTGGATTCCTCACATTTTTTAATCTATGGGCCCTGTGTTGTTAGGCTAGTCCTGCCTGCCTCACTCCGAGCCCCTTGGAGATGTGGTTCCTCTGGTTTAGGCCACATGGTCTGGGTCCCTCACCTTTCCATTATTTGGCCACACTGGTGTGAGTATACTTCTGCCTGGTTCCGATCCCCTTGGTGATGCGGGCCCTCTGGTGAGAGTCTTATCCTGGCTGGGTTCCTCACCCTTCTGTGACGTGTGCCCTCTGCTGTGATGTCACTCCTGCCTGGCTGGCGCACGTCACCTTGGCGACGTGGGCCCTCATTTGGGATTTGGTGTCTGCTGGGAGTTTCCTCCCTTCGGTAATGAGGGCCCTCTGGCGTCAGGCCTTAAATCCTGGGCTCCCAAACTTTTCTGATGTGTGCCCTGTGGTGCGAGTACACTCCTGCCAGGTTCCCAACCCCATGGCAATGTGGGCCTTCTGCTCTGTGGACCCAATGGCTGGGCTATTCACAGTTTCATGATGAGGGCCCTCTTTTGTGAGTTCACACCGGCCGGGATCCCATAGCCTCGTTGTTCCTTGCCGCCTGCTGGGATGTTCCAACTGCGGGATTCCTCACCTTTTTTATTCTATGGGCCCTCTGTTTTGAGACTACTCCTGCCTGCCTCCCTCCCAGCCCCTTGGTGATGTGTGTCCTCTGGTTTGAGGCCACATGTGGTGGTTTCCTCGCCTTTCAATGATGTGGCCCCACTGGACTGAGAACACTCCTGCCTGGTTCCCATCCTCTTGGTGATGTGGGCCCTCTGGTGAGAGTCTGATCCTGGTTGGGTTCCTCACACTTCCGTGAACTTGGCCCTCTGCTCTGAGGTCACTCCTGCCTGGCTGGCACACCCCGCCTTGGTGACGTCGGCCCTCTGGTGGCAGTTGGAGCGTGCTGGGAGCCTCCTTCCCTCAGTAATGAGGGCCCTTTGGCGTCAGGCCCTAACTGCTGTGTACCCACATTTTCTAATACGTACTAAGTGGTGCGAGGACACTCCTGCCAGGTTCCCATCCCCGTGGGGATGTGGGACTTCTGCTCTGATGTCCAAACGGCTGGGTTGCTCAAAGTTTCATGATGTGGGCCCTCTGCTGTGAGTGCACTGCGGCCTGGATCCCATAGACTGGGTGCTCTGGGCCACCTGCTGGGAGGTTCGAACTGTTGGATTCCTCACATTTTTTATTCTATGGGCCCTGCGTTGTGAGGCTAGTCCTGCCTGCCTCACTCTGAACCCCTTGGAGATGTGGATCCTCTGGTTTAGGCCACGTGTTCTGGGTTCCTCACCTTTCTATGATTTGGCCACACTGGTGTGAGGCCACTCTTGCCTGGATCCGATCCCCTTGGTGATGCGGGCCCTCTGGTGAGACTCTTATCCTGGCTGGGTGCCTCACCCTTCTGGGACGTATGCCCTCTGCTGTGAGGTCACTCCTGCCTGGCTGGCGCACGTCACCTTGGCGACGTGGGCCCTCAGTTGGGAGTTGGTGCCTGCTGGGAGTCTCCTCCCCTCGGTAATGAGGGCCCTCTGACGTCAGGCCCTAACTCCTGGGCTCCCATACTTTTCTGATGTGTGCCCTCTGGTGGGAGTACACTCCTGCCAGGTTCCCAACCCCATGGGA
The DNA here is from genome assembly GCF_059928025.1 of Delphinapterus leucas. Taxonomy (NCBI): domain Eukaryota; kingdom Metazoa; phylum Chordata; class Mammalia; order Artiodactyla; family Monodontidae; genus Delphinapterus; species Delphinapterus leucas. The sequence continues at coordinate 10,819,542 of NW_028322241.1, read as the reverse complement.
ATGTGGGCCTTCTTCTCTGTGGTCCCAACCGCTGGGTTGTTCACAGTTTCGTGATGAGGGCCTTCTGTTGTGAGTTCACACCGGCCGGGATCCCATAGCCTCGCTGCTCCTTGCCGCCTGCTGGGAGGTTCCAACTGCGGGTTACCTCACCTTTTTTATTTTATGGCCCTCTGTTTGAGACACCTCCTGCCTGCCTCACTCTGAGCCCCTTGTTGATGTGGGTCCTCTGGTTTAGGCCATATGTTCTGGGTTCCTCACTTTTCTACGATTTGGCCACACTGGTGTGAGGCCACTCCTGCCTGGTTCTGATCCCCTTGGTGATGTGGGCCCTCTGGTGAGAGTCTTATCCTGGCTGGGTTCCTCCCCCTTCTGTGACATAGGCCCTCTGCTGTGAGGTCACTCCTGCCTGGCTAACGCACATCACCTTGGAGACGTGGGCCCTCAGGTGGGAGTTGGTGCCTTCTAGGAGTCTGCTCCCCTCGGTAATTAGGGCCGTCTGGCGTCAGGCCCTAACTCCTGGGCTCCCAAAATTTTCTGATGTGTGCCCTGTGGTGCGAGTACACTCCTGCCAGGTTCCCAACCCCATGGGAATGTGGGCCTTCTGTTCTGTGGTCCCAACAGCTGTGTTGTTCACAGTTTCATGATGAGGGTCCTCTGTTGTGAGTTCACAACGGCCGGGACCCCATAGCCTCGCTGCTCCTTGCTGCATGCTAGGAGGTTCCAACTGCGGGATTCCTCACCTTTTTTATTCTATGGGTCCTCTGTTTTGAGGCTCCTCCTGCCTGCCTCACTCCGAGCCCCTTGGAGATGTGGGTCCTCTTGTTTAGGCCACATGTTCTGGGTTCCTCACCTTTCTATGATTTGGCCACACTGGTGTGAGGCCACTCCTGCCTGGATCAGATCCCCTTGGTGATGTGGGCCCTCTGGTGAGAGTCTGATCCTGGCTGGGTTCCTCACTCTTCTGTGAGGTGGGCCCTCTGCTGTGAGGTAACTCCTGCCTGGCTTGCTCCCGTTGCCCTGGTGACGTCGGACTTCTGGTGGCAGTTGGAGCCTTCTTGTACCCTCCTCTCCAAGGTGATGAGGGCCCTCTTGCGTCAGGCTCTAACTGCTGGGCTCCCCACGATTTCTGATGTGAGCCCAGTGATGCCAGGACACTCCTGTAAGGTTCCAATACTCATGGGGATGTGTGCCTTCTGCTCTGTGGTCGCAACGCCTGGGTTGCTCACAGTTTCGTTATGTTGGCACTCCGGTGTTAGTTCACTCAGGCCTAGATCCCATAGCCTCTGTGCTCTGGGCCGCCTGCTGGGAGGTTCCAACTGCTGGATTCCTCACCTTTCTTATACTTTGGGCCCTGTGTGGTGAAGCTCCTCCTGCCTGCCTCACACCGAGCCCCTTGGTGATGTAGGTCTTCTGGTTTGAGACCACGTGTGCCGTTTGTCTCACCTTTTACGGATGTGGCCCTACTGGTGTGAGGACACTCCTGACTGGTTCCCATCCCCTTGTTGATGTGGGCCCTCTGGTGAGAGTCTGATCCTGGCTTGATTCCTCACACTTCTGTGAGGCGGGCCATCTGCTGTGAGGTCACACCTGCCTGGCTGGCACACGACGCCTTGGCCACATGGGCCCTCTGGTTGCAGTTGGAGCGTGCTGGGAACCTCCTCCCATCGGTGATGAGGGCCCTCTGGCGTCCGGCCCTAACTGCTGGGCTCACCACATTTTCTGATGTGCGCCCACTTGTGCGATGACACTCCTGCCAGGTTCCCATCCCCATGCAGATTTGGGCCTTCTGTTCTGAGGTGCCAACGGCTGGCTTGCTCACAGTGTCAGGATGTGGGCCCTCTGCTGTGAGTTCACTCCGGCATGCATCCCATAGCCTCGGTGCTCTGGGCCACCTGCTTGGAGCTTCCAACTGCAGGATTCCTTACCTTTTTTCTTCTATGGGCCGTGTGTTGTGAGACACTTCCTGCCTGCCTCACTCTGAGCCCCTTGTTGATGTGGGTCTTCTGGTTTGAGGCCACATGTGGTGGGTTCCTTGCCTTTCAATGATGTGGCCCCACTGGTGTGAGCACACTCCTGCCTGGTTCGCATCCCCTTGGTGATGTGGGCCCTCTGGTGAGAATCTGATCCGGGTTGGGTTCCTCACACTTCCGTGAGCTTGGCCCTCAGCTCTGAGGTCACTCCTGCCTGGCTGGCACACCCCGCCTTGGCGACGTCGGCCCTCTGGTGGCAGTTGGAGCCTGCTGGGAGCCTCCTCCCCTCAGTGATGAGAGCCCTTTGGCGTCAGGCCCTAACTGCTGGGTACCCACATTTTCTAATACGTACTAAGTGGTGCGAGGATACGCCTGCCACGTTCCCATCCCCATGGGGATGTGGGCGTTCTGCTCTGAGGTCCCAACGGCTGGGTTGCTCACAGTTTCATGATGTGGGCCCTCTGCTGTGAGTTCACTTTGGCCTGGATCCCATAGACTCGGTGCTCTGGGCCTCCTGCTGCGAGGTTCCAACTGCTGGATTCCTCACATTTTTTAATCTATGGGCCCTGTGTTGTTAGGCTAGTCCTGCCTGCCTCACTCCGAGCCCCTTGGAGATGTGGTTCCTCTGGTTTAGGCCACATGGTCTGGGTCCCTCACCTTTCCATTATTTGGCCACACTGGTGTGAGTATACTTCTGCCTGGTTCCGATCCCCTTGGTGATGCGGGCCCTCTGGTGAGAGTCTTATCCTGGCTGGGTTCCTCACCCTTCTGTGACGTATGCCCTCTGCTGTGATGTCACTCCTGCCTGGCTGGCGCACGTCACCTTGGTGACGTGGGCCCTCAGTTGGGATTTGGTGTCTGCTGGGAGTTTCCTCCCTTCGGTAATGAGGGCCCTCTGGCGTCAGGCCTTAAATCCTGGGCTCCCAAACTTTTCTGATGTGTGCCCTGTGGTGCGAGTACACTCCTGCCAGGTTCCCAACCCCATGGCAATGTGGGCCTTCTGCTCTGTGGACCCAATGGCTGGGCTATTCACAGTTTCATGATGAGGGCCCTCTTTTGTGAGTTCACACCGGCCGGGATCCCATAGCCTCGTTGTTCCTTGCCGCCTGCTGGGATGTTCCAACTGCGGGATTCCTCACCTTTTTTATTCTATGGGCCCTCTGTTTTGAGACTACTCCTGCCTGCCTCCCTCCCAGCCCCTTGGTGATGTGTGTCCTCTGGTTTGAGGCCACATGTGGTGGTTTCCTCGCCTTTCAATGATGTGGCCCCACTGGACTGAGAACACTCCTGCCTGGTTCCCATCCTCTTGGTGATGTGGGCCCTCTGGTGAGAGTCTGATCCTGGTTGGGTTCCTCACACTTCCGTGAACTTGGCCCTCTGCTCTGAGGTCACTCCTGCCTGGCTGGCACACCCCGCCTTGGTGACGTCGGCCCTCTGGTGGCAGTTGGAGCGTGCTGGGAGCCTCCTTCCCTCAGTAATGAGGGCCCTTTGGCGTCAGGCCCTAACTGCTGTGTACCCACATTTTCTAATACGTACTAAGTGGTGCGAGGACACTCCTGCCAGGTTCCCATCCCCGTGGGGATGTGGGACTTCTGCTCTGATGTCCAAACGGCTGGGTTGCTCAAAGTTTCATGATGTGGGCCCTCTGCTGTGAGTGCACTGCGGCCTGGATCCCATAGACTGGGTGCTCTGGGCCACCTGCTGGGAGGTTCGAACTGTTGGATTCCTCACATTTTTTATTCTATGGGCCCTGCGTTGTGAGGCTAGTCCTGCCTGCCTCACTCTGAACCCCTTGGAGATGTGGATCCTCTGGTTTAGGCCACGTGTTCTGGGTTCCTCACCTTTCTATGATTTGGCCACACTGGTGTGAGGCCACTCTTGCCTGGATCCGATCCCCTTGGTGATGCGGGCCCTCTGGTGAGACTCTTATCCTGGCTGGGTGCCTCACCCTTCTGGGACGTATGCCCTCTGCTGTGAGGTCACTCCTGCCTGGCTGGCGCACGTCACCTTGGCGACGTGGGCCCTCAGTTGGGAGTTGGTGCCTGCTGGGAGTCTCCTCCCCTCGGTAATGAGGGCCCTCTGACGTCAGGCCCTAACTCCTGGGCTCCCATACTTTTCTGATGTGTGCCCTCTGGTGGGAGTACACTCCTGCCAGGTTCCCAACCCCATGGGAATGTGGGCCTTCTTCTCTGTGGTCCCAACCGCTGGGTTGTTCACAGTTTCGTGATGAGGGCCTTCTGTTGTGAGTTCACACCGGCCGGGATCCCATAGCCTCGCTGCTCCTTGCCGCCTGCTGGGAGGTTCCAACTGCGGGTTACCTCACCTTTTTTATTTTATGGCCCTCTGTTTGAGACACCTCCTGCCTGCCTCACTCTGAGCCCCTTGTTGATGTGGGTCCTCTGGTTTAGGCCATATGTTCTGGGTTCCTCACTTTTCTACGATTTGGCCACACTGGTGTGAGGCCACTCCTGCCTGGTTCTGATCCCCTTGGTGATGTGGGCCCTCTGGTGAGAGTCTTATCCTGGCTGGGTTCCTCCCCCTTCTGTGACATAGGCCCTCTGCTGTGAGGTCACTCCTGCCTGGCTAACGCACATCACCTTGGAGACGTGGGCCCTCAGGTGGGAGTTGGTGCCTTCTAGGAGTCTGCTCCCCTCGGTAATTAGGGCCGTCTGGCGTCAGGCCCTAACTCCTGGGCTCCCAAAATTTTCTGATGTGTGCCCTGTGGTGCGAGTACACTCCTGCCAGGTTCCCAACCCCATGGGAATGTGGGCCTTCTGTTCTGTGGTCCCAACAGCTGTGTTGTTCACAGTTTCATGATGAGGGTCCTCTGTTGTGAGTTCACAACGGCCGGGACCCCATAGCCTCGCTGCTCCTTGCTGCATGCTAGGAGGTTCCAACTGCGGGATTCCTCACCTTTTTTATTCTATGGGTCCTCTGTTTTGAGGCTCCTCCTGCCTGCCTCACTCCGAGCCCCTTGGAGATGTGGGTCCTCTTGTTTAGGCCACATGTTCTGGGTTCCTCACCTTTCTATGATTTGGCCACACTGGTGTGAGGCCACTCCTGCCTGGATCAGATCCCCTTGGTGATGTGGGCCCTCTGGTGAGAGTCTGATCCTGGCTGGGTTCCTCACTCTTCTGTGAGGTGGGCCCTCTGCTGTGAGGTAACTCCTGCCTGGCTTGCTCCCGTTGCCCTGGTGACGTCGGACTTCTGGTGGCAGTTGGAGCCTTCTTGTACCCTCCTCTCCAAGGTGATGAGGGCCCTCTTGCGTCAGGCTCTAACTGCTGGGCTCCCCACGATTTCTGATGTGAGCCCAGTGATGCCAGGACACTCCTGTAAGGTTCCAATACTCATGGGGATGTGTGCCTTCTGCTCTGTGGTCGCAACGCCTGGGTTGCTCACAGTTTCGTTATGTTGGCACTCCGGTGTTAGTTCACTCAGGCCTAGATCCCATAGCCTCTGTGCTCTGGGCCGCCTGCTGGGAGGTTCCAACTGCTGGATTCCTCACCTTTCTTATACTTTGGGCCCTGTGTGGTGAAGCTCCTCCTGCCTGCCTCACACCGAGCCCCTTGGTGATGTAGGTCTTCTGGTTTGAGACCACGTGTGCCGTTTGTCTCACCTTTTACGGATGTGGCCCTACTGGTGTGAGGACACTCCTGACTGGTTCCCATCCCCTTGTTGATGTGGGCCCTCTGGTGAGAGTCTGATCCTGGCTTGATTCCTCACACTTCTGTGAGGCGGGCCCTCTGCTGTGAGGTCACACCTGCCTGGCTGGCACACGACGCCTTGGCCACATGGGCCCTCTGGTTGCAGTTGGAGCGTGCTGGGAACCTCCTCCCATCGGTGATGAGGGCCCTCTGGCGTCCGGCCCTAACTGCTGGGCTCACCACATTTTCTGATGTGCGCCCACTTGTGCGATGACACTCCTGCCAGGTTCCCATCCCCATGCAGATTTGGGCCTTCTGTTCTGAGGTGCCAACGGCTGGCTTGCTCACAGTGTCAGGATGTGGGCCCTCTGCTGTGAGTTCACTCCGGCATGCATCCCATAGCCTCGGTGCTCTGGGCCACCTGCTTGGAGCTTCCAACTGCAGGATTCCTTACCTTTTTTCTTCTATGGGCCGTGTGTTGTGAGACACTTCCTGCCTGCCTCACTCTGAGCCCCTTGTTGATGTGGGTCTTCTGGTTTGAGGCCACATGTGGTGGGTTCCTTGCCTTTCAATGATGTGGCCCCACTGGTGTGAGCACACTCCTGCCTGGTTCGCATCCCCTTGGTGATGTGGGCCCTCTGGTGAGAATCTGATCCGGGTTGGGTTCCTCACACTTCCGTGAGCTTGGCCCTCAGCTCTGAGGTCACTCCTGCCTGGCTGGCACACCCCGCCTTGGCGACGTCGGCCCTCTGGTGGCAGTTGGAGCCTGCTGGGAGCCTCCTCCCCTCAGTGATGAGAGCCCTTTGGCGTCAGGCCCTAACTGCTGGGTACCCACATTTTCTAATACGTACTAAGTGGTGCGAGGATACGCCTGCCACGTTCCCATCCCCATGGGGATGTGGGCGTTCTGCTCTGAGGTCCCAACGGCTGGGTTGCTCACAGTTTCATGATGTGGGCCCTCTGCTGTGAGTTCACTTTGGCCTGGATCCCATAGACTCGGTGCTCTGGGCCTCCTGCTGCGAGGTTCCAACTGCTGGATTCCTCACATTTTTTAATCTATGGGCCCTGTGTTGTTAGGCTAGTCCTGCCTGCCTCACTCCGAGCCCCTTGGAGATGTGGTTCCTCTGGTTTAGGCCACATGGTCTGGGTCCCTCACCTTTCCATTATTTGGCCACACTGGTGTGAGTATACTTCTGCCTGGTTCCGATCCCCTTGGTGATGCGGGCCCTCTGGTGAGAGTCTTATCCTGGCTGGGTTCCTCACCCTTCTGTGACGTATGCCCTCTGCTGTGATGTCACTCCTGCCTGGCTGGCGCACGTCACCTTGGCGACGTGGGCCCTCAGTTGGGATTTGGTGTCTGCTGGGAGTTTCCTCCCTTCGGTAATGAGGGCCCTCTGGCGTCAGGCCTTAAATCCTGGGCTCCCAAACTTTTCTGATGTGTGCCCTGTGGTGCGAGTACACTCCTGCCAGGTTCCCAACCCCATGGCAATGTGGGCCTTCTGCTCTGTGGACCCAATGGCTGGGCTATTCACAGTTTCATGATGAGGGCCCTCTTTTGTGAGTTCACACCGGCCGGGATCCCATAGCCTCGTTGTTCCTTGCCGCCTGCTGGGATGTTCCAACTGCGGGATTCCTCACCTTTTTTATTCTATGGGCCCTCTGTTTTGAGACTACTCCTGCCTGCCTCCCTCCCAGCCCCTTGGTGATGTGTGTCCTCTGGTTTGAGGCCACATGTGGTGGTTTCCTCGCCTTTCAATGATGTGGCCCCACTGGACTGAGAACACTCCTGCCTGGTTCCCATCCTCTTGGTGATGTGGGCCCTCTGGTGAGAGTCTGATCCTGGTTGGGTTCCTCACACTTCCGTGAACTTGGCCCTCTGCTCTGAGGTCACTCCTGCCTGGCTGGCACACCCCGCCTTGGTGACGTCGGCCCTCTGGTGGCAGTTGGAGCGTGCTGGGAGCCTCCTTCCCTCAGTAATGAGGGCCCTTTGGCGTCAGGCCCTAACTGCTGTGTACCCACATTTTCTAATACGTACTAAGTGGTGCGAGGACACTCCTGCCAGGTTCCCATCCCCGTGGGGATGTGGGACTTCTGCTCTGATGTCCAAACGGCTGGGTTGCTCAAAGTTTCATGATGTGGGCCCTCTGCTGTGAGTGCACTGCGGCCTGGATCCCATAGACTGGGTGCTCTGGGCCACCTGCTGGGAGGTTCGAACTGTTGGATTCCTCACATTTTTTATTCTATGGGCCCTGCGTTGTGAGGCTAGTCCTGCCTGCCTCACTCTGAACCCCTTGGAGATGTGGATCCTCTGGTTTAGGCCACGTGTTCTGGGTTCCTCACCTTTCTATGATTTGGCCACACTGGTGTGAGGCCACTCTTGCCTGGATCCGATCCCCTTGGTGATGCGGGCCCTCTGGTGAGACTCTTATCCTGGCTGGGTGCCTCACCCTTCTGGGACGTATGCCCTCTGCTGTGAGGTCACTCCTGCCTGGCTGGCGCACGTCACCTTGGCGACGTGGGCCCTCAGTTGGGAGTTGGTGCCTGCTGGGAGTCTCCTCCCCTCGGTAATGAGGGCCCTCTGACGTCAGGCCCTAACTCCTGGGCTCCCATACTTTTCTGATGTGTGCCCTCTGGTGGGAGTACACTCCTGCCAGGTTCCCAACCCCATGGGAATGTGGGCCTTCTTCTCTGTGGTCCCAACCGCTGGGTTGTTCACAGTTTCGTGATGAGGGCCTTCTGTTGTGAGTTCACACCGGCCGGGATCCCATAGCCTCGCTGCTCCTTGCCGCCTGCTGGGAGGTTCCAACTGCGGGTTACCTCACCTTTTTTATTTTATGGCCCTCTGTTTGAGACACCTCCTGCCTGCCTCACTCTGAGCCCCTTGTTGATGTGGGTCCTCTGGTTTAGGCCATATGTTCTGGGTTCCTCACTTTTCTACGATTTGGCCACACTGGTGTGAGGCCACTCCTGCCTGGTTCTGATCCCCTTGGTGATGTGGGCCCTCTGGTGAGAGTCTTATCCTGGCTGGGTTCCTCCCCCTTCTGTGACATAGGCCCTCTGCTGTGAGGTCACTCCTGCCTGGCTAACGCACATCACCTTGGAGACGTGGGCCCTCAGGTGGGAGTTGGTGCCTTCTAGGAGTCTGCTCCCCTCGGTAATTAGGGCCGTCTGGCGTCAGGCCCTAACTCCTGGGCTCCCAAAATTTTCTGATGTGTGCCCTGTGGTGCGAGTACACTCCTGCCAGGTTCCCAACCCCATGGGAATGTGGGCCTTCTGTTCTGTGGTCCCAACAGCTGTGTTGTTCACAGTTTCATGATGAGGGTCCTCTGTTGTGAGTTCACAACGGCCGGGACCCCATAGCCTCGCTGCTCCTTGCTGCATGCTAGGAGGTTCCAACTGCGGGATTCCTCACCTTTTTTATTCTATGGGTCCTCTGTTTTGAGGCTCCTCCTGCCTGCCTCACTCCGAGCCCCTTGGAGATGTGGGTCCTCTTGTTTAGGCCACATGTTCTGGGTTCCTCACCTTTCTATGATTTGGCCACACTGGTGTGAGGCCACTCCTGCCTGGATCAGATCCCCTTGGTGATGTGGGCCCTCTGGTGAGAGTCTGATCCTGGCTGGGTTCCTCACTCTTCTGTGAGGTGGGCCCTCTGCTGTGAGGTAACTCCTGCCTGGCTTGCTCCCGTTGCCCTGGTGACGTCGGACTTCTGGTGGCAGTTGGAGCCTTCTTGTACCCTCCTCTCCAAGGTGATGAGGGCCCTCTTGCGTCAGGCTCTAACTGCTGGGCTCCCCACGATTTCTGATGTGAGCCCAGTGATGCCAGGACACTCCTGTAAGGTTCCAATACTCATGGGGATGTGTGCCTTCTGCTCTGTGGTCGCAACGCCTGGGTTGCTCACAGTTTCGTTATGTTGGCACTCCGGTGTTAGTTCACTCAGGCCTAGATCCCATAGCCTCTGTGCTCTGGGCCGCCTGCTGGGAGGTTCCAACTGCTGGATTCCTCACCTTTCTTATACTTTGGGCCCTGTGTGGTGAAGCTCCTCCTGCCTGCCTCACACCGAGCCCCTTGGTGATGTAGGTCTTCTGGTTTGAGACCACGTGTGCCGTTTGTCTCACCTTTTACGGATGTGGCCCTACTGGTGTGAGGACACTCCTGACTGGTTCCCATCCCCTTGTTGATGTGGGCCCTCTGGTGAGAGTCTGATCCTGGCTTGATTCCTCACACTTCTGTGAGGCGGGCCATCTGCTGTGAGGTCACACCTGCCTGGCTGGCACATGACGCCTTGGCCACATGGGCCCTCTGGTTGCAGTTGGAGCGTGCTGGGAACCTCCTCCCATCGGTGATGAGGGCCCTCTGGCGTCCGGCCCTAACTGCTGGGCTCACCACATTTTCTGATGTGCGCCCACTTGTGCGATGACACTCCTGCCAGGTTCCCATCCCCATGCAGATTTGGGCCTTCTGTTCTGAGGTGCCAACGGCTGGCTTGCTCACAGTGTCAGGATGTGGGCCCTCTGCTGTGAGTTCACTCCGGCATGCATCCCATAGCCTCGGTGCTCTGGGCCACCTGCTTGGAGCTTCCAACTGCAGGATTCCTTACCTTTTTTCTTCTATGGGCCGTGTGTTGTGAGACACTTCCTGCCTGCCTCACTCTGAGCCCCTTGTTGATGTGGGTCTTCTGGTTTGAGGCCACATGTGGTGGGTTCCTTGCCTTTCAATGATGTGGCCCCACTGGTGTGAGCACACTCCTGCCTGGTTCGCATCCCCTTGGTGATGTGGGCCCTCTGGTGAGAATCTGATCTGGGTTGGGTTCCTCACACTTCCGTGAGCTTGGCCCTCAGCTCTGAGGTCACTCCTGCCTGGCTGGCACACCCCGCCTTGGCGACGTCGGCCCTCTGGTGGCAGTTGGAGCCTGCTGGGAGCCTCCTCCCCTCAGTGATGAGAGCCCTTTGGCGTCAGGCCCTAACTGCTGGGTACCCACATTTTCTAATACGTACTAAGTGGTGCGAGGATACGCCTGCCACGTTCCCATCCCCATGGGGATGTGGGCGTTCTGCTCTGAGGTCCCAACGGCTGGGTTGCTCACAGTTTCATGATGTGGGCCCTCTGCTGTGAGTTCACTTTGGCCTGGATCCCATAGACTCGGTGCTCTGGGCCTCCTGCTGCGAGGTTCCAACTGCTGGATTCCTCACATTTTTTAATCTATGGGCCCTGTGTTGTTAGGCTAGTCCTGCCTGCCTCACTCCGAGCCCCTTGGAGATGTGGTTCCTCTGGTTTAGGCCACATGGTCTGGGTCCCTCACCTTTCCATTATTTGGCCACACTGGTGTGAGTATACTTCTGCCTGGTTCCGATCCCCTTGGTGATGCGGGCCCTCTGGTGAGAGTCTTATCCTGGCTGGGTTCCTCACCCTTCTGTGACGTATGCCCTCTGCTGTGATGTCACTCCTGCCTGGCTGGCGCACGTCACCTTGGCGACGTGGGCCCTCAGTTGGGATTTGGTGTCTGCTGGGAGTTTCCTCCCTTCGGTAATGAGGGCCCTCTGGCGTCAGGCCTTAAATCCTGGGCTCCCAAACTTTTCTGATGTGTGCCCTGTGGTGCGAGTACACTCCTGCCAGGTTCCCAACCCCATGGCAATGTGGGCCTTCTGCTCTGTGGACCCAATGGCTGGGCTATTCACAGTTTCATGATGAGGGCCCTCTTTTGTGAGTTCACACCGGCCGGGATCCCATAGCCTCGTTGTTCCTTGCCGCCTGCTGGGATGTTCCAACTGCGGGATTCCTCACCTTTTTTATTCTATGGGCCCTCTGTTTTGAGACTACTCCTGCCTGCCTCCCTCCCAGCCCCTTGGTGATGTGTGTCCTCTGGTTTGAGGCCACATGTGGTGGTTTCCTCGCCTTTCAATGATGTGGCCCCACTGGACTGAGAACACTCCTGCCTGGTTCCCATCCTCTTGGTGATGTGGGCCCTCTGGTGAGAGTCTGATCCTGGTTGGGTTCCTCACACTTCCGTGAACTTGGCCCTCTGCTCTGAGGTCACTCCTGCCTGGCTGGCACACCCCCCGCCTTGGTGACTTCGGCCCTCTGGTGGCAGTTGGAGCGTGCTGGGAGCCTCCTTCCCTCAGTAATGAGGGCCCTTTGGCGTCAGGCCCTAACTGCTGTGTACCCACATTTTCTAATACGTACTAAGTGGTGCGAGGACACTCCTGCCAGGTTCCCATCCCCGTGGGGATGTGGGACTTCTGCTCTGATGTCCAAACGGCTGGGTTGCTCAAAGTTTCATGATGTGGGCCCTCTGCTGTGAGTGCACTGCGGCCTGGATCCCATAGACTGGGTGCTCTGGGCCACCTGCTGGGAGGTTCGAACTGTTGGATTCCTCACATTTTTTATTCTATGGGCCCTGCGTTGTGAGGCTAGTCCTGCCTGCCTCACTCTGAACCCCTTGGAGATGTGGATCCTCTGGTTTAGGCCACGTGTTCTGGGTTCCTCACCTTTCTATGATTTGGCCACACTGGTGTGAGGCCACTCTTGCCTGGATCCGATCCCCTTGGTGATGCGGGCCCTCTGGTGAGACTCTTATCCTGGCTGGGTGCCTCACCCTTCTGGGACGTATGCCCTCTGCTGTGAGGTCACTCCTGCCTGGCTGGCGCACGTCACCTTGGCGACGTGGGCCCTCAGTTGGGAGTTGGTGCCTGCTGGGAGTCTCCTCCCCTCGGTAATGAGGGCCCTCTGACGTCAGGCCCTAACTCCTGGGCTCCCATACTTTTCTGATGTGTGCCCTCTGGTGGGAGTACACTCCTGCCAGGTTCCCAACCCCATGGGAATGTGGGCCTTCTTCTCTGTGGTCCCAACCGCTGGGTTGTTCACAGTTTCGTGATGAGGGCCTTCTGTTGTGAGTTCACACCGGCCGGGATCCCATAGCCTCGCTGCTCCTTGCCGCCTGCTGGGAGGTTCCAACTGCGGGTTACCTCACCTTTTTTATTTTATGGCCCTCTGTTTGAGACACCTCCTGCCTGCCTCACTCTGAGCCCCTTGTTGATGTGGGTCCTCTGGTTTAGGCCATATGTTCTGGGTTCCTCACTTTTCTACGATTTGGCCACACTGGTGTGAGGCCACTCCTGCCTGGTTCTGATCCCCTTGGTGATGTGGGCCCTCTGGTGAGAGTCTTATCCTGGCTGGGTTCCTCCCCCTTCTGTGACATAGGCCCTCTGCTGTGAGGTCACTCCTGCCTGGCTAACGCACATCACCTTGGAGACGTGGGCCCTCAGGTGGGAGTTGGTGCCTTCTAGGAGTCTGCTCCCCTCGGTAATTAGGGCCGTCTGGCGTCAGGCCCTAACTCCTGGGCTCCCAAAATTTTCTGATGTGTGCCCTGTGGTGCGAGTACACTCCTGCCAGGTTCCCAACCCCATGGGAATGTGGGCCTTCTGTTCTGTGGTCCCAACAGCTGTGTTGTTCACAGTTTCATGATGAGGGTCCTCTGTTGTGAGTTCACAACGGCCGGGACCCCATAGCCTCGCTGCTCCTTGCTGCATGCTAGGAGGTTCCAACTGCGGGATTCCTCACCTTTTTTATTCTATGGGTCCTCTGTTTTGAGGCTCCTCCTGCCTGCCTCACTCCGAGCCCCTTGGAGATGTGGGTCCTCTTGTTTAGGCCACATGTTCTGGGTTCCTCACCTTTCTATGATTTGGCCACACTGGTGTGAGGCCACTCCTGCCTGGATCAGATCCCCTTGGTGATGTGGGCCCTCTGGTGAGAGTCTGATCCTGGCTGGGTTCCTCACTCTTCTGTGAGGTGGGCCCTCTGCTGTGAGGTAACTCCTGCCTGGCTTGCTCCCGTTGCCCTGGTGACGTCGGACTTCTGGTGGCAGTTGGAGCCTTCTTGTACCCTCCTCTCCAAGGTGATGAGGGCCCTCTTGCGTCAGGCTCTAACTGCTGAGCTCCCCACGATTTCTGATGTGAGCCCAGTGATGCCAGGACACTCCTGTAAGGTTCCAATACTCATGGGGATGTGTGCCTTCTGCTCTGTGGTCGCAACGCCTGGGTTGCTCACAGTTTCGTTATGTTGGCACTCCGGTGTTAGTTCATCAGGCCTAGATCCCATAGCCTCTGTGCTCTGGGCCGCCTGCTGGGAGGTTCCAACTGCTGGATTCCTCACCTTTCTTATACTTTGGGCCCTGTGTGGTGAAGCTCCTCCTGCCTGCCTCACACCGAGCCCCTTGGTGATGTAGGTCTTCTGGTTTGAGACCACGTGTGCCGTTTGTCTCACCTTTTACGGATGTGGCCCTACTGGTGTGAGGACACTCCTGACTGGTTCCCATCCCCTTGTTGATGTGGGCCCTCTGGTGAGAGTCTGATCCTGGCTTGATTCCTCACACTTCTGTGAGGCGGGCCATCTGCTGTGAGGTCACACCTGCCTGGCTGGCACACGACGCCTTGGCCACATGGGCCCTCTGGTTGCAGTTGGAGCGTGCTGGGAACCTCCTCCCATCGGTGATGAGGGCCCTCTGGCGTCCGGCCCTAACTGCTGGGCTCACCACATTTTCTGATGTGCGCCCACTTGTGCGATGACACTCCTGCCAGGTTCCCATCCCCATGCAGATTTGGGCCTTCTGTTCTGAGGTGCCAACGGCTGGCTTGCTCACAGTGTCAGGATGTGGGCCCTCTGCTGTGAGTTCACTCCGGCATGCATCCCATAGCCTCGGTGCTCTGGGCCACCTGCTTGGAGCTTCCAACTGCAGGATTCCTTACCTTTTTTCTTCTATGGGCCGTGTGTTGTGAGACACTTCCTGCCTGCCTCACTCTGAGCCCCTTGTTGATGTGGGTCTTCTGGTTTGAGGCCACATGTGGTGGGTTCCTTGCCTTTCAATGATGTGGCCCCACTGGTGTGAGCACACTCCTGCCTGGTTCGCATCCCCTTGGTGATGTGGGCCCTCTGGTGAGAATCTGATCCGGGTTGGGTTCCTCACACTTCCGTGAGCTTGGCCCTCAGCTCTGAGGTCACTCCTGCCTGGCTGGCACACCCCGCCTTGGCGACGTCGGCCCTCTGGTGGCAGTTGGAGCCTGCTGGGAGCCTCCTCCCCTCAGTGATGAGAGCCCTTTGGCGTCAGGCCCTAACTGCTGGGTACCCACATTTTCTAATACGTACTAAGTGGTGCGAGGATACGCCTGCCACGTTCCCATCCCCATGGGGATGTGGGCGTTCTGCTCTGAGGTCCCAACGGCTGGGTTGCTCACAGTTTCATGATGTGGGCCCTCTGCTGTGAGTTCACTTTGGCCTGGATCCCATAGACTCGGTGCTCTGGGCCTCCTGCTGCGAGGTTCCAACTGCTGGATTCCTCACATTTTTTAATCTATGGGCCCTGTGTTGTTAGGCTAGTCCTGCCTGCCTCACTCCGAGCCCCTTGGAGATGTGGTTCCTCTGGTTTAGGCCACATGGTCTGGGTCCCTCACCTTTCCATTATTTGGCCACACTGGTGTGAGTATACTTCTGCCTGGTTCCGATCCCCTTGGTGATGCGGGCCCTCTGGTGAGAGTCTTATCCTGGCTGGGTTCCTCACCCTTCTGTGACGTATGCCCTCTGCTGTGATGTCACTCCTGCCTGGCTGGCGCACGTCACCTTGGCGACGTGGGCCCTCAGTTGGGATTTGGTGTCTGCTGGGAGTTTCCTCCCTTCGGTAATGAGGGCCCTCTGGCGTCAGGCCTTAAATCCTGGGCTCCCAAACTTTTCTGATGTGTGCCCTGTGGTGCGAGTACACTCCTGCCAGGTTCCCAACCCCATGGCAATGTGGGCCTTCTGCTCTGTGGACCCAATGGCTGGGCTATTCACAGTTTCATGATGAGGGCCCTCTTTTGTGAGTTCACACCGGCCGGGATCCCATAGCCTCGTTGTTCCTTGCCGCCTGCTGGGATGTTCCAACTGCGGGATTCCTCACCTTTTTTATTCTATGGGCCCTCTGTTTTGAGACTACTCCTGCCTGCCTCCCTCCCAGCCCCTTGGTGATGTGTGTCCTCTGGTTTGAGGCCACATGTGGTGGTTTCCTCGCCTTTCAATGATGTGGCCCCACTGGACTGAGAACACTCCTGCCTGGTTCCCATCCTCTTGGTGATGTGGGCCCTCTGGTGAGAGTCTGATCCTGGTTGGGTTCCTCACACTTCCGTGAACTTGGCCCTCTGCTCTGAGGTCACTCCTGCCTGGCTGGCACACCCCGCCTTGGTGACGTCGGCCCTCTGGTGGCAGTTGGAGCGTGCTGGGAGCCTCCTTCCCTCAGTAATGAGGGCCCTTTGGCGTCAGGCCCTAACTGCTGTGTACCCACATTTTCTAATACGTACTAAGTGGTGCGAGGACACTCCTGCCAGGTTCCCATCCCCGTGGGGATGTGGGACTTCTGCTCTGATGTCCAAACGGCTGGGTTGCTCAAAGTTTCATGATGTGGGCCCTCTGCTGTGAGTGCACTGCGGCCTGGATCCCATAGACTGGGTGCTCTGGGCCACCTGCTGGGAGGTTCGAACTGTTGCATTCCTCACATTTTTTATTCTATGGGCCCTGCGTTGTGAGGCTAGTCCTGCCTGCCTCACTCTGAACCCCTTGGAGATGTGGATCCTCTGGTTTAGGCCACGTGTTCTGGGTTCCTCACCTTTCTATGATTTGGCCACACTGGTGTGAGGCCACTCTTGCCTGGATCCGATCCCCTTGGTGATGCGGGCCCTCTGGTGAGACTCTTATCCTGGCTGGGTGCCTCACCCTTCTGGGACGTATGCCCTCTGCTGTGAGGTCACTCCTGCCTGGCTGGCGCACGTCACCTTGGCGACGTGGGCCCTCAGTTGGGAGTTGGTGCCTGCTGGGAGTCTCCTCCCCTCGGTAATGAGGGCCCTCTGACGTCAGGCCCTAACTCCTGGGCTCCCATACTTTTCTGATGTGTGCCCTCTGGTGGGAGTACACTCCTGCCAGGTTCCCAACCCCATGGGAATGTGGGCCTTCTTCTCTGTGGTCCCAACCGCTGGG
Source organism: Delphinapterus leucas (assembly GCF_059928025.1). Classification (NCBI taxonomy): domain Eukaryota; kingdom Metazoa; phylum Chordata; class Mammalia; order Artiodactyla; family Monodontidae; genus Delphinapterus; species Delphinapterus leucas. Next base: position 10,802,933 of record NW_028322241.1, on the reverse strand, counting down.
TTGTTCACAGTTTCGTGATGAGGGCCTTCTGTTGTGAGTTCACACCGGCCGGGATCCCATAGCCTCGCTGCTCCTTGCCGCCTGCTGGGAGGTTCCAACTGCGGGTTACCTCACCTTTTTTATTTTATGGCCCTCTGTTTGAGACACCTCCTGCCTGCCTCACTCTGAGCCCCTTGTTGATGTGGGTCCTCTGGTTTAGGCCATATGTTCTGGGTTCCTCACTTTTCTACGATTTGGCCACACTGGTGTGAGGCCACTCCTGCCTGGTTCTGATCCCCTTGGTGATGTGGGCCCTCTGGTGAGAGTCTTATCCTGGCTGGGTTCCTCCCCCTTCTGTGACATAGGCCCTCTGCTGTGAGGTCACTCCTGCCTGGCTAACGCACATCACCTTGGAGACGTGGGCCCTCAGGTGGGAGTTGGTGCCTTCTAGGAGTCTGCTCCCCTCGGTAATTAGGGCCGTCTGGCGTCAGGCCCTAACTCCTGGGCTCCCAAAATTTTCTGATGTGTGCCCTGTGGTGCGAGTACACTCCTGCCAGGTTCCCAACCCCATGGGAATGTGGGCCTTCTGTTCTGTGGTCCCAACAGCTGTGTTGTTCACAGTTTCATGATGAGGGTCCTCTGTTGTGAGTTCACAATGGCCGGGACCCCATAGCCTCGCTGCTCCTTGCTGCATGCTAGGAGGTTCCAACTGCGGGATTCCTCACCTTTTTTATTCTATGGGTCCTCTGTTTTGAGGCTCCTCCTGCCTGCCTCACTCCGAGCCCCTTGGAGATGTGGGTCCTCTTGTTTAGGCCACATGTTCTGGGTTCCTCACCTTTCTATGATTTGGCCACACTGGTGTGAGGCCACTCCTGCCTGGATCAGATCCCCTTGGTGATGTGGGCCCTCTGGTGAGAGTCTGATCCTGGCTGGGTTCCTCACTCTTCTGTGAGGTGGGCCCTCTGCTGTGAGGTAACTCCTGCCTGGCTTGCTCCCGTTGCCCTGGTGACGTCGGACTTCTGGTGGCAGTTGGAGCCTTCTTGTACCCTCCTCTCCAAGGTGATGAGGGCCCTCTTGCGTCAGGCTCTAACTGCTGAGCTCCCCACGATTTCTGATGTGAGCCCAGTGATGCCAGGACACTCCTGTAAGGTTCCAATACTCATGGGGATGTGTGCCTTCTGCTCTGTGGTCGCAACGCCTGGGTTGCTCACAGTTTCGTTATGTTGGCACTCCGGTGTTAGTTCATCAGGCCTAGATCCCATAGCCTCTGTGCTCTGGGCCGCCTGCTGGGAGGTTCCAACTGCTGGATTCCTCACCTTTCTTATACTTTGGGCCCTGTGTGGTGAAGCTCCTCCTGCCTGCCTCACACCGAGCCCCTTGGTGATGTAGGTCTTCTGGTTTGAGACCACGTGTGCCGTTTGTCTCACCTTTTACGGATGTGGCCCTACTGGTGTGAGGACACTCCTGACTGGTTCCCATCCCCTTGTTGATGTGGGCCCTCTGGTGAGAGTCTGATCCTGGCTTGATTCCTCACACTTCTGTGAGGCGGGCCATCTGCTGTGAGGTCACACCTGCCTGGCTGGCACACGACGCCTTGGCCACATGGGCCCTCTGGTTGCAGTTGGAGCGTGCTGGGAACCTCCTCCCATCGGTGATGAGGGCCCTCTGGCGTCCGGCCCTAACTGCTGGGCTCACCACATTTTCTGATGTGCGCCCACTTGTGCGATGACACTCCTGCCAGGTTCCCATCCCCATGCAGATTTGGGCCTTCTGTTCTGAGGTGCCAACGGCTGGCTTGCTCACAGTGTCAGGATGTGGGCCCTCTGCTGTGAGTTCACTCCGGCATGCATCCCATAGCCTCGGTGCTCTGGGCCACCTGCTTGGAGCTTCCAACTGCAGGATTCCTTACCTTTTTTCTTCTATGGGCCGTGTGTTGTGAGACACTTCCTGCCTGCCTCACTCTGAGCCCCTTGTTGATGTGGGTCTTCTGGTTTGAGGCCACATGTGGTGGGTTCCTTGCCTTTCAATGATGTGGCCCCACTGGTGTGAGCACACTCCTGCCTGGTTCGCATCCCCTTGGTGATGTGGGCCCTCTGGTGAGAATCTGATCCGGGTTGGGTTCCTCACACTTCCGTGAGCTTGGCCCTCAGCTCTGAGGTCACTCCTGCCTGGCTGGCACACCCCGCCTTGGCGACGTCGGCCCTCTGGTGGCAGTTGGAGCCTGCTGGGAGCCTCCTCCCCTCAGTGATGAGAGCCCTTTGGCGTCAGGCCCTAACTGCTGGGTACCCACATTTTCTAATACGTACTAAGTGGTGCGAGGATACGCCTGCCACGTTCCCATCCCCATGGGGATGTGGGCGTTCTGCTCTGAGGTCCCAACGGCTGGGTTGCTCACAGTTTCATGATGTGGGCCCTCTGCTGTGAGTTCACTTTGGCCTGGATCCCATAGACTCGGTGCTCTGGGCCTCCTGCTGCGAGGTTCCAACTGCTGGATTCCTCACATTTTTTAATCTATGGGCCCTGTGTTGTTAGGCTAGTCCTGCCTGCCTCACTCCGAGCCCCTTGGAGATGTGGTTCCTCTGGTTTAGGCCACATGGTCTGGGTCCCTCACCTTTCCATTATTTGGCCACACTGGTGTGAGTATACTTCTGCCTGGTTCCGATCCCCTTGGTGATGCGGGCCCTCTGGTGAGAGTCTTATCCTGGCTGGGTTCCTCACCCTTCTGTGACGTGTGCCCTCTGCTGTGATGTCACTCCTGCCTGGCTGGCGCACGTCACCTTGGCGACGTGGGCCCTCAGTTGGGATTTGGTGTCTGCTGGGAGTTTCCTCCCTTCGGTAATGAGGGCTCTCTGGCGTCAGGCCTTAAATCCTGGGCTCCCAAACTTTTCTGATGTGTGCCCTGTGGTGCGAGTACACTCCTGCCAGGTTCCCAACCCCATGGCAATGTGGGCCTTCTGCTCTGTGGACCCAATGGCTGGGCTATTCACAGTTTCATGATGAGGGCCCTCTTTTGTGAGTTCACACCGGCCGGGATCCCATAGCCTCGTTGTTCCTTGCCGCCTGCTGGGATGTTCCAACTGCGGGATTCCTCACCTTTTTTATTCTATGGGCCCTCTGTTTTGAGACTACTCCTGCCTGCCTCCCTCCCAGCCCCTTGGTGATGTGTGTCCTCTGGTTTGAGGCCACATGTGGTGGTTTCCTCGCCTTTCAATGATGTGGCCCCACTGGACTGAGAACACTCCTGCCTGGTTCCCATCCTCTTGGTGATGTGGGCCCTCTGGTGAGAGTCTGATCCTGGTTGGGTTCCTCACACTTCCATGAACTTGGCCCTCTGCTCTGAGGTCACTCCTGCCTGGCTGGCACACCCCGCCTTGGTGACGTCGGCCCTCTGGTGGCAGTTGGAGCGTGCTGGGAGCCTCCTTCCCTCAGTAATGAGGGCCCTTTGGCGTCAGGCCCTAACTGCTGTGTACCCACATTTTCTAATACGTACTAAGTGGTGCGAGGACACTCCTGCCAGGTTCCCATCCCCGTGGGGATGTGGGACTTCTGCTCTGATGTCCAAACGGCTGGGTTGCTCAAAGTTTCATGATGTGGGCCCTCTGCTGTGAGTGCACTGCGGCCTGGATCCCATAGACTGGGTGCTCTGGGCCACCTGCTGGGAGGTTCGAACTGTTGGATTCCTCACATTTTTTATTCTATGGGCCCTGCGTTGTGAGGCTAGTCCTGCCTGCCTCACTCTGAACCCCTTGGAGATGTGGATCCTCTGGTTTAGGCCACGTGTTCTGGGTTCCTCACCTTTCTATGATTTGGCCACACTGGTGTGAGGCCACTCTTGCCTGGATCCGATCCCCTTGGTGATGCGGGCCCTCTGGTGAGACTCTTATCCTGGCTGGGTGCCTCACCCTTCTGGGACGTATGCCCTCTGCTGTGAGGTCACTCCTGCCTGGCTGGCGCACGTCACCTTGGCGACGTGGGCCCTCAGTTGGGAGTTGGTGCCTGCTGGGAGTCTCCTCCCCTCGGTAATGAGGGCCCTCTGACGTCAGGCCCTAACTCCTGGGCTCCCATACTTTTCTGATGTGTGCCCTCTGGTGGGAGTACACTCCTGCCAGGTTCCCAACCCCATGGGAATGTGGGCCTTCTTCTCTGTGGTCCCAACCGCTGGGTTGTTCACAGTTTCGTGATGAGGGCCTTCTGTTGTGAGTTCACACCGGCCGGGATCCCATAGCCTCGCTGCTCCTTGCCGCCTGCTGGGAGGTTCCAACTGCGGGTTACCTCACCTTTTTTATTTTATGGCCCTCTGTTTGAGACACCTCCTGCCTGCCTCACTCTGAGCCCCTTGTTGATGTGGGTCCTCTGGTTTAGGCCATATGTTCTGGGTTCCTCACTTTTCTACGATTTGGCCACACTGGTGTGAGGCCACTCCTGCCTGGTTCTGATCCCCTTGGTGATGTGGGCCCTCTGGTGAGAGTCTTATCCTGGCTGGGTTCCTCCCCCTTCTGTGACATAGGCCCTCTGCTGTGAGGTCACTCCTGCCTGGCTAACGCACATCACCTTGGAGACGTGGGCCCTCAGGTGGGAGTTGGTGCCTTCTAGGAGTCTGCTCCCCTCGGTAATTAGGGCCGTCTGGCGTCAGGCCCTAACTCCTGGGCTCCCAAAATTTTCTGATGTGTGCCCTGTGGTGCGAGTACACTCCTGCCAGGTTCCCAACCCCATGGGAATGTGGGCCTTCTGTTCTGTGGTCCCAACAGCTGTGTTGTTCACAGTTTCATGATGAGGGTCCTCTGTTGTGAGTTCACAATGGCCGGGACCCCATAGCCTCGCTGCTCCTTGCTGCATGCTAGGAGGTTCCAACTGCGGGATTCCTCACCTTTTTTATTCTATGGGTCCTCTGTTTTGAGGCTCCTCCTGCCTGCCTCACTCCGAGCCCCTTGGAGATGTGGGTCCTCTTGTTTAGGCCACATGTTCTGGGTTCCTCACCTTTCTATGATTTGGCCACACTGGTGTGAGGCCACTCCTGCCTGGATCAGATCCCCTTGGTGATGTGGGCCCTCTGGTGAGAGTCTGATCCTGGCTGGGTTCCTCACTCTTCTGTGAGGTGGGCCCTCTGCTGTGAGGTAACTCCTGCCTGGCTTGCTCCCGTTGCCCTGGTGACGTCGGACTTCTGGTGGCAGTTGGAGCCTTCTTGTACCCTCCTCTCCAAGGTGATGAGGGCCCTCTTGCGTCAGGCTCTAACTGCTGGGCTCCCCACGATTTCTGATGTGAGCCCAGTGATGCCAGGACACTCCTGTAAGGTTCCAATACTCATGGGGATGTGTGCCTTCTGCTCTGTGGTCGCAACGCCTGGGTTGCTCACAGTTTCGTTATGTTGGCACTCCGGTGTTAGTTCACTCAGGCCTAGATCCCATAGCCTCTGTGCTCTGGGCCGCCTGCTAGGAGGTTCCAACTGCTGGATTCCTCACCTTTCTTATACTTTGGGCCCTGTGTGGTGAAGCTCCTCCTGCCTGCCTCACACCGAGCCCCTTGGTGATGTAGGTCTTCTGGTTTGAGACCACGTGTGCCGTTTGTCTCACCTTTTACGGATGTGGCCCTACTGGTGTGAGGACACTCCTGACTGGTTCCCATCCCCTTGTTGATGTGGGCCCTCTGGTGAGAGTCTGATCCTGGCTTGATTCCTCACACTTCTGTGAGGCGGGCCATCTGCTGTGAGGTCACACCTGCCTGGCTGGCACACGACGCCTTGGCCACATGGGCCCTCTGGTTGCAGTTGGAGCGTGCTGGGAACCTCCTCCCATCGGTGATGAGGGCCCTCTGGCGTCCGGCCCTAACTGCTGGGCTCACCACATTTTCTGATGTGCGCCCACTTGTGCGATGACACTCCTGCCAGGTTCCCATCCCCATGCAGATTTGGGCCTTCTGTTCTGAGGTGCCAACGGCTGGCTTGCTCACAGTGTCAGGATGTGGGCCCTCTGCTGTGAGTTCACTCCGGCATGCATCCCATAGCCTCGGTGCTCTGGGCCACCTGCTTGGAGCTTCCAACTGCAGGATTCCTTACCTTTTTTCTTCTATGGGCCGTGTGTTGTGAGACACTTCCTGCCTGCCTCACTCTGAGCCCCTTGTTGATGTGGGTCTTCTGGTTTGAGGCCACATGTGGTGGGTTCCTTGCCTTTCAATGATGTGGCCCCACTGGTGTGAGCACACTCCTGCCTGGTTCGCATCCCCTTGGTGATGTGGGCCCTCTGGTGAGAATCTGATCCGGGTTGGGTTCCTCACACTTCCGTGAGCTTGGCCCTCAGCTCTGAGGTCACTCCTGCCTGGCTGGCACACCCCGCCTTGGCGACGTCGGCCCTCTGGTGGCAGTTGGAGCCTGCTGGGAGCCTCCTCCCCTCAGTGATGAGAGCCCTTTGGCGTCAGGCCCTAACTGCTGGGTACCCACATTTTCTAATACGTACTAAGTGGTGCGAGGATACGCCTGCCACGTTCCCATCCCCATGGGGATGTGGGCGTTCTGCTCTGAGGTCCCAACGGCTGGGTTGCTCACAGTTTCATGATGTGGGCCCTCTGCTGTGAGTTCACTTTGGCCTGGATCCCATAGACTCGGTGCTCTGGGCCTCCTGCTGCGAGGTTCCAACTGCTGGATTCCTCACATTTTTTAATCTATGGGCCCTGTGTTGTTAGGCTAGTCCTGCCTGCCTCACTCCGAGCCCCTTGGAGATGTGGTTCCTCTGGTTTAGGCCACATGTTCTGGGTCCCTCACCTTTCCATTATTTGGCCACACTGGTGTGAGTATACTTCTGCCTGGTTCCGATCCCCTTGGTGATGCGGGCCCTCTGGTGAGAGTCTTATCCTGGCTGGGTTCCTCACCCTTCTGTGACGTATGCCCTCTGCTGTGATGTCACTCCTGCCTGGCTGGCGCACGTCACCTTGGCGACGTGGGCCCTCAGTTGGGATTTGGTGTCTGCTGGGAGTTTCCTCCCTTCGGTAATGAGGGCCCTCTGGCGTCAGGCCTTAAATCCTGGGCTCCCAAACTTTTCTGATGTGTGCCCTGTGGTGCGAGTACACTCCTGCCAGGTTCCCAACCCCATGGCAATGTGGGCCTTCTGCTCTGTGGACCCAATGGCTGGGCTATTCACAGTTTCATGATGAGGGCCCTCTTTTGTGAGTTCACACCGGCCGGGATCCCATAGCCTCGTTGTTCCTTGCCGCCTGCTGGGATGTTCCAACTGCGGGATTCCTCACCTTTTTTATTCTATGGGCCCTCTGTTTTGAGACTACTCCTGCCTGCCTCCCTCCCAGCCCCTTGGTGATGTGTGTCCTCTGGTTTGAGGCCACATGTGGTGGTTTCCTCGCCTTTCAATGATGTGGCCCCACTGGACTGAGAACACTCCTGCCTGGTTCCCATCCTCTTGGTGATGTGGGCCCTCTGGTGAGAGTCTGATCCTGGTTGTGTTCCTCACACTTCCGTGAACTTGGCCCTCTGCTCTGAGGTCACTCCTGCCTGGCTGGCACACCCCGCCTTGGTGACGTCGGCCCTCTGGTGGCAGTTGGAGCGTGCTGGGAGCCTCCTTCCCTCAGTAATGAGGGCCCTTTGGCGTCAGGCCCTAACTGCTGTGTACCCACATTTTCTAATACGTACTAAGTGGTGCGAGGACACTCCTGCCAGGTTCCCATCCCCGTGGGGATGTGGGACTTCTGCTCTGATGTCCAAACGGCTGGGTTGCTCAAAGTTTCATGATGTGGGCCCTCTGCTGTGAGTGCACTGCGGCCTGGATCCCATAGACTGGGTGCTCTGGGTCACCTGCTAGGAGGTTCCAACTGCGGGATTCCTCACCTTTTTTACGCAATGGGCCCTGCGTTGTGAGGCTAGTCCTGCCTGCCTCACTCTGAACCCCTTGGAGATGTGGATCCTCTGGTTTAGGCCACGTGTTCTGGGTTCCTCACCTTTGTATGATTTGGCCACACTGGTGTGAGGCCACTCTTGCCTGGATCCGATCCCCTTGGTGATGCGGGTCCTCTGGTGAGACTTATCCTGGCTGGGTGCCTCACCCTTCTGGGACGTATGCCCTCTGCTGTGAGGTCACTCCTGCCTGGCTGGCGCACGTCACCTTGGTGACGTGGGCCCTCAGTTGGGAGTTGGTGCCTGCTGGGAGTCTCCTCCCCTCGGTAATGAGGGCCCTCTGACGTCAGGCCCTAACTCCTGGGCTCCCATACTTTTCTGATGTGTGCCCTCTGGTGGGAGTACACTCCTGCCAGGTTCCCAACCCCATGGGAATGTGGGCCTTCTTCTCTGTGGTCCCAACCGCTGGGTTGTTCACAGTTTCGTGATGAGGGCCTTCTGTTGTGAGTTCACACCGGCCGGGATCCCATAGCCTCGCTGCTCCTTGCCGCCTGCTGGGAGGTTCCAACTGCGGGTTACCTCACCTTTTTTATTTTATGGCCCTCTGTTTGAGACACCTCCTGCCTGCCTCACTCTGAGCCCCTTGTTGATGTGGGTCCTCTGGTTTAGGCCATATGTTCTGGGTTCCTCACTTTTCTACGATTTGGCCACACTGGTGTGAGGCCACTCCTGCCTGGTTCTGATCCCCTTGGTGATGTGGGCCCTCTGGTGAGAGTCTTATCCTGGCTGGGTTCCTCCCCCTTCTGTGACATAGGCCCTCTGCTGTGAGGTCACTCCTGCCTGGCTAACGCACATCACCTTGGAGACGTGGGCCCTCAGGTGGGAGTTGGTGCCTTCTAGGAGTCTGCTCCCCTCGGTAATTAGGGCCGTCTGGCATCAGGCCCTAACTCCTGGGCTCCCAAAATTTTCTGATGTGTGCCCTGTGGTGCGAGTACACTCCTGCCAGGTTCCCAACCCCATGGGAATGTGGGCCTTCTGTTCTGTGGTCCCAACAGCTGTGTTGTTCACAGTTTCATGATGAGGGTCCTCTGTTGTGAGTTCACAACGGCCGGGACCCCATAGCCTCGCTGCTCCTTGCTGCATGCTAGGAGGTTCCAACTGCGGGATTCCTCACCTTTTTTATTCTATGGGTCCTCTGTTTTGAGGCTCCTCCTGCCTGCCTCACTCCGAGCCCCTTGGAGATGTGGGTCCTCTTGTTTAGGCCACATGTTCTGGGTTCCTCACCTTTCTATGATTTGGCCACACTGGTGTGAGGCCACTCCTGCCTGGATCAGATCCCCTTGGTGATGTGGGCCCTCTGGTGAGAGTCTGATCCTGGCTGGGTTCCTCACTCTTCTGTGAGGTGGGCCCTCTGCTGTGAGGTAACTCCTGCCTGGCTTGCTCCCGTTGCCCTGGTGACGTCGGACTTCTGGTGGCAGTTGGAGCCTTCTTGTACCCTCCTCTCCAAGGTGATGAGGGCCCTCTTGTGTCAGGCTCTAACTGCTGGGCTCCCCACGATTTCTGATGTGAGCCCAGTGATGCCAGGACACTCCTGTAAGGTTCCAATACTCATGGGGATGTGTGCCTTCTGCTCTGTGGTCGCAACGCCTGGGTTGCTCACAGTTTCGTTATGTTGGCACTCCGGTGTTAGTTCACTCAGGCCTAGATCCCATAGCCTCTGTGCTCTGGGCCGCCTGCTGGGAGGTTCCAACTGCTGGATTCCTCACCTTTCTTATACTTTGGGCCCTGTGTGGTGAAGCTCCTCCTGCCTGCCTCACACCGAGCCCCTTGGTGATGTAGGTCTTCTGGTTTGAGACCACGTGTGCCGTTTGTCTCACCTTTTACGGATGTGGCCCTACTGGTGTGAGGACACTCCTGACTGGTTCCCATCCCCTTGTTGATGTGGGCCCTCTGGTGAGAGTCTGATCCTGGCTTGATTCCTCACACTTCTGTGAGGCGGGCCATCTGCTGTGAGGTCACACCTGCCTGGCTGGCACACGACGCCTTGGCCACATGGGCCCTCTGGTTGCAGTTGGAGCGTGCTGGGAACCTCCTCCCATCGGTGATGAGGGCCCTCTGGCGTCCGGCCCTAACTGCTGGGCTCACCACATTTTCTGATGTGCGCCCACTTGTGCGATGACACTCCTGCCAGGTTCCCATCCCCATGCAGATTTGGGCCTTCTGTTCTGAGGTGCCAACGGCTGGCTTGCTCACAGTGTCAGGATGTGGGCCCTCTGCTGTGAGTTCACTCCGGCATGCATCCCATAGCCTCGGTGCTCTGGGCCACCTGCTTGGAGCTTCCAACTGCAGGATTCCTTACCTTTTTTCTTCTATGGGCCGTGTGTTGTGAGACACTTCCTGCCTGCCTCACTCTGAGCCCCTTGTTGATGTGGGTCTTCTGGTTTGAGGCCACATGTGGTGGGTTCCTTGCCTTTCAATGATGTGGCCCCACTGGTGTGAGCACACTCCTGCCTGGTTCGCATCCCCTTGGTGATGTGGGCCCTCTGGTGAGAATCTGATCCGGGTTGGGTTCCTCACACTTCCGTGAGCTTGGCCCTCAGCTCTGAGGTCACTCCTGCCTGGCTGGCACACCCCGCCTTGGCGACGTCGGCCCTCTGGTGGCAGTTGGAGCCTGCTGGGAGCCTCCTCCCCTCAGTGATGAGAGCCCTTTGGCGTCAGGCCCTAACTGCTGGGTACCCACATTTTCTAATACGTACTAAGTGGTGCGAGGATACGCCTGCCACGTTCCCATCCCCATGGGGATGTGGGCGTTCTGCTCTGAGGTCCCAACGGCTGGGTTGCTCACAGTTTCATGATGTGGGCCCTCTGCTGTGAGTTCACTTTGGCCTGGATCCCATAGACTCGGTGCTCTGGGCCTCCTGCTGCGAGGTTCCAACTGCTGGATTCCTCACATTTTTTAATCTATGGGCCCTGTGTTGTTAGGCTAGTCCTGCCTGCCTCACTCCGAGCCCCTTGGAGATGTGGTTCCTCTGGTTTAGGCCACATGTTCTGGGTCCCTCACCTTTCCATTATTTGGCCACACTGGTGTGAGTATACTTCTGCCTGGTTCCGATCCCCTTGGTGATGCGGGCCCTCTGGTGAGAGTCTTATCCTGGCTGGGTTCCTCACCCTTCTGTGACGTATGCCCTCTGCTGTGATGTCACTCCTGCCTGGCTGGCGCACGTCACCTTGGCGACGTGGGCCCTCAGTTGGGATTTGGTGTCTGCTGGGAGTTTCCTCCCTTCGGTAATGAGGGCCCTCTGGCGTCAGGCCTTAAATCCTGGGCTCCCAAACTTTTCTGATGTGTGCCCTGTGGTGCGAGTACACTCCTGCCAGGTTCCCAACCCCATGGCAATGTGGGCCTTCTGCTCTGTGGACCCAATGGCTGGGCTATTCACAGTTTCATGATGAGGGCCCTCTTTTGTGAGTTCACACCGGCCGGGATCCCATAGCCTCGTTGTTCCTTGCCGCCTGCTGGGATGTTCCAACTGCGGGATTCCTCACCTTTTTTATTCTATGGGCCCTCTGTTTTGAGACTACTCCTGCCTGCCTCCCTCCCAGCCCCTTGGTGATGTGTGTCCTCTGGTTTGAGGCCACATGTGGTGGTTTCCTCGCCTTTCAATGATGTGGCCCCACTGGACTGAGAACACTCCTGCCTGGTTCCCATCCTCTTGGTGATGTGGGCCCTCTGGTGAGAGTCTGATCCTGGTTGTGTTCCTCACACTTCCGTGAACTTGGCCCTCTGCTCTGAGGTCACTCCTGCCTGGCTGGCACACCCCGCCTTGGTGACGTCGGCCCTCTGGTGGCAGTTGGAGCGTGCTGGGAGCCTCCTTCCCTCAGTAATGAGGGCCCTTTGGCGTCAGGCCCTAACTGCTGTGTACCCACATTTTCTAATACGTACTAAGTGGTGCGAGGACATTCCTGCCAGGTTCCCATCCCCGTGGGGATGTGGGACTTCTGCTCTGATGTCCAAACGGCTGGGTTGCTCAAAGTTTCATGATGTGGGCCCTCTGCTGTGAGTGCACTGCGGCCTGGATCCCATAGACTGGGTGCTCTGGGCCACCTGCTGGGAGGTTCGAACTGTTGGATTCCTCACATTTTTTATTCTATGGGCCCTGCGTTGTGAGGCTAGTCCTGCCTGCCTCACTCTGAACCCCTTGGAGATGTGGATCCTCTGGTTTAGGCCACGTGTTCTGGGTTCCTCACCTTTCTATGATTTGGCCACACTGGTGTGAGGTCACTCTTGCCTGGATCCGATCCCCTTGGTGATGCGGGCCCTCTGGTGAGACTCTTATCCTGGCTGGGTGCCTCACCCTTCTGGGACATATGCCCTCTGCTGTGAGGTCACTCCTGCCTGGCTGGCGCACGTCACATTGGCGACGTGGGCCCTCAGTTGGGAGTTGGTGCCTGCTGGGAGTCTCCTCCCCTCGGTAATGAGGGCCCTCTGACGTCAGGCCCTAACTCCTGGGCTCCCATACTTTTCTGATGTGTGCCCTCTGGTGGGAGTACACTCCTGCCAGGTTCCCAACCCCATGGGAATGTGGGCCTTCTTCTCTGTGGTCCCAACCGCTGGGTTGTTCACAGTTTCGTGATGAGGGCCTTCTGTTGTGAGTTCACACCGGCCGGGATCCCATAGCCTCGCTGCTCCTTGCCGCCTGCTGGGAGGTTCCAACTGCGGGTTACCTCACCTTTTTTATTTTATGGCCCTCTGTTTGAGACACCTCCTGCCTGCCTCACTCTGAGCCCCTTGTTGATGTGGGTCCTCTGGTTTAGGCCATATGTTCTGGGTTCCTCACTTTTCTACGATTTGGCCACACTGGTGTGAGGCCACTCCTGCCTGGTTCTGATCCCCTTGGTGATGTGGGCCCTCTGGTGAGAGTCTTATCCTGGCTGGGTTCCTCCCCCTTCTGTGACATAGGCCCTCTGCTGTGAGGTCACTCCTGCCTGGCTAACGCACATCACCTTGGAGACGTGGGCCCTCAGGTGGGAGTTGGTGCCTTCTAGGAGTCTGCTCCCCTCGGTAATTAGGGCCGTCTGGCGTCAGGCCCTAACTCCTGGGCTCCCAAAATTTTCTGATGTGTGCCCTGTGGTGCGAGTACACTCCTGCCAGGTTCCCAACCCCATGGGAATGTGGGCCTTCTGTTCTGTGGTCCCAACAGCTGTGTTGTTCACAGTTTCATGATGAGGGTCCTCTGTTGTGAGTTCACAACGGCCGGGACCCCATAGCCTCGCTGCTCCTTGCTGCATGCTAGGAGGTTCCAACTGCGGGATTCCTCACCTTTTTTATTCTATGGGTCCTCTGTTTTGAGGCTCCTCCTGCCTGCCTCACTCCGAGCCCCTTGGAGATGTGGGTCCTCTTGTTTAGGCCACATGTTCTGGGTTCCTCACCTTTCTATGATTTGGCCACACTGGTGTGAGGCCACTCCTGCCTGGATCAGATCCCCTTGGTGATGTGGGCCCTCTGGTGAGAGTCTGATCCTGGCTGGGTTCCTCACTCTTCTGTGAGGTGGGCCCTCTGCTGTGAGGTAACTCCTGCCTGGCTTGCTCCCGTTGCCCTGGTGACGTCGGACTTCTGGTGGCAGTTGGAGCCTTCTTGTACCCTCCTCTCCAAGGTGATGAGGGCCCTCTTGCGTCAGGCTCTAACTGCTGGGCTCCCCACGATTTCTGATGTGAGCCCAGTGATGCCAGGACACTCCTGTAAGGTTCCAATACTCATGGGGATGTGTGCCTTCTGCTCTGTGGTCGCAACGCCTGGGTTGCTCACAGTTTCGTTATGTTGGCACTCCGGTGTTAGTTCACTCAGGCCTAGATCCCATAGCCTCTGTGCTCTGGGCCGCCTGCTGGGAGGTTCCAACTGCTGGATTCCTCACCTTTCTTATACTTTGGGCCCTGTGTGGTGAAGCTCCTCCTGCCTGCCTCACACCGAGCCCCTTGGTGATGTAGGTCTTCTGGTTTGAGACCACGTGTGCCGTTTGTCTCACCTTTTACGGATGTGGCCCTACTGGTGTGAGGACACTCCTGACTGGTTCCCATCCCCTTGTTGATGTGGGCCCTCTGGTGAGAGTCTGATCCTGGCTTGATTCCTCACACTTCTGTGAGGCGGGCCATCTGCTGTGAGGTCACACCTGCCTGGCTGGCACACGACGCCTTGGCCACATGGGCCCTCTGGTTGCAGTTGGAGCGTGCTGGGAACCTCCTCCCATCGGTGATGAGGGCCCTCTGGCGTCCGGCCCTAACTGCTGGGCTCACCACATTTTCTGATGTGCGCCCACTTGTGCGATGACACTCCTGCCAGGTTCCCATCCCCATGCAGATTTGGGCCTTCTGTTCTGAGGTGCCAACGGCTGGCTTGCTCACAGTGTCAGGATGTGGGCCCTCTGCTGTGAGTTCACTCCGGCATGCATCCCATAGCCTCGGTGCTCTGGGCCACCTGCTTGGAGCTTCCAACTGCAGGATTCCTTACCTTTTTTCTTCTATGGGCCGTGTGTTGTGAGACACTTCCTGCCTGCCTCACTCTGAGCCCCTTGTTGATGTGGGTCTTCTGGTTTGAGGCCACATGTGGTGGGTTCCTTGCCTTTCAATGATGTGGCCCCACTGGTGTGAGCACACTCCTGCCTGGTTCGCATCCCCTTGGTGATGTGGGCCCTCTGGTGAGAATCTGATCCGGGTTGGGTTCCTCACACTTCCGTGAGCTTGGCCCTCAGCTCTGAGGTCACTCCTGCCTGGCTGGCACACCCCGCCTTGGCGACGTCGGCCCTCTGGTGGCAGTTGGAGCCTGCTGGGAGCCTCCTCCCCTCAGTGATGAGAGCCCTTTGGCGTCAGGCCCTAACTGCTGGGTACCCACATTTTCTAATACGTACTAAGTGGTGCGAGGATACGCCTGCCACGTTCCCATCCCCATGGGGATGTGGGCGTTCTGCTCTGAGGTCCCAACGGCTGGGTTGCTCACAGTTTCATGATGTGGGCCCTCTGCTGTGAGTTCACTTTGGCCTGGATCCCATAGACTCGGTGCTCTGGGCCTCCTGCTGCGAGGTTCCAACTGCTGGATTCCTCACATTTTTTAATCTATGGGCCCTGTGTTGTTAGGCTAGTCCTGCCTGCCTCACTCCGAGCCCCTTGGAGATGTGGTTCCTCTGGTTTAGGCCACATGGTCTGGGTCCCTCACCTTTCCATTATTTGGCCACACTGGTGTGAGTATACTTCTGCCTGGTTCCGATCCCCTTGGTGATGCGGGCCCTCTGGTGAGAGTCTTATCCTGGCTGGGTTCCTCACCCTTCTGTGACGTATGCCCTCTGCTGTGATGTCACTCCTGCCTGGCTGGCGCACGTCACCTTGGCGACGTGGGCCCTCAGTTGGGATTTGGTGTCTGCTGGGAGTTTCCTCCCTTCGCTAATGAGGGCCCTCTGGCGTCAGGCCTTAAATCCTGGGCTCCCAAACTTTTCTGATGTGTGCCCTGTGGTGCGAGTACACTCCTGCCAGGTTCCCAACCCCATGGCAATGTGGGCCTTCTGCTCTGTGGACCCAATGGCTGGGCTATTCACAGTTTCATGATGAGGGCCCTCTTTTGTGAGTTCACACCGGCCGGGATCCCATAGCCTCGTTGTTCCTTGCCGCCTGCTGGGATGTTCCAACTGCGGGATTCCTCACCTTTTTTATTCTATGGGCCCTCTGTTTTGAGACTACTCCTGCCTGCCTCCCTCCCAGCCCCTTGGTGATGTGTGTCCTCTGGTTTGAGGCCACATGTGGTGGTTTCCTCGCCTTTCAATGATGTGGCCCCACTGGACTGAGAACACTCCTGCCTGGTTCCCATCCTCTTGGTGATGTGGGCCCTCTGGTGAGAGTCTGATCCTGGTTGGGTTCCTCACACTTCCGTGAACTTGGCCCTCTGCTCTGAGGTCACTCCTGCCTGGCTGGCACACCCCGCCTTGGTGACGTCGGCCCTCTGGTGGCAGTTGGAGCGTGCTGGGAGCCTCCTTCCCTCAGTAATGAGGGCCCTTTGGCGTCAGGCCCTAACTGCTGTGTACCCACATTTTCTAATACGTACTAAGTGGTGCGAGGACACTCCTGCCAGGTTCCCATCCCCGTGGGGATGTGGGACTTCTGCTCTGATGTCCAAACGGCTGGGTTGCTCAAAGTTTCATGATGTGGGCCCTCTGCTGTGAGTGCACTGCGGCCTGGATCCCATAGACTGGGTGCTCTGGGCCACCTGCTGGGAGGTTCGAACTGTTGGATTCCTCACATTTTTTAT
Organism: Delphinapterus leucas; assembly: GCF_059928025.1. Taxonomy (NCBI): domain Eukaryota; kingdom Metazoa; phylum Chordata; class Mammalia; order Artiodactyla; family Monodontidae; genus Delphinapterus; species Delphinapterus leucas. The sequence goes on along the minus strand of NW_028322241.1, from coordinate 10,786,833 downwards.
TCTATGGGCCCTGCGTTGTGAGGCTAGTCCTGCCTGCCTCACTCTGAACCCCTTGGAGATGTGGATCCTCTGGTTTAGGCCACGTGTTCTGGGTTCCTCACCTTTCTATGATTTGGCCACACTGGTGTGAGGTCACTCTTGCCTGGATCCGATCCCCTTGGTGATGCGGGCCCTCTGGTGAGACTCTTATCCTGGCTGGGTGCCTCACCCTTCTGGGACATATGCCCTCTGCTGTGAGGTCACTCCTGCCTGGCTGGCGCACGTCACCTTGGCGACGTGGGCCCTCAGTTGGGAGTTGGTGCCTGCTGGGAGTCTCCTCCCCTCGGTAATGAGGGCCCTCTGACGTCAGGCCCTAACTCCTGGGCTCCCATACTTTTCTGATGTGTGCCCTCTGGTGGGAGTACACTCCTGCCAGGTTCCCAACCCCATGGGAATGTGGGCCTTCTTCTCTGTGGTCCCAACCGCTGGGTTGTTCACAGTTTCGTGATGAGGGCCTTCTGTTGTGAGTTCACACCGGCCGGGATCCCATAGCCTCGCTGCTCCTTGCCGCCTGCTGGGAGGTTCCAACTGCGGGTTACCTCACCTTTTTTATTTTATGGCCCTCTGTTTGAGACACCTCCTGCCTGCCTCACTCTGAGCCCCTTGTTGATGTGGGTCCTCTGGTTTAGGCCATATGTTCTGGGTTCCTCACTTTTCTACGATTTGGCCACACTGGTGTGAGGCCACTCCTGCCTGGTTCTGATCCCCTTGGTGATGTGGGCCCTCTGGTGAGAGTCTTATCCTGGCTGGGTTCCTCCCCCTTCTGTGACATAGGCCCTCTGCTGTGAGGTCACTCCTTCCTGGCTAACGCACATCACCTTGGAGACGTGGGCCCTCAGGTGGGAGTTGGTGCCTTCTAGGAATCTGCTCCCCTTGGTAATTAGGGCCGTCTGGCGTCAGGCCCTAACTCCTGGGCTCCCAAAATTTTCTGATGTGTGCCCTGTGGTGCGAGTACACTCCTGCCAGGTTCCCAACCCCATGGGAATGTGGGCCTTCTGTTCTGTGGTCCCAACAGCTGTGTTGTTCACAGTTTCATGATGAGGGTCCTCTGTTGTGAGTTCACAACGGCCGGGACCCCATAGCCTCGCTGCTCCTTGCTGCATGCTAGGAGGTTCCAACTGCGGGATTCCTCACCTTTTTTATTCTATGGGTCCTCTGTTTTGAGGCTCCTCCTGCCTGCCTCACTCCGAGCCCCTTGGAGATGTGGGTCCTCTTGTTTAGGCCACATGTTCTGGGTTCCTCACCTTTCTATGATTTGGCCACACTGGTGTGAGGCCACTCCTGCCTGGATCAGATCCCCTTGGTGATGTGGGCCCTCTGGTGAGAGTCTGATCCTGGCTGGGTTCCTCACTCTTCTGGGAGGTGGGCCCTCTGCTGTGAGGTAACTCCTGCCTGGCTTGCTCCCGTTGCCCTGGTGACGTCGGACTTCTGGTGGCAGTTGGAGCCTTCTTGTACCCTCCTCTCCAAGGTGATGAGGGCCCTCTTGTGTCAGGCTCTAACTGCTGGGCTCCCCACGATTTCTGATGTGAGCCCAGTGATGCCAGGACACTCCTGTAAGGTTCCAATACTCATGGGGATGTGTGCCTTCTGCTCTGTGGTCGCAACGCCTGGGTTGCTCACAGTTTCGTTATGTTGGCACTCCGGTGTTAGTTCACTCAGGCCTAGATCCCATAGCCTCTGTGCTCTGGGCCGCCTGCTGGGAGGTTCCAACTGCTGGATTCCTCACCTTTCTTATACTTTGGGCCCTGTGTGGTGAAGCTCCTCCTGCCTGCCTCACACCGAGCCCCTTGGTGATGTAGGTCTTCTGGTTTGAGACCACGTGTGCCGTTTGTCTCACCTTTTACGGATGTGGCCCTACTGGTGTGAGGACACTCCTGACTGGTTCCCATCCCCTTGTTGATGTGGGCCCTCTGGTGAGAGTCTGATCCTGGCTTGATTCCTCACACTTCTGTGAGGCGGGCCCTCTGCTGTGAGGTCACACCTGCCTGGCTGGCACACGACGCCTTGGCCACATGGGCCCTCTGGTTGCAGTTGGAGCGTGCTGGGAACCTCCTCCCATCGGTGATGAGGGCCCTCTGGCGTCCGGCCCTAACTGCTGGGCTCACCACATTTTCTGATGTGCGCCCACTTGTGCGATGACACTCCTGCCAGGTTCCCATCCCCATGCAGATTTGGGCCTTCTGTTCTGAGGTGCCAACGGCTGGCTTGCTCACAGTGTCAGGATGTGGGCCCTCTGCTGTGAGTTCACTCCGGCATGCATCCCATAGCCTCGGTGCTCTGGGCCACCTGCTTGGAGCTTCCAACTGCAGGATTCCTTACCTTTTTTCTTCTATGGGCCGTGTGTTGTGAGACACTTCCTGCCTGCCTCACTCTGAGCCCCTTGTTGATGTGGGTCTTCTGGTTTGAGGCCACATGTGGTGGGTTCCTTGCCTTTCAATGATGTGGCCCCACTGGTGTGAGCACACTCCTGCCTGGTTCGCATCCCCTTGGTGATGTGGGCCCTCTGGTGAGAATCTGATCCGGGTTGGGTTCCTCACACTTCCGTGAGCTTGGCCCTCAGCTCTGAGGTCACTCCTGCCTGGCTGGCACACCCCGCCTTGGCGACGTCGGCCCTCTGGTGGCAGTTGGAGCCTGCTGGGAGCCTCCTCCCCTCAGTGATGAGAGCCCTTTGGCGTCAGGCCCTAACTGCTGGGTACCCACATTTTCTAATACGTACTAAGTGGTGCGAGGATACGCCTGCCACGTTCCCATCCCCATGGGGAGGTGGGCGTTCTGCTCTGAGGTCCCAACGGCTGGGTTGCTCACAGTTTCATGATGTGGGCCCTCTGCTGTGAGTTCACTTTGGCCTGGATCCCATAGACTCGGTGCTCTGGGCCTCCTGCTGCGAGGTTCCAACTGCTGGATTCCTCACATTTTTTAATCTATGGGCCCTGTGTTGTTAGGCTAGTCCTGCCTGCCTCACTCCGAGCCCCTTGGAGATGTGGTTCCTCTGGTTTAGGCCACATGGTCTGGGTCCCTCACCTTTCCATTATTTGGCCACACTGGTGTGAGTATACTTCTGCCTGGTTCCGATCCCCTTGGTGATGCGGGCCCTCTGGTGAGAGTCTTATCCTGGCTGGGTTCCTCACCCTTCTGTGACGTATGCCCTCTGCTGTGATGTCACTCCTGCCTGGCTGGCGCACGTCACCTTGGCGACGTGGGCCCTCAGTTGGGATTTGGTGTCTGCTGGGAGTTTCCTCCCTTCGGTAATGAGGGCCCTCTGGCGTCAGGCCTTAAATCCTGGGCTCCCAAACTTTTCTGATGTGTGCCCTGTGGTGCGAGTACACTCCTGCCAGGTTCCCAACCCCATGGCAATGTGGGCCTTCTGCTCTGTGGACCCAATGGCTGGGCTATTCACAGTTTCATGATGAGGGCCCTCTTTTGTGAGTTCACACCGGCCGGGATCCCATAGCCTCGTTGTTCCTTGCCGCCTGCTGGGATGTTCCAACTGCGGGATTCCTCACCTTTTTTATTCTATGGGCCCTCTGTTTTGAGACTACTCCTGCCTGCCTCCCTCCCAGCCCCTTGGTGATGTGTGTCCTCTGGTTTGAGGCCACATGTGGTGGTTTCCTCGCCTTTCAATGATGTGGCCCCACTGGACTGAGAACACTCCTGCCTGGTTCCCATCCTCTTGGTGATGTGGGCCCTCTGGTGAGAGTCTGATCCTGGTTGGGTTCCTCACACTTCCGTGAACTTGGCCCTCTGCTCTGAGGTCACTCCTGCCTGGCTGGCACACCCCGCCTTGGTGACGTCGGCCCTCTGGTGGCAGTTGGAGCGTGCTGGGAGCCTCCTTCCCTCAGTAATGAGGGCCCTTTGGCGTCAGGCCCTAACTGCTGTGTACCCACATTTTCTAATACGTACTAAGTGGTGCGAGGACATTCCTGCCAGGTTCCCATCCCCGTGGGGATGTGGGACTTCTGCTCTGATGTCCAAACGGCTGGGTTGCTCAAAGTTTCATGATGTGGGCCCTCTGCTGTGAGTGCACTGCGGCCTGGATCCCATAGACTGGGTGCTCTGGGCCACCTGCTGGGAGGTTCGAACTGTTGGATTCCTCACATTTTTTATTCTATGGGCCCTGCGTTGTGAGGCTAGTCCTGCCTGCCTCACTCTGAACCCCTTGGAGATGTGGATCCTCTGGTTTAGGCCACGTGTTCTGGGTTCCTCACCTTTCTATGATTTGGCCACACTGGTGTGAGGTCACTCTTGCCTGGATCCGATCCCCTTGGTGATGCGGGCCCTCTGGTGAGACTCTTATCCTGGCTGGGTGCCTCACCCTTCTGGGACATATGCCCTCTGCTGTGAGGTCACTCCTGCCTGGCTGGCGCACGTCACATTGGCGACGTGGGCCCTCAGTTGGGAGTTGGTGCCTGCTGGGAGTCTCCTCCCCTCGGTAATGAGGGCCCTCTGACGTCAGGCCCTAACTCCTGGGCTCCCATACTTTTCTGATGTGTGCCCTCTGGTGGGAGTACACTCCTGCCAGGTTCCCAACCCCATGGGAATGTGGGCCTTCTTCTCTGTGGTCCCAACCGCTGGGTTGTTCACAGTTTCGTGATGAGGGCCTTCTGTTGTGAGTTCACACCGGCCGGGATCCCATAGCCTCGCTGCTCCTTGCCGCCTGCTGGGAGGTTCCAACTGCGGGTTACCTCACCTTTTTTATTTTATGGCCCTCTGTTTGAGACACCTCCTGCCTGCCTCACTCTGAGCCCCTTGTTGATGTGGGTCCTCTGGTTTAGGCCATATGTTCTGGGTTCCTCACTTTTCTACGATTTGGCCACACTGGTGTGAGGCCACTCCTGCCTGGTTCTGATCCCCTTGGTGATGTGGGCCCTCTGGTGAGAGTCTTATCCTGGCTGGGTTCCTCCCCCTTCTGTGACATAGGCCCTCTGCTGTGAGGTCACTCCTGCCTGGCTAACGCACATCACCTTGGAGACGTGGGCCCTCAGGTGGGAGTTGGTGCCTTCTAGGAGTCTGCTCCCCTCGGTAATTAGGGCCGTCTGGCGTCAGGCCCTAACTCCTGGGCTCCCAAAATTTTCTGATGTGTGCCCTGTGGTGCGAGTACACTCCTGCCAGGTTCCCAACCCCATGGGAATGTGGGCCTTCTGTTCTGTGGTCCCAACAGCTGTGTTGTTCACAGTTTCATGATGAGGGTCCTCTGTTGTGAGTTCACAACGGCCGGGACCCCATAGCCTCGCTGCTCCTTGCTGCATGCTAGGAGGTTCCAACTGCGGGATTCCTCACCTTTTTTATTCTATGGGTCCTCTGTTTTGAGGCTCCTCCTGCCTGCCTCACTCCGAGCCCCTTGGAGATGTGGGTCCTCTTGTTTAGGCCACATGTTCTGGGTTCCTCACCTTTCTATGATTTGGCCACACTGGTGTGAGGCCACTCCTGCCTGGATCAGATCCCCTTGGTGATGTGGGCCCTCTGGTGAGAGTCTGATCCTGGCTGGGTTCCTCACTCTTCTGTGAGGTGGGCCCTCTGCTGTGAGGTAACTCCTGCCTGGCTTGCTCCCGTTGCCCTGGTGACGTCGGACTTCTGGTGGCAGTTGGAGCCTTCTTGTACCCTCCTCTCCAAGGTGATGAGGGCCCTCTTGCGTCAGGCTCTAACTGCTGGGCTCCCCACGATTTCTGATGTGAGCCCAGTGATGCCAGGACACTCCTGTAAGGTTCCAATACTCATGGGGATGTGTGCCTTCTGCTCTGTGGTCGCAACGCCTGGGTTGCTCACAGTTTCGTTATGTTGGCACTCCGGTGTTAGTTCACTCAGGCCTAGATCCCATAGCCTCTGTGCTCTGGGCCGCCTGCTGGGAGGTTCCAACTGCTGGATTCCTCACCTTTCTTATACTTTGGGCCCTGTGTGGTGAAGCTCCTCCTGCCTGCCTCACACCGAGCCCCTTGGTGATGTAGGTCTTCTGGTTTGAGACCACGTGTGCCGTTTGTCTCACCTTTTACGGATGTGGCCCTACTGGTGTGAGGACACTCCTGACTGGTTCCCATCCCCTTGTTGATGTGGGCCCTCTGGTGAGAGTCTGATCCTGGCTTGATTCCTCACACTTCTGTGAGGCGGGCCCTCTGCTGTGAGGTCACACCTGCCTGGCTGGCACACGACGCCTTGGCCACATGGGCCCTCTGGTTGCAGTTGGAGCGTGCTGGGAACCTCCTCCCATCGGTGATGAGGGCCCTCTGGCGTCCGGCCCTAACTGCTGGGCTCACCACATTTTCTGATGTGCGCCCACTTGTGCGATGACACTCCTGCCAGGTTCCCATCCCCATGCAGATTTGGGCCTTCTGTTCTGAGGTGCCAACGGCTGGCTTGCTCACAGTGTCAGGATGTGGGCCCTCTGCTGTGAGTTCACTCCGGCATGCATCCCATAGCCTCGGTGCTCTGGGCCACCTGCTTGGAGCTTCCAACTGCAGGATTCCTTACCTTTTTTCTTCTATGGGCCGTGTGTTGTGAGACACTTCCTGCCTGCCTCACTCTGAGCCCCTTGTTGATGTGGGTCTTCTGGTTTGAGGCCACATGTGGTGGGTTCCTTGCCTTTCAATGATGTGGCCCCACTGGTGTGAGCACACTCCTGCCTGGTTCGCATCCCCTTGGTGATGTGGGCCCTCTGGTGAGAATCTGATCCGGGTTGGGTTCCTCACACTTCCGTGAGCTTGGCCCTCAGCTCTGAGGTCACTCCTGCCTGGCTGGCACACCCCGCCTTGGCGACGTCGGCCCTCTGGTGGCAGTTGGAGCCTGCTGGGAGCCTCCTCCCCTCAGTGATGAGAGCCCTTTGGCGTCAGGCCCTAACTGCTGGGTACCCACATTTTCTAATACGTACTAAGTGGTGCGAGGATACGCCTGCCACGTTCCCATCCCCATGGGGATGTGGGCGTTCTGCTCTGAGGTCCCAACGGCTGGGTTGCTCACAGTTTCATGATGTGGGCCCTCTGCTGTGAGTTCACTTTGGCCTGGATCCCATAGACTCGGTGCTCTGGGCCTCCTGCTGCGAGGTTCCAACTGCTGGATTCCTCACATTTTTTAATCTATGGGCCCTGTGTTGTTAGGCTAGTCCTGCCTGCCTCACTCCGAGCCCCTTGGAGATGTGGTTCCTCTGGTTTAGGCCACATGGTCTGGGTCCCTCACCTTTCCATTATTTGGCCACACTGGTGTGAGTATACTTCTGCCTGGTTCCGATCCCCTTGGTGATGCGGGCCCTCTGGTGAGAGTCTTATCCTGGCTGGGTTCCTCACCCTTCTGTGACGTATGCCCTCTGCTGTGATGTCACTCCTGCCTGGCTGGCGCACGTCACCTTGGCGACGTGGGCCCTCAGTTGGGATTTGGTGTCTGCTGGGAGTTTCCTCCCTTCGGTAATGAGGGCCCTCTGGCGTCAGGCCTTAAATCCTGGGCTCCCAAACTTTTCTGATGTGTGCCCTGTGGTGCGAGTACACTCCTGCCAGGTTCCCAACCCCATGGCAATGTGGGCCTTCTGCTCTGTGGACCCAATGGCTGGGCTATTCACAGTTTCATGATGAGGGCCCTCTTTTGTGAGTTCACACCGGCCGGGATCCCATAGCCTCGTTGTTCCTTGCCGCCTGCTGGGATGTTCCAACTGCGGGATTCCTCACCTTTTTTATTCTATGGGCCCTCTGTTTTGAGACTACTCCTGCCTGCCTCCCTCCCAGCCCCTTGGTGATGTGTGTCCTCTGGTTTGAGGCCACATGTGGTGGTTTCCTCGCCTTTCAATGATGTGGCCCCACTGGACTGAGAACACTCCTGCCTGGTTCCCATCCTCTTGGTGATGTGGGCCCTCTGGTGAGAGTCTGATCCTGGTTGGGTTCCTCACACTTCCGTGAACTTGGCCCTCTGCTCTGAGGTCACTCCTGCCTGGCTGGCACACCCCCCGCCTTGGTAACTTCGGCCCTCTGGTGGCAGTTGGAGCGTGCTGGGAGCCTCCTTCCCTCAGTAATGAGGGCCCTTTGGCGTCAGGCCCTAACTGCTGTGTACCCACATTTTCTAATACGTACTAAGTGGTGCGAGGACACTCCTGCCAGGTTCCCATCCCCGTGGGGATGTGGGACTTCTGCTCTGATGTCCAAACGGCTGGGTTGCTCAAAGTTTCATGATGTGGGCCCTCTGCTGTGAGTGCACTGCGGCCTGGATCCCATAGACTGGGTGCTCTGGGCCACCTGCTGGGAGGTTCGAACTGTTGGATTCCTCACATTTTTTATTCTATGGGCCCTGCGTTGTGAGGCTAGTCCTGCCTGCCTCACTCTGAACCCCTTGGAGATGTGGATCCTCTGGTTTAGGCCACGTGTTCTGGGTTCCTCACCTTTCTATGATTTGGCCACACTGGTGTGAGGCCACTCTTGCCTGGATCCGATCCCCTTGGTGATGCGGGCCCTCTGGTGAGACTCTTATCCTGGCTGGGTGCCTCACCCTTCTGGGACGTATGCCCTCTGCTGTGAGGTCACTCCTGCCTGGCTGGCGCACGTCACCTTGGCGACGTGGGCCCTCAGTTGGGAGTTGGTGCCTGCTGGGAGTCTCCTCCCCTCGGTAATGAGGGCCCTCTGACGTCAGGCCCTAACTCCTGGGCTCCCATACTTTTCTGATGTGTGCCCTCTGGTGGGAGTACACTCCTGCCAGGTTCCCAACCCCATGGGAATGTGGGCCTTCTTCTCTGTGGTCCCAACCGCTGGGTTGTTCACAGTTTCGTGATGAGGGCCTTCTGTTGTGAGTTCACACCGGCCGGGATCCCATAGCCTCGCTGCTCCTTGCCGCCTGCTGGGAGGTTCCAACTGCGGGTTACCTCACCTTTTTTATTTTATGGCCCTCTGTTTGAGACACCTCCTGCCTGCCTCACTCTGAGCCCCTTGTTGATGTGGGTCCTCTGGTTTAGGCCATATGTTCTGGGTTCCTCACTTTTCTACGATTTGGCCACACTGGTGTGAGGCCACTCCTGCCTGGTTCTGATCCCCTTGGTGATGTGGGCCCTCTGGTGAGAGTCTTATCCTGGCTGGGTTCCTCCCCCTTCTGTGACATAGGCCCTCTGCTGTGAGGTCACTCCTGCCTGGCTAACGCACATCACCTTGGAGACGTGGGCCCTCAGGTGGGAGTTGGTGCCTTCTAGGAGTCTGCTCCCCTCGGTAATTAGGGCCGTCTGGCGTCAGGCCCTAACTCCTGGGCTCCCAAAATTTTCTGATGTGTGCCCTGTGGTGCGAGTACACTCCTGCCAGGTTCCCAACCCCATGGGAATGTGGGCCTTCTGTTCTGTGGTCCCAACAGCTGTGTTGTTCACAGTTTCATGATGAGGGTCCTCTGTTGTGAGTTCACAACGGCCGGGACCCCATAGCCTCGCTGCTCCTTGCTGCATGCTAGGAGGTTCCAACTGCGGGATTCCTCACCTTTTTTATTCTATGGGTCCTCTGTTTTGAGGCTCCTCCTGCCTGCCTCACTCCGAGCCCCTTGGAGATGTGGGTCCTCTTGTTTAGGCCACATGTTCTGGGTTCCTCACCTTTCTATGATTTGGCCACACTGGTGTGAGGCCACTCCTGCCTGGATCAGATCCCCTTGGTGATGTGGGCCCTCTGGTGAGAGTCTGATCCTGGCTGGGTTCCTCACTCTTCTGTGAGGTGGGCCCTCTGCTGTGAGGTAACTCCTGCCTGGCTTGCTCCCGTTGCCCTGGTGACGTCGGACTTCTGGTGGCAGTTGGAGCCTTCTTGTACCCTCCTCTCCAAGGTGATGAGGGCCCTCTTGCGTCAGGCTCTAACTGCTGGGCTCCCCACGATTTCTGATGTGAGCCCAGTGATGCCAGGACACTCCTGTAAGGTTCCAATACTCATGGGGATGTGTGCCTTCTGCTCTGTGGTCGCAACGCCTGGGTTGCTCACAGTTTCGTTATGTTGGCACTCCGGTGTTAGTTCACTCAGGCCTAGATCCCATAGCCTCTGTGCTCTGGGCCGCCTGCTAGGAGGTTCCAACTGCTGGATTCCTCACCTTTCTTATACTTTGGGCCCTGTGTGGTGAAGCTCCTCCTGCCTGCCTCACACCGAGCCCCTTGGTGATGTAGGTCTTCTGGTTTGAGACCACGTGTGCCGTTTGTCTCACCTTTTACGGATGTGGCCCTACTGGTGTGAGGACACTCCTGACTGGTTCCCATCCCCTTGTTGATGTGGGCCCTCTGGTGAGAGTCTGATCCTGGCTTGATTCCTCACACTTCTGTGAGGCGGGCCATCTGCTGTGAGGTCACACCTGCCTGGCTGGCACACGACGCCTTGGCCACATGGGCCCTCTGGTTGCAGTTGGAGCGTGCTGGGAACCTCCTCCCATCGGTGATGAGGGCCCTCTGGCGTCCGGCCCTAACTGCTGGGCTCACCACATTTTCTGATGTGCGCCCACTTGTGCGATGACACTCCTGCCAGGTTCCCATCCCCATGCAGATTTGGGCCTTCTGTTCTGAGGTGCCAACGGCTGGCTTGCTCACAGTGTCAGGATGTGGGCCCTCTGCTGTGAGTTCACTCCGGCATGCATCCCATAGCCTCGGTGCTCTGGGCCACCTGCTTGGAGCTTCCAACTGCAGGATTCCTTACCTTTTTTCTTCTATGGGCCGTGTGTTGTGAGACACTTCCTGCCTGCCTCACTCTGAGCCCCTTGTTGATGTGGGTCTTCTGGTTTGAGGCCACATGTGGTGGGTTCCTTGCCTTTCAATGATGTGGCCCCACTGGTGTGAGCACACTCCTGCCTGGTTCGCATCCCCTTGGTGATGTGGGCCCTCTGGTGAGAATCTGATCCGGGTTGGGTTCCTCACACTTCCGTGAGCTTGGCCCTCAGCTCTGAGGTCACTCCTGCCTGGCTGGCACACCCCGCCTTGGCGACGTCGGCCCTCTGGTGGCAGTTGGAGCCTGCTGGGAGCCTCCTCCCCTCAGTGATGAGAGCCCTTTGGCGTCAGGCCCTAACTGCTGGGTACCCACATTTTCTAATACGTACTAAGTGGTGCGAGGATACGCCTGCCACGTTCCCATCCCCATGGGGATGTGGGCGTTCTGCTCTGAGGTCCCAACGGCTGGGTTGCTCACAGTTTCATGATGTGGGCCCTCTGCTGTGAGTTCACTTTGGCCTGGATCCCATAGACTCGGTGCTCTGGGCCTCCTGCTGCGAGGTTCCAACTGCTGGATTCCTCACATTTTTTAATCTATGGGCCCTGTGTTGTTAGGCTAGTCCTGCCTGCCTCACTCCGAGCCCCTTGGAGATGTGGTTCCTCTGGTTTAGGCCACATGGTCTGGGTCCCTCACCTTTCCATTATTTGGCCACACTGGTGTGAGTATACTTCTGCCTGGTTCCGATCCCCTTGGTGATGCGGGCCCTCTGGTGAGAGTCTTATCCTGGCTGGGTTCCTCACCCTTCTGTGACGTATGCCCTCTGCTGTGATGTCACTCCTGCCTGGCTGGCGCACGTCACCTTGGCGACGTGGGCCCTCAGTTGGGATTTGGTGTCTGCTGGGAGTTTCCTCCCTTCGGTAATGAGGGCCCTCTGGCGTCAGGCCTTAAATCCTGGGCTCCCAAACTTTTCTGATGTGTGCCCTGTGGTGCGAGTACACTCCTGCCAGGTTCCCAACCCCATGGCAATGTGGGCCTTCTGCTCTGTGGACCCAATGGCTGGGCTATTCACAGTTTCATGATGAGGGCCCTCTTTTGTGAGTTCACACCGGCCGGGATCCCATAGCCTCGTTGTTCCTTGCCGCCTGCTGGGATGTTCCAACTGCGGGATTCCTCACCTTTTTTATTCTATGGGCCCTCTGTTTTGAGACTACTCCTGCCTGCCTCCCTCCCAGCCCCTTGGTGATGTGTGTCCTCTGGTTTGAGGCCACATGTGGTGGTTTCCTCGCCTTTCAATGATGTGGCCCCACTGGACTGAGAACACTCCTGCCTGGTTCCCATCCTCTTGGTGATGTGGGCCCTCTGGTGAGAGTCTGATCCTGGTTGGGTTCCTCACACTTCCGTGAACTTGGCCCTCTGCTCTGAGGTCACTCCTGCCTGGCTGGCACACCCCGCCTTGGTGACGTCGGCCCTCTGGTGGCAGTTGGAGCGTGCTGGGAGCCTCCTTCCCTCAGTAATGAGGGCCCTTTGGCGTCAGGCCCTAACTGCTGTGTACCCACATTTTCTAATACGTACTAAGTGGTGCGAGGACACTCCTGCCAGGTTCCCATCCCCGTGGGGATGTGGGACTTCTGCTCTGATGTCCAAACGGCTGGGTTGCTCAAAGTTTCATGATGTGGGCCCTCTGCTGTGAGTGCACTGCGGCCTGGATCCCATAGACTGGGTGCTCTGGGCCACCTGCTGGGAGGTTCGAACTGTTGGATTCCTCACATTTTTTATTCTATGGGCCCTGCGTTGTGAGGCTAGTCCTGCCTGCCTCACTCTGAACCCCTTGGAGATGTGGATCCTCTGGTTTAGGCCACGTGTTCTGGGTTCCTCACCTTTCTATGATTTGGCCACACTGGTGTGAGGCCACTCTTGCCTGGATCCGATCCCCTTGGTGATGCGGGCCCTCTGGTGAGACTCTTATCCTGGCTGGGTGCCTCACCCTTCTGGGACGTATGCCCTCTGCTGTGAGGTCACTCCTGCCTGGCTGGCGCACGTCACCTTGGCGACGTGGGCCCTCAGTTGGGAGTTGGTGCCTGCTGGGAGTCTCCTCCCCTCGGTAATGAGGGCCCTCTGACGTCAGGCCCTAACTCCTGGGCTCCCATACTTTTCTGATGTGTGCCCTCTGGTGGGAGTACACTCCTGCCAGGTTCCCAACCCCATGGGAATGTGGGCCTTCTTCTCTGTGGTCCCAACCGCTGGGTTGTTCACAGTTTCGTGATGAGGGCCTTCTGTTGTGAGTTCACACCGGCCGGGATCCCATAGCCTCGCTGCTCCTTGCCGCCTGCTGGGAGGTTCCAACTGCGGGTTACCTCACCTTTTTTATTTTATGGCCCTCTGTTTGAGACACCTCCTGCCTGCCTCACTCTGAGCCCCTTGTTGATGTGGGTCCTCTGGTTTAGGCCATATGTTCTGGGTTCCTCACTTTTCTACGATTTGGCCACACTGGTGTGAGGCCACTCCTGCCTGGTTCTGATCCCCTTGGTGATGTGGGCCCTCTGGTGAGAGTCTTATCCTGGCTGGGTTCCTCCCCCTTCTGTGACATAGGCCCTCTGCTGTGAGGTCACTCCTGCCTGGCTAACGCACATCACCTTGGAGACGTGGGCCCTCAGGTGGGAGTTGGTGCCTTCTAGGAGTCTGCTCCCCTCGGTAATTAGGGCCGTCTGGCGTCAGGCCCTAACTCCTGGGCTCCCAAAATTTTCTGATGTGTGCCCTGTGGTGCGAGTACACTCCTGCCAGGTTCCCAACCCCATGGGAATGTGGGCCTTCTGTTCTGTGGTCCCAACAGCTGTGTTGTTCACAGTTTCATGATGAGGGTCCTCTGTTGTGAGTTCACAACGGCCGGGACCCCATAGCCTCGCTGCTCCTTGCTGCATGCTAGGAGGTTCCAACTGCGGGATTCCTCACCTTTTTTATTCTATGGGTCCTCTGTTTTGAGGCTCCTCCTGCCTGCCTCACTCCGAGCCCCTTGGAGATGTGGGTCCTCTTGTTTAGGCCACATGTTCTGGGTTCCTCACCTTTCTATGATTTGGCCACACTGGTGTGAGGCCACTCCTGCCTGGATCAGATCCCCTTGGTGATGTGGGCCCTCTGGTGAGAGTCTGATCCTGGCTGGGTTCCTCACTCTTCTGTGAGGTGGGCCCTCTGCTGTGAGGTAACTCCTGCCTGGCTTGCTCCCGTTGCCCTGGTGACGTCGGACTTCTGGTGGCAGTTGGAGCCTTCTTGTACCCTCCTCTCCAAGGTGATGAGGGCCCTCTTGCGTCAGGCTCTAACTGCTGAGCTCCCCACGATTTCTGATGTGAGCCCAGTGATGCCAGGACACTCCTGTAAGGTTCCAATACTCATGGGGATGTGTGCCTTCTGCTCTGTGGTCGCAACGCCTGGGTTGCTCACAGTTTCGTTATGTTGGCACTCCGGTGTTAGTTCATCAGGCCTAGATCCCATAGCCTCTGTGCTCTGGGCCGCCTGCTGGGAGGTTCCAACTGCTGGATTCCTCACCTTTCTTATACTTTGGGCCCTGTGTGGTGAAGCTCCTCCTGCCTGCCTCACACCGAGCCCCTTGGTGATGTAGGTCTTCTGGTTTGAGACCACGTGTGCCGTTTGTCTCACCTTTTACGGATGTGGCCCTACTGGTGTGAGGACACTCCTGACTGGTTCCCATCCCCTTGTTGATGTGGGCCCTCTGGTGAGAGTCTGATCCTGGCTTGATTCCTCACACTTCTGTGAGGCGGGCCATCTGCTGTGAGGTCACACCTGCCTGGCTGGCACACGACGCCTTGGCCACATGGGCCCTCTGGTTGCAGTTGGAGCGTGCTGGGAACCTCCTCCCATCGGTGATGAGGGCCCTCTGGCGTCCGGCCCTAACTGCTGGGCTCACCACATTTTCTGATGTGCGCCCACTTGTGCGATGACACTCCTGCCAGGTTCCCATCCCCATGCAGATTTGGGCCTTCTGTTCTGAGGTGCCAACGGCTGGCTTGCTCACAGTGTCAGGATGTGGGCCCTCTGCTGTGAGTTCACTCCGGCATGCATCCCATAGCCTCGGTGCTCTGGGCCACCTGCTTGGAGCTTCCAACTGCAGGATTCCTTACCTTTTTTCTTCTATGGGCCGTGTGTTGTGAGACACTTCCTGCCTGCCTCACTCTGAGCCCCTTGTTGATGTGGGTCTTCTGGTTTGAGGCCACATGTGGTGGGTTCCTTGCCTTTCAATGATGTGGCCCCACTGGTGTGAGCACACTCCTGCCTGGTTCGCATCCCCTTGGTGATGTGGGCCCTCTGGTGAGAATCTGATCCGGGTTGGGTTCCTCACACTTCCGTGAGCTTGGCCCTCAGCTCTGAGGTCACTCCTGCCTGGCTGGCACACCCCGCCTTGGCGACGTCGGCCCTCTGGTGGCAGTTGGAGCCTGCTGGGAGCCTCCTCCCCTCAGTGATGAGAGCCCTTTGGCGTCAGGCCCTAACTGCTGGGTACCCACATTTTCTAATACGTACTAAGTGGTGCGAGGATACGCCTGCCACGTTCCCATCCCCATGGGGATGTGGGCGTTCTGCTCTGAGGTCCCAACGGCTGGGTTGCTCACAGTTTCATGATGTGGGCCCTCTGCTGTGAGTTCACTTTGGCCTGGATCCCATAGACTCGGTGCTCTGGGCCTCCTGCTGCGAGGTTCCAACTGCTGGATTCCTCACATTTTTTAATCTATGGGCCCTGTGTTGTTAGGCTAGTCCTGCCTGCCTCACTCCGAGCCCCTTGGAGATGTGGTTCCTCTGGTTTAGGCCACATGGTCTGGGTCCCTCACCTTTCCATTATTTGGCCACACTGGTGTGAGTATACTTCTGCCTGGTTCCGATCCCCTTGGTGATGCGGGCCCTCTGGTGAGAGTCTTATCCTGGCTGGGTTCCTCACCCTTCTGTGACGTGTGCCCTCTGCTGTGATGTCACTCCTGCCTGGCTGGCGCACGTCACCTTGGCGACGTGGGCCCTCAGTTGGGATTTGGTGTCTGCTGGGAGTTTCCTCCCTTCGGTAATGAGGGCTCTCTGGCGTCAGGCCTTAAATCCTGGGCTCCCAAACTTTTCTGATGTGTGCCCTGTGGTGCGAGTACACTCCTGCCAGGTTCCCAACCCCATGGCAATGTGGGCCTTCTGCTCTGTGGACCCAATGGCTGGGCTATTCACAGTTTCATGATGAGGGCCCTCTTTTGTGAGTTCACACCGGCCGGGATCCCATAGCCTCGTTGTTCCTTGCCGCCTGCTGGGATGTTCCAACTGCGGGATTCCTCACCTTTTTTATTCTATGGGCCCTCTGTTTTGAGACTACTCCTGCCTGCCTCCCTCCCAGCCCCTTGGTGATGTGTGTCCTCTGGTTTGAGGCCACATGTGGTGGTTTCCTCGCCTTTCAATGATGTGGCCCCACTGGACTGAGAACACTCCTGCCTGGTTCCCATCCTCTTGGTGATGTGGGCCCTCTGGTGAGAGTCTGATCCTGGTTGGGTTCCTCACACTTCCATGAACTTGGCCCTCTGCTCTGAGGTCACTCCTGCCTGGCTGGCACACCCCGCCTTGGTGACGTCGGCCCTCTGGTGGCAGTTGGAGCGTGCTGGGAGCCTCCTTCCCTCAGTAATGAGGGCCCTTTGGCGTCAGGCCCTAACTGCTGTGTACCCACATTTTCTAATACGTACTAAGTGGTGCGAGGACACTCCTGCCAGGTTCCCATCCCCGTGGGGATGTGGGACTTCTGCTCTGATGTCCAAACGGCTGGGTTGCTCAAAGTTTCATGATGTGGGCCCTCTGCTGTGAGTGCACTGCGGCCTGGATCCCATAGACTGGGTGCTCTGGGCCACCTGCTGGGAGGTTCGAACTGTTGGATTCCTCACATTTTTTATTCTATGGGCCCTGCGTTGTGAGGCTAGTCCTGCCTGCCTCACTCTGAACCCCTTGGAGATGTGGATCCTCTGGTTTAGGCCACGTGTTCTGGGTTCCTCACCTTTCTATGATTTGGCCACACTGGTGTGAGGCCACTCTTGCCTGGATCCGATCCCCTTGGTGATGCGGGCCCTCTGGTGAGACTCTTATCCTGGCTGGGTGCCTCACCCTTCTGGGACGTATGCCCTCTGCTGTGAGGTCACTCCTGCCTGGCTGGCGCACGTCACCTTGGCGACGTGGGCCCTCAGTTGGGAGTTGGTGCCTGCTGGGAGTCTCCTCCCCTCGGTAATGAGGGCCCTCTGACGTCAGGCCCTAACTCCTGGGCTCCCATACTTTTCTGATGTGTGCCCTCTGGTGGGAGTACACTCCTGCCAGGTTCCCAACCCCATGGGAATGTGGGCCTTCTTCTCTGTGGTCCCAACCGCTGGGTTGTTCACAGTTTCGTGATGAGGGCCTTCTGTTGTGAGTTCACACCGGCCGGGATCCCATAGCCTCGCTGCTCCTTGCCGCCTGCTGGGAGGTTCCAACTGCGGGTTACCTCACCTTTTTTATTTTATGGCCCTCTGTTTGAGACACCTCCTGCCTGCCTCACTCTGAGCCCCTTGTTGATGTGGGTCCTCTGGTTTAGGCCATATGTTCTGGGTTCCTCACTTTTCTACGATTTGGCCACACTGGTGTGAGGCCACTCCTGCCTGGTTCTGATCCCCTTGGTGATGTGGGCCCTCTGGTGAGAGTCTTATCCTGGCTGGGTTCCTCCCCCTTCTGTGACATAGGCCCTCTGCTGTGAGGTCACTCCTGCCTGGCTAACGCACATCACCTTGGAGACGTGGGCCCTCAGGTGGGAGTTGGTGCCTTCTAGGAGTCTGCTCCCCTCGGTAATTAGGGCCGTCTGGCGTCAGGCCCTAACTCCTGGGCTCCCAAAATTTTCTGATGTGTGCCCTGTGGTGCGAGTACACTCCTGCCAGGTTCCCAACCCCATGGGAATGTGGGCCTTCTGTTCTGTGGTCCCAACAGCTGTGTTGTTCACAGTTTCATGATGAGGGTCCTCTGTTGTGAGTTCACAACGGCCGGGACCCCATAGCCTCGCTGCTCCTTGCTGCATGCTAGGAGGTTCCAACTGCGGGATTCCTCACCTTTTTTATTCTATGGGTCCTCTGTTTTGAGGCTCCTCCTGCCTGCCTCACTCCGAGCCCCTTGGAGATGTGGGTCCTCTTGTTTAGGCCACATGTTCTGGGTTCCTCACCTTTCTATGATTTGGCCACACTGGTGTGAGGCCACTCCTGCCTGGATCAGATCCCCTTGGTGATGTGGGCCCTCTGGTGAGAGTCTGATCCTGGCTGGGTTCCTCACTCTTCTGTGAGGTGGGCCCTCTGCTGTGAGGTAACTCCTGCCTGGCTTGCTCCCGTTGCCCTGGTGACGTCGGACTTCTGGTGGCAGTTGGAGCCTTCTTGTACCCTCCTCTCCAAGGTGATGAGGGCCCTCTTGCGTCAGGCTCTAACTGCTGGGCTCCCCACGATTTCTGATGTGAGCCCAGTGATGCCAGGACACTCCTGTAAGGTTCCAATACTCATGGGGATGTGTGCCTTCTGCTCTGTGGTCGCAACGCCTGGGTTGCTCACAGTTTCGTTATGTTGGCACTCCGGTGTTAGTTCACTCAGGCCTAGATCCCATAGCCTCTGTGCTCTGGGCCGCCTGCTAGGAGGTTCCAACTGCTGGATTCCTCACCTTTCTTATACTTTGGGCCCTGTGTGGTGAAGCTCCTCCTGCCTGCCTCACACCGAGCCCCTTGGTGATGTAGGTCTTCTGGTTTGAGACCACGTGTGCCGTTTGTCTCACCTTTTACGGATGTGGCCCTACTGGTGTGAGGACACTCCTGACTGGTTCCCATCCCCTTGTTGATGTGGGCCCTCTGGTGAGAGTCTGATCCTGGCTTGATTCCTCACACTTCTGTGAGGCGGGCCATCTGCTGTGAGGTCACACCTGCCTGGCTGGCACACGACGCCTTGGCCACATGGGCCCTCTGGTTGCAGTTGGAGCGTGCTGGGAACCTCCTCCCATCGGTGATGAGGGCCCTCTGGCGTCCGGCCCTAACTGCTGGGCTCACCACATTTTCTGATGTGCGCCCACTTGTGCGATGACACTCCTGCCAGGTTCCCATCCCCATGCAGATTTGGGCCTTCTGTTCTGAGGTGCCAACGGCTGGCTTGCTCACAGTGTCAGGATGTGGGCCCTCTGCTGTGAGTTCACTCCGGCATGCATCCCATAGCCTCGGTGCTCTGGGCCACCTGCTTGGAGCTTCCAACTGCAGGATTCCTTACCTTTTTTCTTCTATGGGCCGTGTGTTGTGAGACACTTCCTGCCTGCCTCACTCTGAGCCCCTTGTTGATGTGGGTCTTCTGGTTTGAGGCCACATGTGGTGGGTTCCTTGCCTTTCAATGATGTGGCCCCACTGGTGTGAGCACACTCCTGCCTGGTTCGCATCCCCTTGGTGATGTGGGCCCTCTGGTGAGAATCTGATCCGGGTTGGGTTCCTCACACTTCCGTGAGCTTGGCCCTCAGCTCTGAGGTCACTCCTGCCTGGCTGGCACACCCCGCCTTGGCGACGTCGGCCCTCTGGTGGCAGTTGGAGCCTGCTGGGAGCCTCCTCCCCTCAGTGATGAGAGCCCTTTGGCGTCAGGCCCTAACTGCTGGGTACCCACATTTTCTAATACGTACTAAGTGGTGCGAGGATACGCCTGCCACGTTCCCATCCCCATGGGGATGTGGGCGTTCTGCTCTGAGGTCCCAACGGCTGGGTTGCTCACAGTTTCATGATGTGGGCCCTCTGCTGTGAGTTCACTTTGGCCTGGATCCCATAGACTCGGTGCTCTGGGCCTCCTGCTGCGAGGTTCCAACTGCTGGATTCCTCACATTTTTTAATCTATGGGCCCTGTGTTGTTAGGCTAGTCCTGCCTGCCTCACTCCGAGCCCCTTGGAGATGTGGTTCCTCTGGTTTAGGCCACATGGTCTGGGTCCCTCACCTTTCCATTATTTGGCCACACTGGTGTGAGTATACTTCTGCCTGGTTCCGATCCCCTTGGTGATGCGGGCCCTCTGGTGAGAGTCTTATCCTGGCTGGGTTCCTCACCCTTCTGTGACGTATGCCCTCTGCTGTGATGTCACTCCTGCCTGGCTGGCGCACGTCACCTTGGCGACGTGGGCCCTCAGTTGGGATTTGGTGTCTGCTGGGAGTTTCCTCCCTTCGGTAATGAGGGCCCTCTGGCGTCAGGCCTTAAATCCTGGGCTCCCAAACTTTTCTGATGTGTGCCCTGTGGTGCGAGTACACTCCTGCCAGGTTCCCAACCCCATGGCAATGTGGGCCTTCTGCTCTGTGGACCCAATGGCTGGGCTATTCACAGTTTCATGATGAGGGCCCTCTTTTGTGAGTTCACACCGGCCGGGATCCCATAGCCTCGTTGTTCCTTGCCGCCTGCTGGGATGTTCCAACTGCGGGATTCCTCACCTTTTTTATTCTATGGGCCCTCTGTTTTGAGACTACTCCTGCCTGCCTCCCTCCCAGCCCCTTGGTGATGTGTGTCCTCTGGTTTGAGGCCACATGTGGTGGTTTCCTCGCCTTTCAATGATGTGGCCCCACTGGACTGAGAACACTCCTGCCTGGTTCCCATCCTCTTGGTGATGTGGGCCCTCTGGTGAGAGTCTGATCCTGGTTGTGTTCCTCACACTTCCGTGAACTTGGCCCTCTGCTCTGAGGTCACTCCTGCCTGGCTGGCACACCCCGCCTTGGTGACGTCGGCCCTCTGGTGGCAGTTGGAGCGTGCTGGGAGCCTCCTTCCCTCAGTAATGAGGGCCCTTTGGCGTCAGGCCCTAACTGCTGTGTACCCACATTTTCTAATACGTACTAAGTGGTGCGAGGACACTCCTGCCAGGTTCCCATCCCCGTGGGGATGTGGGACTTCTGCTCTGATGTCCAAACGGCTGGGTTGCTCAAAGTTTCATGATGTGGGCCCTCTGCTGTGAGTGCACTGCGGCCTGGATCCCATAGACTGGGTGCTCTGGGTCACCTGCTAGGAGGTTCCAACTGCGGGATTCCTCACCTTTTTTACGCAATGGGCCCTGCGTTGTGAGGCTAGTCCTGCCTGCCTCACTCTGAACCCCTTGGAGATGTGGATCCTCTGGTTTAGGCCACGTGTTCTGGGTTCCTCACCTTTGTATGATTTGGCCACACTGGTGTGAGGCCACTCTTGCCTGGATCCGATCCCCTTGGTGATGCGGGTCCTCTGGTGAGACTTATCCTGGCTGGGTGCCTCACCCTTCTGGGACGTATGCCCTCTGCTGTGAGGTCACTCCTGCCTGGCTGGCGCACGTCACCTTGGTGACGTGGGCCCTCAGTTGGGAGTTGGTGCCTGCTGGGAGTCTCCTCCCCTCGGTAATGAGGGCCCTCTGACGTCAGGCCCTAACTCCTGGGCTCCCATACTTTTCTGATGTGTGCCCTCTGGTGGGAGTACACTCCTGCCAGGTTCCCAACCCCATGGGAATGTGGGCCTTCTTCTCTGTGGTCCCAACCGCTGGGTTGTTCACAGTTTCGTGATGAGGGCCTTCTGTTGTGAGTTCACACCGGCCGGGATCCCATAGCCTCGCTGCTCCTTGCCGCCTGCTGGGAGGTTCCAACTGCGGGTTACCTCACCTTTTTTATTTTATGGCCCTCTGTTTGAGACACCTCCTGCCTGCCTCACTCTGAGCCCCTTGTTGATGTGGGTCCTCTGGTTTAGGCCATATGTTCTGGGTTCCTCACTTTTCTACGATTTGGCCACACTGGTGTGAGGCCACTCCTGCCTGGTTCTGATCCCCTTGGTGATGTGGGCCCTCTGGTGAGAGTCTTATCCTGGCTGGGTTCCTCCCCCTTCTGTGACATAGGCCCTCTGCTGTGAGGTCACTCCTGCCTGGCTAACGCACATCACCTTGGAGACGTGGGCCCTCAGGTGGGAGTTGGTGCCTTCTAGGAGTCTGCTCCCCTCGGTAATTAGGGCCGTCTGGCATCAGGCCCTAACTCCTGGGCTCCCAAAATTTTCTGATGTGTGCCCTGTGGTGCGAGTACACTCCTGCCAGGTTCCCAACCCCATGGGAATGTGGGCCTTCTGTTCTGTGGTCCCAACAGCTGTGTTGTTCACAGTTTCATGATGAGGGTCCTCTGTTGTGAGTTCACAACGGCCGGGACCCCATAGCCTCGCTGCTCCTTGCTGCATGCTAGGAGGTTCCAACTGCGGGATTCCTCACCTTTTTTATTCTATGGGTCCTCTGTTTTGAGGCTCCTCCTGCCTGCCTCACTCCGAGCCCCTTGGAGATGTGGGTCCTCTTGTTTAGGCCACATGTTCTGGGTTCCTCACCTTTCTATGATTTGGCCACACTGGTGTGAGGCCACTCCTGCCTGGATCAGATCCCCTTGGTGATGTGGGCCCTCTGGTGAGAGTCTGATCCTGGCTGGGTTCCTCACTCTTCTGTGAGGTGGGCCCTCTGCTGTGAGGTAACTCCTGCCTGGCTTGCTCCCGTTGCCCTGGTGACGTCGGACTTCTGGTGGCAGTTGGAGCCTTCTTGTACCCTCCTCTCCAAGGTGATGAGGGCCCTCTTGTGTCAGGCTCTAACTGCTGGGCTCCCCACGATTTCTGATGTGAGCCCAGTGATGCCAGGACACTCCTGTAAGGTTCCAATACTCATGGGGATGTGTGCCTTCTGCTCTGTGGTCGCAACGCCTGGGTTGCTCACAGTTTCGTTATGTTGGCACTCCGGTGTTAGTTCACTCAGGCCTAGATCCCATAGCCTCTGTGCTCTGGGCCGCCTGCTGGGAGGTTCCAACTGCTGGATTCCTCACCTTTCTTATACTTTGGGCCCTGTGTGGTGAAGCTCCTCCTGCCTGCCTCACACCGAGCCCCTTGGTGATGTAGGTCTTCTGGTTTGAGACCACGTGTGCCGTTTGTCTCACCTTTTACGGATGTGGCCCTACTGGTGTGAGGACACTCCTGACTGGTTCCCATCCCCTTGTTGATGTGGGCCCTCTGGTGAGAGTCTGATCCTGGCTTGATTCCTCACACTTCTGTGAGGCGGGCCATCTGCTGTGAGGTCACACCTGCCTGGCTGGCACACGACGCCTTGGCCACATGGGCCCTCTGGTTGCAGTTGGAGTGTGCTGGGAACCTCCTCCCATCGGTGATGAGGGCCCTCTGGCGTCCGGCCCTAACTGCTGGGCTCACCACATTTTCTGATGTGCGCCCACTTGTGCGATGACACTCCTGCCAGGTTCCCATCCCCATGCAGATTTGGGCCTTCTGTTCTGAGGTGCCAACGGCTGGCTTGCTCACAGTGTCAGGATGTGGGCCCTCTGCTGTGAGTTCACTCCGGCATGCATCCCATAGCCTCGGTGCTCTGGGCCACCTGCTTGGAGCTTCCAACTGCAGGATTCCTTACCTTTTTTCTTCTATGGGCCGTGTGTTGTGAGACACTTCCTGCCTGCCTCACTCTGAGCCCCTTGTTGATGTGGGTCTTCTGGTTTGAGGCCACATGTGGTGGGTTCCTTGCCTTTCAATGATGTGGCCCCACTGGTGTGAGCACACTCCTGCCTGGTTCGCATCCCCTTGGTGATGTGGGCCCTCTGGTGAGAATCTGATCCGGGTTGGGTTCCTCACACTTCCGTGAGCTTGGCCCTCAGCTCTGAGGTCACTCCTGCCTGGCTGGCACACCCCGCCTTGGCGACGTCGGCCCTCTGGTGGCAGTTGGAGCCTGCTGGGAGCCTCCTCCCCTCAGTGATGAGAGCCCTTTGGCGTCAGGCCCTAACTGCTGGGTACCCACATTTTCTAATACGTACTAAGTGGTGCGAGGATACGCCTGCCACGTTCCCATCCCCATGGGGATGTGGGCGTTCTGCTCTGAGGTCCCAACGGCTGGGTTGCTCACAGTTTCATGATGTGGGCCCTCTGCTGTGAGTTCACTTTGGCCTGGATCCCATAGACTCGGTGCTCTGGGCCTCCTGCTGCGAGGTTCCAACTGCTGGATTCCTCACATTTTTTAATCTATGGGCCCTGTGTTGTTAGGCTAGTCCTGCCTGCCTCACTCCGAGCCCCTTGGAGATGTGGTTCCTCTGGTTTAGGCCACATGGTCTGGGTCCCTCACCTTTCCATTATTTGGCCACACTGGTGTGAGTATACTTCTGCCTGGTTCCGATCCCCTTGGTGATGCGGGCCCTCTGGTGAGAGTCTTATCCTGGCTGGGTTCCTCACCCTTCTGTGACGTATGCCCTCTGCTGTGATGTCACTCCTGCCTGGCTGGCGCACGTCACCTTGGCGACGTGGGCCCTCAGTTGGGATTTGGTGTCTGCTGGGAGTTTCCTCCCTTCGGTAATGAGGGCCCTCTGGCGTCAGGCCTTAAATCCTGGGCTCCCAAACTTTTCTGATGTGTGCCCTGTGGTGCGAGTACACTCCTGCCAGGTTCCCAACCCCATGGCAATGTGGGCCTTCTGCTCTGTGGACCCAATGGCTGGGCTATTCACAGTTTCATGATGAGGGCCCTCTTTTGTGAGTTCACACCGGCCGGGATCCCATAGCCTCGTTGTTCCTTGCCGCCTGCTGGGATGTTCCAACTGCGGGATTCCTCACCTTTTTTATTCTATGGGCCCTCTGTTTTGAGACTACTCCTGCCTGCCTCCCTCCCAGCCCCTTGGTGATGTGTGTCCTCTGGTTTGAGGCCACATGTGGTGGTTTCCTCGCCTTTCAATGATGTGGCCCCACTGGACTGAGAACACTCCTGCCTGGTTCCCATCCTCTTGGTGATGTGGGCCCTCTGGTGAGAGTCTGATCCTGGTTGGGTTCCTCACACTTCCGTGAACTTGGCCCTCTGCTCTGAGGTCACTCCTGCCTGGCTGGCACACCCCGCCTTGGTGACGTCGGCCCTCTGGTGGCAGTTGGAGCGTGCTGGGAGCCTCCTTCCCTCAGTAATGAGGGCCCTTTGGCGTCAGGCCCTAACTGCTGTGTACCCACATTTTCTAATACGTACTAAGTGGTGCGAGGACATTCCTGCCAGGTTCCCATCCCCGTGGGGATGTGGGACTTCTGCTCTGATGTCCAAACGGCTGGGTTGCTCAAAGTTTCATGATGTGGGCCCTCTGCTGTGAGTGCACTGCGGCCTGGATCCCATAGACTGGGTGCTCTGGGCCACCTGCTGGGAGGTTCGAACTGTTGGATTCCTCACATTTTTTATTCTATGGGCCCTGCGTTGTGAGGCTAGTCCTGCCTGCCTCACTCTGAACCCCTTGGAGATGTGGATCCTCTGGTTTAGGCCACGTGTTCTGGGTTCCTCACCTTTCTATGATTTGGCCACACTGGTGTGAGGTCACTCTTGCCTGGATCCGATCCCCTTGGTGATGCGGGCCCTCTGGTGAGACTCTTATCCTGGCTGGGTGCCTCACCCTTCTGGGACATATGCCCTCTGCTGTGAGGTCACTCCTGCCTGGCTGGCGCACGTCACATTGGCGACGTGGGCCCTCAGTTGGGAGTTGGTGCCTGCTGGGAGTCTCCTCCCCTCGGTAATGAGGGCCCTCTGACGTCAGGCCCTAACTCCTGGGCTCCCATACTTTTCTGATGTGTGCCCTCTGGTGGGAGTACACTCCTGCCAGGTTCCCAACCCCATGGGAATGTGGGCCTTCTTCTCTGTGGTCCCAACCGCTGGGTTGTTCACAGTTTCGTGATGAGGGCCTTCTGTTGTGAGTTCACACCGGCCGGGATCCCATAGCCTCGCTGCTCCTTGCCGCCTGCTGGGAGGTTCCAACTGCGGGTTACCTCACCTTTTTTATTTTATGGCCCTCTGTTTGAGACACCTCCTGCCTGCCTCACTCTGAGCCCCTTGTTGATGTGGGTCCTCTGGTTTAGGCCATATGTTCTGGGTTCCTCACTTTTCTACGATTTGGCCACACTGGTGTGAGGTCACTCTTGCCTGGATCCGATCCCCTTGGTGATGCGGGCCCTCTGGTGAGACTCTTATCCTGGCTGGGTGCCTCACCCTTCTGGGACGTATGCCCTCTGCTGTGAGGTCACTCCTGCCTGGCTGGCGCACGTCACCTTGGCGACGTGGGCCCTCAGTTGGGAGTTGGTGCCTGCTGGGAGTCTCCTCCCCTCGGTAATGAGGGCCCTCTGACGTCAGGCCCTAACTCCTGGGCTCCCATACTTTTCTGATGTGTGCCCTCTGGTGGGAGTACACTCCTGCCAGGTTCCCAACCCCATGGGAATGTGGGCCTTCTTCTCTGTGGTCCCAACCGCTGGGTTGTTCACAGTTTCGTGATGAGGGCCTTCTGTTGTGAGTTCACAGCGGCCGGGATCCCATAGCCTCGCTGCTCCTTGCCGCCTGCTGGGAGGTTCCAACTGCGGGTTACCTCACCTTTTTTATTTTATGGCCCTCTGTTTGAGACACCTCCTGCCTGCCTCACTCTGAGCCCCTTGTTGATGTGGGTCCTCTGGTTTAGGCCATATGTTCTGGGTTCCTCACTTTTCTACGATTTGGCCACACTGGTGTGAGGCCACTCCTGCCTGGTTCTGATCCCCTTGGTGATGTGGGCCCTCTGGTGAGAGTCTTATCCTGGCTGGGTTCCTCCCCCTTCTGTGACATAGGCCCTCTGCTGTGAGGTCACTCCTGCCTGGCTAACGCACATCACCTTGGAGACGTGGGCCCTCAGGTGGGAGTTGGTGCCTTCTAGGAGTCTGCTCCCCTCGGTAATTAGGGCCGTCTGGCGTCAGGCCCTAACTCCTGGGCTCCCAAAATTTTCTGATGTGTGCCCTGTGGTGCGAGTACACTCCTGCCAGGTTCCCAACCCCATGGGAATGTGGGCCTTCTGTTCTGTGGTCCCAACAGCTGTGTTGTTCACAGTTTCATGATGAGGGTCCTCTGTTGTGAGTTCACAACGGCCGGGACCCCATAGCCTCGCTGCTCCTTGCTGCATGCTAGGAGGTTCCAACTGCGGGATTCCTCACCTTTTTTATTCTATGGGTCCTCTGTTTTGAGGCTCCTCCTGCCTGCCTCACTCCGAGCCCCTTGGAGATGTGGGTCCTCTTGTTTAGGCCACATGTTCTGGGTTCCTCACCTTTCTATGATTTGGCCACACTGGTGTGAGGCCACTCCTGCCTGGATCAGATCCCCTTGGTGATGTGGGCCCTCTGGTGAGAGTCTGATCCTGGCTGGGTTCCTCACTCTTCTGTGAGGTGGGCCCTCTGCTGTGAGGTAACTCCTGCCTGGCTTGCTCCCGTTGCCCTGGTGACGTCGGACTTCTGGTGGCAGTTGGAGCCTTCTTGTACCCTCCTCTCCAAGGTGATGAGGGCCCTCTTGCGTCAGGCTCTAACTGCTGGGCTCCCCACGATTTCTGATGTGAGCCCAGTGATGCCAGGACACTCCTGTAAGGTTCCAATACTCATGGGGATGTGTGCCTTCTGCTCTGTGGTCGCAACGCCTGGGTTGCTCACAGTTTCGTTATGTTGGCACTCCGGTGTTAGTTCACTCAGGCCTAGATCCCATAGCCTCTGTGCTCTGGGCCGCCTGCTAGGAGGTTCCAACTGCTGGATTCCTCACCTTTCTTATACTTTGGGCCCTGTGTGGTGAAGCTCCTCCTGCCTGCCTCACACCGAGCCCCTTGGTGATGTAGGTCTTCTGGTTTGAGACCACGTGTGCCGTTTGTCTCACCTTTTACGGATGTGGCCCTACTGGTGTGAGGACACTCCTGACTGGTTCCCATCCCCTTGTTGATGTGGGCCCTCTGGTGAGAGTCTGATCCTGGCTTGATTCCTCACACTTCTGTGAGGCGGGCCATCTGCTGTGAGGTCACACCTGCCTGGCTGGCACACGACGCCTTGGCCACATGGGCCCTCTGGTTGCAGTTGGAGCGTGCTGGGAACCTCCTCCCATCGGTGATGAGGGCCCTCTGGCGTCCGGCCCTAACTGCTGGGCTCACCACATTTTCTGATGTGCGCCCACTTGTGCGATGACACTCCTGCCAGGTTCCCATCCCCATGCAGATTTGGGCCTTCTGTTCTGAGGTGCCAACGGCTGGCTTGCTCACAGTGTCAGGATGTGGGCCCTCTGCTGTGAGTTCACTCCGGCATGCATCCCATAGCCTCGGTGCTCTGGGCCACCTGCTTGGAGCTTCCAACTGCAGGATTCCTTACCTTTTTTCTTCTATGGGCCGTGTGTTGTGAGACACTTCCTGCCTGCCTCACTCTGAGCCCCTTGTTGATGTGGGTCTTCTGGTTTGAGGCCACATGTGGTGGGTTCCTTGCCTTTCAATGATGTGGCCCCACTGGTGTGAGCACACTCCTGCCTGGTTCGCATCCCCTTGGTGATGTGGGCCCTCTGGTGAGAATCTGATCCGGGTTGGGTTCCTCACACTTCCGTGAGCTTGGCCCTCAGCTCTGAGGTCACTCCTGCCTGGCTGGCACACCCCGCCTTGGCGACGTCGGCCCTCTGGTGGCAGTTGGAGCCTGCTGGGAGCCTCCTCCCCTCAGTGATGAGAGCCCTTTGGCGTCAGGCCCTAACTGCTGGGTACCCACATTTTCTAATACGTACTAAGTGGTGCGAGGATACGCCTGCCACGTTCCCATCCCCATGGGGATGTGGGCGTTCTGCTCTGAGGTCCCAACGGCTGGGTTGCTCACAGTTTCATGATGTGGGCCCTCTGCTGTGAGTTCACTTTGGCCTGGATCCCATAGACTCGGTGCTCTGGGCCTCCTGCTGCGAGGTTCCAACTGCTGGATTCCTCACATTTTTTAATCTATGGGCCCTGTGTTGTTAGGCTAGTCCTGCCTGCCTCACTCCGAGCCCCTTGGAGATGTGGTTCCTCTGGTTTAGGCCACATGGTCTGGGTCCCTCACCTTTCCATTATTTGGCCACACTGGTGTGAGTATACTTCTGCCTGGTTCCGATCCCCTTGGTGATGCGGGCCCTCTGGTGAGAGTCTTATCCTGGCTGGGTTCCTCACCCTTCTGTGACGTATGCCCTCTGCTGTGATGTCACTCCTGCCTGGCTGGCGCACGTCACCTTGGCGACGTGGGCCCTCAGTTGGGATTTGGTGTCTGCTGGGAGTTTCCTCCCTTCGGTAATGAGGGCCCTCTGGCGTCAGGCCTTAAATCCTGGGCTCCCAAACTTTTCTGATGTGTGCCCTGTGGTGCGAGTACACTCCTGCCAGGTTCCCAACCCCATGGCAATGTGGGCCTTCTGCTCTGTGGACCCAATGGCTGGGCTATTCACAGTTTCATGATGAGGGCCCTCTTTTGTGAGTTCACACCGGCCGGGATCCCATAGCCTCGTTGTTCCTTGCCGCCTGCTGGGATGTTCCAACTGCGGGATTCCTCACCTTTTTTATTCTATGGGCCCTCTGTTTTGAGACTACTCCTGCCTGCCTCCCTCCCAGCCCCTTGGTGATGTGTGTCCTCTGGTTTGAGGCCACATGTGGTGGTTTCCTCGCCTTTCAATGATGTGGCCCCACTGGACTGAGAACACTCCTGCCTGGTTCCCATCCTCTTGGTGATGTGGGCCCTCTGGTGAGAGTCTGATCCTGGTTGGGTTCCTCACACTTCCGTGAACTTGGCCCTCTGCTCTGAGGTCACTCCTGCCTGGCTGGCACACCCCGCCTTGGTGACGTCGGCCCTCTGGTGGCAGTTGGAGCGTGCTGGGAGCCTCCTTCCCTCAGTAATGAGGGCCCTTTGGCGTCAGGCCCTAACTGCTGTGTACCCACATTTTCTAATACGTACTAAGTGGTGCGAGGACACTCCTGCCAGGTTCCCATCCCCGTGGGGATGTGGGACTTCTGCTCTGATGTCCAAACGGCTGGGTTGCTCAAAGTTTCATGATGTGGGCCCTCTGCTGTGAGTGCACTGCGGCCTGGATCCCATAGACTGGGTGCTCTGGGTCACCTGCTAGGAGGTTCCAACTGCGGGATTCCTCACCTTTTTTACGCAATGGGCCCTGCGTTGTGAGGCTAGTCCTGCCTGCCTCACTCTGAACCCCTTGGAGATGTGGATCCTCTGGTTTAGGCCACGTGTTCTGGGTTCCTCACCTTTCTATGATTTGGCCACACTGGTGTGAGGCCACTCTTGCCTGGATCCGATCCCCTTGGTGATGCGGGTCCTCTGGTGAGACTTATCCTGGCTGGGTGCCTCACCCTTCTGGGACGTATGCCCTCTGCTGTGAGGTCACTCCTGCCTGGCTGGCGCACGTCACCTTGGTGACGTGGGCCCTCAGTTGGGAGTTGGTGCCTGCTGGGAGTCTCCTCCCCTCGGTAATGAGGGCCCTCTGACGTCAGGCCCTAACTCCTGGGCTCCCATACTTTTCTGATGTGTGCCCTCTGGTGGGAGTACACTCCTGCCAGGTTCCCAACCCCATGGGAATGTGGGCCTTCTTCTCTGTGGTCCCAACCGCTGGGTTGTTCACAGTTTCGTGATGAGGGCCTTCTGTTGTGAGTTCACACCGGCCGGGATCCCATAGCCTCGCTGCTCCTTGCCGCCTGCTGGGAGGTTCCAACTGCGGGTTACCTCACCTTTTTTATTTTATGGCCCTCTGTTTGAGACACCTCCTGCCTGCCTCACTCTGAGCCCCTTGTTGATGTGGGTCCTCTGGTTTAGGCCATATGTTCTGGGTTCCTCACTTTTCTACGATTTGGCCACACTGGTGTGAGGCCACTCCTGCCTGGTTCTGATCCCCTTGGTGATGTGGGCCCTCTGGTGAGAGTCTTATCCTGGCTGGGTTCCTCCCCCTTCTGTGACATAGGCCCTCTGCTGTGAGGTCACTCCTGCCTGGCTAACGCACATCACCTTGGAGACGTGGGCCCTCAGGTGGGAGTTGGTGCCTTCTAGGAGTCTGCTCCCCTCGGTAATTAGGGCCGTCTGGCATCAGGCCCTAACTCCTGGGCTCCCAAAATTTTCTGATGTGTGCCCTGTGGTGCGAGTACACTCCTGCCAGGTTCCCAACCCCATGGGAATGTGGGCCTTCTGTTCTGTGGTCCCAACAGCTGTGTTGTTCACAGTTTCATGATGAGGGTCCTCTGTTGTGAGTTCACAACGGCCGGGACCCCATAGCCTCGCTGCTCCTTGCTGCATGCTAGGAGGTTCCAACTGCGGGATTCCTCACCTTTTTTATTCTATGGGTCCTCTGTTTTGAGGCTCCTCCTGCCTGCCTCACTCCGAGCCCCTTGGAGATGTGGGTCCTCTTGTTTAGGCCACATGTTCTGGGTTCCTCACCTTTCTATGATTTGGCCACACTGGTGTGAGGCCACTCCTGCCTGGATCAGATCCCCTTGGTGATGTGGGCCCTCTGGTGAGAGTCTGATCCTGGCTGGGTTCCTCACTCTTCTGTGAGGTGGGCCCTCTGCTGTGAGGTAACTCCTGCCTGGCTTGCTCCCGTTGCCCTGGTGACGTCGGACTTCTGGTGGCAGTTGGAGCCTTCTTGTACCCTCCTCTCCAAGGTGATGAGGGCCCTCTTGTGTCAGGCTCTAACTGCTGGGCTCCCCACGATTTCTGATGTGAGCCCAGTGATGCCAGGACACTCCTGTAAGGTTCCAATACTCATGGGGATGTGTGCCTTCTGCTCTGTGGTCGCAACGCCTGGGTTGCTCACAGTTTCGTTATGTTGGCACTCCGGTGTTAGTTCACTCAGGCCTAGATCCCATAGCCTCTGTGCTCTGGGCCGCCTGCTGGGAGGTTCCAACTGCTGGATTCCTCACCTTTCTTATACTTTGGGCCCTGTGTGGTGAAGCTCCTCCTGCCTGCCTCACACCGAGCCCCTTGGTGATGTAGGTCTTCTGGTTTGAGACCACGTGTGCCGTTTGTCTCACCTTTTACGGATGTGGCCCTACTGGTGTGAGGACACTCCTGACTGGTTCCCATCCCCTTGTTGATGTGGGCCCTCTGGTGAGAGTCTGATCCTGGCTTGATTCCTCACACTTCTGTGAGGCGGGCCATCTGCTGTGAGGTCACACCTGCCTGGCTGGCACACGACGCCTTGGCCACATGGGCCCTCTGGTTGCAGTTGGAGTGTGCTGGGAACCTCCTCCCATCGGTGATGAGGGCCCTCTGGCGTCCGGCCCTAACTGCTGGGCTCACCACATTTTCTGATGTGCGCCCACTTGTGCGATGACACTCCTGCCAGGTTCCCATCCCCATGCAGATTTGGGCCTTCTGTTCTGAGGTGCCAACGGCTGGCTTGCTCACAGTGTCAGGATGTGGGCCCTCTGCTGTGAGTTCACTCCGGCATGCATCCCATAGCCTCGGTGCTCTGGGCCACCTGCTTGGAGCTTCCAACTGCAGGATTCCTTACCTTTTTTCTTCTATGGGCCGTGTGTTGTGAGACACTTCCTGCCTGCCTCACTCTGAGCCCCTTGTTGATGTGGGTCTTCTGGTTTGAGGCCACATGTGGTGGGTTCCTTGCCTTTCAATGATGTGGCCCCACTGGTGTGAGCACACTCCTGCCTGGTTCGCATCCCCTTGGTGATGTGGGCCCTCTGGTGAGAATCTGATCCGGGTTGGGTTCCTCACACTTCCGTGAGCTTGGCCCTCAGCTCTGAGGTCACTCCTGCCTGGCTGGCACACCCCGCCTTGGCGACGTCGGCCCTCTGGTGGCAGTTGGAGCCTGCTGGGAGCCTCCTCCCCTCAGTGATGAGAGCCCTTTGGCGTCAGGCCCTAACTGCTGGGTACCCACATTTTCTAATACGTACTAAGTGGTGCGAGGATACGCCTGCCACGTTCCCATCCCCATGGGGATGTGGGCGTTCTGCTCTGAGGTCCCAACGGCTGGGTTGCTCACAGTTTCATGATGTGGGCCCTCTGCTGTGAGTTCACTTTGGCCTGGATCCCATAGACTCGGTGCTCTGGGCCTCCTGCTGCGAGGTTCCAACTGCTGGATTCCTCACATTTTTTAATCTATGGGCCCTGTGTTGTTAGGCTAGTCCTGCCTGCCTCACTCCGAGCCCCTTGGAGATGTGGTTCCTCTGGTTTAGGCCACATGGTCTGGGTCCCTCACCTTTCCATTATTTGGCCACACTGGTGTGAGTATACTTCTGCCTGGTTCCGATCCCCTTGGTGATGCGGGCCCTCTGGTGAGAGTCTTATCCTGGCTGGGTTCCTCACCCTTCTGTGACGTATGCCCTCTGCTGTGATGTCACTCCTGCCTGGCTGGCGCACGTCACCTTGGCGACGTGGGCCCTCAGTTGGGATTTGGTGTCTGCTGGGAGTTTCCTCCCTTCGGTAATGAGGGCCCTCTGGCGTCAGGCCTTAAATCCTGGGCTCCCAAACTTTTCTGATGTGTGCCCTGTGGTGCGAGTACACTCCTGCCAGGTTCCCAACCCCATGGCAATGTGGGCCTTCTGCTCTGTGGACCCAATGGCTGGGCTATTCACAGTTTCATGATGAGGGCCCTCTTTTGTGAGTTCACACCGGCCGGGATCCCATAGCCTCGTTGTTCCTTGCCGCCTGCTGGGATGTTCCAACTGCGGGATTCCTCACCTTTTTTATTCTATGGGCCCTCTGTTTTGAGACTACTCCTGCCTGCCTCCCTCCCAGCCCCTTGGTGATGTGTGTCCTCTGGTTTGAGGCCACATGTGGTGGTTTCCTCGCCTTTCAATGATGTGGCCCCACTGGACTGAGAACACTCCTGCCTGGTTCCCATCCTCTTGGTGATGTGGGCCCTCTGGTGAGAGTCTGATCCTGGTTGGGTTCCTCACACTTCCGTGAACTTGGCCCTCTGCTCTGAGGTCACTCCTGCCTGGCTGGCACACCCCGCCTTGGTGACGTCGGCCCTCTGGTGGCAGTTGGAGCGTGCTGGGAGCCTCCTTCCCTCAGTAATGAGGGCCCTTTGGCGTCAGGCCCTAACTGCTGTGTACCCACATTTTCTAATACGTACTAAGTGGTGCGAGGACATTCCTGCCAGGTTCCCATCCCCGTGGGGATGTGGGACTTCTGCTCTGATGTCCAAACGGCTGGGTTGCTCAAAGTTTCATGATGTGGGCCCTCTGCTGTGAGTGCACTGCGGCCTGGATCCCATAGACTGGGTGCTCTGGGCCACCTGCTGGGAGGTTCGAACTGTTGGATTCCTCACATTTTTTATTCTATGGGCCCTGCGTTGTGAGGCTAGTCCTGCCTGCCTCACTCTGAACCCCTTGGAGATGTGGATCCTCTGGTTTAGGCCACGTGTTCTGGGTTCCTCACCTTTCTATGATTTGGCCACACTGGTGTGAGGTCACTCTTGCCTGGATCCGATCCCCTTGGTGATGCGGGCCCTCTGGTGAGACTCTTATCCTGGCTGGGTGCCTCACCCTTCTGGGACATATGCCCTCTGCTGTGAGGTCACTCCTGCCTGGCTGGCGCACGTCACATTGGCGACGTGGGCCCTCAGTTGGGAGTTGGTGCCTGCTGGGAGTCTCCTCCCCTCGGTAATGAGGGCCCTCTGACGTCAGGCCCTAACTCCTGGGCTCCCATACTTTTCTGATGTGTGCCCTCTGGTGGGAGTACACTCCTGCCAGGTTCCCAACCCCATGGGAATGTGGGCCTTCTTCTCTGTGGTCCCAACCGCTGGGTTGTTCACAGTTTCGTGATGAGGGCCTTCTGTTGTGAGTTCACACCGGCCGGGATCCCATAGCCTCGCTGCTCCTTGCCGCCTGCTGGGAGGTTCCAACTGCGGGTTACCTCACCTTTTTTATTTTATGGCCCTCTGTTTGAGACACCTCCTGCCTGCCTCACTCTGAGCCCCTTGTTGATGTGGGTCCTCTGGTTTAGGCCATATGTTCTGGGTTCCTCACTTTTCTACGATTTGGCCACACTGGTGTGAGGTCACTCTTGCCTGGATCCGATCCCCTTGGTGATGCGGGCCCTCTGGTGAGACTCTTATCCTGGCTGGGTGCCTCACCCTTCTGGGACGTATGCCCTCTGCTGTGAGGTCACTCCTGCCTGGCTGGCGCACGTCACCTTGGCGACGTGGGCCCTCAGTTGGGAGTTGGTGCCTGCTGGGAGTCTCCTCCCCTCGGTAATGAGGGCCCTCTGACGTCAGGCCCTAACTCCTGGGCTCCCATACTTTTCTGATGTGTGCCCTCTGGTGGGAGTACACTCCTGCCAGGTTCCCAACCCCATGGGAATGTGGGCCTTCTTCTCTGTGGTCCCAACCGCTGGGTTGTTCACAGTTTCGTGATGAGGGCCTTCTGTTGTGAGTTCACAGCGGCCGGGATCCCATAGCCTCGCTGCTCCTTGCCGCCTGCTGGGAGGTTCCAACTGCGGGTTACCTCACCTTTTTTATTTTATGGCCCTCTGTTTGAGACACCTCCTGCCTGCCTCACTCTGAGCCCCTTGTTGATGTGGGTCCTCTGGTTTAGGCCATATGTTCTGGGTTCCTCACTTTTCTACGATTTGGCCACACTGGTGTGAGGCCACTCCTGCCTGGTTCTGATCCCCTTGGTGATGTGGGCCCTCTGGTGAGAGTCTTATCCTGGCTGGGTTCCTCCCCCTTCTGTGACATAGGCCCTCTGCTGTGAGGTCACTCCTGCCTGGCTAACGCACATCACCTTGGAGACGTGGGCCCTCAGGTGGGAGTTGGTGCCTTCTAGGAGTCTGCTCCCCTCGGTAATTAGGGCCGTCTGGCGTCAGGCCCTAACTCCTGGGCTCCCAAAATTTTCTGATGTGTGCCCTGTGGTGCGAGTACACTCCTGCCAGGTTCCCAACCCCATGGGAATGTGGGCCTTCTGTTCTGTGGTCCCAACAGCTGTGTTGTTCACAGTTTCATGATGAGGGTCCTCTGTTGTGAGTTCACAACGGCCGGGACCCCATAGCCTCGCTGCTCCTTGCTGCATGCTAGGAGGTTCCAACTGCGGGATTCCTCACCTTTTTTATTCTATGGGTCCTCTGTTTTGAGGCTCCTCCTGCCTGCCTCACTCCGAGCCCCTTGGAGATGTGGGTCCTCTTGTTTAGGCCACATGTTCTGGGTTCCTCACCTTTCTATGATTTGGCCACACTGGTGTGAGGCCACTCCTGCCTGGATCAGATCCCCTTGGTGATGTGGGCCCTCTGGTGAGAGTCTGATCCTGGCTGGGTTCCTCACTCTTCTGTGAGGTGGGCCCTCTGCTGTGAGGTAACTCCTGCCTGGCTTGCTCCCGTTGCCCTGGTGACGTCGGACTTCTGGTGGCAGTTGGAGCCTTCTTGTACCCTCCTCTCCAAGGTGATGAGGGCCCTCTTGCGTCAGGCTCTAACTGCTGGGCTCCCCACGATTTCTGATGTGAGCCCAGTGATGCCAGGACACTCCTGTAAGGTTCCAATACTCATGGGGATGTGTGCCTTCTGCTCTGTGGTCGCAACGCCTGGGTTGCTCACAGTTTCGTTATGTTGGCACTCCGGTGTTAGTTCACTCAGGCCTAGATCCCATAGCCTCTGTGCTCTGGGCCGCCTGCTGGGAGGTTCCAACTGCTGGATTCCTCACCTTTCTTATACTTTGGGCCCTGTGTGGTGAAGCTCCTCCTGCCTGCCTCACACCGAGCCCCTTGGTGATGTAGGTCTTCTGGTTTGAGACCACGTGTGCCGTTTGTCTCACCTTTTACGGATGTGGCCCTACTGGTGTGAGGACACTCCTGACTGGTTCCCATCCCCTTGTTGATGTGGGCCCTCTGGTGAGAGTCTGATCCTGGCTTGATTCCTCACACTTCTGTGAGGCGGGCCATCTGCTGTGAGGTCACACCTGCCTGGCTGGCACACGACGCCTTGGCCACATGGGCCCTCTGGTTGCAGTTGGAGCGTGCTGGGAACCTCCTCCCATCGGTGATGAGGGCCCTCTGGCGTCCGGCCCTAACTGCTGGGCTCACCACATTTTCTGATGTGCGCCCACTTGTGCGATGACACTCCTGCCAGGTTCCCATCCCCATGCAGATTTGGGCCTTCTGTTCTGAGGTGCCAACGGCTGGCTTGCTCACAGTGTCAGGATGTGGGCCCTCTGCTGTGAGTTCACTCCGGCATGCATCCCATAGCCTCGGTGCTCTGGGCCACCTGCTTGGAGCTTCCAACTGCAGGATTCCTTACCTTTTTTCTTCTATGGGCCGTGTGTTGTGAGACACTTCCTGCCTGCCTCACTCTGAGCCCCTTGTTGATGTGGGTCTTCTGGTTTGAGGCCACATGTGGTGGGTTCCTTGCCTTTCAATGATGTGGCCCCACTGGTGTGAGCACACTCCTGCCTGGTTCGCATCCCCTTGGTGATGTGGGCCCTCTGGTGAGAATCTGATCCGGGTTGGGTTCCTCACACTTCCGTGAGCTTGGCCCTCAGCTCTGAGGTCACTCCTGCCTGGCTGGCACACCCCGCCTTGGCGACGTCGGCCCTCTGGTGGCAGTTGGAGCCTGCTGGGAGCCTCCTCCCCTCAGTGATGAGAGCCCTTTGGCGTCAGGCCCTAACTGCTGGGTACCCACATTTTCTAATACGTACTAAGTGGTGCGAGGATACGCCTGCCACGTTCCCATCCCCATGGGGATGTGGGCGTTCTGCTCTGAGGTCCCAACGGCTGGGTTGCTCACAGTTTCATGATGTGGGCCCTCTGCTGTGAGTTCACTTTGGCCTGGATCCCATAGACTCGGTGCTCTGGGCCTCCTGCTGCGAGGTTCCAACTGCTGGATTCCTCACATTTTTTAATCTATGGGCCCTGTGTTGTTAGGCTAGTCCTGCCTGCCTCACTCCGAGCCCCTTGGAGATGTGGTTCCTCTGGTTTAGGCCACATGGTCTGGGTCCCTCACCTTTCCATTATTTGGCCACACTGGTGTGAGTATACTTCTGCCTGGTTCCGATCCCCTTGGTGATGCGGGCCCTCTGGTGAGAGTCTTATCCTGGCTGGGTTCCTCACCCTTCTGTGACGTATGCCCTCTGCTGTGATGTCACTCCTGCCTGGCTGGCGCACGTCACCTTGGCGACGTGGGCCCTCAGTTGGGATTTGGTGTCTGCTGGGAGTTTCCTCCCTTCGCTAATGAGGGCCCTCTGGCGTCAGGCCTTAAATCCTGGGCTCCCAAACTTTTCTGATGTGTGCCCTGTGGTGCGAGTACACTCCTGCCAGGTTCCCAACCCCATGGCAATGTGGGCCTTCTGCTCTGTGGACCCAATGGCTGGGCTATTCACAGTTTCATGATGAGGGCCCTCTTTTGTGAGTTCACACCGGCCGGGATCCCATAGCCTCGTTGTTCCTTGCCGCCTGCTGGGATGTTCCAACTGCGGGATTCCTCACCTTTTTTATTCTATGGGCCCTCTGTTTTGAGACTACTCCTGCCTGCCTCCCTCCCAGCCCCTTGGTGATGTGTGTCCTCTGGTTTGAGGCCACATGTGGTGGTTTCCTCGCCTTTCAATGATGTGGCCCCACTGGACTGAGAACACTCCTGCCTGGTTCCCATCCTCTTGGTGATGTGGGCCCTCTGGTGAGAGTCTGATCCTGGTTGGGTTCCTCACACTTCCGTGAACTTGGCCCTCTGCTCTGAGGTCACTCCTGCCTGGCTGGCACACCCCGCCTTGGTGACGTCGGCCCTCTGGTGGCAGTTGGAGCGTGCTGGGAGCCTCCTTCCCTCAGTAATGAGGGCCCTTTGGCGTCAGGCCCTAACTGCTGTGTACCCACATTTTCTAATACGTACTAAGTGGTGCGAGGACACTCCTGCCAGGTTCCCATCCCCGTGGGGATGTGGGACTTCTGCTCTGATGTCCAAACGGCTGGGTTGCTCAAAGTTTCATGATGTGGGCCCTCTGCTGTGAGTGCACTGCGGCCTGGATCCCATAGACTGGGTGCTCTGGGCCACCTGCTGGGAGGTTCGAACTGTTGGATTCCTCACATTTTTTATTCTATGGGCCCTGCGTTGTGAGGCTAGTCCTGCCTGCCTCACTCTGAACCCCTTGGAGATGTGGATCCTCTGGTTTAGGCCACGTGTTCTGGGTTCCTCACCTTTCTATGATTTGGCCACACTGGTGTGAGGTCACTCTTGCCTGGATCCGATCCCCTTGGTGATGCGGGCCCTCTGGTGAGACTCTTATCCTGGCTGGGTGCCTCACCCTTCTGGGACATATGCCCTCTGCTGTGAGGTCACTCCTGCCTGGCTGGCGCACGTCACCTTGGCGACGTGGGCCCTCAGTTGGGAGTTGGTGCCTGCTGGGAGTCTCCTCCCCTCGGTAATGAGGGCCCTCTGACGTCAGGCCCTAACTCCTGGGCTCCCATACTTTTCTGATGTGTGCCCTCTGGTGGGAGTACACTCCTGCCAGGTTCCCAACCCCATGGGAATGTGGGCCTTCTTCTCTGTGGTCCCAACCGCTGGGTTGTTCACAGTTTCGTGATGAGGGCCTTCTGTTGTGAGTTCACACCGGCCGGGATCCCATAGCCTCGCTGCTCCTTGCCGCCTGCTGGGAGGTTCCAACTGCGGGTTACCTCACCTTTTTTATTTTATGGCCCTCTGTTTGAGACACCTCCTGCCTGCCTCACTCTGAGCCCCTTGTTGATGTGGGTCCTCTGGTTTAGGCCATATGTTCTGGGTTCCTCACTTTTCTACGATTTGGCCACACTGGTGTGAGGCCACTCCTGCCTGGTTCTGATCCCCTTGGTGATGTGGGCCCTCTGGTGAGAGTCTTATCCTGGCTGGGTTCCTCCCCCTTCTGTGACATAGGCCCTCTGCTGTGAGGTCACTCCTTCCTGGCTAACGCACATCACCTTGGAGACGTGGGCCCTCAGGTGGGAGTTGGTGCCTTCTAGGAATCTGCTCCCCTTGGTAATTAGGGCCGTCTGGCGTCAGGCCCTAACTCCTGGGCTCCCAAAATTTTCTGATGTGTGCCCTGTGGTGCGAGTACACTCCTGCCAGGTTCCCAACCCCATGGGAATGTGGGCCTTCTGTTCTGTGGTCCCAACAGCTGTGTTGTTCACAGTTTCATGATGAGGGTCCTCTGTTGTGAGTTCACAACGGCCGGG
The DNA here is from genome assembly GCF_059928025.1 of Delphinapterus leucas. NCBI lineage: Eukaryota > Metazoa > Chordata > Mammalia > Artiodactyla > Monodontidae > Delphinapterus > Delphinapterus leucas. The sequence goes on along the minus strand of NW_028322241.1, from coordinate 10,747,257 downwards.
ACCCCATAGCCTCGCTGCTCCTTGCTGCATGCTAGGAGGTTCCAACTGCGGGATTCCTCACCTTTTTTATTCTATGGGTCCTCTGTTTTGAGGCTCCTCCTGCCTGCCTCACTCCGAGCCCCTTGGAGATGTGGGTCCTCTTGTTTAGGCCACATGTTCTGGGTTCCTCACCTTTCTATGATTTGGCCACACTGGTGTGAGGCCACTCCTGCCTGGATCAGATCCCCTTGGTGATGTGGGCCCTCTGGTGAGAGTCTGATCCTGGCTGGGTTCCTCACTCTTCTGGGAGGTGGGCCCTCTGCTGTGAGGTAACTCCTGCCTGGCTTGCTCCCGTTGCCCTGGTGACGTCGGACTTCTGGTGGCAGTTGGAGCCTTCTTGTACCCTCCTCTCCAAGGTGATGAGGGCCCTCTTGTGTCAGGCTCTAACTGCTGGGCTCCCCACGATTTCTGATGTGAGCCCAGTGATGCCAGGACACTCCTGTAAGGTTCCAATACTCATGGGGATGTGTGCCTTCTGCTCTGTGGTCGCAACGCCTGGGTTGCTCACAGTTTCGTTATGTTGGCACTCCGGTGTTAGTTCACTCAGGCCTAGATCCCATAGCCTCTGTGCTCTGGGCCGCCTGCTGGGAGGTTCCAACTGCTGGATTCCTCACCTTTCTTATACTTTGGGCCCTGTGTGGTGAAGCTCCTCCTGCCTGCCTCACACCGAGCCCCTTGGTGATGTAGGTCTTCTGGTTTGAGACCACGTGTGCCGTTTGTCTCACCTTTTACGGATGTGGCCCTACTGGTGTGAGGACACTCCTGACTGGTTCCCATCCCCTTGTTGATGTGGGCCCTCTGGTGAGAGTCTGATCCTGGCTTGATTCCTCACACTTCTGTGAGGCGGGCCCTCTGCTGTGAGGTCACACCTGCCTGGCTGGCACACGACGCCTTGGCCACATGGGCCCTCTGGTTGCAGTTGGAGCGTGCTGGGAACCTCCTCCCATCGGTGATGAGGGCCCTCTGGCGTCCGGCCCTAACTGCTGGGCTCACCACATTTTCTGATGTGCGCCCACTTGTGCGATGACACTCCTGCCAGGTTCCCATCCCCATGCAGATTTGGGCCTTCTGTTCTGAGGTGCCAACGGCTGGCTTGCTCACAGTGTCAGGATGTGGGCCCTCTGCTGTGAGTTCACTCCGGCATGCATCCCATAGCCTCGGTGCTCTGGGCCACCTGCTTGGAGCTTCCAACTGCAGGATTCCTTACCTTTTTTCTTCTATGGGCCGTGTGTTGTGAGACACTTCCTGCCTGCCTCACTCTGAGCCCCTTGTTGATGTGGGTCTTCTGGTTTGAGGCCACATGTGGTGGGTTCCTTGCCTTTCAATGATGTGGCCCCACTGGTGTGAGCACACTCCTGCCTGGTTCGCATCCCCTTGGTGATGTGGGCCCTCTGGTGAGAATCTGATCCGGGTTGGGTTCCTCACACTTCCGTGAGCTTGGCCCTCAGCTCTGAGGTCACTCCTGCCTGGCTGGCACACCCCGCCTTGGCGACGTCGGCCCTCTGGTGGCAGTTGGAGCCTGCTGGGAGCCTCCTCCCCTCAGTGATGAGAGCCCTTTGGCGTCAGGCCCTAACTGCTGGGTACCCACATTTTCTAATACGTACTAAGTGGTGCGAGGATACGCCTGCCACGTTCCCATCCCCATGGGGATGTGGGCGTTCTGCTCTGAGGTCCCAACGGCTGGGTTGCTCACAGTTTCATGATGTGGGCCCTCTGCTGTGAGTTCACTTTGGCCTGGATCCCATAGACTCGGTGCTCTGGGCCTCCTGCTGCGAGGTTCCAACTGCTGGATTCCTCACATTTTTTAATCTATGGGCCCTGTGTTGTTAGGCTAGTCCTGCCTGCCTCACTCCGAGCCCCTTGGAGATGTGGTTCCTCTGGTTTAGGCCACATGGTCTGGGTCCCTCACCTTTCCATTATTTGGCCACACTGGTGTGAGTATACTTCTGCCTGGTTCCGATCCCCTTGGTGATGCGGGCCCTCTGGTGAGAGTCTTATCCTGGCTGGGTTCCTCACCCTTCTGTGACGTGTGCCCTCTGCTGTGATGTCACTCCTGCCTGGCTGGCGCACGTCACCTTGGCGACGTGGGCCCTCAGTTGGGATTTGGTGTCTGCTGGGAGTTTCCTCCCTTCGGTAATGAGGGCCCTCTGGCGTCAGGCCTTAAATCCTGGGCTCCCAAACTTTTCTGATGTGTGCCCTGTGGTGCGAGTACACTCCTGCCAGGTTCCCAACCCCATGGCAATGTGGGCCTTCTGCTCTGTGGACCCAATGGCTGGGCTATTCACAGTTTCATGATGAGGGCCCTCTTTTGTGAGTTCACACCGGCCGGGATCCCATAGCCTCGTTGTTCCTTGCCGCCTGCTGGGATGTTCCAACTGCGGGATTCCTCACCTTTTTTATTCTATGGGCCCTCTGTTTTGAGACTACTCCTGCCTGCCTCCCTCCCAGCCCCTTGGTGATGTGTGTCCTCTGGTTTGAGGCCACATGTGGTGGTTTCCTCGCCTTTCAATGATGTGGCCCCACTGGACTGAGAACACTCCTGCCTGGTTCCCATCCTCTTGGTGATGTGGGCCCTCTGGTGAGAGTCTGATCCTGGTTGGGTTCCTCACACTTCCGTGAACTTGGCCCTCTGCTCTGAGGTCACTCCTGCCTGGCTGGCACACCCCGCCTTGGTGACGTCGGCCCTCTGGTGGCAGTTGGAGCGTGCTGGGAGCCTCCTTCCCTCAGTAATGAGGGCCCTTTGGCGTCAGGCCCTAACTGCTGTGTACCCACATTTTCTAATACGTACTAAGTGGTGCGAGGACACTCCTGCCAGGTTCCCATCCCCGTGGGGATGTGGGACTTCTGCTCTGATGTCCAAACGGCTGGGTTGCTCAAAGTTTCATGATGTGGGCCCTCTGCTGTGAGTGCACTGCGGCCTGGATCCCATAGACTGGGTGCTCTGGGCCACCTGCTGGGAGGTTCGAACTGTTGGATTCCTCACATTTTTTATTCTATGGGCCCTGCGTTGTGAGGCTAGTCCTGCCTGCCTCACTCTGAACCCCTTGGAGATGTGGATCCTCTGGTTTAGGCCACGTGTTCTGGGTTCCTCACCTTTCTATGATTTGGCCACACTGGTGTGAGGTCACTCTTGCCTGGATCCGATCCCCTTGGTGATGCGGGCCCTCTGGTGAGACTCTTATCCTGGCTGGGTGCCTCACCCTTCTGGGACGTATGCCCTCTGCTGTGAGGTCACTCCTGCCTGGCTGGCGCACGTCACCTTGGCGACGTGGGCCCTCAGTTGGGAGTTGGTGCCTGCTGGGAGTCTCCTCCCCTCGGTAATGAGGGCCCTCTGACGTCAGGCCCTAACTCCTGGGCTCCCATACTTTTCTGATGTGTGCCCTCTGGTGGGAGTACACTCCTGCCAGGTTCCCAACCCCATGGGAATGTGGGCCTTCTTCTCTGTGGTCCCAACCGCTGGGTTGTTCACAGTTTCGTGATGAGGGCCTTCTGTTGTGAGTTCACACCGGCCGGGATCCCATAGCCTCGCTGCTCCTTGCCGCCTGCTGGGAGGTTCCAACTGCGGGTTACCTCACCTTTTTTATTTTATGGCCCTCTGTTTGAGACACCTCCTGCCTGCCTCACTCTGAGCCCCTTGTTGATGTGGGTCCTCTGGTTTAGGCCATATGTTCTGGGTTCCTCACTTTTCTACGATTTGGCCACACTGGTGTGAGGCCACTCCTGCCTGGTTCTGATCCCCTTGGTGATGTGGGCCCTCTGGTGAGAGTCTTATCCTGGCTGGGTTCCTCCCCCTTCTGTGACATAGGCCCTCTGCTGTGAGGTCACTCCTTCCTGGCTAACGCACATCACCTTGGAGACGTGGGCCCTCAGGTGGGAGTTGGTGCCTTCTAGGAATCTGCTCCCCTTGGTAATTAGGGCCGTCTGGCGTCAGGCCCTAACTCCTGGGCTCCCAAAATTTTCTGATGTGTGCCCTGTGGTGCGAGTACACTCCTGCCAGGTTCCCAACCCCATGGGAATGTGGGCCTTCTGTTCTGTGGTCCCAACAGCTGTGTTGTTCACAGTTTCATGATGAGGGTCCTCTGTTGTGAGTTCACAACGGCCGGGACCCCATAGCCTCGCTGCTCCTTGCTGCATGCTAGGAGGTTCCAACTGCGGGATTCCTCACCTTTTTTATTCTATGGGTCCTCTGTTTTGAGGCTCCTCCTGCCTGCCTCACTCCGAGCCCCTTGGAGATGTGGGTCCTCTTGTTTAGGCCACATGTTCTGGGTTCCTCACCTTTCTATGATTTGGCCACACTGGTGTGAGGCCACTCCTGCCTGGATCAGATCCCCTTGGTGATGTGGGCCCTCTGGTGAGAGTCTGATCCTGGCTGGGTTCCTCACTCTTCTGTGAGGTGGGCCCTCTGCTGTGAGGTAACTCCTGCCTGGCTTGCTCCCGTTGCCCTGGTGACGTCGGACTTCTGGTGGCAGTTGGAGCCTTCTTGTACCCTCCTCTCCAAGGTGATGAGGGCCCTCTTGCGTCAGGCTCTAACTGCTGGGCTCCCCACGATTTCTGATGTGAGCCCAGTGATGCCAGGACACTCCTGTAAGGTTCCAATACTCATGGGGATGTGTGCCTTCTGCTCTGTGGTCGCAACGCCTGGGTTGCTCACAGTTTCGTTATGTTGGCACTCCGGTGTTAGTTCACTCAGGCCTAGATCCCATAGCCTCTGTGCTCTGGGCCGCCTGCTGGGAGGTTCCAACTGCTGGATTCCTCACCTTTCTTATACTTTGGGCCCTGTGTGGTGAAGCTCCTCCTGCCTGCCTCACACCGAGCCCCTTGGTGATGTAGGTCTTCTGGTTTGAGACCACGTGTGCCGTTTGTCTCACCTTTTAGGGATGTGGCCCTACTGGTGTGAGGACACTCCTGACTGGTTCCCATCCCCTTGTTGATGTGGGCCCTCTGGTGAGAGTCTGATCCTGGCTTGATTCCTCACACTTCTGTGAGGCGGGCCCTCTGCTGTGAGGTCACACCTGCCTGGCTGGCACACGACGCCTTGGCCACATGGGCCCTCTGGTTGCAGTTGGAGCGTGCTGGGAACCTCCTCCCATCGGTGATGAGGGCCCTCTGGCGTCCGGCCCTAACTGCTGGGCTCACCACATTTTCTGATGTGCGCCCACTTGTGCGATGACACTCCTGCCAGGTTCCCATCCCCATGCAGATTTGGGCCTTCTGTTCTGAGGTGCCAACGGCTGGCTTGCTCACAGTGTCAGGATGTGGGCCCTCTGCTGTGAGTTCACTCCGGCATGCATCCCATAGCCTCGGTGCTCTGGGCCACCTGCTTGGAGCTTCCAACTGCAGGATTCCTTACCTTTTTTCTTCTATGGGCCGTGTGTTGTGAGACACTTCCTGCCTGCCTCACTCTGAGCCCCTTGTTGATGTGGGTCTTCTGGTTTGAGGCCACATGTGGTGGGTTCCTTGCCTTTCAATGATGTGGCCCCACTGGTGTGAGCACACTCCTGCCTGGTTCGCATCCCCTTGGTGATGTGGGCCCTCTGGTGAGAATCTGATCCGGGTTGGGTTCCTCACACTTCCGTGAGCTTGGCCCTCAGCTCTGAGGTCACTCCTGCCTGGCTGGCACACCCCGCCTTGGCGACGTCGGCCCTCTGGTGGCAGTTGGAGCCTGCTGGGAGCCTCCTCCCCTCAGTGATGAGAGCCCTTTGGCGTCAGGCCCTAACTGCTGGGTACCCACATTTTCTAATACGTACTAAGTGGTGCGAGGATACGCCTGCCACGTTCCCATCCCCATGGGGATGTGGGCGTTCTGCTCTGAGGTCCCAACGGCTGGGTTGCTCACAGTTTCATGATGTGGGCCCTCTGCTGTGAGTTCACTTTGGCCTGGATCCCATAGACTCGGTGCTCTGGGCCTCCTGCTGCGAGGTTCCAACTGCTGGATTCCTCACATTTTTTAATCTATGGGCCCTGTGTTGTTAGGCTAGTCCTGCCTGCCTCACTCCGAGCCCCTTGGAGATGTGGTTCCTCTGGTTTAGGCCACATGGTCTGGGTCCCTCACCTTTCCATTATTTGGCCACACTGGTGTGAGTATACTTCTGCCTGGTTCCGATCCCCTTGGTGATGCGGGCCCTCTGGTGAGAGTCTTATCCTGGCTGGGTTCCTCACCCTTCTGTGACGTGTGCCCTCTGCTGTGATGTCACTCCTGCCTGGCTGGCGCACGTCACCTTGGCGACGTGGGCCCTCAGTTGGGATTTGGTGTCTGCTGGGAGTTTCCTCCCTTCGGTAATGAGGGCCCTCTGGCGTCAGGCCTTAAATCCTGGGCTCCCAAACTTTTCTGATGTGTGCCCTGTGGTGCGAGTACACTCCTGCCAGGTTCCCAACCCCATGGCAATGTGGGCCTTCTGCTCTGTGGACCCAATGGCTGGGCTATTCACAGTTTCATGATGAGGGCCCTCTTTTGTGAGTTCACACCGGCCGGGATCCCATAGCCTCGTTGTTCCTTGCCGCCTGCTGGGATGTTCCAACTGCGGGATTCCTCACCTTTTTTATTCTATGGGCCCTCTGTTTTGAGACTACTCCTGCCTGCCTCCCTCCCAGCCCCTTGGTGATGTGTGTCCTCTGGTTTGAGGCCACATGTGGTGGTTTCCTCGCCTTTCAATGATGTGGCCCCACTGGACTGAGAACACTCCTGCCTGGTTCCCATCCTCTTGGTGATGTGGGCCCTCTGGTGAGAGTCTGATCCTGGTTGGGTTCCTCACACTTCCGTGAACTTGGCCCTCTGCTCTGAGGTCACTCCTGCCTGGCTGGCACACCCCGCCTTGGTGACGTCGGCCCTCTGGTGGCAGTTGGAGCGTGCTGGGAGCCTCCTTCCCTCAGTAATGAGGGCCCTTTGGCGTCAGGCCCTAACTGCTGTGTACCCACATTTTCTAATACGTACTAAGTGGTGCGAGGACACTCCTGCCAGGTTCCCATCCCCGTGGGGATGTGGGACTTCTGCTCTGATGTCCAAACGGCTGGGTTGCTCAAAGTTTCATGATGTGGGCCCTCTGCTGTGAGTGCACTGCGGCCTGGATCCCATAGACTGGGTGCTCTGGGCCACCTGCTGGGAGGTTCGAACTGTTGGATTCCTCACATTTTTTATTCTATGGGCCCTGCGTTGTGAGGCTAGTCCTGCCTGCCTCACTCTGAACCCCTTGGAGATGTGGATCCTCTGGTTTAGGCCACGTGTTCTGGGTTCCTCACCTTTCTATGATTTGGCCACACTGGTGTGAGGTCACTCTTGCCTGGATCCGATCCCCTTGGTGATGCGGGCCCTCTGGTGAGACTCTTATCCTGGCTGGGTGCCTCACCCTTCTGGGACGTATGCCCTCTGCTGTGAGGTCACTCCTGCCTGGCTGGCGCACGTCACCTTGGCGACGTGGGCCCTCAGTTGGGAGTTGGTGCCTGCTGGGAGTCTCCTCCCCTCGGTAATGAGGGCCCTCTGACGTCAGGCCCTAACTCCTGGGCTCCCATACTTTTCTGATGTGTGCCCTCTGGTGGGAGTACACTCCTGCCAGGTTCCCAACCCCATGGGAATGTGGGCCTTCTTCTCTGTGGTCCCAACCGCTGGGTTGTTCACAGTTTCGTGATGAGGGCCTTCTGTTGTGAGTTCACACCGGCCGGGATCCCATAGCCTCGCTGCTCCTTGCCGCCTGCTGGGAGGTTCCAACTGCGGGTTACCTCACCTTTTTTATTTTATGGCCCTCTGTTTGAGACACCTCCTGCCTGCCTCACTCTGAGCCCCTTGTTGATGTGGGTCCTCTGGTTTAGGCCATATGTTCTGGGTTCCTCACTTTTCTACGATTTGACCACACTGGTGTGAGGCCACTCCTGCCTGGTTCTGATCCCCTTGGTGATGTGGGCCCTCTGGTGAGAGTCTTATCCTGGCTGGGTTCCTCCCCCTTCTGTGACATAGGCCCTCTGCTGTGAGGTCACTCCTTCCTGGCTAACGCACATCACCTTGGAGACGTGGGCCCTCAGGTGGGAGTTGGTGCCTTCTAGGAATCTGCTCCCCTTGGTAATTAGGGCCGTCTGGCGTCAGGCCCTAACTCCTGGGCTCCCAAAATTTTCTGATGTGTGCCCTGTGGTGCGAGTACACTCCTGCCAGGTTCCCAACCCCATGGGAATGTGGGCCTTCTGTTCTGTGGTCCCAACAGCTGTGTTGTTCACAGTTTCATGATGAGGGTCCTCTGTTGTGAGTTCACAACGGCCGGGACCCCATAGTCTCGCTGCTCCTTGCTGCATGCTAGGAGGTTCCAACTGCGGGATTCCTCACCTTTTTTATTCTATGGGTCCTCTGTTTTGAGGCTCCTCCTGCCTGCCTCACTCCGAGCCCCTTGGAGATGTGGGTCCTCTTGTTTAGGCCACATGTTCTGGGTTCCTCACCTTTCTATGATTTGGCCACACTGGTGTGAGGCCACTCCTGCCTGGATCAGATCCCCTTGGTGATGTGGGCCCTCTGGTGAGAGTCTGATCCTGGCTGGGTTCCTCACTCTTCTGGGAGGTGGGCCCTCTGCTGTGAGGTAACTCCTGCCTGGCTTGCTCCCGTTGCCCTGGTGACGTCGGACTTCTGGTGGCAGTTGGAGCCTTCTTGTACCCTCCTCTCCAAGGTGATGAGGGCCCTCTTGTGTCAGGCTCTAACTGCTGGGCTCCCCACGATTTCTGATGTGAGCCCAGTGATGCCAGGACACTCCTGTAAGGTTCCAATACTCATGGGGATGTGTGCCTTCTGCTCTGTGGTCGCAACGCCTGGGTTGCTCACAGTTTCGTTATGTTGGCACTCCGGTGTTAGTTCACTCAGGCCTAGATCCCATAGCCTCTGTGCTCTGGGCCGCCTGCTAGGAGGTTCCAACTGCTGGATTCCTCACCTTTCTTATACTTTGGGCCCTGTGTGGTGAAGCTCCTCCTGCCTGCCTCACACCGAGCCCCTTGGTGATGTAGGTCTTCTGGTTTGAGACCACGTGTGCCGTTTGTCTCACCTTTTACGGATGTGGCCCTACTGGTGTGAGGACACTCCTGACTGGTTCCCATCCCCTTGTTGATGTGGGCCCTCTGGTGAGAGTCTGATCCTGGCTTGATTCCTCACACTTCTGTGAGGCGGGCCATCTGCTGTGAGGTCACACCTGCCTGGCTGGCACACGACGCCTTGGCCACATGGGCCCTCTGGTTGCAGTTGGAGCGTGCTGGGAACCTCCTCCCATCGGTGATGAGGGCCCTCTGGCGTCCGGCCCTAACTGCTGGGCTCACCACATTTTCTGATGTGCGCCCACTTGTGCGATGACACTCCTGCCAGGTTCCCATCCCCATGCAGATTTGGGCCTTCTGTTCTGAGGTGCCAACGGCTGGCTTGCTCACAGTGTCAGGATGTGGGCCCTCTGCTGTGAGTTCACTCCGGCATGCATCCCATAGCCTCGGTGCTCTGGGCCACCTGCTTGGAGCTTCCAACTGCAGGATTCCTTACCTTTTTTCTTCTATGGGCCGTGTGTTGTGAGACACTTCCTGCCTGCCTCACTCTGAGCCCCTTGTTGATGTGGGTCTTCTGGTTTGAGGCCACATGTGGTGGGTTCCTTGCCTTTCAATGATGTGGCCCCACTGGTGTGAGCACACTCCTGCCTGGTTCGCATCCCCTTGGTGATGTGGGCCCTCTGGTGAGAATCTGATCCGGGTTGGGTTCCTCACACTTCCGTGAGCTTGGCCCTCAGCTCTGAGGTCACTCCTGCCTGGCTGGCACACCCCGCCTTGGCGACGTCGGCCCTCTGGTGGCAGTTGGAGCCTGCTGGGAGCCTCCTCCCCTCAGTGATGAGAGCCCTTTGGCGTCAGGCCCTAACTGCTGGGTACCCACATTTTCTAATACGTACTAAGTGGTGCGAGGATACGCCTGCCACGTTCCCATCCCCATGGGGATGTGGGCGTTCTGCTCTGAGGTCCCAACGGCTGGGTTGCTCACAGTTTCATGATGTGGGCCCTCTGCTGTGAGTTCACTTTGGCCTGGATCCCATAGACTCGGTGCTCTGGGCCTCCTGCTGCGAGGTTCCAACTGCTGGATTCCTCACATTTTTTAATCTATGGGCCCTGTGTTGTTAGGCTAGTCCTGCCTGCCTCACTCCGAGCCCCTTGGAGATGTGGTTCCTCTGGTTTAGGCCACATGGTCTGGGTCCCTCACCTTTCCATTATTTGGCCACACTGGTGTGAGTATACTTCTGCCTGGTTCCGATCCCCTTGGTGATGCGGGCCCTCTGGTGAGAGTCTTATCCTGGCTGGGTTCCTCACCCTTCTGTGACGTATGCCCTCTGCTGTGATGTCACTCCTGCCTGGCTGGCGCACGTCACCTTGGCGACGTGGGCCCTCAGTTGGGATTTGGTGTCTGCTGGGAGTTTCCTCCCTTCGCTAATGAGGGCCCTCTGGCGTCAGGCCTTAAATCCTGGGCTCCCAAACTTTTCTGATGTGTGCCCTGTGGTGCGAGTACACTCCTGCCAGGTTCCCAACCCCATGGCAATGTGGGCCTTCTGCTCTGTGGACCCAATGGCTGGGCTATTCACAGTTTCATGATGAGGGCCCTCTTTTGTGAGTTCACACCGGCCGGGATCCCATAGCCTCGTTGTTCCTTGCCGCCTGCTGGGATGTTCCAACTGCGGGATTCCTCACCTTTTTTATTCTATGGGCCCTCTGTTTTGAGACTACTCCTGCCTGCCTCCCTCCCAGCCCCTTGGTGATGTGTGTCCTCTGGTTTGAGGCCACATGTGGTGGTTTCCTCGCCTTTCAATGATGTGGCCCCACTGGACTGAGAACACTCCTGCCTGGTTCCCATCCTCTTGGTGATGTGGGCCCTCTGGTGAGAGTCTGATCCTGGTTGGGTTCCTCACACTTCCGTGAACTTGGCCCTCTGCTCTGAGGTCACTCCTGCCTGGCTGGCACACCCCGCCTTGGTGACGTCGGCCCTCTGGTGGCAGTTGGAGCGTGCTGGGAGCCTCCTTCCCTCAGTAATGAGGGCCCTTTGGCGTCAGGCCCTAACTGCTGTGTACCCACATTTTCTAATACGTACTAAGTGGTGCGAGGACACTCCTGCCAGGTTCCCATCCCCGTGGGGATGTGGGACTTCTGCTCTGATGTCCAAACGGCTGGGTTGCTCAAAGTTTCATGATGTGGGCCCTCTGCTGTGAGTGCACTGCGGCCTGGATCCCATAGACTGGGTGCTCTGGGCCACCTGCTGGGAGGTTCGAACTGTTGGATTCCTCACATTTTTTATTCTATGGGCCCTGCGTTGTGAGGCTAGTCCTGCCTGCCTCACTCTGAACCCCTTGGAGATGTGGATCCTCTGGTTTAGGCCACGTGTTCTGGGTTCCTCACCTTTCTATGATTTGGCCACACTGGTGTGAGGTCACTCTTGCCTGGATCCGATCCCCTTGGTGATGCGGGCCCTCTGGTGAGACTCTTATCCTGGCTGGGTGCCTCACCCTTCTGGGACGTATGCCCTCTGCTGTGAGGTCACTCCTGCCTGGCTGGCGCACGTCACCTTGGCGACGTGGGCCCTCAGTTGGGAGTTGGTGCCTGCTGGGAGTCTCCTCCCCTCGGTAATGAGGGCCCTCTGACGTCAGGCCCTAACTCCTGGGCTCCCATACTTTTCTGATGTGTGCCCTCTGGTGGGAGTACACTCCTGCCAGGTTCCCAACCCCATGGGAATGTGGGCCTTCTTCTCTGTGGTCCCAACCGCTGGGTTGTTCACAGTTTCGTGATGAGGGCCTTCTGTTGTGAGTTCACACCGGCCGGGATCCCATAGCCTCGCTGCTCCTTGCCGCCTGCTGGGAGGTTCCAACTGCGGGTTACCTCACCTTTTTTATTTTATGGCCCTCTGTTTGAGACACCTCCTGCCTGCCTCACTCTGAGCCCCTTGTTGATGTGGGTCCTCTGGTTTAGGCCATATGTTCTGGGTTCCTCACTTTTCTACGATTTGGCCACACTGGTGTGAGGCCACTCCTGCCTGGTTCTGATCCCCTTGGTGATGTGGGCCCTCTGGTGAGAGTCTTATCCTGGCTGGGTTCCTCCCCCTTCTGTGACATAGGCCCTCTGCTGTGAGGTCACTCCTGCCTGGCTAACGCACATCACCTTGGAGACGTGGGCCCTCAGGTGGGAGTTGGTGCCTTCTAGGAATCTGCTCCCCTTGGTAATTAGGGCCGTCTGGCGTTAGGCCCTAACTCCTGGGCTCCCAAAATTTTCTGATGTGTGCCCTGTGGTGCGAGTACACTCCTGCCAGGTTCCCAACCCCATGGGAATGTGGGCCTTCTGTTCTGTGGTCCCAACAGCTGTGTTGTTCACAGTTTCATGATGAGGGTCCTCTGTTGTGAGTTCACAACGGCCGGGACCCCATAGCCTCGCTGCTCCTTGCTGCATGCTAGGAGGTTCCAACTGCGGGATTCCTCACCTTTTTTATTCTATGGGTCCTCTGTTTTGAGGCTCCTCCTGCCTGCCTCACTCCGAGCCCCTTGGAGATGTGGGTCCTCTTGTTTAGGCCACATGTTCTGGGTTCCTCACCTTTCTATGATTTGGCCACACTGGTGTGAGGCCACTCCTGCCTGGATCAGATCCCCTTGGTGATGTGGGCCCTCTGGTGAGAGTCTGATCCTGGCTGGGTTCCTCACTCTTCTGTGAGGTGGGCCCTCTGCTGTGAGGTAACTCCTGCCTGGCTTGCTCCCGTTGCCCTGGTGACGTCGGACTTCTGGTGGCAGTTGGAGCCTTCTTGTACCCTCCTCTCCAAGGTGATGAGGGCCCTCTTGCGTCAGGCTCTAACTGCTGGGCTCCCCACGATTTCTGATGTGAGCCCAGTGATGCCAGGACACTCCTGTAAGGTTCCAATACTCATGGGGATGTGTGCCTTCTGCTCTGTGGTCGCAACGCCTGGGTTGCTCACAGTTTCGTTATGTTGGCACTCCGGTGTTAGTTCACTCAGGCCTAGATCCCATAGCCTCTGTGCTCTGGGCCGCCTGCTGGGAGGTTCCAACTGCTGGATTCCTCACCTTTCTTATACTTTGGGCCCTGTGTGGTGAAGCTCCTCCTGCCTGCCTCACACCGAGCCCCTTGGTGATGTAGGTCTTCTGGTTTGAGACCACGTGTGCCGTTTGTCTCACCTTTTAGGGATGTGGCCCTACTGGTGTGAGGACACTCCTGACTGGTTCCCATCCCCTTGTTGATGTGGGCCCTCTGGTGAGAGTCTGATCCTGGCTTGATTCCTCACACTTCTGTGAGGCGGGCCCTCTGCTGTGAGGTCACACCTGCCTGGCTGGCACACGACGCCTTGGCCACATGGGCCCTCTGGTTGCAGTTGGAGCGTGCTGGGAACCTCCTCCCATCGGTGATGAGGGCCCTCTGGCGTCCGGCCCTAACTGCTGGGCTCACCACATTTTCTGATGTGCGCCCACTTGTGCGATGACACTCCTGCCAGGTTCCCATCCCCATGCAGATTTGGGCCTTCTGTTCTGAGGTGCCAACGGCTGGCTTGCTCACAGTGTCAGGATGTGGGCCCTCTGCTGTGAGTTCACTCCGGCATGCATCCCATAGCCTCGGTGCTCTGGGCCACCTGCTTGGAGCTTCCAACTGCAGGATTCCTTACCTTTTTTCTTCTATGGGCCGTGTGTTGTGAGACACTTCCTGCCTGCCTCACTCTGAGCCCCTTGTTGATGTGGGTCTTCTGGTTTGAGGCCACATGTGGTGGGTTCCTTGCCTTTCAATGATGTGGCCCCACTGGTGTGAGCACACTCCTGCCTGGTTCGCATCCCCTTGGTGATGTGGGCCCTCTGGTGAGAATCTGATCCGGGTTGGGTTCCTCACACTTCCGTGAGCTTGGCCCTCAGCTCTGAGGTCACTCCTGCCTGGCTGGCACACCCCGCCTTGGCGACGTCGGCCCTCTGGTGGCAGTTGGAGCCTGCTGGGAGCCTCCTCCCCTCAGTGATGAGAGCCCTTTGGCGTCAGGCCCTAACTGCTGGGTACCCACATTTTCTAATACGTACTAAGTGGTGCGAGGATACGCCTGCCACGTTCCCATCCCCATGGGGATGTGGGCGTTCTGCTCTGAGGTCCCAACGGCTGGGTTGCTCACAGTTTCATGATGTGGGCCCTCTGCTGTGAGTTCACTTTGGCCTGGATCCCATAGACTCGGTGCTCTGGGCCTCCTGCTGCGAGGTTCCAACTGCTGGATTCCTCACATTTTTTAATCTATGGGCCCTGTGTTGTTAGGCTAGTCCTGCCTGCCTCACTCCGAGCCCCTTGGAGATGTGGTTCCTCTGGTTTAGGCCACATGGTCTGGGTCCCTCACCTTTCCATTATTTGGCCACACTGGTGTGAGTATACTTCTGCCTGGTTCCGATCCCCTTGGTGATGCGGGCCCTCTGGTGAGAGTCTTATCCTGGCTGGGTTCCTCACCCTTCTGTGACGTGTGCCCTCTGCTGTGATGTCACTCCTGCCTGGCTGGCGCACGTCACCTTGGCGACGTGGGCCCTCAGTTGGGATTTGGTGTCTGCTGGGAGTTTCCTCCCTTCGGTAATGAGGGCCCTCTGGCGTCAGGCCTTAAATCCTGGGCTCCCAAACTTTTCTGATGTGTGCCCTGTGGTGCGAGTACACTCCTGCCAGGTTCCCAACCCCATGGCAATGTGGGCCTTCTGCTCTGTGGACCCAATGGCTGGGCTATTCACAGTTTCATGATGAGGGCCCTCTTTTGTGAGTTCACACCGGCCGGGATCCCATAGCCTCGTTGTTCCTTGCCGCCTGCTGGGATGTTCCAACTGCGGGATTCCTCACCTTTTTTATTCTATGGGCCCTCTGTTTTGAGACTACTCCTGCCTGCCTCCCTCCCAGCCCCTTGGTGATGTGTGTCCTCTGGTTTGAGGCCACATGTGGTGGTTTCCTCGCCTTTCAATGATGTGGCCCCACTGGACTGAGAACACTCCTGCCTGGTTCCCATCCTCTTGGTGATGTGGGCCCTCTGGTGAGAGTCTGATCCTGGTTGGGTTCCTCACACTTCCGTGAACTTGGCCCTCTGCTCTGAGGTCACTCCTGCCTGGCTGGCACACCCCGCCTTGGTGACGTCGGCCCTCTGGTGGCAGTTGGAGCGTGCTGGGAGCCTCCTTCCCTCAGTAATGAGGGCCCTTTGGCGTCAGGCCCTAACTGCTGTGTACCCACATTTTCTAATACGTACTAAGTGGTGCGAGGACACTCCTGCCAGGTTCCCATCCCCGTGGGGATGTGGGACTTCTGCTCTGATGTCCAAACGGCTGGGTTGCTCAAAGTTTCATGATGTGGGCCCTCTGCTGTGAGTGCACTGCGGCCTGGATCCCATAGACTGGGTGCTCTGGGCCACCTGCTGGGAGGTTCGAACTGTTGGATTCCTCACATTTTTTATTCTATGGGCCCTGCGTTGTGAGGCTAGTCCTGCCTGCCTCACTCTGAACCCCTTGGAGATGTGGATCCTCTGGTTTAGGCCACGTGTTCTGGGTTCCTCACCTTTCTATGATTTGGCCACACTGGTGTGAGGTCACTCTTGCCTGGATCCGATCCCCTTGGTGATGCGGGCCCTCTGGTGAGACTCTTATCCTGGCTGGGTGCCTCACCCTTCTGGGACGTATGCCCTCTGCTGTGAGGTCACTCCTGCCTGGCTGGCGCACGTCACCTTGGCGACGTGGGCCCTCAGTTGGGAGTTGGTGCCTGCTGGGAGTCTCCTCCCCTCGGTAATGAGGGCCCTCTGACGTCAGGCCCTAACTCCTGGGCTCCCATACTTTTCTGATGTGTGCCCTCTGGTGGGAGTACACTCCTGCCAGGTTCCCAACCCCATGGGAATGTGGGCCTTCTTCTCTGTGGTCCCAACCGCTGGGTTGTTCACAGTTTCGTGATGAGGGCCTTCTGTTGTGAGTTCACACCGGCCGGGATCCCATAGCCTCGCTGCTCCTTGCCGCCTGCTGGGAGGTTCCAACTGCGGGTTACCTCACCTTTTTTATTTTATGGCCCTCTGTTTGAGACACCTCCTGCCTGCCTCACTCTGAGCCCCTTGTTGATGTGGGTCCTCTGGTTTAGGCCATATGTTCTGGGTTCCTCACTTTTCTACGATTTGACCACACTGGTGTGAGGCCACTCCTGCCTGGTTCTGATCCCCTTGGTGATGTGGGCCCTCTGGTGAGAGTCTTATCCTGGCTGGGTTCCTCCCCCTTCTGTGACATAGGCCCTCTGCTGTGAGGTCACTCCTTCCTGGCTAACGCACATCACCTTGGAGACGTGGGCCCTCAGGTGGGAGTTGGTGCCTTCTAGGAATCTGCTCCCCTTGGTAATTAGGGCCGTCTGGCGTCAGGCCCTAACTCCTGGGCTCCCAAAATTTTCTGATGTGTGCCCTGTGGTGCGAGTACACTCCTGCCAGGTTCCCAACCCCATGGGAATGTGGGCCTTCTGTTCTGTGGTCCCAACACCTGTGTTGTTCACAGTTTCATGATGAGGGTCCTCTGTTGTGAGTTCACAACGGCCGGGACCCCATAGTCTCGCTGCTCCTTGCTGCATGCTAGGAGGTTCCAACTGCGGGATTCCTCACCTTTTTTATTCTATGGGTCCTCTGTTTTGAGGCTCCTCCTGCCTGCCTCACTCCGAGCCCCTTGGAGATGTGGGTCCTCTTGTTTAGGCCACATGTTCTGGGTTCCTCACCTTTCTATGATTTGGCCACACTGGTGTGAGGCCACTCCTGCCTGGATCAGATCCCCTTGGTGATGTGGGCCCTCTGGTGAGAGTCTGATCCTGGCTGGGTTCCTCACTCTTCTGTGAGGTGGGCCCTCTGCTGTGAGGTAACTCCTGCCTGGCTTGCTCCCGTTGCCCTGGTGACGTCGGACTTCTGGTGGCAGTTGGAGCCTTCTTGTACCCTCCTCTCCAAGGTGATGAGGGCCCTCTTGTGTCAGGCTCTAACTGCTGGGCTCCCCACGATTTCTGATGTGAGCCCAGTGATGCCAGGACACTCCTGTAAGGTTCCAATACTCATGGGGATGTGTGCCTTCTGCTCTGTGGTCGCAACGCC
The DNA here is from genome assembly GCF_059928025.1 of Delphinapterus leucas. NCBI lineage: Eukaryota > Metazoa > Chordata > Mammalia > Artiodactyla > Monodontidae > Delphinapterus > Delphinapterus leucas. The sequence continues at coordinate 10,730,150 of NW_028322241.1, read as the reverse complement.
TGGGTTGCTCACAGTTTCGTTATGTTGGCACTCCGGTGTTAGTTCACTCAGGCCTAGATCCCATAGCCTCTGTGCTCTGGGCCGCCTGCTAGGAGGTTCCAACTGCTGGATTCCTCACCTTTCTTATACTTTGGGCCCTGTGTGGTGAAGCTCCTCCTGCCTGCCTCACACCGAGCCCCTTGGTGATGTAGGTCTTCTGGTTTGAGACCACGTGTGCCGTTTGTCTCACCTTTTACGGATGTGGCCCTACTGGTGTGAGGACACTCCTGACTGGTTCCCATCCCCTTGTTGATGTGGGCCCTCTGGTGAGAGTCTGATCCTGGCTTGATTCCTCACACTTCTGTGAGGCGGGCCATCTGCTGTGAGGTCACACCTGCCTGGCTGGCACACGACGCCTTGGCCACATGGGCCCTCTGGTTGCAGTTGGAGCGTGCTGGGAACCTCCTCCCATCGGTGATGAGGGCCCTCTGGCGTCCGGCCCTAACTGCTGGGCTCACCACATTTTCTGATGTGCGCCCACTTGTGCGATGACACTCCTGCCAGGTTCCCATCCCCATGCAGATTTGGGCCTTCTGTTCTGAGGTGCCAACGGCTGGCTTGCTCACAGTGTCAGGATGTGGGCCCTCTGCTGTGAGTTCACTCCGGCATGCATCCCATAGCCTCGGTGCTCTGGGCCACCTGCTTGGAGCTTCCAACTGCAGGATTCCTTACCTTTTTTCTTCTATGGGCCGTGTGTTGTGAGACACTTCCTGCCTGCCTCACTCTGAGCCCCTTGTTGATGTGGGTCTTCTGGTTTGAGGCCACATGTGGTGGGTTCCTTACCTTTCAATGATGTGGCCCCACTGGTGTGAGCACACTCCTGCCTGGTTCGCATCCCCTTGGTGATGTGGGCCCTCTGGTGAGAATCTGATCCGGGTTGGGTTCCTCACACTTCCGTGAGCTTGGCCCTCAGCTCTGAGGTCACTCCTGCCTGGCTGGCACACCCCGCCTTGGCGACGTCGGCCCTCTGGTGGCAGTTGGAGCCTGCTGGGAGCCTCCTCCCCTCAGTGATGAGAGCCCTTTGGCGTCAGGCCCTAACTGCTGGGTACCCACATTTTCTAATACGTACTAAGTGGTGCGAGGATACGCCTGCCACGTTCCCATCCCCATGGGGATGTGGGCGTTCTGCTCTGAGGTCCCAACGGCTGGGTTGCTCACAGTTTCATGATGTGGGCCCTCTGCTGTGAGTTCACTTTGGCCTGGATCCCATAGACTCGGTGCTCTGGGCCTCCTGCTGCGAGGTTCCAACTGCTGGATTCCTCACATTTTTTAATCTATGGGCCCTGTGTTGTTAGGCTAGTCCTGCCTGCCTCACTCCGAGCCCCTTGGAGATGTGGTTCCTCTGGTTTAGGCCACATGGTCTGGGTCCCTCACCTTTCCATTATTTGGCCACACTGGTGTGAGTATACTTCTGCCTGGTTCCGATCCCCTTGGTGATGCGGGCCCTCTGGTGAGAGTCTTATCCTGGCTGGGTTCCTCACCCTTCTGTGACGTATGCCCTCTGCTGTGATGTCACTCCTGCCTGGCTGGCGCACGTCACCTTGGCGACGTGGGCCCTCAGTTGGGATTTGGTGTCTGCTGGGAGTTTCCTCCCTTCGGTAATGAGGGCCCTCTGGCGTCAGGCCTTAAATCCTGGGCTCCCAAACTTTTCTGATGTGTGCCCTGTGGTGCGAGTACACTCCTGCCAGGTTCCCAACCCCATGGCAATGTGGGCCTTCTGCTCTGTGGACCCAATGGCTGGGCTATTCACAGTTTCATGATGAGGGCCCTCTTTTGTGAGTTCACACCGGCCGGGATCCCATAGCCTCGTTGTTCCTTGCCGCCTGCTGGGATGTTCCAACTGCGGGATTCCTCACCTTTTTTATTCTATGGGCCCTCTGTTTTGAGACTACTCCTGCCTGCCTCCCTCCCAGCCCCTTGGTGATGTGTGTCCTCTGGTTTGAGGCCACATGTGGTGGTTTCCTCGCCTTTCAATGATGTGGCCCCACTGGACTGAGAACACTCCTGCCTGGTTCCCATCCTCTTGGTGATGTGGGCCCTCTGGTGAGAGTCTGATCCTGGTTGGGTTCCTCACACTTCCGTGAACTTGGCCCTCTGCTCTGAGGTCACTCCTGCCTGGCTGGCACACCCCGCCTTGGTGACGTCGGCCCTCTGGTGGCAGTTGGAGCGTGCTGGGAGCCTCCTTCCCTCAGTAATGAGGGCCCTTTGGCGTCAGGCCCTAACTGCTGTGTACCCACATTTTCTAATACGTACTAAGTGGTGCGAGGACACTCCTGCCAGGTTCCCATCCCCGTGGGGATGTGGGACTTCTGCTCTGATGTCCAAACGGCTGGGTTGCTCAAAGTTTCATGATGTGGGCCCTCTGCTGTGAGTGCACTGCGGCCTGGATCCCATAGACTGGGTGCTCTGGGCCACCTGCTGGGAGGTTCGAACTGTTGGATTCCTCACATTTTTTATTCTATGGGCCCTGCGTTGTGAGGCTAGTCCTGCCTGCCTCACTCTGAACCCCTTGGAGATGTGGATCCTCTGGTTTAGGCCACGTGTTCTGGGTTCCTCACCTTTCTATGATTTGGCCACACTGGTGTGAGGTCACTCTTGCCTGGATCCGATCCCCTTGGTGATGCGGGCCCTCTGGTGAGACTCTTATCCTGGCTGGGTGCCTCACCCTTCTGGGACGTATGCCCTCTGCTGTGAGGTCACTCCTGCCTGGCTGGCGCACGTCACCTTGGCGACGTGGGCCCTCAGTTGGGAGTTGGTGCCTGCTGGGAGTCTCCTCCCCTCGGTAATGAGGGCCCTCTGACGTCAGGCCCTAACTCCTGGGCTCCCATACTTTTCTGATGTGTGCCCTCTGGTGGGAGTACACTCCTGCCAGGTTCCCAACCCCATGGGAATGTGGGCCTTCTTCTCTGTGGTCCCAACCGCTGGGTTGTTCACAGTTTCGTGATGAGGGCCTTCTGTTGTGAGTTCACACCGGCCGGGATCCCATAGCCTCGCTGCTCCTTGCCGCCTGCTGGGAGGTTCCAACTGCGGGTTACCTCACCTTTTTTATTTTATGGCCCTCTGTTTGAGACACCTCCTGCCTGCCTCACTCTGAGCCCCTTGTTGATGTGGGTCCTCTGGTTTAGGCCATATGTTCTGGGTTCCTCACTTTTCTACGATTTGGCCACACTGGTGTGAGGCCACTCCTGCCTGGTTCTGATCCCCTTGGTGATGTGGGCCCTCTGGTGAGAGTCTTATCCTGGCTGGGTTCCTCCCCCTTCTGTGACATAGGCCCTCTGCTGTGAGGTCACTCCTGCCTGGCTAACGCACATCACCTTGGAGACGTGGGCCCTCAGGTGGGAGTTGGTGCCTTCTAGGAATCTGCTCCCCTTGGTAATTAGGGCCGTCTGGCGTTAGGCCCTAACTCCTGGGCTCCCAAAATTTTCTGATGTGTGCCCTGTGGTGCGAGTACACTCCTGCCAGGTTCCCAACCCCATGGGAATGTGGGCCTTCTGTTCTGTGGTCCCAACAGCTGTGTTGTTCACAGTTTCATGATGAGGGTCCTCTGTTGTGAGTTCACAACGGCCGGGACCCCATAGCCTCGCTGCTCCTTGCTGCATGCTAGGAGGTTCCAACTGCGGGATTCCTCACCTTTTTTATTCTATGGGTCCTCTGTTTTGAGGCTCCTCCTGCCTGCCTCACTCCGAGCCCCTTGGAGATGTGGGTCCTCTTGTTTAGGCCACATGTTCTGGGTTCCTCACCTTTCTATGATTTGGCCACACTGGTGTGAGGCCACTCCTGCCTGGATCAGATCCCCTTGGTGATGTGGGCCCTCTGGTGAGAGTCTGATCCTGGCTGGGTTCCTCACTCTTCTGGGAGGTGGGCCCTCTGCTGTGAGGTAACTCCTGCCTGGCTTGCTCCCGTTGCCCTGGTGACGTCGGACTTCTGGTGGCAGTTGGAGCCTTCTTGTACCCTCCTCTCCAAGGTGATGAGGGCCCTCTTGTGTCAGGCTCTAACTGCTGGGCTCCCCACGATTTCTGATGTGAGCCCAGTGATGCCAGGACACTCCTGTAAGGTTCCAATACTCATGGGGATGTGTGCCTTCTGCTCTGTGGTCGCAACGCCTGGGTTGCTCACAGTTTCGTTATGTTGGCACTCCGGTGTTAGTTCACTCAGGCCTAGATCCCATAGCCTCTGTGCTCTGGGCCGCCTGCTGGGAGGTTCCAACTGCTGGATTCCTCACCTTTCTTATACTTTGGGCCCTGTGTGGTGAAGCTCCTCCTGCCTGCCTCACACCGAGCCCCTTGGTGATGTAGGTCTTCTGGTTTGAGACCACGTGTGCCGTTTGTCTCACCTTTTACGGATGTGGCCCTACTGGTGTGAGGACACTCCTGACTGGTTCCCATCCCCTTGTTGATGTGGGCCCTCTGGTGAGAGTCTGATCCTGGCTTGATTCCTCACACTTCTGTGAGGCGGGCCATCTGCTGTGAGGTCACACCTGCCTGGCTGGCACACGACGCCTTGGCCACATGGGCCCTCTGGTTGCAGTTGGAGCGTGCTGGGAACCTCCTCCCATCGGTGATGAGGGCCCTCTGGCGTCCGGCCCTAACTGCTGGGCTCACCACATTTTCTGATGTGCGCCCACTTGTGCGATGACACTCCTGCCAGGTTCCCATCCCCATGCAGATTTGGGCCTTCTGTTCTGAGGTGCCAACGGCTGGCTTGCTCACAGTGTCAGGATGTGGGCCCTCTGCTGTGAGTTCACTCCGGCATGCATCCCATAGCCTCGGTGCTCTGGGCCACCTGCTTGGAGCTTCCAACTGCAGGATTCCTTACCTTTTTTCTTCTATGGGCCGTGTGTTGTGAGACACTTCCTGCCTGCCTCACTCTGAGCCCCTTGTTGATGTGGGTCTTCTGGTTTGAGGCCACATGTGGTGGGTTCCTTGCCTTTCAATGATGTGGCCCCACTGGTGTGAGCACACTCCTGCCTGGTTCGCATCCCCTTGGTGATGTGGGCCCTCTGGTGAGAATCTGATCCGGGTTGGGTTCCTCACACTTCCGTGAGCTTGGCCCTCAGCTCTGAGGTCACTCCTGCCTGGCTGGCACACCCCGCCTTGGCGACGTCGGCCCTCTGGTGGCAGTTGGAGCCTGCTGGGAGCCTCCTCCCCTCAGTGATGAGAGCCCTTTGGCGTCAGGCCCTAACTGCTGGGTACCCACATTTTCTAATACGTACTAAGTGGTGCGAGGATACGCCTGCCACGTTCCCATCCCCATGGGGATGTGGGCGTTCTGCTCTGAGGTCCCAACGGCTGGGTTGCTCACAGTTTCATGATGTGGGCCCTCTGCTGTGAGTTCACTTTGGCCTGGATCCCATAGACTCGGTGCTCTGGGCCTCCTGCTGCGAGGTTCCAACTGCTGGATTCCTCACATTTTTTAATCTATGGGCCCTGTGTTGTTAGGCTAGTCCTGCCTGCCTCACTCCGAGCCCCTTGGAGATGTGGTTCCTCTGGTTTAGGCCACATGGTCTGGGTCCCTCACCTTTCCATTATTTGGCCACACTGGTGTGAGTATACTTCTGCCTGGTTCCGATCCCCTTGGTGATGCGGGCCCTCTGGTGAGAGTCTTATCCTGGCTGGGTTCCTCACCCTTCTGTGACGTGTGCCCTCTGCTGTGATGTCACTACTGCCTGGCTGGCGCACGTCACCTTGGCGACGTGGGCCCTCAGTTGGGATTTGGTGTCTGCTGGGAGTTTCCTCCCTTCGGTAATGAGGGCCCTCTGGCGTCAGGCCTTAAATCCTGGGCTCCCAAACTTTTCTGATGTGTGCCCTGTGGTGCGAGTACACTCCTGCCAGGTTCCCAACCCCATGGCAATGTGGGCCTTCTGCTCTGTGGACCCAATGGCTGGGCTATTCACAGTTTCATGATGAGGGCCCTCTTTTGTGAGTTCACACCGGCCGGGATCCCATAGCCTCGTTGTTCCTTGCCGCCTGCTGGGATGTTCCAACTGCGGGATTCCTCACCTTTTTTATTCTATGGGCCCTCTGTTTTGAGACTACTCCTGCCTGCCTCCCTCCCAGCCCCTTGGTGATGTGTGTCCTCTGGTTTGAGGCCACATGTGGTGGTTTCCTCGCCTTTCAATGATGTGGCCCCACTGGACTGAGAACACTCCTGCCTGGTTCCCATCCTCTTGGTGATGTGGGCCCTCTGGTGAGAGTCTGATCCTGGTTGGGTTCCTCACACTTCCGTGAACTTGGCCCTCTGCTCTGAGGTCACTCCTGCCTGGCTGGCACACCCCGCCTTGGTGACGTCGGCCCTCTGGTGGCAGTTGGAGCGTGCTGGGAGCCTCCTTCCCTCAGTAATGAGGGCCCTTTGGCGTCAGGCCCTAACTGCTGTGTACCCACATTTTCTAATACGTACTAAGTGGTGCGAGGACACTCCTGCCAGGTTCCCATCCCCGTGGGGATGTGGGACTTCTGCTCTGATGTCCAAACGGCTGGGTTGCTCAAAGTTTCATGATGTGGGCCCTCTGCTGTGAGTGCACTGCGGCCTGGATCCCATAGACTGGGTGCTCTGGGCCACCTGCTGGGAGGTTCGAACTGTTGGATTCCTCACATTTTTTATTCTATGGGCCCTGCGTTGTGAGGCTAGTCCTGCCTGCCTCACTCTGAACCCCTTGGAGATGTGGATCCTCTGGTTTAGGCCACGTGTTCTGGGTTCCTCACCTTTCTATGATTTGGCCACACTGGTGTGAGGTCACTCTTGCCTGGATCCGATCCCCTTGGTGATGCGGGCCCTCTGGTGAGACTCTTATCCTGGCTGGGTGCCTCACCCTTCTGGGACATATGCCCTCTGCTGTGAGGTCACTCCTGCCTGGCTGGCGCATGTCACCTTGGCGACGTGGGCCCTCAGTTGGGAGTTGGTGCCTGCTGGGAGTCTCCTCCCCTCGGTAATGAGGGCCCTCTGACGTCAGGCCCTAACTCCTGGGCTCCCATACTTTTCTGATGTGTGCCCTCTGGTGGGAGTACACTCCTGCCAGGTTCCCAACCCCATGGGAATGTGGGCCTTCTTCTCTGTGGTCCCAACCGCTGGGTTGTTCACAGTTTCGTGATGAGGGCCTTCTGTTGTGAGTTCACACCGGCCGGGATCCCATAGCCTCGCTGCTCCTTGCCGCCTGCTGGGAGGTTCCAACTGCGGGTTACCTCACCTTTTTTATTTTATGGCCCTCTGTTTGAGACACCTCCTGCCTGCCTCACTCTGAGCCCCTTGTTGATGTGGGTCCTCTGGTTTAGGCCATATGTTCTGGGTTCCTCACTTTTCTACGATTTGGCCACACTGGTGTGAGGCCACTCCTGCCTGGTTCTGATCCCCTTGGTGATGTGGGCCCTCTGGTGAGAGTCTTATCCTGGCTGGGTTCCTCCCCCTTCTGTGACATAGGCCCTCTGCTGTGAGGTCACTCCTTCCTGGCTAACGCACATCACCTTGGAGACGTGGGCCCTCAGGTGGGAGTTGGTGCCTTCTAGGAATCTGCTCCCCTTGGTAATTAGGGCCGTCTGGCGTCAGGCCCTAACTCCTGGGCTCCCAAAATTTTCTGATGTGTGCCCTGTGGTGCGAGTACACTCCTGCCAGGTTCCCAACCCCATGGGAATGTGGGCCTTCTGTTCTGTGGTCCCAACAGCTGTGTTGTTCACAGTTTCATGATGAGGGTCCTCTGTTGTGAGTTCACAACGGCCGGGACCCCATAGCCTCGCTGCTCCTTGCTGCATGCTAGGAGGTTCCAACTGCGGGATTCCTCACCTTTTTTATTCTATGGGTCCTCTGTTTTGAGGCTCCTCCTGCCTGCCTCACTCCGAGCCCCTTGGAGATGTGGGTCCTCTTGTTTAGGCCACATGTTCTGGGTTCCTCACCTTTCTATGATTTGGCCACACTGGTGTGAGGCCACTCCTGCCTGGATCAGATCCCCTTGGTGATGTGGGCCCTCTGGTGAGAGTCTGATCCTGGCTGGGTTCCTCACTCTTCTGGGAGGTGGGCCCTCTGCTGTGAGGTAACTCCTGCCTGGCTTGCTCCCGTTGCCCTGGTGACGTCGGACTTCTGGTGGCAGTTGGAGCCTTCTTGTACCCTCCTCTCCAAGGTGATGAGGGCCCTCTTGTGTCAGGCTCTAACTGCTGGGCTCCCCACGATTTCTGATGTGAGCCCAGTGATGCCAGGACACTCCTGTAAGGTTCCAATACTCATGGGGATGTGTGCCTTCTGCTCTGTGGTCGCAACGCCTGGGTTGCTCACAGTTTCGTTATGTTGGCACTCCGGTGTTAGTTCACTCAGGCCTAGATCCCATAGCCTCTGTGCTCTGGGCCGCCTGCTGGGAGGTTCCAACTGCTGGATTCCTCACCTTTCTTATACTTTGGGCCCTGTGTGGTGAAGCTCCTCCTGCCTGCCTCACACCGAGCCCCTTGGTGATGTAGGTCTTCTGGTTTGAGACCACGTGTGCCGTTTGTCTCACCTTTTACGGATGTGGCCCTACTGGTGTGAGGACACTCCTGACTGGTTCCCATCCCCTTGTTGATGTGGGCCCTCTGGTGAGAGTCTGATCCTGGCTTGATTCCTCACACTTCTGTGAGGCGGGCCATCTGCTGTGAGGTCACACCTGCCTGGCTGGCACACGACGCCTTGGCCACATGGGCCCTCTGGTTGCAGTTGGAGCGTGCTGGGAACCTCCTCCCATCGGTGATGAGGGCCCTCTGGCGTCCGGCCCTAACTGCTGGGCTCACCACATTTTCTGATGTGCGCCCACTTGTGCGATGACACTCCTGCCAGGTTCCCATCCCCATGCAGATTTGGGCCTTCTGTTCTGAGGTGCCAACGGCTGGCTTGCTCACAGTGTCAGGATGTGGGCCCTCTGCTGTGAGTTCACTCCGGCATGCATCCCATAGCCTCGGTGCTCTGGGCCACCTGCTTGGAGCTTCCAACTGCAGGATTCCTTACCTTTTTTCTTCTATGGGCCGTGTGTTGTGAGACACTTCCTGCCTGCCTCACTCTGAGCCCCTTGTTGATGTGGGTCTTCTGGTTTGAGGCCACATGTGGTGGGTTCCTTGCCTTTCAATGATGTGGCCCCACTGGTGTGAGCACACTCCTGCCTGGTTCGCATCCCCTTGGTGATGTGGGCCCTCTGGTGAGAATCTGATCCGGGTTGGGTTCCTCACACTTCCGTGAGCTTGGCCCTCAGCTCTGAGGTCACTCCTGCCTGGCTGGCACACCCCGCCTTGGCGACGTCGGCCCTCTGGTGGCAGTTGGAGCCTGCTGGGAGCCTCCTCCCCTCAGTGATGAGAGCCCTTTGGCGTCAGGCCCTAACTGCTGGGTACCCACATTTTCTAATACGTACTAAGTGGTGCGAGGATACGCCTGCCACGTTCCCATCCCCATGGGGATGTGGGCGTTCTGCTCTGAGGTCCCAACGGCTGGGTTGCTCACAGTTTCATGATGTGGGCCCTCTGCTGTGAGTTCACTTTGGCCTGGATCCCATAGACTCGGTGCTCTGGGCCTCCTGCTGCGAGGTTCCAACTGCTGGATTCCTCACATTTTTTAATCTATGGGCCCTGTGTTGTTAGGCTAGTCCTGCCTGCCTCACTCCGAGCCCCTTGGAGATGTGGTTCCTCTGGTTTAGGCCACATGGTCTGGGTCCCTCACCTTTCCATTATTTGGCCACACTGGTGTGAGTATACTTCTGCCTGGTTCCGATCCCCTTGGTGATGCGGGCCCTCTGGTGAGAGTCTTATCCTGGCTGGGTTCCTCACCCTTCTGTGACGTGTGCCCTCTGCTGTGATGTCACTCCTGCCTGGCTGGCGCACGTCACCTTGGCGACGTGGGCCCTCAGTTGGGATTTGGTGTCTGCTGGGAGTTTCCTCCCTTCGGTAATGAGGGCCCTCTGGCGTCAGGCCTTAAATCCTGGGCTCCCAAACTTTTCTGATGTGTGCCCTGTGGTGCGAGTACACTCCTGCCAGGTTCCCAACCCCATGGCAATGTGGGCCTTCTGCTCTGTGGACCCAATGGCTGGGCTATTCACAGTTTCATGATGAGGGCCCTCTTTTGTGAGTTCACACCGGCCGGGATCCCATAGCCTCGTTGTTCCTTGCCGCCTGCTGGGATGTTCCAACTGCGGGATTCCTCACCTTTTTTATTCTATGGGCCCTCTGTTTTGAGACTACTCCTGCCTGCCTCCCTCCCAGCCCCTTGGTGTGTCCTCTGGTTTGAGGCCACATGTGGTGGTTTCCTCGCCTTTCAATGATGTGGCCCCACTGGACTGAGAACACTCCTGCCTGGTTCCCATCCTCTTGGTGATGTGGGCCCTCTGGTGAGAGTCTGATCCTGGTTGGGTTCCTCACACTTCCGTGAACTTGGCCCTCTGCTCTGAGGTCACTCCTGCCTGGCTGGCACACCCCGCCTTGGTGACGTCGGCCCTCTGGTGGCAGTTGGAGCGTGCTGGGAGCCTCCTTCCCTCAGTAATGAGGGCCCTTTGGCGTCAGGCCCTAACTGCTGTGTACCCACATTTTCTAATACGTACTAAGTGGTGCGAGGACACTCCTGCCAGGTTCCCATCCCCGTGGGGATGTGGGACTTCTGCTCTGATGTCCAAACGGCTGGGTTGCTCAAAGTTTCATGATGTGGGCCCTCTGCTGTGAGTGCACTGCGGCCTGGATCCCATAGACTGGGTGCTCTGGGCCACCTGCTGGGAGGTTCGAACTGTTGGATTCCTCACATTTTTTATTCTATGGGCCCTGCGTTGTGAGGCTAGTCCTGCCTGCCTCACTCTGAACCCCTTGGAGATGTGGATCCTCTGGTTTAGGCCACGTGTTCTGGGTTCCTCACCTTTCTATGATTTGGCCACACTGGTGTGAGGTCACTCTTGCCTGGATCCGATCCCCTTGGTGATGCGGGCCCTCTGGTGAGACTCTTATCCTGGCTGGGTGCCTCACCCTTCTGGGACGTATGCCCTCTGCTGTGAGGTCACTCCTGCCTGGCTGGCGCACGTCACCTTGGCGACGTGGGCCCTCAGTTGGGAGTTGGTGCCTGCTGGGAGTCTCCTCCCCTCGGTAATGAGGGCCCTCTGACGTCAGGCCCTAACTCCTGGGCTCCCATACTTTTCTGATGTGTGCCCTCTGGTGGGAGTACACTCCTGCCAGGTTCCCAACCCCATGGGAATGTGGGCCTTCTTCTCTGTGGTCCCAACCGCTGGGTTGTTCACAGTTTCGTGATGAGGGCCTTCTGTTGTGAGTTCACACCGGCCGGGATCCCATAGCCTCGCTGCTCCTTGCCGCCTGCTGGGAGGTTCCAACTGCGGGTTACCTCACCTTTTTTATTTTATGGCCCTCTGTTTGAGACACCTCCTGCCTGCCTCACTCTGAGCCCCTTGTTGATGTGGGTCCTCTGGTTTAGGCCATATGTTCTGGGTTCCTCACTTTTCTACGATTTGGCCACACTGGTGTGAGGCCACTCCTGCCTGGTTCTGATCCCCTTGGTGATGTGGGCCCTCTGGTGAGAGTCTTATCCTGGCTGGGTTCCTCCCCCTTCTGTGACATAGGCCCTCTGCTGTGAGGTCACTCCTGCCTGGCTAACGCACATCACCTTGGAGACGTGGGCCCTCAGGTGGGAGTTGGTGCCTTCTAGGAGTCTGCTCCCCTCGGTAATTAGGGCCGTCTGGCGTCAGGCCCTAACTCCTGGGCTCCCAAAATTTTCTGATGTGTGCCCTGTGGTGCGAGTACACTCCTGCCAGGTTCCCAACCCCATGGGAATGTGGGCCTTCTGTTCTGTGGTCCCAACAGCTGTGTTGTTCACAGTTTCATGATGAGGGTCCTCTGTTGTGAGTTCACAACGGCCGGGACCCCATAGCCTCGCTGCTCCTTGCTGCATGCTAGGAGGTTCCAACTGCGGGATTCCTCACCTTTTTTATTCTATGGGTCCTCTGTTTTGAGGCTCCTCCTGCCTGCCTCACTCCGAGCCCCTTGGAGATGTGGGTCCTCTTGTTTAGGCCACATGTTCTGGGTTCCTCACCTTTCTATGATTTGGCCACACTGGTGTGAGGCCACTCCTGCCTGGATCAGATCCCCTTGGTGATGTGGGCCCTCTGGTGAGAGTCTGATCCTGGCTGGGTTCCTCACTCTTCTGTGAGGTGGGCCCTCTGCTGTGAGGTAACTCCTGCCTGGCTTGCTCCCGTTGCCCTGGTGACGTCGGACTTCTGGTGGCAGTTGGAGCCTTCTTGTACCCTCCTCTCCAAGGTGATGAGGGCCCTCTTGCGTCAGGCTCTAACTGCTGGGCTCCCCACGATTTCTGATGTGAGCCCAGTGATGCCAGGACACTCCTGTAAGGTTCCAATACTCATGGGGATGTGTGCCTTCTGCTCTGTGGTCGCAACGCCTGGGTTGCTCACAGTTTCGTTATGTTGGCACTCCGGTGTTAGTTCACTCAGGCCTAGATCCCATAGCCTCTGTGCTCTGGGCCGCCTGCTGGGAGGTTCCAACTGCTGGATTCCTCACCTTTCTTATACTTTGGGCCCTGTGTGGTGAAGCTCCTCCTGCCTGCCTCACACCGAGCCCCTTGGTGATGTAGGTCTTCTGGTTTGAGACCACGTGTGCCGTTTGTCTCACCTTTTAGGGATGTGGCCCTACTGGTGTGAGGACACTCCTGACTGGTTCCCATCCCCTTGTTGATGTGGGCCCTCTGGTGAGAGTCTGATCCTGGCTTGATTCCTCACACTTCTGTGAGGCGGGCCCTCTGCTGTGAGGTCACACCTGCCTGGCTGGCACACGACGCCTTGGCCACATGGGCCCTCTGGTTGCAGTTGGAGCGTGCTGGGAACCTCCTCCCATCGGTGATGAGGGCCCTCTGGCGTCCGGCCCTAACTGCTGGGCTCACCACATTTTCTGATGTGCGCCCACTTGTGCGATGACACTCCTGCCAGGTTCCCATCCCCATGCAGATTTGGGCCTTCTGTTCTGAGGTGCCAACGGCTGGCTTGCTCACAGTGTCAGGATGTGGGCCCTCTGCTGTGAGTTCACTCCGGCATGCATCCCATAGCCTCGGTGCTCTGGGCCACCTGCTTGGAGCTTCCAACTGCAGGATTCCTTACCTTTTTTCTTCTATGGGCCGTGTGTTGTGAGACACTTCCTGCCTGCCTCACTCTGAGCCCCTTGTTGATGTGGGTCTTCTGGTTTGAGGCCACATGTGGTGGGTTCCTTGCCTTTCAATGATGTGGCCCCACTGGTGTGAGCACACTCCTGCCTGGTTCGCATCCCCTTGGTGATGTGGGCCCTCTGGTGAGAATCTGATCCGGGTTGGGTTCCTCACACTTCCGTGAGCTTGGCCCTCAGCTCTGAGGTCACTCCTGCCTGGCTGGCACACCCCGCCTTGGCGACGTCGGCCCTCTGGTGGCAGTTGGAGCCTGCTGGGAGCCTCCTCCCCTCAGTGATGAGAGCCCTTTGGCGTCAGGCCCTAACTGCTGGGTACCCACATTTTCTAATACGTACTAAGTGGTGCGAGGATACGCCTGCCACGTTCCCATCCCCATGGGGAGGTGGGCGTTCTGCTCTGAGGTCCCAACGGCTGGGTTGCTCACAGTTTCATGATGTGGGCCCTCTGCTGTGAGTTCACTTTGGCCTGGATCCCATAGACTCGGTGCTCTGGGCCTCCTGCTGCGAGGTTCCAACTGCTGGATTCCTCACATTTTTTAATCTATGGGCCCTGTGTTGTTAGGCTAGTCCTGCCTGCCTCACTCCGAGCCCCTTGGAGATGTGGTTCCTCTGGTTTAGGCCACATGGTCTGGGTCCCTCACCTTTCCATTATTTGGCCACACTGGTGTGAGTATACTTCTGCCTGGTTCCGATCCCCTTGGTGATGCGGGCCCTCTGGTGAGAGTCTTATCCTGGCTGGGTTCCTCACCCTTCTGTGACGTGTGCCCTCTGCTGTGATGTCACTCCTGCCTGGCTGGCGCACGTCACCTTGGCGACGTGGGCCCTCAGTTGGGATTTGGTGTCTGCTGGGAGTTTCCTCCCTTCGGTAATGAGGGCCCTCTGGCGTCAGGCCTTAAATCCTGGGCTCCCAAACTTTTCTGATGTGTGCCCTGTGGTGCGAGTACACTCCTGCCAGGTTCCCAACCCCATGGCAATGTGGGCCTTCTGCTCTGTGGACCCAATGGCTGGGCTATTCACAGTTTCATGATGAGGGCCCTCTTTTGTGAGTTCACACCGGCCGGGATCCCATAGCCTCGTTGTTCCTTGCCGCCTGCTGGGATGTTCCAACTGCGGGATTCCTCACCTTTTTTATTCTATGGGCCCTCTGTTTTGAGACTACTCCTGCCTGCCTCCCTCCCAGCCCCTTGGTGATGTGTGTCCTCTGGTTTGAGGCCACATGTGGTGGTTTCCTCGCCTTTCAATGATGTGGCCCCACTGGACTGAGAACACTCCTGCCTGGTTCCCATCCTCTTGGTGATGTGGGCCCTCTGGTGAGAGTCTGATCCTGGTTGGGTTCCTCACACTTCCGTGAACTTGGCCCTCTGCTCTGAGGTCACTCCTGCCTGGCTGGCACACCCCGCCTTGGTGACGTCGGCCCTCTGGTGGCAGTTGGAGCGTGCTGGGAGCCTCCTTCCCTCAGTAATGAGGGCCCTTTGGCGTCAGGCCCTAACTGCTGTGTACCCACATTTTCTAATACGTACTAAGTGGTGCGAGGACACTCCTGCCAGGTTCCCATCCCCGTGGGGATGTGGGACTTCTGCTCTGATGTCCAAACGGCTGGGTTGCTCAAAGTTTCATGATGTGGGCCCTCTGCTGTGAGTGCACTGCGGCCTGGATCCCATAGACTGGGTGCTCTGGGCCACCTGCTGGGAGGTTCGAACTGTTGGATTCCTCACATTTTTTATTCTATGGGCCCTGCGTTGTGAGGCTAGTCCTGCCTGCCTCACTCTGAACCCCTTGGAGATGTGGATCCTCTGGTTTAGGCCACGTGTTCTGGGTTCCTCACCTTTCTATGATTTGGCCACACTGGTGTGAGGTCACTCTTGCCTGGATCCGATCCCCTTGGTGATGCGGGCCCTCTGGTGAGACTCTTATCCTGGCTGGGTGCCTCACCCTTCTGGGACGTATGCCCTCTGCTGTGAGGTCACTCCTGCCTGGCTGGCGCACGTCACCTTGGCGACGTGGGCCCTCAGTTGGGAGTTGGTGCCTGCTGGGAGTCTCCTCCCCTCGGTAATGAGGGCCCTCTGACGTCAGGCCCTAACTCCTGGGCTCCCATACTTTTCTGATGTGTGCCCTCTGGTGGGAGTACACTCCTGCCAGGTTCCCAACCCCATGGGAATGTGGGCCTTCTTCTCTGTGGTCCCAACCGCTGGGTTGTTCACAGTTTCGTGATGAGGGCCTTCTGTTGTGAGTTCACACCGGCCGGGATCCCATAGCCTCGCTGCTCCTTGCCGCCTGCTGGGAGGTTCCAACTGCGGGTTACCTCACCTTTTTTATTTTATGGCCCTCTGTTTGAGACACCTCCTGCCTGCCTCACTCTGAGCCCCTTGTTGATGTGGGTCCTCTGGTTTAGGCCATATGTTCTGGGTTCCTCACTTTTCTACGATTTGGCCACACTGGTGTGAGGCCACTCCTGCCTGGTTCTGATCCCCTTGGTGATGTGGGCCCTCTGGTGAGAGTCTTATCCTGGCTGGGTTCCTCCCCCTTCTGTGACATAGGCCCTCTGCTGTGAGGTCACTCCTGCCTGGCTAACGCACATCACCTTGGAGACGTGGGCCCTCAGGTGGGAGTTGGTGCCTTCTAGGAGTCTGCTCCCCTCGGTAATTAGGGCCGTCTGGCGTCAGGCCCTAACTCCTGGGCTCCCAAAATTTTCTGATGTGTGCCCTGTGGTGCGAGTACACTCCTGCCAGGTTCCCAACCCCATGGGAATGTGGGCCTTCTGTTCTGTGGTCCCAACAGCTGTGTTGTTCACAGTTTCATGATGAGGGTCCTCTGTTGTGAGTTCACAACGGCCGGGACCCCATAGCCTCGCTGCTCCTTGCTGCATGCTAGGAGGTTCCAACTGCGGGATTCCTCACCTTTTTTATTCTATGGGTCCTCTGTTTTGAGGCTCCTCCTGCCTGCCTCACTCCGAGCCCCTTGGAGATGTGGGTCCTCTTGTTTAGGCCACATGTTCTGGGTTCCTCACCTTTCTATGATTTGGCCACACTGGTGTGAGGCCACTCCTGCCTGGATCAGATCCCCTTGGTGATGTGGGCCCTCTGGTGAGAGTCTGATCCTGGCTGGGTTCCTCACTCTTCTGTGAGGTGGGCCCTCTGCTGTGAGGTAACTCCTGCCTGGCTTGCTCCCGTTGCCCTGGTGACGTCGGACTTCTGGTGGCAGTTGGAGCCTTCTTGTACCCTCCTCTCCAAGGTGATGAGGGCCCTCTTGCGTCAGGCTCTAACTGCTGGGCTCCCCACGATTTCTGATGTGAGCCCAGTGATGCCAGGACACTCCTGTAAGGTTCCAATACTCATGGGGATGTGTGCCTTCTGCTCTGTGGTCGCAACGCCTGGGTTGCTCACAGTTTCGTTATGTTGGCACTCCGGTGTTAGTTCACTCAGGCCTAGATCCCATAGCCTCTGTGCTCTGGGCCGCCTGCTGGGAGGTTCCAACTGCTGGATTCCTCACCTTTCTTATACTTTGGGCCCTGTGTGGTGAAGCTCCTCCTGCCTGCCTCACACCGAGCCCCTTGGTGATGTAGGTCTTCTGGTTTGAGACCACGTGTGCCATTTGTCTCACCTTTTAGGGATGTGGCCCTACTGGTGTGAGGACACTCCTGACTGGTTCCCATCCCCTTGTTGATGTGGGCCCTCTGGTGAGAGTCTGATCCTGGCTTGATTCCTCACACTTCTGTGAGGCGGGCCCTCTGCTGTGAGGTCACACCTGCCTGGCTGGCACACGACGCCTTGGCCACATGGGCCCTCTGGTTGCAGTTGGAGCGTGCTGGGAACCTCCTCCCATCGGTGATGAGGGCCCTCTGGCGTCCGGCCCTAACTGCTGGGCTCACCACATTTTCTGATGTGCGCCCACTTGTGCGATGACACTCCTGCCAGGTTCCCATCCCCATGCAGATTTGGGCCTTCTGTTCTGAGGTGCCAACGGCTGGCTTGCTCACAGTGTCAGGATGTGGGCCCTCTGCTGTGAGTTCACTCCGGCATGCATCCCATAGCCTCGGTGCTCTGGGCCACCTGCTTGGAGCTTCCAACTGCAGGATTCCTTACCTTTTTTCTTCTATGGGCCGTGTGTTGTGAGACACTTCCTGCCTGCCTCACTCTGAGCCCCTTGTTGATGTGGGTCTTCTGGTTTGAGGCCACATGTGGTGGGTTCCTTGCCTTTCAATGATGTGGCCCCACTGGTGTGAGCACACTCCTGCCTGGTTCGCATCCCCTTGGTGATGTGGGCCCTCTGGTGAGAATCTGATCCGGGTTGGGTTCCTCACACTTCCGTGAGCTTGGCCCTCAGCTCTGAGGTCACTCCTGCCTGGCTGGCACACCCCGCCTTGGCGACGTCGGCCCTCTGGTGGCAGTTGGAGCCTGCTGGGAGCCTCCTCCCCTCAGTGATGAGAGCCCTTTGGCGTCAGGCCCTAACTGCTGGGTACCCACATTTTCTAATACGTACTAAGTGGTGCGAGGATACGCCTGCCACGTTCCCATCCCCATGGGGAGGTGGGCGTTCTGCTCTGAGGTCCCAACGGCTGGGTTGCTCACAGTTTCATGATGTGGGCCCTCTGCTGTGAGTTCACTTTGGCCTGGATCCCATAGACTCGGTGCTCTGGGCCTCCTGCTGCGAGGTTCCAACTGCTGGATTCCTCACATTTTTTAATCTATGGGCCCTGTGTTGTTAGGCTAGTCCTGCCTGCCTCACTCCGAGCCCCTTGGAGATGTGGTTCCTCTGGTTTAGGCCACATGGTCTGGGTCCCTCACCTTTCCATTATTTGGCCACACTGGTGTGAGTATACTTCTGCCTGGTTCCGATCCCCTTGGTGATGCGGGCCCTCTGGTGAGAGTCTTATCCTGGCTGGGTTCCTCACCCTTCTGTGACGTGTGCCCTCTGCTGTGATGTCACTCCTGCCTGGCTGGCGCACGTCACCTTGGCGACGTGGGCCCTCAGTTGGGATTTGGTGTCTGCTGGGAGTTTCCTCCCTTCGGTAATGAGGGCCCTCTGGCGTCAGGCCTTAAATCCTGGGCTCCCAAACTTTTCTGATGTGTGCCCTGTGGTGCGAGTACACTCCTGCCAGGTTCCCAACCCCATGGCAATGTGGGCCTTCTGCTCTGTGGACCCAATGGCTGGGCTATTCACAGTTTCATGATGAGGGCCCTCTTTTGTGAGTTCACACCGGCCGGGATCCCATAGCCTCGTTGTTCCTTGCCGCCTGCTGGGATGTTCCAACTGCGGGATTCCTCACCTTTTTTATTCTATGGGCCCTCTGTTTTGAGACTACTCCTGCCTGCCTCCCTCCCAGCCCCTTGGTGATGTGTGTCCTCTGGTTTGAGGCCACATGTGGTGGTTTCCTCGCCTTTCAATGATGTGGCCCCACTGGACTGAGAACACTCCTGCCTGGTTCCCATCCTCTTGGTGATGTGGGCCCTCTGGTGAGAGTCTGATCCTGGTTGGGTTCCTCACACTTCCGTGAACTTGGCCCTCTGCTCTGAGGTCACTCCTGCCTGGCTGGCACACCCCGCCTTGGTGACGTCGGCCCTCTGGTGGCAGTTGGAGCGTGCTGGGAGCCTCCTTCCCTCAGTAATGAGGGCCCTTTGGCGTCAGGCCCTAACTGCTGTGTACCCACATTTTCTAATACGTACTAAGTGGTGCGAGGACACTCCTGCCAGGTTCCCATCCCCGTGGGGATGTGGGACTTCTGCTCTGATGTCCAAACGGCTGGGTTGCTCAAAGTTTCATGATGTGGGCCCTCTGCTGTGAGTGCACTGCGGCCTGGATCCCATAGACTGGGTGCTCTGGGCCACCTGCTGGGAGGTTCGAACTGTTGGATTCCTCACATTTTTTATTCTATGGGCCCTGCGTTGTGAGGCTAGTCCTGCCTGCCTCACTCTGAACCCCTTGGAGATGTGGATCCTCTGGTTTAGGCCACGTGTTCTGGGTTCCTCACCTTTCTATGATTTGGCCACACTGGTGTGAGGTCACTCTTGCCTGGATCCGATCCCCTTGGTGATGCGGGCCCTCTGGTGAGACTCTTATCCTGGCTGGGTGCCTCACCCTTCTGGGACGTATGCCCTCTGCTGTGAGGTCACTCCTGCCTGGCTGGCGCACGTCACCTTGGCGACGTGGGCCCTCAGTTGGGAGTTGGTGCCTGCTGGGAGTCTCCTCCCCTCGGTAATGAGGGCCCTCTGACGTCAGGCCCTAACTCCTGGGCTCCCATACTTTTCTGATGTGTGCCCTCTGGTGGGAGTACACTCCTGCCAGGTTCCCAACCCCATGGGAATGTGGGCCTTCTTCTCTGTGGTCCCAACCGCTGGGTTGTTCACAGTTTCGTGATGAGGGCCTTCTGTTGTGAGTTCACACCGGCCGGGATCCCATAGCCTCGCTGCTCCTTGCCGCCTGCTGGGAGGTTCCAACTGCGGGTTACCTCACCTTTTTTATTTTATGGCCCTCTGTTTGAGACACCTCCTGCCTGCCTCACTCTGAGCCCCTTGTTGATGTGGGTCCTCTGGTTTAGGCCATATGTTCTGGGTTCCTCACTTTTCTACGATTTGGCCACACTGGTGTGAGGCCACTCCTGCCTGGTTCTGATCCCCTTGGTGATGTGGGCCCTCTGGTGAGAGTCTTATCCTGGCTGGGTTCCTCCCCCTTCTGTGACATAGGCCCTCTGCTGTGAGGTCACTCCTGCCTGGCTAACGCACATCACCTTGGAGACGTGGGCCCTCAGGTGGGAGTTGGTGCCTTCTAGGAGTCTGCTCCCCTCGGTAATTAGGGCCGTCTGGCGTCAGGCCCTAACTCCTGGGCTCCCAAAATTTTCTGATGTGTGCCCTGTGGTGCGAGTACACTCCTGCCAGGTTCCCAACCCCATGGGAATGTGGGCCTTCTGTTCTGTGGTCCCAACAGCTGTGTTGTTCACAGTTTCATGATGAGGGTCCTCTGTTGTGAGTTCACAACGGCCGGGACCCCATAGCCTCGCTGCTCCTTGCTGCATGCTAGGAGGTTCCAACTGCGGGATTCCTCACCTTTTTTATTCTATGGGTCCTCTGTTTTGAGGCTCCTCCTGCCTGCCTCACTCCGAGCCCCTTGGAGATGTGGGTCCTCTTGTTTAGGCCACATGTTCTGGGTTCCTCACCTTTCTATGATTTGGCCACACTGGTGTGAGGCCACTCCTGCCTGGATCAGATCCCCTTGGTGATGTGGGCCCTCTGGTGAGAGTCTGATCCTGGCTGGGTTCCTCACTCTTCTGTGAGGTGGGCCCTCTGCTGTGAGGTAACTCCTGCCTGGCTTGCTCCCGTTGCCCTGGTGACGTCGGACTTCTGGTGGCAGTTGGAGCCTTCTTGTACCCTCCTCTCCAAGGTGATGAGGGCCCTCTTGCGTCAGGCTCTAACTGCTGGGCTCCCCACGATTTCTGATGTGAGCCCAGTGATGCCAGGACACTCCTGTAAGGTTCCAATACTCATGGGGATGTGTGCCTTCTGCTCTGTGGTCGCAACGCCTGGGTTGCTCACAGTTTCGTTATGTTGGCACTCCGGTGTTAGTTCACTCAGGCCTAGATCCCATAGCCTCTGTGCTCTGGGCCGCCTGCTGGGAGGTTCCAACTGCTGGATTCCTCACCTTTCTTATACTTTGGGCCCTGTGTGGTGAAGCTCCTCCTGCCTGCCTCACACCGAGCCCCTTGGTGATGTAGGTCTTCTGGTTTGAGACCACGTGTGCCGTTTGTCTCACCTTTTAGGGATGTGGCCCTACTGGTGTGAGGACACTCCTGACTGGTTCCCATCCCCTTGTTGATGTGGGCCCTCTGGTGAGAGTCTGATCCTGGCTTGATTCCTCACACTTCTGTGAGGCGGGCCCTCTGCTGTGAGGTCACACCTGCCTGGCTGGCACACGACGCCTTGGCCACATGGGCCCTCTGGTTGCAGTTGGAGCGTGCTGGGAACCTCCTCCCATCGGTGATGAGGGCCCTCTGGCGTCCGGCCCTAACTGCTGGGCTCACCACATTTTCTGATGTGCGCCCACTTGTGCGATGACACTCCTGCCAGGTTCCCATCCCCATGCAGATTTGGGCCTTCTGTTCTGAGGTGCCAACGGCTGGCTTGCTCACAGTGTCAGGATGTGGGCCCTCTGCTGTGAGTTCACTCCGGCATGCATCCCATAGCCTCGGTGCTCTGGGCCACCTGCTTGGAGCTTCCAACTGCAGGATTCCTTACCTTTTTTCTTCTATGGGCCGTGTGTTGTGAGACACTTCCTGCCTGCCTCACTCTGAGCCCCTTGTTGATGTGGGTCTTCTGGTTTGAGGCCACATGTGGTGGGTTCCTTGCCTTTCAATGATGTGGCCCCACTGGTGTGAGCACACTCCTGCCTGGTTCGCATCCCCTTGGTGATGTGGGCCCTCTGGTGAGAATCTGATCCGGGTTGGGTTCCTCACACTTCCGTGAGCTTGGCCCTCAGCTCTGAGGTCACTCCTGCCTGGCTGGCACACCCCGCCTTGGCGACGTCGGCCCTCTGGTGGCAGTTGGAGCCTGCTGGGAGCCTCCTCCCCTCAGTGATGAGAGCCCTTTGGCGTCAGGCCCTAACTGCTGGGTACCCACATTTTCTAATACGTACTAAGTGGTGCGAGGATACGCCTGCCACGTTCCCATCCCCATGGGGATGTGGGCGTTCTGCTCTGAGGTCCCAACGGCTGGGTTGCTCACAGTTTCATGATGTGGGCCCTCTGCTGTGAGTTCACTTTGGCCTGGATCCCATAGACTCGGTGCTCTGGGCCTCCTGCTGCGAGGTTCCAACTGCTGGATTCCTCACATTTTTTAATCTATGGGCCCTGTGTTGTTAGGCTAGTCCTGCCTGCCTCACTCCGAGCCCCTTGGAGATGTGGTTCCTCTGGTTTAGGCCACATGGTCTGGGTCCCTCACCTTTCCATTATTTGGCCACACTGGTGTGAGTATACTTCTGCCTGGTTCCGATCCCCTTGGTGATGCGGGCCCTCTGGTGAGAGTCTTATCCTGGCTGGGTTCCTCACCCTTCTGTGACGTGTGCCCTCTGCTGTGATGTCACTCCTGCCTGGCTGGCGCACGTCACCTTGGCGACGTGGGCCCTCAGTTGGGATTTGGTGTCTGCTGGGAGTTTCCTCCCTTCGGTAATGAGGGCCCTCTGGCGTCAGGCCTTAAATCCTGGGCTCCCAAACTTTTCTGATGTGTGCCCTGTGGTGCGAGTACACTCCTGCCAGGTTCCCAACCCCATGGCAATGTGGGCCTTCTGCTCTGTGGACCCAATGGCTGGGCTATTCACAGTTTCATGATGAGGGCCCTCTTTTGTGAGTTCACACCGGCCGGGATCCCATAGCCTCGTTGTTCCTTGCCGCCTGCTGGGATGTTCCAACTGCGGGATTCCTCACCTTTTTTATTCTATGGGCCCTCTGTTTTGAGACTACTCCTGCCTGCCTCCCTCCCAGCCCCTTGGTGATGTGTGTCCTCTGGTTTGAGGCCACATGTGGTGGTTTCCTCGCCTTTCAATGATGTGGCCCCACTGGACTGAGAACACTCCTGCCTGGTTCCCATCCTCTTGGTGATGTGGGCCCTCTGGTGAGAGTCTGATCCTGGTTGGGTTCCTCACACTTCCGTGAACTTGGCCCTCTGCTCTGAGGTCACTCCTGCCTGGCTGGCACACCCCGCCTTGGTGACGTCGGCCCTCTGGTGGCAGTTGGAGCGTGCTGGGAGCCTCCTTCCCTCAGTAATGAGGGCCCTTTGGCGTCAGGCCCTAACTGCTGTGTACCCACATTTTCTAATACGTACTAAGTGGTGCGAGGACACTCCTGCCAGGTTCCCATCCCCGTGGGGATGTGGGACTTCTGCTCTGATGTCCAAACGGCTGGGTTGCTCAAAGTTTCATGATGTGGGCCCTCTGCTGTGAGTGCACTGCGGCCTGGATCCCATAGACTGGGTGCTCTGGGCCACCTGCTGGGAGGTTCGAACTGTTGGATTCCTCACATTTTTTATTCTATGGGCCCTGCGTTGTGAGGCTAGTCCTGCCTGCCTCACTCTGAACCCCTTGGAGATGTGGATCCTCTGGTTTAGGCCACGTGTTCTGGGTTCCTCACCTTTCTATGATTTGGCCACACTGGTGTGAGGTCACTCTTGCCTGGATCCGATCCCCTTGGTGATGCGGGCCCTCTGGTGAGACTCTTATCCTGGCTGGGTGCCTCACCCTTCTGGGACGTATGCTCTCTGCTGTGAGGTCACTCCTGCCTGGCTGGCGCACGTCACCTTGGCGACGTGGGCCCTCAGTTGGGAGTTGGTGCCTGCTGGGAGTCTCCTCCCCTCGGTAATGAGGGCCCTCTGACGTCAGGCCCTAACTCCTGGGCTCCCATACTTTTCTGATGTGTGCCCTCTGGTGGGAGTACACTCCTGCCAGGTTCCCAACCCCATGGGAATGTGGGCCTTCTTCTCTGTGGTCCCAACCGCTGGGTTGTTCACAGTTTCGTGATGAGGGCCTTCTGTTGTGAGTTCACACCGGCCGGGATCCCATAGCCTCGCTGCTCCTTGCCGCCTGCTGGGAGGTTCCAACTGCGGGTTACCTCACCTTTTTTATTTTATGGCCCTCTGTTTGAGACACCTCCTGCCTGCCTCACTCTGAGCCCCTTGTTGATGTGGGTCCTCTGGTTTAGGCCATATGTTCTGGGTTCCTCACTTTTCTACGATTTGGCCACACTGGTGTGAGGCCACTCCTGCCTGGTTCTGATCCCCTTGGTGATGTGGGCCCTCTGGTGAGAGTCTTATCCTGGCTGGGTTCCTCCCCCTTCTGTGACATAGGCCCTCTGCTGTGAGGTCACTCCTGCCTGGCTAACGCACATCACCTTGGAGACGTGGGCCCTCAGGTGGGAGTTGGTGCCTTCTAGGAGTCTGCTCCCCTCGGTAATTAGGGCCGTCTGGCGTCAGGCCCTAACTCCTGGGCTCCCAAAATTTTCTGATGTGTGCCCTGTGGTGCGAGTACACTCCTGCCAGGTTCCCAACCCCATGGGAATGTGGGCCTTCTGTTCTGTGGTCCCAACAGCTGTGTTGTTCACAGTTTCATGATGAGGGTCCTCTGTTGTGAGTTCACAACGGCCGGGACCCCATAGCCTCGCTGCTCCTTGCTGCATGCTAGGAGGTTCCAACTGCGGGATTCCTCACCTTTTTTATTCTATGGGTCCTCTGTTTTGAGGCTCCTCCTGCCTGCCTCACTCCGAGCCCCTTGGAGATGTGGGTCCTCTTGTTTAGGCCACATGTTCTGGGTTCCTCACCTTTCTATGATTTGGCCACACTGGTGTGAGGCCACTCCTGCCTGGATCAGATCCCCTTGGTGATGTGGGCCCTCTGGTGAGAGTCTGATCCTGGCTGGGTTCCTCACTCTTCTGTGAGGTGGGCCCTCTGCTGTGAGGTAACTCCTGCCTGGCTTGCTCCCGTTGCCCTGGTGACGTCGGACTTCTGGTGGCAGTTGGAGCCTTCTTGTACCCTCCTCTCCAAGGTGATGAGGGCCCTCTTGCGTCAGGCTCTAACTGCTGGGCTCCCCACGATTTCTGATGTGAGCCCAGTGATGCCAGGACACTCCTGTAAGGTTCCAATACTCATGGGGATGTGTGCCTTCTGCTCTGTGGTCGCAACGCCTGGGTTGCTCACAGTTTCGTTATGTTGGCACTCCGGTGTTAGTTCACTCAGGCCTAGATCCCATAGCCTCTGTGCTCTGGGCCGCCTGCTGGGAGGTTCCAACTGCTGGATTCCTCACCTTTCTTATACTTTGGGCCCTGTGTGGTGAAGCTCCTCCTGCCTGCCTCACACCGAGCCCCTTGGTGATGTAGGTCTTCTGGTTTGAGACCACGTGTGCCGTTTGTCTCACCTTTTAGGGATGTGGCCCTACTGGTGTGAGGACACTCCTGACTGGTTCCCATCCCCTTGTTGATGTGGGCCCTCTGGTGAGAGTCTGATCCTGGCTTGATTCCTCACACTTCTGTGAGGCGGGCCCTCTGCTGTGAGGTCACACCTGCCTGGCTGGCACACGACGCCTTGGCCACATGGGCCCTCTGGTTGCAGTTGGAGCGTGCTGGGAACCTCCTCCCATCGGTGATGAGGGCCCTCTGGCGTCCGGCCCTAACTGCTGGGCTCACCACATTTTCTGATGTGCGCCCACTTGTGCGATGACACTCCTGCCAGGTTCCCATCCCCATGCAGATTTGGGCCTTCTGTTCTGAGGTGCCAACGGCTGGCTTGCTCACAGTGTCAGGATGTGGGCCCTCTGCTGTGAGTTCACTCCGGCATGCATCCCATAGCCTCGGTGCTCTGGGCCACCTGCTTGGAGCTTCCAACTGCAGGATTCCTTACCTTTTTTCTTCTATGGGCCGTGTGTTGTGAGACACTTCCTGCCTGCCTCACTCTGAGCCCCTTGTTGATGTGGGTCTTCTGGTTTGAGGCCACATGTGGTGGGTTCCTTGCCTTTCAATGATGTGGCCCCACTGGTGTGAGCACACTCCTGCCTGGTTCGCATCCCCTTGGTGATGTGGGCCCTCTGGTGAGAATCTGATCCGGGTTGGGTTCCTCACACTTCCGTGAGCTTGGCCCTCAGCTCTGAGGTCACTCCTGCCTGGCTGGCACACCCCGCCTTGGCGACGTCGGCCCTCTGGTGGCAGTTGGAGCCTGCTGGGAGCCTCCTCCCCTCAGTGATGAGAGCCCTTTGGCGTCAGGCCCTAACTGCTGGGTACCCACATTTTCTAATACGTACTAAGTGGTGCGAGGATACGCCTGCCACGTTCCCATCCCCATGGGGAGGTGGGCGTTCTGCTCTGAGGTCCCAACGGCTGGGTTGCTCACAGTTTCATGATGTGGGCCCTCTGCTGTGAGTTCACTTTGGCCTGGATCCCATAGACTCGGTGCTCTGGGCCTCCTGCTGCGAGGTTCCAACTGCTGGATTCCTCACATTTTTTAATCTATGGGCCCTGTGTTGTTAGGCTAGTCCTGCCTGCCTCACTCCGAGCCCCTTGGAGATGTGGTTCCTCTGGTTTAGGCCACATGGTCTGGGTCCCTCACCTTTCCATTATTTGGCCACACTGGTGTGAGTATACTTCTGCCTGGTTCCGATCCCCTTGGTGATGCGGGCCCTCTGGTGAGAGTCTTATCCTGGCTGGGTTCCTCACCCTTCTGTGACGTGTGCCCTCTGCTGTGATGTCACTCCTGCCTGGCTGGCGCACGTCACCTTGGCGACGTGGGCCCTCAGTTGGGATTTGGTGTCTGCTGGGAGTTTCCTCCCTTCGGTAATGAGGGCCCTCTGGCGTCAGGCCTTAAATCCTGGGCTCCCAAACTTTTCTGATGTGTGCCCTGTGGTGCGAGTACACTCCTGCCAGGTTCCCAACCCCATGGCAATGTGGGCCTTCTGCTCTGTGGACCCAATGGCTGGGCTATTCACAGTTTCATGATGAGGGCCCTCTTTTGTGAGTTCACACCGGCCGGGATCCCATAGCCTCGTTGTTCCTTGCCGCCTGCTGGGATGTTCCAACTGCGGGATTCCTCACCTTTTTTATTCTATGGGCCCTCTGTTTTGAGACTACTCCTGCCTGCCTCCCTCCCAGCCCCTTGGTGATGTGTGTCCTCTGGTTTGAGGCCACATGTGGTGGTTTCCTCGCCTTTCAATGATGTGGCCCCACTGGACTGAGAACACTCCTGCCTGGTTCCCATCCTCTTGGTGATGTGGGCCCTCTGGTGAGAGTCTGATCCTGGTTGGGTTCCTCACACTTCCGTGAACTTGGCCCTCTGCTCTGAGGTCACTCCTGCCTGGCTGGCACACCCCGCCTTGGTGACGTCGGCCCTCTGGTGGCAGTTGGAGCGTGCTGGGAGCCTCCTTCCCTCAGTAATGAGGGCCCTTTGGCGTCAGGCCCTAACTGCTGTGTACCCACATTTTCTAATACGTACTAAGTGGTGCGAGGACACTCCTGCCAGGTTCCCATCCCCGTGGGGATGTGGGACTTCTGCTCTGATGTCCAAACGGCTGGGTTGCTCAAAGTTTCATGATGTGGGCCCTCTGCTGTGAGTGCACTGCGGCCTGGATCCCATAGACTGGGTGCTCTGGGCCACCTGCTGGGAGGTTCGAACTGTTGGATTCCTCACATTTTTTATTCTATGGGCCCTGCGTTGTGAGGCTAGTCCTGCCTGCCTCACTCTGAACCCCTTGGAGATGTGGATCCTCTGGTTTAGGCCACGTGTTCTGGGTTCCTCACCTTTCTATGATTTGGCCACACTGGTGTGAGGTCACTCTTGCCTGGATCCGATCCCCTTGGTGATGCGGGCCCTCTGGTGAGACTCTTATCCTGGCTGGGTGCCTCACCCTTCTGGGACGTATGCCCTCTGCTGTGAGGTCACTCCTGCCTGGCTGGCGCACGTCACCTTGGCGACGTGGGCCCTCAGTTGGGAGTTGGTGCCTGCTGGGAGTCTCCTCCCCTCGGTAATGAGGGCCCTCTGACGTCAGGCCCTAACTCCTGGGCTCCCATACTTTTCTGATGTGTGCCCTCTGGTGGGAGTACACTCCTGCCAGGTTCCCAACCCCATGGGAATGTGGGCCTTCTTCTCTGTGGTCCCAACCGCTGGGTTGTTCACAGTTTCGTGATGAGGGCCTTCTGTTGTGAGTTCACACCGGCCGGGATCCCATAGCCTCGCTGCTCCTTGCCGCCTGCTGGGAGGTTCCAACTGCGGGTTACCTCACCTTTTTTATTTTATGGCCCTCTGTTTGAGACACCTCCTGCCTGCCTCACTCTGAGCCCCTTGTTGATGTGGGTCCTCTGGTTTAGGCCATATGTTCTGGGTTCCTCACTTTTCTACGATTTGGCCACACTGGTGTGAGGCCACTCCTGCCTGGTTCTGATCCCCTTGGTGATGTGGGCCCTCTGGTGAGAGTCTTATCCTGGCTGGGTTCCTCCCCCTTCTGTGACATAGGCCCTCTGCTGTGAGGTCACTCCTGCCTGGCTAACGCACATCACCTTGGAGACGTGGGCCCTCAGGTGGGAGTTGGTGCCTTCTAGGAGTCTGCTCCCCTCGGTAATTAGGGCCGTCTGGCGTCAGGCCCTAACTCCTGGGCTCCCAAAATTTTCTGATGTGTGCCCTGTGGTGCGAGTACACTCCTGCCAGGTTCCCAACCCCATGGGAATGTGGGCCTTCTGTTCTGTGGTCCCAACAGCTGTGTTGTTCACAGTTTCATGATGAGGGTCCTCTGTTGTGAGTTCACAATGGCCGGGACCCCATAGCCTCGCTGCTCCTTGCTGCATGCTAGGAGGTTCCAACTGCGGGATTCATCACCTTTTTTATTCTATGGGTCCTCTGTTTTGAGGCTCCTCCTGCCTGCCTCACTCCGAGCCCCTTGGAGATGTGGGTCCTCTTGTTTAGGCCACATGTTCTGGGTTCCTCACCTTTCTATGATTTGGCCACACTGGTGTGAGGCCACTCCTGCCTGGATCAGATCCCCTTGGTGATGTGGGCCCTCTGGTGAGAGTCTGATCCTGGCTGGGTTCCTCACTCTTCTGTGAGGTGGGCCCTCTGCTGTGAGGTAACTCCTGCCTGGCTTGCTCCCGTTGCCCTGGTGACGTCGGACTTCTGGTGGCAGTTGGAGCCTTCTTGTACCCTCCTCTCCAAGGTGATGAGGGCCCTCTTGCGTCAGGCTCTAACTGCTGGGCTCCCCACGATTTCTGATGTGAGCCCAGTGATGCCAGGACACTCCTGTAAGGTTCCAATACTCATGGGGATGTGTGCCTTCTGCTCTGTGGTCGCAACGCCTGGGTTGCTCACAGTTTCGTTATGTTGGCACTCCGGTGTTAGTTCACTCAGGCCTAGATCCCATAGCCTCTGTGCTCTGGGCCGCCTGCTGGGAGGTTCCAACTGCTGGATTCCTCACCTTTCTTATACTTTGGGCCCTGTGTGGTGAAGCTCCTCCTGCCTGCCTCACACCGAGCCCCTTGGTGATGTAGGTCTTCTGGTTTGAGACCACGTGTGCCGTTTGTCTCACCTTTTAGGGATGTGGCCCTACTGGTGTGAGGACACTCCTGACTGGTTCCCATCCCCTTGTTGATGTGGGCCCTCTGGTGAGAGTCTGATCCTGGCTTGATTCCTCACACTTCTGTGAGGCGGGCCCTCTGCTGTGAGGTCACACCTGCCTGGCTGGCACACGACGCCTTGGCCACATGGGCCCTCTGGTTGCAGTTGGAGCGTGCTGGGAACCTCCTCCCATCGGTGATGAGGGCCCTCTGGCGTCCGGCCCTAACTGCTGGGCTCACCACATTTTCTGATGTGCGCCCACTTGTGCGATGACACTCCTGCCAGGTTCCCATCCCCATGCAGATTTGGGCCTTCTGTTCTGAGGTGCCAACGGCTGGCTTGCTCACAGTGTCAGGATGTGGGCCCTCTGCTGTGAGTTCACTCCGGCATGCATCCCATAGCCTCGGTGCTCTGGGCCACCTGCTTGGAGCTTCCAACTGCAGGATTCCTTACCTTTTTTCTTCTATGGGCCGTGTGTTGTGAGACACTTCCTGCCTGCCTCACTCTGAGCCCCTTGTTGATGTGGGTCTTCTGGTTTGAGGCCACATGTGGTGGGTTCCTTGCCTTTCAATGATGTGGCCCCACTGGTGTGAGCACACTCCTGCCTGGTTCGCATCCCCTTGGTGATGTGGGCCCTCTGGTGAGAATCTGATCCGGGTTGGGTTCCTCACACTTCCGTGAGCTTGGCCCTCAGCTCTGAGGTCACTCCTGCCTGGCTGGCACACCCCGCCTTGGCGACGTCGGCCCTCTGGTGGCAGTTGGAGCCTGCTGGGAGCCTCCTCCCCTCAGTGATGAGAGCCCTTTGGCGTCAGGCCCTAACTGCTGGGTACCCACATTTTCTAATACGTACTAAGTGGTGCGAGGATACGCCTGCCACGTTCCCATCCCCATGGGGATGTGGGCGTTCTGCTCTGAGGTCCCAACGGCTGGGTTGCTCACAGTTTCATGATGTGGGCCCTCTGCTGTGAGTTCACTTTGGCCTGGATCCCATAGACTCGGTGCTCTGGGCCTCCTGCTGCGAGGTTCCAACTGCTGGATTCCTCACATTTTTTAATCTATGGGCCCTGTGTTGTTAGGCTAGTCCTGCCTGCCTCACTCCGAGCCCCTTGGAGATGTGGTTCCTCTGGTTTAGGCCACATGGTCTGGGTCCCTCACCTTTCCATTATTTGGCCACACTGGTGTGAGTATACTTCTGCCTGGTTCCGATCCCCTTGGTGATGCGGGCCCTCTGGTGAGAGTCTTATCCTGGCTGGGTTCCTCACCCTTCTGTGACGTGTGCCCTCTGCTGTGATGTCACTCCTGCCTGGCTGGCGCACGTCACCTTGGCGACGTGGGCCCTCAGTTGGGATTTGGTGTCTGCTGGGAGTTTCCTCCCTTCGGTAATGAGGGCCCTCTGGCGTCAGGCCTTAAATCCTGGGCTCCCAAACTTTTCTGATGTGTGCCCTGTGGTGCGAGTACACTCCTGCCAGGTTCCCAACCCCATGGCAATGTGGGCCTTCTGCTCTGTGGACCCAATGGCTGGGCTATTCACAGTTTCATGATGAGGGCCCTCTTTTGTGAGTTCACACCGGCCGGGATCCCATAGCCTCGTTGTTCCTTGCCGCCTGCTGGGATGTTCCAACTGCGGGATTCCTCACCTTTTTTATTCTATGGGCCCTCTGTTTTGAGACTACTCCTGCCTGCCTCCCTCCCAGCCCCTTGGTGATGTGTGTCCTCTGGTTTGAGGCCACATGTGGTGGTTTCCTCGCCTTTCAATGATGTGGCCCCACTGGACTGAGAACACTCCTGCCTGGTTCCCATCCTCTTGGTGATGTGGGCCCTCTGGTGAGAGTCTGATCCTGGTTGGGTTCCTCACACTTCCGTGAACTTGGCCCTCTGCTCTGAGGTCACTCCTGCCTGGCTGGCACACCCCGCCTTGGTGACGTCGGCCCTCTGGTGGCAGTTGGAGCGTGCTGGGAGCCTCCTTCCCTCAGTAATGAGGGCCCTTTGGCGTCAGGCCCTAACTGCTGTGTACCCACATTTTCTAATACGTACTAAGTGGTGCGAGGACACTCCTGCCAGGTTCCCATCCCCGTGGGGATGTGGGACTTCTGCTCTGATGTCCAAACGGCTGGGTTGCTCAAAGTTTCATGATGTGGGCCCTCTGCTGTGAGTGCACTGCGGCCTGGATCCCATAGACTGGGTGCTCTGGGCCACCTGCTGGGAGGTTCGAACTGTTGGATTCCTCACATTTTTTATTCTATGGGCCCTGCGTTGTGAGGCTAGTCCTGCCTGCCTCACTCTGAACCCCTTGGAGATGTGGATCCTCTGGTTTAGGCCACGTGTTCTGGGTTCCTCACCTTTCTATGATTTGGCCACACTGGTGTGAGGTCACTCTTGCCTGGATCCGATCCCCTTGGTGATGCGGGCCCTCTGGTGAGACTCTTATCCTGGCTGGGTGCCTCACCCTTCTGGGACGTATGCCCTCTGCTGTGAGGTCACTCCTGCCTGGCTGGCGCACGTCACCTTGGCGACGTGGGCCCTCAGTTGGGAGTTGGTGCCTGCTGGGAGTCTCCTCCCCTCGGTAATGAGGGCCCTCTGACGTCAGGCCCTAACTCCTGGGCTCCCATACTTTTCTGATGTGTGCCCTCTGGTGGGAGTACACTCCTGCCAGGTTCCCAACCCCATGGGAATGTGGGCCTTCTTCTCTGTGGTCCCAACCGCTGGGTTGTTCACAGTTTCGTGATGAGGGCCTTCTGTTGTGAGTTCACACCGGCCGGGATCCCATAGCCTCGCTGCTCCTTGCCGCCTGCTGGGAGGTTCCAACTGCGGGTTACCTCACCTTTTTTATTTTATGGCCCTCTGTTTGAGACACCTCCTGCCTGCCTCACTCTGAGCCCCTTGTTGATGTGGGTCCTCTGGTTTAGGCCATATGTTCTGGGTTCCTCACTTTTCTACGATTTGGCCACACTGGTGTGAGGCCACTCCTGCCTGGTTCTGATCCCCTTGGTGATGTGGGCCCTCTGGTGAGAGTCTTATCCTGGCTGGGTTCCTCCCCCTTCTGTGACATAGGCCCTCTGCTGTGAGGTCACTCCTGCCTGGCTAACGCACATCACCTTGGAGACGTGGGCCCTCAGGTGGGAGTTGGTGCCTTCTAGGAGTCTGCTCCCCTCGGTAATTAGGGCCGTCTGGCGTCAGGCCCTAACTCCTGGGCTCCCAAAATTTTCTGATGTGTGCCCTGTGGTGCGAGTACACTCCTGCCAGGTTCCCAACCCCATGGGAATGTGGGCCTTCTGTTCTGTGGTCCCAACAGCTGTGTTGTTCACAGTTTCATGATGAGGGTCCTCTGTTGTGAGTTCACAACGGCCGGGACCCCATAGCCTCGCTGCTCCTTGCTGCATGCTAGGAGGTTCCAACTGCGGGATTCCTCACCTTTTTTATTCTATGGGTCCTCTGTTTTGAGGCTCCTCCTGCCTGCCTCACTCCGAGCCCCTTGGAGATGTGGGTCCTCTTGTTTAGGCCACATGTTCTGGGTTCCTCACCTTTCTATGATTTGGCCACACTGGTGTGAGGCCACTCCTGCCTGGATCAGATCCCCTTGGTGATGTGGGCCCTCTGGTGAGAGTCTGATCCTGGCTGGGTTCCTCACTCTTCTGGGAGGTGGGCCCTCTGCTGTGAGGTAACTCCTGCCTGGCTTGCTCCCGTTGCCCTGGTGACGTCGGACTTCTGGTGGCAGTTGGAGCCTTCTTGTACCCTCCTCTCCAAGGTGATGAGGGCCCTCTTGTGTCAGGCTCTAACTGCTGGGCTCCCCACGATTTCTGATGTGAGCCCAGTGATGCCAGGACACTCCTGTAAGGTTCCAATACTCATGGGGATGTGTGCCTTCTGCTCTGTGGTCGCAACGCCTGGGTTGCTCACAGTTTCGTTATGTTGGCACTCCGGTGTTAGTTCACTCAGGCCTAGATCCCATAGCCTCTGTGCTCTGGGCCGCCTGCTGGGAGGTTCCAACTGCTGGATTCCTCACCTTTCTTATACTTTGGGCCCTGTGTGGTGAAGCTCCTCCTGCCTGCCTCACACCGAGCCCCTTGGTGATGTAGGTCTTCTGGTTTGAGACCACGTGTGCCGTTTGTCTCACCTTTTACGGATGTGGCCCTACTGGTGTGAGGACACTCCTGACTGGTTCCCATCCCCTTGTTGATGTGGGCCCTCTGGTGAGAGTCTGATCCTGGCTTGATTCCTCACACTTCTGTGAGGCGGGCCATCTGCTGTGAGGTCACACCTGCCTGGCTGGCACACGACGCCTTGGCCACATGGGCCCTCTGGTTGCAGTTGGAGCGTGCTGGGAACCTCCTCCCATCGGTGATGAGGGCCCTCTGGCGTCCGGCCCTAACTGCTGGGCTCACCACATTTTCTGATGTGCGCCCACTTGTGCGATGACACTCCTGCCAGGTTCCCATCCCCATGCAGATTTGGGCCTTCTGTTCTGAGGTGCCAACGGCTGGCTTGCTCACAGTGTCAGGATGTGGGCCCTCTGCTGTGAGTTCACTCCGGCATGCATCCCATAGCCTCGGTGCTCTGGGCCACCTGCTTGGAGCTTCCAACTGCAGGATTCCTTACCTTTTTTCTTCTATGGGCCGTGTGTTGTGAGACACTTCCTGCGTGCCTCACTCTGAGCCCCTTGTTGATGTGGGTCTTCTGGTTTGAGGCCACATGTGGTGGGTTCCTTGCCTTTCAATGATGTGGCCCCACTGGTGTGAGCACACTCCTGCCTGGTTCGCATCCCCTTGGTGATGTGGGCCCTCTGGTGAGAATCTGATCCGGGTTGGGTTCCTCACACTTCCGTGAGCTTGGCCCTCAGCTCTGAGGTCACTCCTGCCTGGCTGGCACACCCCGCCTTGGCGACGTCGGCCCTCTGGTGGCAGTTGGAGCCTGCTGGGAGCCTCCTCCCCTCAGTGATGAGAGCCCTTTGGCGTCAGGCCCTAACTGCTGGGTACCCACATTTTCTAATACGTACTAAGTGGTGCGAGGATACGCCTGCCACGTTCCCATCCCCATGGGGAGGTGGGCGTTCTGCTCTGAGGTCCCAACGGCTGGGTTGCTCACAGTTTCATGATGTGGGCCCTCTGCTGTGAGTTCACTTTGGCCTGGATCCCATAGACTCGGTGCTCTGGGCCTCCTGCTGCGAGGTTCCAACTGCTGGATTCCTCACATTTTTTAATCTATGGGCCCTGTGTTGTTAGGCTAGTCCTGCCTGCCTCACTCCGAGCCCCTTGGAGATGTGGTTCCTCTGGTTTAGGCCACATGGTCTGGGTCCCTCACCTTTCCATTATTTGGCCACACTGGTGTGAGTATACTTCTGCCTGGTTCCGATCCCCTTGGTGATGCGGGCCCTCTGGTGAGAGTCTTATCCTGGCTGGGTTCCTCACCCTTCTGTGACGTGTGCCCTCTGCTGTGATGTCACTCCTGCCTGGCTGGCGCACGTCACCTTGGCGACGTGGGCCCTCAGTTGGGATTTGGTGTCTGCTGGGAGTTTCCTCCCTTCGGTAATGAGGGCCCTCTGGCGTCAGGCCTTAAATCCTGGGCTCCCAAACTTTTCTGATGTGTGCCCTGTGGTGCGAGTACACTCCTGCCAGGTTCCCAACCCCATGGCAATGTGGGCCTTCTGCTCTGTGGACCCAATGGCTGGGCTATTCACAGTTTCATGATGAGGGCCCTCTTTTGTGAGTTCACACCGGCCGGGATCCCATAGCCTCGTTGTTCCTTGCCGCCTGCTGGGATGTTCCAACTGCGGGATTCCTCACCTTTTTTATTCTATGGGCCCTCTGTTTTGAGACTACTCCTGCCTGCCTCCCTCCCAGCCCCTTGGTGATGTGTGTCCTCTGGTTTGAGGCCACATGTGGTGGTTTCCTCGCCTTTCAATGATGTGGCCCCACTGGACTGAGAACACTCCTGCCTGGTTCCCATCCTCTTGGTGATGTGGGCCCTCTGGTGAGAGTCTGATCCTGGTTGGGTTCCTCACACTTCCGTGAACTTGGCCCTCTGCTCTGAGGTCACTCCTGCCTGGCTGGCACACCCCGCCTTGGTGACGTCGGCCCTCTGGTGGCAGTTGGAGCGTGCTGGGAGCCTCCTTCCCTCAGTAATGAGGGCCCTTTGGCGTCAGGCCCTAACTGCTGTGTACCCACATTTTCTAATACGTACTAAGTGGTGCGAGGACACTCCTGCCAGGTTCCCATCCCCGTGGGGATGTGGGACTTCTGCTCTGATGTCCAAACGGCTGGGTTGCTCAAAGTTTCATGATGTGGGCCCTCTGCTGTGAGTGCACTGCGGCCTGGATCCCATAGACTGGGTGCTCTGGGCCACCTGCTGGGAGGTTCGAACTGTTGGATTCCTCACATTTTTTATTCTATGGGCCCTGCGTTGTGAGGCTAGTCCTGCCTGCCTCACTCTGAACCCCTTGGAGATGTGGATCCTCTGGTTTAGGCCACGTGTTCTGGGTTCCTCACCTTTCTATGATTTGGCCACACTGGTGTGAGGTCACTCTTGCCTGGATCCGATCCCCTTGGTGATGCGGGCCCTCTGGTGAGACTCTTATCCTGGCTGGGTGCCTCACCCTTCTGGGACGTATGCCCTCTGCTGTGAGGTCACTCCTGCCTGGCTGGCGCACGTCACCTTGGCGACGTGGGCCCTCAGTTGGGAGTTGGTGCCTGCTGGGAGTCTCCTCCCCTCGGTAATGAGGGCCCTCTGACGTCAGGCCCTAACTCCTGGGCTCCCATACTTTTCTGATGTGTGCCCTCTGGTGGGAGTACACTCCTGCCAGGTTCCCAACCCCATGGGAATGTGGGCCTTCTTCTCTGTGGTCCCAACCGCTGGGTTGTTCACAGTTTCGTGATGAGGGCCTTCTGTTGTAAGTTCACACCGGCCGGGATCCCATAGCCTCGCTGCTCCTTGCCGCCTGCTGGGAGGTTCCAACTGCGGGTTACCTCACCTTTTTTATTTTATGGCCCTCTGTTTGAGACACCTCCTGCCTGCCTCACTCTGAGCCCCTTGTTGATGTGGGTCCTCTGGTTTAGGCCATATGTTCTGGGTTCCTCACTTTTCTACGATTTGGCCACACTGGTGTGAGGCCACTCCTGCCTGGTTCTGATCCCCTTGGTGATGTGGGCCCTCTGGTGAGAGTCTTATCCTGGCTGGGTTCCTCCCCCTTCTGTGACATAGGCCCTCTGCTGTGAGGTCACTCCTGCCTGGCTAACGCACATCACCTTGGAGACGTGGGCCCTCAGGTGGGAGTTGGTGCCTTCTAGGAGTCTGCTCCCCTCGGTAATTAGGGCCGTCTGGCGTCAGGCCCTAACTCCTGGGCTCCCAAAATTTTCTGATGTGTGCCCTGTGGTGCGAGTACACTCCTGCCAGGTTCCCAACCCCATGGGAATGTGGGCCTTCTGTTCTGTGGTCCCAACAGCTGTGTTGTTCACAGTTTCATGATGAGGGTCCTCTGTTGTGAGTTCACAACGGCCGGGACCCCATAGCCTCGCTGCTCCTTGCTGCATGCTAGGAGGTTCCAACTGCGGGATTCCTCACCTTTTTTATTCTATGGGTCCTCTGTTTTGAGGCTCCTCCTGCCTGCCTCACTCCGAGCCCCTTGGAGATGTGGGTCCTCTTGTTTAGGCCACATGTTCTGGGTTCCTCACCTTTCTATGATTTGGCCACACTGGTGTGAGGCCACTCCTGCCTGGATCAGATCCCCTTGGTGATGTGGGCCCTCTGGTGAGAGTCTGATCCTGGCTGGGTTCCTCACTCTTCTGTGAGGTGGGCCCTCTGCTGTGAGGTAACTCCTGCCTGGCTTGCTCCCGTTGCCCTGGTGACGTCGGACTTCTGGTGGCAGTTGGAGCCTTCTTGTACCCTCCTCTCCAAGGTGATGAGGGCCCTCTTGCGTCAGGCTCTAACTGCTGGGCTCCCCACGATTTCTGATGTGAGCCCAGTGATGCCAGGACACTCCTGTAAGGTTCCAATACTCATGGGGATGTGTGCCTTCTGCTCTGTGGTCGCAACGCCTGGGTTGCTCACAGTTTCGTTATGTTGGCACTCCGGTGTTAGTTCACTCAGGCCTAGATCCCATAGCCTCTGTGCTCTGGGCCGCCTGCTGGGAGGTTCCAACTGCTGGATTCCTCACCTTTCTTATACTTTGGGCCCTGTGTGGTGAAGCTCCTCCTGCCTGCCTCACACCGAGCCCCTTGGTGATGTAGGTCTTCTGGTTTGAGACCACGTGTGCCGTTTGTCTCACCTTTTAGGGATGTGGCCCTACTGGTGTGAGGACACTCCTGACTGGTTCCCATCCCCTTGTTGATGTGGGCCCTCTGGTGAGAGTCTGATCCTGGCTTGATTCCTCACACTTCTGTGAGGCGGGCCCTCTGCTGTGAGGTCACACCTGCCTGGCTGGCACACGACGCCTTGGCCACATGGGCCCTCTGGTTGCAGTTGGAGCGTGCTGGGAACCTCCTCCCATCGGTGATGAGGGCCCTCTGGCGTCCGGCCCTAACTGCTGGGCTCACCACATTTTCTGATGTGCGCCCACTTGTGCGATGACACTCCTGCCAGGTTCCCATCCCCATGCAGATTTGGGCCTTCTGTTCTGAGGTGCCAACGGCTGGCTTGCTCACAGTGTCAGGATGTGGGCCCTCTGCTGTGAGTTCACTCCGGCATGCATCCCATAGCCTCGGTGCTCTGGGCCACCTGCTTGGAGCTTCCAACTGCAGGATTCCTTACCTTTTTTCTTCTATGGGCCGTGTGTTGTGAGACACTTCCTGCCTGCCTCACTCTGAGCCCCTTGTTGATGTGGGTCTTCTGGTTTGAGGCCACATGTGGTGGGTTCCTTGCCTTTCAATGATGTGGCCCCACTGGTGTGAGCACACTCCTGCCTGGTTCGCATCCCCTTGGTGATGTGGGCCCTCTGGTGAGAATCTGATCCGGGTTGGGTTCCTCACACTTCCGTGAGCTTGGCCCTCAGCTCTGAGGTCACTCCTGCCTGGCTGGCACACCCCGCCTTGGCGACGTCGGCCCTCTGGTGGCAGTTGGAGCCTGCTGGGAGCCTCCTCCCCTCAGTGATGAGAGCCCTTTGGCGTCAGGCCCTAACTGCTGGGTACCCACATTTTCTAATACGTACTAAGTGGTGCGAGGATACGCCTGCCACGTTCCCATCCCCATGGGGAGGTGGGCGTTCTGCTCTGAGGTCCCAACGGCTGGGTTGCTCACAGTTTCATGATGTGGGCCCTCTGCTGTGAGTTCACTTTGGCCTGGATCCCATAGACTCGGTGCTCTGGGCCTCCTGCTGCGAGGTTCCAACTGCTGGATTCCTCACATTTTTTAATCTATGGGCCCTGTGTTGTTAGGCTAGTCCTGCCTGCCTCACTCCGAGCCCCTTGGAGATGTGGTTCCTCTGGTTTAGGCCACATGGTCTGGGTCCCTCACCTTTCCATTATTTGGCCACACTGGTGTGAGTATACTTCTGCCTGGTTCCGATCCCCTTGGTGATGCGGGCCCTCTGGTGAGAGTCTTATCCTGGCTGGGTTCCTCACCCTTCTGTGACGTGTGCCCTCTGCTGTGATGTCACTCCTGCCTGGCTGGCGCACGTCACCTTGGCGACGTGGGCCCTCAGTTGGGATTTGGTGTCTGCTGGGAGTTTCCTCCCTTCGGTAATGAGGGCCCTCTGGCGTCAGGCCTTAAATCCTGGGCTCCCAAACTTTTCTGATGTGTGCCCTGTGGTGCGAGTACACTCCTGCCAGGTTCCCAACCCCATGGCAATGTGGGCCTTCTGCTCTGTGGACCCAATGGCTGGGCTATTCACAGTTTCATGATGAGGGCCCTCTTTTGTGAGTTCACACCGGCCGGGATCCCATAGCCTCGTTGTTCCTTGCCGCCTGCTGGGATGTTCCAACTGCGGGATTCCTCACCTTTTTTATTCTATGGGCCCTCTGTTTTGAGACTACTCCTGCCTGCCTCCCTCCCAGCCCCTTGGTGATGTGTGTCCTCTGGTTTGAGGCCACATGTGGTGGTTTCCTCGCCTTTCAATGATGTGGCCCCACTGGACTGAGAACACTCCTGCCTGGTTCCCATCCTCTTGGTGATGTGGGCCCTCTGGTGAGAGTCTGATCCTGGTTGGGTTCCTCACACTTCCGTGAACTTGGCCCTCTGCTCTGAGGTCACTCCTGCCTGGCTGGCACACCCCGCCTTGGTGACGTCGGCCCTCTGGTGGCAGTTGGAGCGTGCTGGGAGCCTCCTTCCCTCAGTAATGAGGGCCCTTTGGCGTCAGGCCCTAACTGCTGTGTACCCACATTTTCTAATACGTACTAAGTGGTGCGAGGACACTCCTGCCAGGTTCCCATCCCCGTGGGGATGTGGGACTTCTGCTCTGATGTCCAAACGGCTGGGTTGCTCAAAGTTTCATGATGTGGGCCCTCTGCTGTGAGTGCACTGCGGCCTGGATCCCATAGACTGGGTGCTCTGGGCCACCTGCTGGGAGGTTCGAACTGTTGGATTCCTCACATTTTTTATTCTATGGGCCCTGCGTTGTGAGGCTAGTCCTGCCTGCCTCACTCTGAACCCCTTGGAGATGTGGATCCTCTGGTTTAGGCCACGTGTTCTGGGTTCCTCACCTTTCTATGATTTGGCCACACTGGTGTGAGGTCACTCTTGCCTGGATCCGATCCCCTTGGTGATGCGGGCCCTCTGGTGAGACTCTTATCCTGGCTGGGTGCCTCACCCTTCTGGGACGTATGCCCTCTGCTGTGATGTCACTCCTGCCTGGCTGGCGCACGTCACCTTGGCGACGTGGGCCCTCAGTTGGGAGTTGGTGCCTGCTGGGAGTCTCCTCCCCTCGGTAATGAGGGCCCTCTGACGTCAGGCCCTAACTCCTGGGCTCCCATACTTTTCTGATGTGTGCCCTCTGGTGGGAGTACACTCCTGCCAGGTTCCCAACCCCATGGGAATGTGGGCCTTCTTCTCTGTGGTCCCAACCGCTGGGTTGTTCACAGTTTCGTGATGAGGGCCTTCTGTTGTGAGTTCACACCGGCCGGGATCCCATAGCCTCGCTGCTCCTTGCCGCCTGCTGGGAGGTTCCAACTGCGGGTTACCTCACCTTTTTTATTTTATGGC
Source organism: Delphinapterus leucas (assembly GCF_059928025.1). Classification (NCBI taxonomy): domain Eukaryota; kingdom Metazoa; phylum Chordata; class Mammalia; order Artiodactyla; family Monodontidae; genus Delphinapterus; species Delphinapterus leucas. The sequence continues at coordinate 10,689,772 of NW_028322241.1, read as the reverse complement.
CCTCTGTTTGAGACACCTCCTGCCTGCCTCACTCTGAGCCCCTTGTTGATGTGGGTCCTCTGGTTTAGGCCATATGTTCTGGGTTCCTCACTTTTCTACGATTTGGCCACACTGGTGTGAGGCCACTCCTGCCTGGTTCTGATCCCCTTGGTGATGTGGGCCCTCTGGTGAGAGTCTTATCCTGGCTGGGTTCCTCCCCCTTCTGTGACATAGGCCCTCTGCTGTGAGGTCACTCCTGCCTGGCTAACGCACATCACCTTGGAGACGTGGGCCCTCAGGTGGGAGTTGGTGCCTTCTAGGAGTCTGCTCCCCTCGGTAATTAGGGCCGTCTGGCGTCAGGCCCTAACTCCTGGGCTCCCAAAATTTTCTGATGTGTGCCCTGTGGTGCGAGTACACTCCTGCCAGGTTCCCAACCCCATGGGAATGTGGGCCTTCTGTTCTGTGGTCCCAACAGCTGTGTTGTTCACAGTTTCATGATGAGGGTCCTCTGTTGTGAGTTCACAACGGCCGGGACCCCATAGCCTCGCTGCTCCTTGCTGCATGCTAGGAGGTTCCAACTGCGGGATTCCTCACCTTTTTTATTCTATGGGTCCTCTGTTTTGAGGCTCCTCCTGCCTGCCTCACTCCGAGCCCCTTGGAGATGTGGGTCCTCTTGTTTAGGCCACATGTTCTGGGTTCCTCACCTTTCTATGATTTGGCCACACTGGTGTGAGGCCACTCCTGCCTGGATCAGATCCCCTTGGTGATGTGGGCCCTCTGGTGAGAGTCTGATCCTGGCTGGGTTCCTCACTCTTCTGTGAGGTGGGCCCTCTGCTGTGAGGTAACTCCTGCCTGGCTTGCTCCCGTTGCCCTGGTGACGTCGGACTTCTGGTGGCAGTTGGAGCCTTCTTGTACCCTCCTCTCCAAGGTGATGAGGGCCCTCTTGCGTCAGGCTCTAACTGCTGGGCTCCCCACGATTTCTGATGTGAGCCCAGTGATGCCAGGACACTCCTGTAAGGTTCCAATACTCATGGGGATGTGTGCCTTCTGCTCTGTGGTCGCAACGCCTGGGTTGCTCACAGTTTCGTTATGTTGGCACTCCGGTGTTAGTTCACTCAGGCCTAGATCCCATAGCCTCTGTGCTCTGGGCCGCCTGCTGGGAGGTTCCAACTGCTGGATTCCTCACCTTTCTTATACTTTGGGCCCTGTGTGGTGAAGCTCCTCCTGCCTGCCTCACACCGAGCCCCTTGGTGATGTAGGTCTTCTGGTTTGAGACCACGTGTGCCGTTTGTCTCACCTTTTACGGATGTGGCCCTACTGGTGTGAGGACACTCCTGACTGGTTCCCATCCCCTTGTTGATGTGGGCCCTCTGGTGAGAGTCTGATCCTGGCTTGATTCCTCACACTTCTGTGAGGCGGGCCCTCTGCTGTGAGGTCACACCTGCCTGGCTGGCACACGACGCCTTGGCCACATGGGCCCTCTGGTTGCAGTTGGAGCGTGCTGGGAACCTCCTCCCATCGGTGATGAGGGCCCTCTGGCGTCCGGCCCTAACTGCTGGGCTCACCACATTTTCTGATGTGCGCCCACTTGTGCGATGACACTCCTGCCAGGTTCCCATCCCCATGCAGATTTGGGCCTTCTGTTCTGAGGTGCCAACGGCTGGCTTGCTCACAGTGTCAGGATGTGGGCCCTCTGCTGTGAGTTCACTCCGGCATGCATCCCATAGCCTCGGTGCTCTGGGCCACCTGCTTGGAGCTTCCAACTGCAGGATTCCTTACCTTTTTTCTTCTATGGGCCGTGTGTTGTGAGACACTTCCTGCCTGCCTCACTCTGAGCCCCTTGTTGATGTGGGTCTTCTGGTTTGAGGCCACATGTGGTGGGTTCCTTGCCTTTCAATGATGTGGCCCCACTGGTGTGAGCACACTCCTGCCTGGTTCGCATCCCCTTGGTGATGTGGGCCCTCTGGTGAGAATCTGATCCGGGTTGGGTTCCTCACACTTCCGTGAGCTTGGCCCTCAGCTCTGAGGTCACTCCTGCCTGGCTGGCACACCCCGCCTTGGCGACGTCGGCCCTCTGGTGGCAGTTGGAGCCTGCTGGGAGCCTCCTCCCCTCAGTGATGAGAGCCCTTTGGCGTCAGGCCCTAACTGCTGGGTACCCACATTTTCTAATACGTACTAAGTGGTGCGAGGATACGCCTGCCACGTTCCCATCCCCATGGGGAGGTGGGCGTTCTGCTCTGAGGTCCCAACGGCTGGGTTGCTCACAGTTTCATGATGTGGGCCCTCTGCTGTGAGTTCACTTTGGCCTGGATCCCATAGACTCGGTGCTCTGGGCCTCCTGCTGCGAGGTTCCAACTGCTGGATTCCTCACATTTTTTAATCTATGGGCCCTGTGTTGTTAGGCTAGTCCTGCCTGCCTCACTCCGAGCCCCTTGGAGATGTGGTTCCTCTGGTTTAGGCCACATGGTCTGGGTCCCTCACCTTTCCATTATTTGGCCACACTGGTGTGAGTATACTTCTGCCTGGTTCCGATCCCCTTGGTGATGCGGGCCCTCTGGTGAGAGTCTTATCCTGGCTGGGTTCCTCACCCTTCTGTGACGTGTGCCCTCTGCTGTGATGTCACTCCTGCCTGGCTGGCGCACGTCACCTTGGCGACGTGGGCCCTCAGTTGGGATTTGGTGTCTGCTGGGAGTTTCCTCCCTTCGGTAATGAGGGCCCTCTGGCGTCAGGCCTTAAATCCTGGGCTCCCAAACTTTTCTGATGTGTGCCCTGTGGTGCGAGTACACTCCTGCCAGGTTCCCAACCCCATGGCAATGTGGGCCTTCTGCTCTGTGGACCCAATGGCTGGGCTATTCACAGTTTCATGATGAGGGCCCTCTTTTGTGAGTTCACACCGGCCGGGATCCCATAGCCTCGTTGTTCCTTGCCGCCTGCTGGGATGTTCCAACTGCGGGATTCCTCACCTTTTTTATTCTATGGGCCCTCTGTTTTGAGACTACTCCTGCCTGCCTCCCTCCCAGCCCCTTGGTGATGTGTGTCCTCTGGTTTGAGGCCACATGTGGTGGTTTCCTCGCCTTTCAATGATGTGGCCCCACTGGACTGAGAACACTCCTGCCTGGTTCCCATCCTCTTGGTGATGTGGGCCCTCTGGTGAGAGTCTGATCCTGGTTGGGTTCCTCACACTTCCGTGAACTTGGCCCTCTGCTCTGAGGTCACTCCTGCCTGGCTGGCACACCCCGCCTTGGTGACGTCGGCCCTCTGGTGGCAGTTGGAGCGTGCTGGGAGCCTCCTTCCCTCAGTAATGAGGGCCCTTTGGCGTCAGGCCCTAACTGCTGTGTACCCACATTTTCTAATACGTACTAAGTGGTGCGAGGACACTCCTGCCAGGTTCCCATCCCCGTGGGGATGTGGGACTTCTGCTCTGATGTCCAAACGGCTGGGTTGCTCAAAGTTTCATGATGTGGGCCCTCTGCTGTGAGTGCACTGCGGCCTGGATCCCATAGACTGGGTGCTCTGGGCCACCTGCTGGGAGGTTCGAACTGTTGGATTCCTCACATTTTTTATTCTATGGGCCCTGCGTTGTGAGGCTAGTCCTGCCTGCCTCACTCTGAACCCCTTGGAGATGTGGATCCTCTGGTTTAGGCCACGTGTTCTGGGTTCCTCACCTTTCTATGATTTGGCCACACTGGTGTGAGGCCACTCCTGCCTGGATCAGATCCCCTTGGTGATGTGGGCCCTCTGGTGAGAGTCTGATCCTGGCTGGGTTCCTCACTCTTCTGTGAGGTGGGCCCTCTGCTGTGAGGTAACTCCTGCCTGGCTTGCTCCCGTTGCCCTGGTGACGTCGGACTTCTGGTGGCAGTTGGAGCCTTCTTGTACCCTCCTCTCCAAGGTGATGAGGGCCCTCTTGCGTCAGGCTCTAACTGCTGGGCTCCCCACGATTTCTGATGTGAGCCCAGTGATGCCAGGACACTCCTGTAAGGTTCCAATACTCATGGGGATGTGTGCCTTCTGCTCTGTGGTCGCAACGCCTGGGTTGCTCACAGTTTCGTTATGTTGGCACTCCGGTGTTAGTTCACTCAGGCCTAGATCCCATAGCCTCTGTGCTCTGGGCCGCCTGCTGGGAGGTTCCAACTGCTGGATTCCTCACCTTTCTTATACTTTGGGCCCTGTGTGGTGAAGCTCCTCCTGCCTGCCTCACACCGAGCCCCTTGGTGATGTAGGTCTTCTGGTTTGAGACCACGTGTGCCGTTTGTCTCACCTTTTAGGGATGTGGCCCTACTGGTGTGAGGACACTCCTGACTGGTTCCCATCCCCTTGTTGATGTGGGCCCTCTGGTGAGAGTCTGATCCTGGCTTGATTCCTCACACTTCTGTGAGGCGGGCCCTCTGCTGTGAGGTCACACCTGCCTGGCTGGCACACGACGCCTTGGCCACATGGGCCCTCTGGTTGCAGTTGGAGCGTGCTGGGAACCTCCTCCCATCGGTGATGAGGGCCCTCTGGCGTCCGGCCCTAACTGCTGGGCTCACCACATTTTCTGATGTGCGCCCACTTGTGCGATGACACTCCTGCCAGGTTCCCATCCCCATGCAGATTTGGGCCTTCTGTTCTGAGGTGCCAACGGCTGGCTTGCTCACAGTGTCAGGATGTGGGCCCTCTGCTGTGAGTTCACTCCGGCATGCATCCCATAGCCTCGGTGCTCTGGGCCACCTGCTTGGAGCTTCCAACTGCAGGATTCCTTACCTTTTTTCTTCTATGGGCCGTGTGTTGTGAGACACTTCCTGCCTGCCTCACTCTGAGCCCCTTGTTGATGTGGGTCTTCTGGTTTGAGGCCACATGTGGTGGGTTCCTTGCCTTTCAATGATGTGGCCCCACTGGTGTGAGCACACTCCTGCCTGGTTCGCATCCCCTTGGTGATGTGGGCCCTCTGGTGAGAATCTGATCCGGGTTGGGTTCCTCACACTTCCGTGAGCTTGGCCCTCAGCTCTGAGGTCACTCCTGCCTGGCTGGCACACCCCGCCTTGGCGACGTCGGCCCTCTGGTGGCAGTTGGAGCCTGCTGGGAGCCTCCTCCCCTCAGTGATGAGAGCCCTTTGGCGTCAGGCCCTAACTGCTGGGTACCCACATTTTCTAATACGTACTAAGTGGTGCGAGGATACGCCTGCCACGTTCCCATCCCCATGGGGATGTGGGCGTTCTGCTCTGAGGTCCCAACGGCTGGGTTGCTCACAGTTTCATGATGTGGGCCCTCTGCTGTGAGTTCACTTTGGCCTGGATCCCATAGACTCGGTGCTCTGGGCCTCCTGCTGCGAGGTTCCAACTGCTGGATTCCTCACATTTTTTAATCTATGGGCCCTGTGTTGTTAGGCTAGTCCTGCCTGCCTCACTCCGAGCCCCTTGGAGATGTGGTTCCTCTGGTTTAGGCCACATGGTCTGGGTCCCTCACCTTTCCATTATTTGGCCACACTGGTGTGAGTATACTTCTGCCTGGTTCCGATCCCCTTGGTGATGCGGGCCCTCTGGTGAGAGTCTTATCCTGGCTGGGTTCCTCACCCTTCTGTGACGTGTGCCCTCTGCTGTGATGTCACTCCTGCCTGGCTGGCGCACGTCACCTTGGCGACGTGGGCCCTCAGTTGGGATTTGGTGTCTGCTGGGAGTTTCCTCCCTTCGGTAATGAGGGCCCTCTGGCGTCAGGCCTTAAATCCTGGGCTCCCAAACTTTTCTGATGTGTGCCCTGTGGTGCGAGTACACTCCTGCCAGGTTCCCAACCCCATGGCAATGTGGGCCTTCTGCTCTGTGGACCCAATGGCTGGGCTATTCACAGTTTCATGATGAGGGCCCTCTTTTGTGAGTTCACACCGGCCGGGATCCCATAGCCTCGTTGTTCCTTGCCGCCTGCTGGGATGTTCCAACTGCGGGATTCCTCACCTTTTTTATTCTATGGGCCCTCTGTTTTGAGACTACTCCTGCCTGCCTCCCTCCCAGCCCCTTGGTGATGTGTGTCCTCTGGTTTGAGGCCACATGTGGTGGTTTCCTCGCCTTTCAATGATGTGGCCCCACTGGACTGAGAACACTCCTGCCTGGTTCCCATCCTCTTGGTGATGTGGGCCCTCTGGTGAGAGTCTGATCCTGGTTGGGTTCCTCACACTTCCGTGAACTTGGCCCTCTGCTCTGAGGTCACTCCTGCCTGGCTGGCACACCCCGCCTTGGTGACGTCGGCCCTCTGGTGGCAGTTGGAGCGTGCTGGGAGCCTCCTTCCCTCAGTAATGAGGGCCCTTTGGCGTCAGGCCCTAACTGCTGTGTACCCACATTTTCTAATACGTACTAAGTGGTGCGAGGACACTCCTGCCAGGTTCCCATCCCCGTGGGGATGTGGGACTTCTGCTCTGATGTCCAAACGGCTGGGTTGCTCAAAGTTTCATGATGTGGGCCCTCTGCTGTGAGTGCACTGCGGCCTGGATCCCATAGACTGGGTGCTCTGGGCCACCTGCTGGGAGGTTCGAACTGTTGGATTCCTCACATTTTTTATTCTATGGGCCCTGCGTTGTGAGGCTAGTCCTGCCTGCCTCACTCTGAACCCCTTGGAGATGTGGATCCTCTGGTTTAGGCCACGTGTTCTGGGTTCCTCACCTTTCTATGATTTGGCCACACTGGTGTGAGGTCACTCTTGCCTGGATCCGATCCCCTTGGTGATGCGGGCCCTCTGGTGAGACTCTTATCCTGGCTGGGTGCCTCACCCTTCTGGGACATATGCCCTCTGCTGTGAGGTCACTCCTGCCTGGCTGGCGCACGTCACCTTGGCGACGTGGGGCCTCAGTTGGGAGTTGGTGCCTGCTGGGAGTCTCCTCCCCTCGGTAATGAGGGCCCTCTGACGTCAGGCCCTAACTCCTGGGCTCCCATACTTTTCTGATGTGTGCCCTCTGGTGGGAGTACACTCCTGCCAGGTTCCCAACCCCATGGGAATGTGGGCCTTCTTCTCTGTGGTCCCAACCGCTGGGTTGTTCACAGTTTCGTGATGAGGGCCTTCTGTTGTGAGTTCACACCAGCCGGGATCCCATAGCCTCGCTGCTCCTTGCCGCCTGCTGGGAGGTTCCAACTGCGGGTTACCTCACCTTTTTTATTTTATGGCCCTCTGTTTGAGACACCTCCTGCCTGCCTCACTCTGAGCCCCTTGTTGATGTGGGTCCTCTGGTTTAGGCCATATGTTCTGGGTTCCTCACTTTTCTACGATTTGGCCACACTGGTGTGAGGCCACTCCTGCCTGGTTCTGATCCCCTTGGTGATGTGGGCCCTCTGGTGAGAGTCTTATCCTGGCTGGGTTCCTCCCCCTTCTGTGACATAGGCCCTCTGCTGTGAGGTCACTCCTGCCTGGCTAACGCACATCACCTTGGAGACGTGGGCCCTCAGGTGGGAGTTGGTGCCTTCTAGGAGTCTGCTCCCCTCGGTAATTAGGGCCGTCTGGCGTCAGGCCCTAACTCCTGGGCTCCCAAAATTTTCTGATGTGTGCCCTGTGGTGCGAGTACACTCCTGCCAGGTTCCCAACCCCATGGGAATGTGGGCCTTCTGTTCTGTGGTCCCAACAGCTGTGTTGTTCACAGTTTCATGATGAGGGTCCTCTGTTGTGAGTTCACAATGGCCGGGACCCCATAGCCTCGCTGCTCCTTGCTGCATGCTAGGAGGTTCCAACTGCGGGATTCCTCACCTTTTTTATTCTATGGGTCCTCTGTTTTGAGGCTCCTCCTGCCTGCCTCACTCCGAGCCCCTTGGAGATGTGGGTCCTCTTGTTTAGGCCACATGTTCTGGGTTCCTCACCTTTCTATGATTTGGCCACACTGGTGTGAGGCCACTCCTGCCTGGATCAGATCCCCTTGGTGATGTGGGCCCTCTGGTGAGAGTCTGATCCTGGCTGGGTTCCTCACTCTTCTGTGAGGTGGGCCCTCTGCTGTGAGGTAACTCCTGCCTGGCTTGCTCCCGTTGCCCTGGTGACGTCGGACTTCTGGTGGCAGTTGGAGCCTTCTTGTACCCTCCTCTCCAAGGTGATGAGGGCCCTCTTGCGTCAGGCTCTAACTGCTGGGCTCCCCACGATTTCTGATGTGAGCCCAGTGATGCCAGGACACTCCTGTAAGGTTCCAATACTCATGGGGATGTGTGCCTTCTGCTCTGTGGTCGCAACGCCTGGGTTGCTCACAGTTTCGTTATGTTGGCACTCCGGTGTTAGTTCACTCAGGCCTAGATCCCATAGCCTCTGTGCTCTGGGCCGCCTGCTGGGAGGTTCCAACTGCTGGATTCCTCACCTTTCTTATACTTTGGGCCCTGTGTGGTGAAGCTCCTCCTGCCTGCCTCACACCGAGCCCCTTGGTGATGTAGGTCTTCTGGTTTGAGACCACGTGTGCCGTTTGTCTCACCTTTTAGGGATGTGGCCCTACTGGTGTGAGGACACTCCTGACTGGTTCCCATCCCCTTGTTGATGTGGGCCCTCTGGTGAGAGTCTGATCCTGGCTTGATTCCTCACACTTCTGTGAGGCGGGCCCTCTGCTGTGAGGTCACACCTGCCTGGCTGGCACACGACGCCTTGGCCACATGGGCCCTCTGGTTGCAGTTGGAGCGTGCTGGGAACCTCCTCCCATCGGTGATGAGGGCCCTCTGGCGTCCGGCCCTAACTGCTGGGCTCACCACATTTTCTGATGTGCGCCCACTTGTGCGATGACACTCCTGCCAGGTTCCCATCCCCATGCAGATTTGGGCCTTCTGTTCTGAGGTGCCAACGGCTGGCTTGCTCACAGTGTCAGGATGTGGGCCCTCTGCTGTGAGTTCACTCCGGCATGCATCCCATAGCCTCGGTGCTCTGGGCCACCTGCTTGGAGCTTCCAACTGCAGGATTCCTTACCTTTTTTCTTCTATGGGCCGTGTGTTGTGAGACACTTCCTGCCTGCCTCACTCTGAGCCCCTTGTTGATGTGGGTCTTCTGGTTTGAGGCCACATGTGGTGGGTTCCTTGCCTTTCAATGATGTGGCCCCACTGGTGTGAGCACACTCCTGCCTGGTTCGCATCCCCTTGGTGATGTGGGCCCTCTGGTGAGAATCTGATCCGGGTTGGGTTCCTCACACTTCCGTGAGCTTGGCCCTCAGCTCTGAGGTCACTCCTGCCTGGCTGGCACACCCCGCCTTGGCGACGTCGGCCCTCTGGTGGCAGTTGGAGCCTGCTGGGAGCCTCCTCCCCTCAGTGATGAGAGCCCTTTGGCGTCAGGCCCTAACTGCTGGGTACCCACATTTTCTAATACGTACTAAGTGGTGCGAGGATACGCCTGCCACGTTCCCATCCCCATGGGGATGTGGGCGTTCTGCTCTGAGGTCCCAACGGCTGGGTTGCTCACAGTTTCATGATGTGGGCCCTCTGCTGTGAGTTCACTTTGGCCTGGATCCCATAGACTCGGTGCTCTGGGCCTCCTGCTGCGAGGTTCCAACTGCTGGATTCCTCACATTTTTTAATCTATGGGCCCTGTGTTGTTAGGCTAGTCCTGCCTGCCTCACTCCGAGCCCCTTGGAGATGTGGTTCCTCTGGTTTAGGCCACATGGTCTGGGTCCCTCACCTTTCCATTATTTGGCCACACTGGTGTGAGTATACTTCTGCCTGGTTCCGATCCCCTTGGTGATGCGGGCCCTCTGGTGAGAGTCTTATCCTGGCTGGGTTCCTCACCCTTCTGTGACGTGTGCCCTCTGCTGTGATGTCACTCCTGCCTGGCTGGCGCACGTCACCTTGGCGACGTGGGCCCTCAGTTGGGATTTGGTGTCTGCTGGGAGTTTCCTCCCTTCGGTAATGAGGGCCCTCTGGCGTCAGGCCTTAAATCCTGGGCTCCCAAACTTTTCTGATGTGTGCCCTGTGGTGCGAGTACACTCCTGCCAGGTTCCCAACCCCATGGCAATGTGGGCCTTCTGCTCTGTGGACCCAATGGCTGGGCTATTCACAGTTTCATGATGAGGGCCCTCTTTTGTGAGTTCACACCGGCCGGGATCCCATAGCCTCGTTGTTCCTTGCCGCCTGCTGGGATGTTCCAACTGCGGGATTCCTCACCTTTTTTATTCTATGGGCCCTCTGTTTTGAGACTACTCCTGCCTGCCTCCCTCCCAGCCCCTTGGTGATGTGTGTCCTCTGGTTTGAGGCCACATGTGGTGGTTTCCTCGCCTTTCAATGATGTGGCCCCACTGGACTGAGAACACTCCTGCCTGGTTCCCATCCTCTTGGTGATGTGGGCCCTCTGGTGAGAGTCTGATCCTGGTTGGGTTCCTCACACTTCCGTGAACTTGGCCCTCTGCTCTGAGGTCACTCCTGCCTGGCTGGCACACCCCGCCTTGGTGACGTCGGCCCTCTGGTGGCAGTTGGAGCGTGCTGGGAGCCTCCTTCCCTCAGTAATGAGGGCCCTTTGGCGTCAGGCCCTAACTGCTGTGTACCCACATTTTCTAATACGTACTAAGTGGTGCGAGGACACTCCTGCCAGGTTCCCATCCCCGTGGGGATGTGGGACTTCTGCTCTGATGTCCAAACGGCTGGGTTGCTCAAAGTTTCATGATGTGGGCCCTCTGCTGTGAGTGCACTGCGGCCTGGATCCCATAGACTGGGTGCTCTGGGCCACCTGCTGGGAGGTTCGAACTGTTGGATTCCTCACATTTTTTATTCTATGGGCCCTGCGTTGTGAGGCTAGTCCTGCCTGCCTCACTCTGAACCCCTTGGAGATGTGGATCCTCTGGTTTAGGCCACGTGTTCTGGGTTCCTCACCTTTCTATGATTTGGCCACACTGGTGTGAGGTCACTCTTGCCTGGATCCGATCCCCTTGGTGATGCGGGCCCTCTGGTGAGACTCTTATCCTGGCTGGGTGCCTCACCCTTCTGGGACATATGCCCTCTGCTGTGAGGTCACTCCTGCCTGGCTGGCGCACGTCACCTTGGCGACGTGGGCCCTCAGTTGGGAGTTGGTGCCTGCTGGGAGTCTCCTCCCCTCGGTAATGAGGGCCCTCTGACGTCAGGCCCTAACTCCTGGGCTCCCATACTTTTCTGATGTGTGCCCTCTGGTGGGAGTACACTCCTGCCAGGTTCCCAACCCCATGGGAATGTGGGCCTTCTTCTCTGTGGTCCCAACCGCTGGGTTGTTCACAGTTTCGTGATGAGGGCCTTCTGTTGTGAGTTCACACCGGCCGGGATCCCATAGCCTCGCTGCTCCTTGCCGCCTGCTGGGAGGTTCCAACTGCGGGTTACCTCACCTTTTTTATTTTATGGCCCTCTGTTTGAGACACCTCCTGCCTGCCTCACTCTGAGCCCCTTGTTGATGTGGGTCCTCTGGTTTAGGCCATATGTTCTGGGTTCCTCACTTTTCTACGATTTGGCCACACTGGTGTGAGGCCACTCCTGCCTGGTTCTGATCCCCTTGGTGATGTGGGCCCTCTGGTGAGAGTCTTATCCTGGCTGGGTTCCTCCCCCTTCTGTGACATAGGCCCTCTGCTGTGAGGTCACTCCTGCCTGGCTAACGCACATCACCTTGGAGACGTGGGCCCTCAGGTGGGAGTTGGTGCCTTCTAGGAGTCTGCTCCCCTCGGTAATTAGGGCCGTCTGGCGTCAGGCCCTAACTCCTGGGCTCCCAAAATTTTCTGATGTGTGCCCTGTGGTGCGAGTACACTCCTGCCAGGTTCCCAACCCCATGGGAATGTGGGCCTTCTGTTCTGTGGTCCCAACAGCTGTGTTGTTCACAGTTTCATGATGAGGGTCCTCTGTTGTGAGTTCACAACGGCCGGGACCCCATAGCCTCGCTGCTCCTTGCTGCATGCTAGGAGGTTCCAACTGCGGGATTCCTCACCTTTTTTATTCTATGGGTCCTCTGTTTTGAGGCTCCTCCTGCCTGCCTCACTCCGAGCCCCTTGGAGATGTGGGTCCTCTTGTTTAGGCCACATGTTCTGGGTTCCTCACCTTTCTATGATTTGGCCACACTGGTGTGAGGCCACTCCTGCCTGGATCAGATCCCCTTGGTGATGTGGGCCCTCTGGTGAGAGTCTGATCCTGGCTGGGTTCCTCACTCTTCTGTGAGGTGGGCCCTCTGCTGTGAGGTAACTCCTGCCTGGCTTGCTCCCGTTGCCCTGGTGACGTCGGACTTCTGGTGGCAGTTGGAGCCTTCTTGTACCCTCCTCTCCAAGGTGATGAGGGCCCTCTTGCGTCAGGCTCTAACTGCTGGGCTCCCCACGATTTCTGATGTGAGCCCAGTGATGCCAGGACACTCCTGTAAGGTTCCAATACTCATGGGGATGTGTGCCTTCTGCTCTGTGGTCGCAACGCCTGGGTTGCTCACAGTTTCGTTATGTTGGCACTCCGGTGTTAGTTCACTCAGGCCTAGATCCCATAGCCTCTGTGCTCTGGGCCGCCTGCTGGGAGGTTCCAACTGCTGGATTCCTCACCTTTCTTATACTTTGGGCCCTGTGTGGTGAAGCTCCTCCTGCCTGCCTCACACCGAGCCCCTTGGTGATGTAGGTCTTCTGGTTTGAGACCACGTGTGCCGTTTGTCTCACCTTTTAGGGATGTGGCCCTACTGGTGTGAGGACACTCCTGACTGGTTCCCATCCCCTTGTTGATGTGGGCCCTCTGGTGAGAGTCTGATCCTGGCTTGATTCCTCACACTTCTGTGAGGCGGGCCATCTGCTGTGAGGTCACACCTGCCTGGCTGGCACACGACGCCTTGGCCACATGGGCCCTCTGGTTGCAGTTGGAGCGTGCTGGGAACCTCCTCCCATCGGTGATGAGGGCCCTCTGGCGTCCGGCCCTAACTGCTGGGCTCACCACATTTTCTGATGTGCGCCCACTTGTGCGATGACACTCCTGCCAGGTTCCCATCCCCATGCAGATTTGGGCCTTCTGTTCTGAGGTGCCAACGGCTGGCTTGCTCACAGTGTCAGGATGTGGGCCCTCTGCTGTGAGTTCACTCCGGCATGCATCCCATAGCCTCGGTGCTCTGGGCCACCTGCTTGGAGCTTCCAACTGCAGGATTCCTTACCTTTTTTCTTCTATGGGCCGTGTGTTGTGAGACACTTCCTGCCTGCCTCACTCTGAGCCCCTTGTTGATGTGGGTCTTCTGGTTTGAGGCCACATGTGGTGGGTTCCTTGCCTTTCAATGATGTGGCCCCACTGGTGTGAGCACACTCCTGCCTGGTTCGCATCCCCTTGGTGATGTGGGCCCTCTGGTGAGAATCTGATCCGGGTTGGGTTCCTCACACTTCCGTGAGCTTGGCCCTCAGCTCTGAGGTCACTCCTGCCTGGCTGGCACACCCCGCCTTGGCGACGTCGGCCCTCTGGTGGCAGTTGGAGCCTGCTGGGAGCCTCCTCCCCTCAGTGATGAGAGCCCTTTGGCGTCAGGCCCTAACTGCTGGGTACCCACATTTTCTAATACGTACTAAGTGGTGCGAGGATACGCCTGCCACGTTCCCATCCCCATGGGGATGTGGGCGTTCTGCTCTGAGGTCCCAACGGCTGGGTTGCTCACAGTTTCATGATGTGGGCCCTCTGCTGTGAGTTCACTTTGGCCTGGATCCCATAGACTCGGTGCTCTGGGCCTCCTGCTGCGAGGTTCCAACTGCTGGATTCCTCACATTTTTTAATCTATGGGCCCTGTGTTGTTAGGCTAGTCCTGCCTGCCTCACTCCGAGCCCCTTGGAGATGTGGTTCCTCTGGTTTAGGCCACATGGTCTGGGTCCCTCACCTTTCCATTATTTGGCCACACTGGTGTGAGTATACTTCTGCCTGGTTCCGATCCCCTTGGTGATGCGGGCCCTCTGGTGAGAGTCTTATCCTGGCTGGGTTCCTCACCCTTCTGTGACGTGTGCCCTCTGCTGTGATGTCACTCCTGCCTGGCTGGCGCACGTCACCTTGGCGACGTGGGCCCTCAGTTGGGATTTGGTGTCTGCTGGGAGTTTCCTCCCTTCGGTAATGAGGGCCCTCTGGCGTCAGGCCTTAAATCCTGGGCTCCCAAACTTTTCTGATGTGTGCCCTGTGGTGCGAGTACACTCCTGCCAGGTTCCCAACCCCATGGCAATGTGGGCCTTCTGCTCTGTGGACCCAATGGCTGGGCTATTCACAGTTTCATGATGAGGGCCCTCTTTTGTGAGTTCACACCGGCCGGGATCCCATAGCCTCGTTGTTCCTTGCCGCCTGCTGGGATGTTCCAACTGCGGGATTCCTCACCTTTTTTATTCTATGGGCCCTCTGTTTTGAGACTACTCCTGCCTGCCTCCCTCCCAGCCCCTTGGTGATGTGTGTCCTCTGGTTTGAGGCCACATGTGGTGGTTTCCTCGCCTTTCAATGATGTGGCCCCACTGGACTGAGAACACTCCTGCCTGGTTCCCATCCTCTTGGTGATGTGGGCCCTCTGGTGAGAGTCTGATCCTGGTTGGGTTCCTCACACTTCCGTGAACTTGGCCCTCTGCTCTGAGGTCACTCCTGCCTGGCTGGCACACCCCGCCTTGGTGACGTCGGCCCTCTGGTGGCAGTTGGAGCGTGCTGGGAGCCTCCTTCCCTCAGTAATGAGGGCCCTTTGGCGTCAGGCCCTAACTGCTGTGTACCCACATTTTCTAATACGTACTAAGTGGTGCGAGGACACTCCTGCCAGGTTCCCATCCCCGTGGGGATGTGGGACTTCTGCTCTGATGTCCAAACGGCTGGGTTGCTCAAAGTTTCATGATGTGGGCCCTCTGCTGTGAGTGCACTGCGGCCTGGATCCCATAGACTGGGTGCTCTGGGCCACCTGCTGGGAGGTTCGAACTGTTGGATTCCTCACATTTTTTATTCTATGGGCCCTGCGTTGTGAGGCTAGTCCTGCCTGCCTCACTCTGAACCCCTTGGAGATGTGGATCCTCTGGTTTAGGCCACGTGTTCTGGGTTCCTCACCTTTCTATGATTTGGCCACACTGGTGTGAGGTCACTCTTGCCTGGATCCGATCCCCTTGGTGATGCGGGCCCTCTGGTGAGACTCTTATCCTGGCTGGGTGCCTCACCCTTCTGGGACGTATGCCCTCTGCTGTGATGTCACTCCTGCCTGGCTGGCGCACGTCACCTTGGCGACGTGGGCCCTCAGTTGGGAGTTGGTGCCTGCTGGGAGTCTCCTCCCCTCGGTAATGAGGGCCCTCTGACGTCAGGCCCTAACTCCTGGGCTCCCATACTTTTCTGATGTGTGCCCTCTGGTGGGAGTACACTCCTGCCAGGTTCCCAACCCCATGGGAATGTGGGCCTTCTTCTCTGTGGTCCCAACCGCTGGGTTGTTCACAGTTTCGTGATGAGGGCCTTCTGTTGTGAGTTCACACCGGCCGGGATCCCATAGCCTCGCTGCTCCTTGCCGCCTGCTGGGAGGTTCCAACTGCGGGTTACCTCACCTTTTTTATTTTATGGCCCTCTGTTTGAGACACCTCCTGCCTGCCTCACTCTGAGCCCCTTGTTGATGTGGGTCCTCTGGTTTAGGCCATATGTTCTGGGTTCCTCACTTTTCTACGATTTGGCCACACTGGTGTGAGGCCACTCCTGCCTGGTTCTGATCCCCTTGGTGATGTGGGCCCTCTGGTGAGAGTCTTATCCTGGCTGGGTTCCTCCCCCTTCTGTGACATAGGCCCTCTGCTGTGAGGTCACTCCTGCCTGGCTAACGCACATCACCTTGGAGACGTGGGCCCTCAGGTGGGAGTTGGTGCCTTCTAGGAGTCTGCTCCCCTCGGTAATTAGGGCCGTCTGGCGTCAGGCCCTAACTCCTGGGCTCCCAAAATTTTCTGATGTGTGCCCTGTGGTGCGAGTACACTCCTGCCAGGTTCCCAACCCCATGGGAATGTGGGCCTTCTGTTCTGTGGTCCCAACAGCTGTGTTGTTCACAGTTTCATGATGAGGGTCCTCTGTTGTGAGTTCACAACGGCCGGGACCCCATAGCCTCGCTGCTCCTTGCTGCATGCTAGGAGGTTCCAACTGCGGGATTCCTCACCTTTTTTATTCTATGGGTCCTCTGTTTTGAGGCTCCTCCTGCCTGCCTCACTCCGAGCCCCTTGGAGATGTGGGTCCTCTTGTTTAGGCCACATGTTCTGGGTTCCTCACCTTTCTATGATTTGGCCACACTGGTGTGAGGCCACTCCTGCCTGGATCAGATCCCCTTGGTGATGTGGGCCCTCTGGTGAGAGTCTGATCCTGGCTGGGTTCCTCACTCTTCTGTGAGGTGGGCCCTCTGCTGTGAGGTAACTCCTGCCTGGCTTGCTCCCGTTGCCCTGGTGACGTCGGACTTCTGGTGGCAATTGGAGCCTTCTTGTACCCTCCTCTCCAAGGTGATGAGGGCCCTCTTGCGTCAGGCTCTAACTGCTGGGCTCCCCACGATTTCTGATGTGAGCCCAGTGATGCCAGGACACTCCTGTAAGGTTCCAATACTCATGGGGATGTGTGCCTTCTGCTCTGTGGTCGCAACGCCTGGGTTGCTCACAGTTTCGTTATGTTGGCACTCCGGTGTTAGTTCACTCAGGCCTAGATCCCATAGCCTCTGTGCTCTGGGCCGCCTGCTGGGAGGTTCCAACTGCTGGATTCCTCACCTTTCTTATACTTTGGGCCCTGTGTGGTGAAGCTCCTCCTGCCTGCCTCACACCGAGCCCCTTGGTGATGTAGGTCTTCTGGTTTGAGACCACGTGTGCCGTTTGTCTCACCTTTTAGGGATGTGGCCCTACTGGTGTGAGGACACTCCTGACTGGTTCCCATCCCCTTGTTGATGTGGGCCCTCTGGTGAGAGTCTGATCCTGGCTTGATTCCTCACACTTCTGTGAGGCGGGCCCTCTGCTGTGAGGTCACACCTGCCTGGCTGGCACACGACGCCTTGGCCACATGGGCCCTCTGGTTGCAGTTGGAGCGTGCTGGGAACCTCCTCCCATCGGTGATGAGGGCCCTCTGGCGTCCGGCCCTAACTGCTGGGCTCACCACATTTTCTGATGTGCGCCCACTTGTGCGATGACACTCCTGCCAGGTTCCCATCCCCATGCAGATTTGGGCCTTCTGTTCTGAGGTGCCAACGGCTGGCTTGCTCACAGTGTCAGGATGTGGGCCCTCTGCTGTGAGTTCACTCCGGCATGCATCCCATAGCCTCGGTGCTCTGGGCCACCTGCTTGGAGCTTCCAACTGCAGGATTCCTTACCTTTTTTCTTCTATGGGCCGTGTGTTGTGAGACACTTCCTGCCTGCCTCACTCTGAGCCCCTTGTTGATGTGGGTCTTCTGGTTTGAGGCCACATGTGGTGGGTTCCTTGCCTTTCAATGATGTGGCCCCACTGGTGTGAGCACACTCCTGCCTGGTTCGCATCCCCTTGGTGATGTGGGCCCTCTGGTGAGAATCTGATCCGGGTTGGGTTCCTCACACTTCCGTGAGCTTGGCCCTCAGCTCTGAGGTCACTCCTGCCTGGCTGGCACACCCCGCCTTGGCGACGTCGGCCCTCTGGTGGCAGTTGGAGCCTGCTGGGAGCCTCCTCCCCTCAGTGATGAGAGCCCTTTGGCGTCAGGCCCTAACTGCTGGGTACCCACATTTTCTAATACGTACTAAGTGGTGCGAGGATACGCCTGCCACGTTCCCATCCCCATGGGGATGTGGGCGTTCTGCTCTGAGGTCCCAACGGCTGGGTTGCTCACAGTTTCATGATGTGGGCCCTCTGCTGTGAGTTCACTTTGGCCTGGATCCCATAGACTCGGTGCTCTGGGCCTCCTGCTGCGAGGTTCCAACTGCTGGATTCCTCACATTTTTTAATCTATGGGCCCTGTGTTGTTAGGCTAGTCCTGCCTGCCTCACTCCGAGCCCCTTGGAGATGTGGTTCCTCTGGTTTAGGCCACATGGTCTGGGTCCCTCACCTTTCCATTATTTGGCCACACTGGTGTGAGTATACTTCTGCCTGGTTCCGATCCCCTTGGTGATGCGGGCCCTCTGGTGAGAGTCTTATCCTGGCTGGGTTCCTCACCCTTCTGTGACGTGTGCCCTCTGCTGTGATGTCACTCCTGCCTGGCTGGCGCACGTCACCTTGGCGACGTGGGCCCTCAGTTGGGATTTGGTGTCTGCTGGGAGTTTCCTCCCTTCGGTAATGAGGGCCCTCTGGCGTCAGGCCTTAAATCCTGGGCTCCCAAACTTTTCTGATGTGTGCCCTGTGGTGCGAGTACACTCCTGCCAGGTTCCCAACCCCATGGCAATGTGGGCCTTCTGCTCTGTGGACCCAATGGCTGGGCTATTCACAGTTTCATGATGAGGGCCCTCTTTTGTGAGTTCACACCGGCCGGGATCCCATAGCCTCGTTGTTCCTTGCCGCCTGCTGGGATGTTCCAACTGCGGGATTCCTCACCTTTTTTATTCTATGGGCCCTCTGTTTTGAGACTACTCCTGCCTGCCTCCCTCCCAGCCCCTTGGTGATGTGTGTCCTCTGGTTTGAGGCCACATGTGGTGGTTTCCTCGCCTTTCAATGATGTGGCCCCACTGGACTGAGAACACTCCTGCCTGGTTCCCATCCTCTTGGTGATGTGGGCCCTCTGGTGAGAGTCTGATCCTGGTTGGGTTCCTCACACTTCCGTGAACTTGGCCCTCTGCTCTGAGGTCACTCCTGCCTGGCTGGCACACCCCGCCTTGGTGACGTCGGCCCTCTGGTGGCAGTTGGAGCGTGCTGGGAGCCTCCTTCCCTCAGTAATGAGGGCCCTTTGGCGTCAGGCCCTAACTGCTGTGTACCCACATTTTCTAATACGTACTAAGTGGTGCGAGGACACTCCTGCCAGGTTCCCATCCCCGTGGGGATGTGGGACTTCTGCTCTGATGTCCAAACGGCTGGGTTGCTCAAAGTTTCATGATGTGGGCCCTCTGCTGTGAGTGCACTGCGGCCTGGATCCCATAGACTGGGTGCTCTGGGCCACCTGCTGGGAGGTTCGAACTGTTGGATTCCTCACATTTTTTATTCTATGGGCCCTGCGTTGTGAGGCTAGTCCTGCCTGCCTCACTCTGAACCCCTTGGAGATGTGGATCCTCTGGTTTAGGCCACGTGTTCTGGGTTCCTCACCTTTCTATGATTTGGCCACACTGGTGTGAGGTCACTCTTGCCTGGATCCGATCCCCTTGGTGATGCGGGCCCTCTGGTGAGACTCTTATCCTGGCTGGGTGCCTCACCCTTCTGGGACGTATGCCCTCTGCTGTGAGGTCACTCCTGCCTGGCTGGCGCACGTCACCTTGGCGACGTGGGCCCTCAGTTGGGAGTTGGTGCCTGCTGGGAGTCTCCTCCCCTCGGTAATGAGGGCCCTCTGACGTCAGGCCCTAACTCCTGGGCTCCCATACTTTTCTGATGTGTGCCCTCTGGTGGGAGTACACTCCTGCCAGGTTCCCAACCCCATGGGAATGTGGGCCTTCTTCTCTGTGGTCCCAACCGCTGGGTTGTTCACAGTTTCGTGATGAGGGCCTTCTGTTGTGAGTTCACACCGGCCGGGATCCCATAGCCTCGCTGCTCCTTGCCGCCTGCTGGGAGGTTCCAACTGCGGGTTACCTCACCTTTTTTATTTTATGGCCCTCTGTTTGAGACACCTCCTGCCTGCCTCACTCTGAGCCCCTTGTTGATGTGGGTCCTCTGGTTTAGGCCATATGTTCTGGGTTCCTCACTTTTCTACGATTTGGCCACACTGGTGTGAGGCCACTCCTGCCTGGTTCTGATCCCCTTGGTGATGTGGGCCCTCTGGTGAGAGTCTTATCCTGGCTGGGTTCCTCCCCCTTCTGTGACATAGGCCCTCTGCTGTGAGGTCACTCCTTCCTGGCTAACGCACATCACCTTGGAGACGTGGGCCCTCAGGTGGGAGTTGGTGCCTTCTAGGAATCTGCTCCCCTTGGTATTTAGGGCCGTCTGGCGTCAGGCCCTAACTCCTGGGCTCCCAAAATTTTCTGATGTGTGCCCTGTGGTGCGAGTACACTCCTGCCAGGTTCCCAACCCCATGGGAATGTGGGCCTTCTGTTCTGTGGTCCCAACAGCTGTGTTGTTCACAGTTTCATGATGAGGGTCCTCTGTTGTGAGTTCACAACGGCCGGGACCCCATAGCCTCGCTGCTCCTTGCTGCATGCTAGGAGGTTCCAACTGCGGGATTCCTCACCTTTTTTATTCTATGGGTCCTCTGTTTTGAGGCTCCTCCTGCCTGCCTCACTCCGAGCCCCTTGGAGATGTGGGTCCTCTTGTTTAGGCCACATGTTCTGGGTTCCTCACCTTTCTATGATTTGGCCACACTGGTGTGAGGCCACTCCTGCCTGGATCAGATCCCCTTGGTGATGTGGGCCCTCTGGTGAGAGTCTGATCCTGGCTGGGTTCCTCACTCTTCTGTGAGGTGGGCCCTCTGCTGTGAGGTAACTCCTGCCTGGCTTGCTCCCGTTGCCCTGGTGACGTCGGACTTCTGGTGGCAGTTGGAGCCTTCTTGTACCCTCCTCTCCAAGGTGATGAGGGCCCTCTTGTGTCAGGCTCTAACTGCTGGGCTCCCCACGATTTCTGATGTGAGCCCAGTGATGCCAGGACACTCCTGTAAGGTTCCAATACTCATGGGGATGTGTGCCTTCTGCTCTGTGGTCGCAACGCCTGGGTTGCTCACAGTTTCGTTATGTTGGCACTCCGGTGTTAGTTCACTCAGGCCTAGATCCCATAGCCTCTGTGCTCTGGGCCGCCTGCTGGGAGGTTCCAACTGCTGGATTCCTCACCTTTCTTATACTTTGGGCCCTGTGTGGTGAAGCTCCTCCTGCCTGCCTCACACCGAGCCCCTTGGTGATGTAGGTCTTCTGGTTTGAGACCACGTGTGCCGTTTGTCTCACCTTTTAGGGATGTGGCCCTACTGGTGTGAGGACACTCCTGACTGGTTCCCATCCCCTTGTTGATGTGGGCCCTCTGGTGAGAGTCTGATCCTGGCTTGATTCCTCACACTTCTGTGAGGCGGGCCATCTGCTGTGAGGTCACACCTGCCTGGCTGGCACACGACGCCTTGGCCACATGGGCCCTCTGGTTGCAGTTGGAGCGTGCTGGGAACCTCCTCCCATCGGTGATGAGGGCCCTCTGGCGTCCGGCCCTAACTGCTGGGCTCACCACATTTTCTGATGTGCGCCCACTTGTGCGATGACACTCCTGCCAGGTTCCCATCCCCATGCAGATTTGGGCCTTCTGTTCTGAGGTGCCAACGGCTGGCTTGCTCACAGTGTCAGGATGTGGGCCCTCTGCTGTGAGTTCACTCCGGCATGCATCCCATAGCCTCGGTGCTCTGGGCCACCTGCTTGGAGCTTCCAACTGCAGGATTCCTTACCTTTTTTCTTCTATGGGCCGTGTGTTGTGAGACACTTCCTGCCTGCCTCACTCTGAGCCCCTTGTTGATGTGGGTCTTCTGGTTTGAGGCCACATGTGGTGGGTTCCTTGCCTTTCAATGATGTGGCCCCACTGGTGTGAGCACACTCCTGCCTGGTTCGCATCCCCTTGGTGATGTGGGCCCTCTGGTGAGAATCTGATCCGGGTTGGGTTCCTCACACTTCCGTGAGCTTGGCCCTCAGCTCTGAGGTCACTCCTGCCTGGCTGGCACACCCCGCCTTGGCGACGTCGGCCCTCTGGTGGCAGTTGGAGCCTGCTGGGAGCCTCCTCCCCTCAGTGATGAGAGCCCTTTGGCGTCAGGCCCTAACTGCTGGGTACCCACATTTTCTAATACGTACTAAGTGGTGCGAGGATACGCCTGCCACGTTCCCATCCCCATGGGGAGGTGGGCGTTCTGCTCTGAGGTCCCAACGGCTGGGTTGCTCACAGTTTCATGATGTGGGCCCTCTGCTGTGAGTTCACTTTGGCCTGGATCCCATAGACTCGGTGCTCTGGGCCTCCTGCTGCGAGGTTCCAACTGCTGGATTCCTCACATTTTTTAATCTATGGGCCCTGTGTTGTTAGGCTAGTCCTGCCTGCCTCACTCCGAGCCCCTTGGAGATGTGGTTCCTCTGGTTTAGGCCACATGGTCTGGGTCCCTCACCTTTCCATTATTTGGCCACACTGGTGTGAGTATACTTCTGCCTGGTTCCGATCCCCTTGGTGATGCGGGCCCTCTGGTGAGAGTCTTATCCTGGCTGGGTTCCTCACCCTTCTGTGACGTGTGCCCTCTGCTGTGATGTCACTCCTGCCTGGCTGGCGCACGTCACCTTGGCGACGTGGGCCCTCAGTTGGGATTTGGTGTCTGCTGGGAGTTTCCTCCCTTCGGTAATGAGGGCCCTCTGGCGTCAGGCCTTAAATCCTGGGCTCCCAAACTTTTCTGATGTGTGCCCTGTGGTGCGAGTACACTCCTGCCAGGTTCCCAACCCCATGGCAATGTGGGCCTTCTGCTCTGTGGACCCAATGGCTGGGCTATTCACAGTTTCATGATGAGGGCCCTCTTTTGTGAGTTCACACCGGCCGGGATCCCATAGCCTCGTTGTTCCTTGCCGCCTGCTGGGATGTTCCAACTGCGGGATTCCTCACCTTTTTTATTCTATGGGCCCTCTGTTTTGAGACTACTCCTGCCTGCCTCCCTCCCAGCCCCTTGGTGATGTGTGTCCTCTGGTTTGAGGCCACATGTGGTGGTTTCCTCGCCTTTCAATGATGTGGCCCCACTGGACTGAGAACACTCCTGCCTGGTTCCCATCCTCTTGGTGATGTGGGCCCTCTGGTGAGAGTCTGATCCTGGTTGGGTTCCTCACACTTCCGTGAACTTGGCCCTCTGCTCTGAGGTCACTCCTGCCTGGCTGGCAC
This sequence comes from Delphinapterus leucas, assembly GCF_059928025.1. Lineage (NCBI taxonomy): Eukaryota > Metazoa > Chordata > Mammalia > Artiodactyla > Monodontidae > Delphinapterus > Delphinapterus leucas. The sequence goes on along the minus strand of NW_028322241.1, from coordinate 10,667,027 downwards.
ACCCCGCCTTGGTGACGTCGGCCCTCTGGTGGCAGTTGGAGCGTGCTGGGAGCCTCCTTCCCTCAGTAATGAGGGCCCTTTGGCGTCAGGCCCTAACTGCTGTGTACCCACATTTTCTAATACGTACTAAGTGGTGCGAGGACACTCCTGCCAGGTTCCCATCCCCGTGGGGATGTGGGACTTCTGCTCTGATGTCCAAACGGCTGGGTTGCTCAAAGTTTCATGATGTGGGCCCTCTGCTGTGAGTGCACTGCGGCCTGGATCCCATAGACTGGGTGCTCTGGGCCACCTGCTGGGAGGTTCGAACTGTTGGATTCCTCACATTTTTTATTCTATGGGCCTTGCGTTGTGAGGCTAGTCCTGCCTGCCTCACTCTGAACCCCTTGGAGATGTGGATCCTCTGGTTTAGGCCACGTGTTCTGGGTTCCTCACCTTTCTATGATTTGGCCACACTGGTGTGAGGTCACTCTTGCCTGGATCCGATCCCCTTGGTGATGCGGGCCCTCTGGTGAGACTCTTATCCTGGCTGGGTGCCTCACCCTTCTGGGACGTATGCCCTCTGCTGTGAGGTCACTCCTGCCTGGCTGGCGCACGTCACCTTGGCGACGTGGGCCCTCAGTTGGGAGTTGGTGCCTGCTGGGAGTCTCCTCCCCTCGGTAATGAGGGCCCTCTGACGTCAGGCCCTAACTCCTGGGCTCCCATACTTTTCTGATGTGTGCCCTCTGGTGGGAGTACACTCCTGCCAGGTTCCCAACCCCATGGGAATGTGGGCCTTCTTCTCTGTGGTCCCAAACGCTGGGTTGTTCACAGTTTCGTGATGAGGGCCTTCTGTTGTGAGTTCACACCGGCCGGGATCCCATAGCCTCGCTGCTCCTTGCCGCCTGCTGGGAGGTTCCAACTGCGGGTTACCTCACCTTTTTTATTTTATGGCCCTCTGTTTGAGACACCTCCTGCCTGCCTCACTCTGAGCCCCTTGTTGATGTGGGTCCTCTGGTTTAGGCCATATGTTCTGGGTTCCTCACTTTTCTACGATTTGGCCACACTGGTGTGAGGCCACTCCTGCCTGGTTCTGATCCCCTTGGTGATGTGGGCCCTCTGGTGAGAGTCTTATCCTGGCTGGGTTCCTCCCCCTTCTGTGACATAGGCCCTCTGCTGTGAGGTCACTCCTTCCTGGCTAACGCACATCACCTTGGAGACGTGGGCCCTCAGGTGGGAGTTGGTGCCTTCTAGGAATCTGCTCCCCTTGGTATTTAGGGCCGTCTGGCGTCAGGCCCTAACTCCTGGGCTCCCAAAATTTTCTGATGTGTGCCCTGTGGTGCGAGTACACTCCTGCCAGGTTCCCAACCCCATGGGAATGTGGGCCTTCTGTTCTGTGGTCCCAACAGCTGTGTTGTTCACAGTTTCATGATGAGGGTCCTCTGTTGTGAGTTCACAACGGCCGGGACCCCATAGCCTCGCTGCTCCTTGCTGCATGCTAGGAGGTTCCAACTGCGGGATTCCTCACCTTTTTTATTCTATGGGTCCTCTGTTTTGAGGCTCCTCCTGCCTGCCTCACTCCGAGCCCCTTGGAGATGTGGGTCCTCTTGTTTAGGCCACATGTTCTGGGTTCCTCACCTTTCTATGATTTGGCCACACTGGTGTGAGGCCACTCCTGCCTGGATCAGATCCCCTTGGTGATGTGGGCCCTCTGGTGAGAGTCTGATCCTGGCTGGGCTCCTCACTCTTCTGTGAGGTGGGCCCTCTGCTGTGAGGTAACTCCTGCCTGGCTTGCTCCCGTTGCCCTGGTGACGTCGGACTTCTGGTGGCAGTTGGAGCCTTCTTGTACCCTCCTCTCCAAGGTGATGAGGGCCCTCTTGTGTCAGGCTCTAACTGCTGGGCTCCCCACGATTTCTGATGTGAGCCCAGTGATGCCAGGACACTCCTGTAAGGTTCCAATACTCATGGGGATGTGTGCCTTCTGCTCTGTGGTCGCAACGCCTGGGTTGCTCACAGTTTCGTTATGTTGGCACTCCGGTGTTAGTTCACTCAGGCCTAGATCCCATAGCCTCTGTGCTCTGGGCCGCCTGCTGGGAGGTTCCAACTGCTGGATTCCTCACCTTTCTTATACTTTGGGCCCTGTGTGGTGAAGCTCCTCCTGCCTGCCTCACACCGAGCCCCTTGGTGATGTAGGTCTTCTGGTTTGAGACCACGTGTGCCGTTTGTCTCACCTTTTAGGGATGTGGCCCTACTGGTGTGAGGACACTCCTGACTGGTTCCCATCCCCTTGTTGATGTGGGCCCTCTGGTGAGAGTCTGATCCTGGCTTGATTCCTCACACTTCTGTGAGGCGGGCCCTCTGCTGTGAGGTCACACCTGCCTGGCTGGCACACGACGCCTTGGCCACATGGGCCCTCTGGTTGCAGTTGGAGCGTGCTGGGAACCTCCTCCCATCGGTGATGAGGGCCCTCTGGCGTCCGGCCCTAACTGCTGGGCTCACCACATTTTCTGATGTGCGCCCACTTGTGCGATGACACTCCTGCCAGGTTCCCATCCCCATGCAGATTTGGGCCTTCTGTTCTGAGGTGCCAACGGCTGGCTTGCTCACAGTGTCAGGATGTGGGCCCTCTGCTGTGAGTTCACTCCGGCATGCATCCCATAGCCTCGGTGCTCTGGGCCACCTGCTTGGAGCTTCCAACTGCAGGATTCCTTACCTTTTTTCTTCTATGGGCCGTGTGTTGTGAGACACTTCCTGCCTGCCTCACTCTGAGCCCCTTGTTGATGTGGGTCTTCTGGTTTGAGGCCACATGTGGTGGGTTCCTTGCCTTTCAATGATGTGGCCCCACTGGTGTGAGCACACTCCTGCCTGGTTCGCATCCCCTTGGTGATGTGGGCCCTCTGGTGAGAATCTGATCCGGGTTGGGTTCCTCACACTTCCGTGAGCTTGGCCCTCAGCTCTGAGGTCACTCCTGCCTGGCTGGCACACCCCGCCTTGGCGACGTCGGCCCTCTGGTGGCAGTTGGAGCCTGCTGGGAGCCTCCTCCCCTCAGTGATGAGAGCCCTTTGGCGTCAGGCCCTAACTGCTGGGTACCCACATTTTCTAATACGTACTAAGTGGTGCGAGGATACGCCTGCCACGTTCCCATCCCCATGGGGATGTGGGCGTTCTGCTCTGAGGTCCCAACGGCTGGGTTGCTCACAGTTTCATGATGTGGGCCCTCTGCTGTGAGTTCACTTTGGCCTGGATCCCATAGACTCGGTGCTCTGGGCCTCCTGCTGCGAGGTTCCAACTGCTGGATTCCTCACATTTTTTAATCTATGGGCCCTGTGTTGTTAGGCTAGTCCTGCCTGCCTCACTCCGAGCCCCTTGGAGATGTGGTTCCTCTGGTTTAGGCCACATGGTCTGGGTCCCTCACCTTTCCATTATTTGGCCACACTGGTGTGAGTATACTTCTGCCTGGTTCCGATCCCCTTGGTGATGCGGGCCCTCTGGTGAGAGTCTTATCCTGGCTGGGTTCCTCACCCTTCTGTGACGTGTGCCCTCTGCTGTGATGTCACTCCTGCCTGGCTGGCGCACGTCACCTTGGCGACGTGGGCCCTCAGTTGGGATTTGGTGTCTGCTGGGAGTTTCCTCCCTTCGGTAATGAGGGCCCTCTGGCGTCAGGCCTTAAATCCTGGGCTCCCAAACTTTTCTGATGTGTGCCCTGTGGTGCGAGTACACTCCTGCCAGGTTCCCAACCCCATGGCAATGTGGGCCTTCTGCTCTGTGGACCCAATGGCTGGGCTATTCACAGTTTCATGATGAGGGCCCTCTTTTGTGAGTTCACACCGGCCGGGATCCCATAGCCTCGTTGTTCCTTGCCGCCTGCTGGGATGTTCCAACTGCGGGATTCCTCACCTTTTTTATTCTATGGGCCCTCTGTTTTGAGACTACTCCTGCCTGCCTCCCTCCCAGCCCCTTGGTGATGTGTGTCCTCTGGTTTGAGGCCACATGTGGTGGTTTCCTCGCCTTTCAATGATGTGGCCCCACTGGACTGAGAACACTCCTGCCTGGTTCCCATCCTCTTGGTGATGTGGGCCCTCTGGTGAGAGTCTGATCCTGGTTGGGTTCCTCACACTTCCGTGAACTTGGCCCTCTGCTCTGAGGTCACTCCTGCCTGGCTGGCACACCCCGCCTTGGTGACGTCGGCCCTCTGGTGGCAGTTGGAGCGTGCTGGGAGCCTCCTTCCCTCAGTAATGAGGGCCCTTTGGCGTCAGGCCCTAACTGCTGTGTACCCACATTTTCTAATACGTACTAAGTGGTGCGAGGACACTCCTGCCAGGTTCCCATCCCCGTGGGGATGTGGGACTTCTGCTCTGATGTCCAAACGGCTGGGTTGCTCAAAGTTTCATGATGTGGGCCCTCTGCTGTGAGTGCACTGCGGCCTGGATCCCATAGACTGGGTGCTCTGGGCCACCTGCTGGGAGGTTCGAACTGTTGGATTCCTCACATTTTTTATTCTATGGGCCCTGCGTTGTGAGGCTAGTCCTGCCTGCCTCACTCTGAACCCCTTGGAGATGTGGATCCTCTGGTTTAGGCCACGTGTTCTGGGTTCCTCACCTTTCTATGATTTGGCCACACTGGTGTGAGGTCACTCTTGCCTGGATCCGATCCCCTTGGTGATGCGGGCCCTCTGGTGAGACTCTTATCCTGGCTGGGTGCCTCACCCTTCTGGGACATATGCCCTCTGCTGTGAGGTCACTCCTGCCTGGCTGGCGCACGTCACCTTGGCGACGTGGGCCCTCAGTTGGGAGTTGGTGCCTGCTGGGAGTCTCCTCCCCTCGGTAATGAGGGCCCTCTGACGTCAGGCCCTAACTCCTGGGCTCCCATACTTTTCTGATGTGTGCCCTCTGGTGGGAGTACACTCCTGCCAGGTTCCCAACCCCATGGGAATGTGGGCCTTCTTCTCTGTGGTCCCAACCGCTGGGTTGTTCACAGTTTCGTGATGAGGGCCTTCTGTTGTGAGTTCACACCGGCCGGGATCCCATAGCCTCGCTGCTCCTTGCCGCCTGCTGGGAGGTTCCAACTGCGGGTTACCTCACCTTTTTTATTTTATGGCCCTCTGTTTGAGACACCTCCTGCCTGCCTCACTCTGAGCCCCTTGTTGATGTGGGTCCTCTGGTTTAGGCCATATGTTCTGGGTTCCTCACTTTTCTACGATTTGGCCACACTGGTGTGAGGCCACTCCTGCCTGGTTCTGATCCCCTTGGTGATGTGGGCCCTCTGGTGAGAGTCTTATCCTGGCTGGGTTCCTCCCCCTTCTGTGACATAGGCCCTCTGCTGTGAGGTCACTCCTGCCTGGCTAACGCACATCACCTTGGAGACGTGGGCCCTCAGGTGGGAGTTGGTGCCTTCTAGGAGTCTGCTCCCCTCGGTAATTAGGGCCGTCTGGCGTCAGGCCCTAACTCCTGGGCTCCCAAAATTTTCTGATGTGTGCCCTGTGGTGCGAGTACACTCCTGCCAGGTTCCCAACCCCATGGGAATGTGGGCCTTCTGTTCTGTGGTCCCAACAGCTGTGTTGTTCACAGTTTCATGATGAGGGTCCTCTGTTGTGAGTTCACAACGGCCGGGACCCCATAGCCTCGCTGCTCCTTGCTGCATGCTAGGAGGTTCCAACTGCGGGATTCCTCACCTTTTTTATTCTATGGGTCCTCTGTTTTGAGGCTTCTCCTGCCTGCCTCACTCCGAGCCCCTTGGAGATGTGGGTCCTCTTGTTTAGGCCACATGTTCTGGGTTCCTCACCTTTCTATGATTTGGCCACACTGGTGTGAGGCCACTCCTGCCTGGATCAGATCCCCTTGGTGATGTGGGCCCTCTGGTGAGAGTCTGATCCTGGCTGGGTTCCTCACTCTTCTGTGAGGTGGGCCCTCTGCTGTGAGGTAACTCCTGCCTGGCTTGCTCCCGTTGCCCTGGTGACGTCGGACTTCTGGTGGCAGTTGGAGCCTTCTTGTACCCTCCTCTCCAAGGTGATGAGGGCCCTCTTGCGTCAGGCTCTAACTGCTGGGCTCCCCACGATTTCTGATGTGAGCCCAGTGATGCCAGGACACTCCTGTAAGGTTCCAATACTCATGGGGATGTGTGCCTTCTGCTCTGTGGTCGCAACGCCTGGGTTGCTCACAGTTTCGTTATGTTGGCACTCCGGTGTTAGTTCACTCAGGCCTAGATCCCATAGCCTCTGTGCTCTGGGCCGCCTGCTGGGAGGTTCCAACTGCTGGATTCCTCACCTTTCTTATACTTTGG